>NC_046329.1:1746080-2346080 GCF_009819535.1 Lacerta agilis | reverse complement strand
TTTTTTATTATATTTCGATAAGATTATTATTATTATTGTTATTAATAATACCTCACCTGACTGGGTTGCCCCAGCCATTCTGAGCGACTTCCAACATATATAAAAACATTATAAAAGATTTTTAAAACTTCCCTATGCAGGGCTGCCTTCAGATGTCTTCTAACGGTTGTCTAGTGACTTATCTCCTGGGCTCGGGGCTCGCAGAACTCCACACCCTCCAACATTTCTCCGATGAAAATAGGGATGTCCTAAGGGAAAGCGGGACATTCCGGGAACAAATCAGAAACCAGGATGGCTTCTGTAAATCCGGGGCTGTCCATGCGAAATAGGGACCCTCAGAGGGTCTGCGTCCACCCATTTCATCGAGTCTACTCAGAGCAGGGCTGGCCTCAGATACGACCCAGAATCTGTACAGTTCTTTATTTTTCAAACATGAAAACTAGGAAGTTTTTAAAAGCAAGGAAGAGAAAGACTTTTATACAGATGTTAGTTCTACCTGGAGTCGAAGCTACTGAAACGAATGGACACAAGTAACTGAGGCCCATTCATTCCCATGACTGTCCTTGGCCCGGGGGGGGGGGAGGTCAGTCTTAAAGCAGAGGTTGGTTGGCCCACCTATCATGTACAGTCGTACCTCATGTTGCATTTGCTGCAGGTTGCGAACGGCACGGGTTACGAACGCGCCGAACCTGGAAGTAGCGGAACAGGTTACTTCTGTGTTTGGCAGGTCGCGCATGCGCAGATGTGCCAAATGACGTCACACACATGTGCAGACGCGCCAAATTGTGACCCGCGTGTGTGCAGAAGCGGCGCTGCAGGTTGCAGACTGCTCAGGATGCAAACGGGTCTCCAGAACAGATCCCCTTCGCATCTAGAGGTACCACTGTACTCTTAAGCTGCGGCTCCTGCATTGCAAGTGGGGTTGGACTAGATGACCACTAAGGAGACCCTTTCAACTCCATAGTTCTACGATTCTGTGGCCTAAAGGCTGCAGACGTAACCCGAATGGGCCAGAGTTAGGAAACGATCACAGGAAAGTTTGAGGAGAAGAAAGTTTTCATGCAAGGTGACTACTTTTCACTCTGGCGGGGGACTGGGCTTCAAGCTGGTAGTGAGCAGCAAAGTGGTCGTCTCATTTCCCCCTCACCAGGTGCTCGCCCTCAGACCTACGAAACGAACCCTGGATTGCCGTGAATTGAAAGCAACCATCCTGGGAGCTAATAACTTGCATTCTCTCTCTATCTTTGACACCCCCCCAAACCAGCTTTTTCTCCAGGATCTGCTTTGAAGCTCTGGATCGTTCACAATGGATTTCCAGCACCGTCCTGGAGGGAAGACGGGCAGCGGAGGCGTTGCTTCTGCCTCAGAGAGCAACAGGGACCGCCGGGAACGGTTGAGGCAGCTGGCCTTGGAAACGATTGACATCAACAAGGTGGGGTTACTCATCTGTAAAACAGGAAGTGCAGCCTACCAACGAGAGGAGTGCCTTGTTTCTGGGAAGGCGAGGACTGGGTCCCTGCGTGGGCTCACAAAGACCTGCTACTTGATATATTAACGGGCTTAATATTAACGGAGTGTATTTAAATGCAGAGATAAACGTTTGGAATGTGCACAGATCTCCCTGCTTACCGTCCTTTTTTCCTCTTCCTCCAGGACCCCTACTTTATGAAAAACCACTTGGGCTCTTACGAATGCAAGCTTTGTCTGACGTTGCACAACAACGAGGTGAGTGCTTCCTGGCCCCCCCACCTTTTCTGTTCTCTTTTACGCCTGCACTTCCATCGTTGCCCCAATAGCAACTGGAGGGCTTCATATCTTGCCGCTACCCGACGTAAAGGAGCTGGGTCAGGGGTCGGCTAGGTTTACTTTGCCTGGGCTGTTTCACTCCAGCGAAAATCCCTCCGTGGACCGGATCTCGAATGCGCATGAGCGCGCGCACCCGCGATTTTCTACGTCTGCATCTGCACAGACACGATTTTCTGTGCCACAAAAGCAAGTTGCTGTGCTGTGCCAGTTTAGCGCAACGCGTGGGGACTCGCCAAGTGGGCGGCTCGGTTCAGGTGCAGCTCGTGGGCTGGTTAAATGACCCCTGTAGGCCGCTTGTTGCTGGCCCCTGAGCAAGGTAGACCCAGGTTCAATCTTCAGCATCAGTAGAGCTAGGGAAAGACTCCTGTCAGAGCGGCTGCCCGGCATTGCAGACTAGGGTTTCCCAAACTTGGCTCTCCAGCTGTTTTTGGACTACAACTCCCATCATCCCTAGCTAGGCAAGACCAGCAGTCAGGGATGATGGGAACTGGAGTCCAAAAACAGCTGGAGACCCAAGTTTGGGAAGCTCTGCTGTAGAGAGTAATGCGCTAGATGGGCTTGACACAGTCTGTAGGGCAGCTTCCTCCTTTCCTAAAATGCAAGGGGATCAGGCCTGTTAGACACCTTGTTTTTCTTATTTTACATTTTGATTCTTCGGGTGGCTTCTATCCTTATTCTTAGTGCTGTCAGCCATGTTTGTTTGGAACCATGAGGTCTGGTGCCTTATTTTGCTTTTAAGGAGGGCTCTGTAGCTCCATGGTAGAGCATCTAAGGGTCTCAGGTTCTGACCCCAGCACCTCGAGGTGGGGCTGGGAAAAAGTCCCGGCCAGAAACCACAGAGAGCCACTGCCAGTCAGTGTAGTCAGCAACGAGACTGAAGGGATGGCCCAGTCGGTAGAGCGCGAGAGCCTTAATCTCAGTGTTGTGAGTTCGAGCCCCACGTTGGTCAAAAGATTCCTGCCTTGCAGGGCGTTGGACTAGATGACCCTCATGGTCTCTTCCAACTCTACAATGCTATTGTTCTATGACCCAATAGCCAAGAACATTTGGAGGCTCCATGTTGGCTGGTGTAGTCAATCCTGAGCCCAAGACTTTGACCTCCTGTTCCTCATTTATTTGTTTCTTCCTTTCCTTCCTACAGGGAAGTTACCTGGCACACACTCAGGGGAAGAAGCACCAGACCAACTTGTAAGTTGCTAACCCTAAGCATGCACTCATCTTTGTATTCTTTACACTTACTTTTATTTAAATCTCCCCCTTCCCTGATATGAGATGCAGAATTTCCTTACCCCCAACCCCGCCAGAGATGGAAGAATGCGTCCTGTTAAGCAAAAGCATTCTCACCCATTCTTAGACCAAGCCTGTGGCCTCGCAGATACTGCTGGAAGAATGCCTCGGTTTATAAGAGGCATTCCCTCCCAAGGGCCTCTACTTAGACCAGAGGTTGCACTCCAGCCCCCAGCAGCCAGCACTGCACAGGCCAATGCATTGGATTTAAGAGTCTGGCATTATCTCGGGGCCTGCAGATGTTTCCCAAATCCTGGCATAAATTTGTTCCCTCCAAAGGGCTTCTCTGTCCATTGAGGGAGGGAAAATGTTCATTGCTCAAGTGAGCTTTTAAAGGGAGCAGCTCTAATGGTTTGAAAACCGGGCATTGGATTGGCTACTGTGAGGACAGAGTTCTGGGCTGAATGGGCCCCATTTGGCCAAGACAGAGAAACTATGAAACTCCCTGCTGCAGGAGCCAGTTTGGAAGGCTTTAAAAGAGAAAGGGAATAATTCATGGAGGAGTGGGCTGTCTATGGCTACTAGCCACAAGAGCCATGCTCTACCTTCACAGTGGGGGCGCAACAGTGCTTCTGAATCGCAGTTACCAGAAACCACAGGACTGGCAAGTGCTTTTGTGCTAGAATCGTGCTTGCGAGTTTCTCCACAGGCATCTTGGGCCACTGGCCTGATCCGCCAGGGCTCTCCTTAAATTCTCTTCTGGCGTTCTTCACTTGCTGTCACTGTGGCTTAAGGGACATTCCAAGAAACTGGAAATGATCCTTGCTTGAATGTGACAAGGAAGGCCGTGTGCCTCTTCTGGTAGACATGCAGCCTTTGGGGCAGCCCAGGAAGGTGTCCTTTAGACAGCCCTCCTCCACACAGTCACAAGCTTTCCTCCCATGGCAGTTCGGAGAAATAGTCTGCCTTCTCTCAAAAGACAAGTGTGCTTTTGTTTTGTTTTTGTATGCACAGTCATGGGGAAAAGAAAGTACAGCCTCTTTGAATTCTGTGGTTCTACATATCAAGGCGTAATAACAATCATCTGCTCCTTAGCAGGTCTTAAAATTGGTTAAATATGACCTCAGATGAACAACAACACATCACATATTACACCATGTCATTTATTTAAGAGAAATACCGGTAAACCCAAAATGGAGAAGCCATGTGTGAAAAACTAAGTGCAATCTTACGGCTTCCATAGGAATTTTGAGGCTAAGTTGCTGACAGGGGCTGCTAATGAAATCCCCTTGCTTAATTGATCACCAGTCAGTGCGCCCACCTCAATAAAAGCCGAAGTTCTAGCAGTTTGATGGTCTAGAGCAGGCATGTCCGACAGGTAGATCGTGATCTACCGGTAGATCACTGGACGTCTGTGTTAGATCACTGGTAGATCATTGGCTCCCCCCAAAGAAACTGAACAACTCTGGCTCCCCTAAAAAAACTCAACATTTAACCTCCTCCCTGAAAAAAAAACACACAACAACTTTGACCTGGACCCCCCAAAAGGGGGTAGATCACTGCCAGTTTTTAACTCTGTGAGTAGATTGCAGTCTCTTGGGAGTTGGCCACCCCTGCCCTAGATAATTCAGGTGAGTTTTAATACAATGCCAAGGAGGAAAGACATCAGGAATGTCTCTTAGAGAAGCAGTTGCTGCCACCTATGAAACTGGGATGGGCTACAAGGCCATCTGCGACCCATTTAAAGTCCATCATTCTACAGTGAGAAAGATTACTCAAAAGTGGAAAACGTTCAAAACAGCTGCCAATCTTCCCAGGAATGGAAATCCCAGCAAATTCACCCCAAGGTCAGACCAAAGAAACCCAATAGTTTCATCTCGGGCTGCACAGGCCTCAGTTAGCATGTTAAAAGTTAAAAGTTCATGGCAGAACAAGTGCGGTTTGTTTGGAAGGGTTGCCAGGAGGAACGCCTCTTTTCTCCAAAAAGAACATAGCAGCACAGCTGAGGTTTGCAAAATTGTATTAACACTTCTGGATCAAAAGTCGACTGGAGGAGGTTAGTGTGTCTGGCAGAAACATAATTAAGCAAGTGTCAACGGTAGAGAGCTTCCTACGAAAAAATCCTGCACCTCCCTTCTCCCCCCTGGAGTTATTTAAAAGCTGTTTTCCGTCTCCCCCACTCCTCTTTCCTGTTTTAAAGAGCTCGTCGAGCTGCTAAGGAAGCCAAAGAAGCCCCCGCCCAGCCCGCCCCTGAGAAGGTCAAAGTCGAGGTGAAGAAATTTGTGAAAATCGGCCGGCCGGGTTACAAAGGTAGCAAGCACCCTGCTCTCCTTGGGGCTGCGTTTTCCCCCCATGCCAGATAAGGCAAACAGTGTCTGCTAGCCACAATGGCTGTGCTCTGTCTCCCCAGTCTGAGGCAGCAACGCTTCTGGGTGCCAGCTGCCGGAAGCGGCAGGAGGGGGAGAGGGCTTCTGTGTTCGGATCCTGATTGCGTGATTCCCAAAAGAGGCATCTGGCTGGCCTCTGTGAGGACAGGATTCTGGGCTGGATGGCCCATTGGCCTGATCCTGCAGGCCCCTTATGTTCAGGTCCTGGCAGGCCACCTAGACCGCTTTGTAGCTGTCGTGATAAATTGGGGGGGGGGCTGTGTTTGTGTGCGTGCACACTTTTATTGCATTCCTGCCACCCGGCAGTCCTGATTCTGCAGCCAGGTTCAGTCACACAAAACACTGTTCCTCTGCGTGTTTTCCTTTGCATGTCGGTGCTAGGGCTGTCATCCAAAACTGGTTTGAAGTCCATTTCGCGATATCAGTTTCATAATTTTGGGCCTGGCAATATACAGTGGTACCTTGGTTTATAACCATCATCCGTTCCGGAGGTCCGTTTGTAAACCAAAACGGGTTGTAACTCAAGGCGCGCTTTCACCAATGGGGCCTCAAAAAAAAAAAATGTTCGTAATCCAAAAAATAAAATAAAAAATTGGGTTGTAATCCAAAGAAAGATTGCATACTGGGACTCACACTTCCGGGTTTGACGTGCTTGTAATCCAAAACATATGCAAACCAACGTACCACTGTGTTACTAATTGTGATGTGTGTGTGAGTGTGTTTGTTATGCAAAAATCACAATGCAGGGAAAACTGTGAAGCCAGCCAACGCCTCTATATATCTCCATCCTTATTTCAGACATTGTGATATATCAGTATACCGCAATGTTTAGCTGGTGATACATCACAATGTTAAAAGCCAGATCCTCTCCCAGCCCTAGTTGGTGCTGACCTTAAAAGGCCTACATGGCCTCGGCCCAGTATACCTGAAGGAGCGTCTCCACCTTCATCATTCTGCCCGGACACTGAGGTCCAGCTCCGAGGGTCTGCTGGCAGTTCTCTCCCTGCAAGAAGTGAGATTACAGGGAACCAGGCAGAGGGCCTTCTCAGGGGTGGCACCCTCCTTATCCGATGTCAAGGAGATAAACAACTGTGACTTTTAGGAGATACCTGGAGGCAGCCCTGTTTAGGGAAGTTTTTAACATTTGGTGTTTTTAATTATGTTTTTAGATGTGCTATAAGCCACTCAGAGTGGCTGGGGAAACCCAGTCAGATGGGCAAGGTGTAAATAAAACAATAATTATTACCGGTATTATTATTATTGCTTATTCAGAGTAATGGGGACAGGCAAGGGTCTTCAAGAAAGTCAGACCTCTTGGGTATGAGCAAGCAGTGCCGTTCACTTTCCAAAGCGCACTCATGAGGTCTAGAAACTTCACTCTCCATTTTTAAGGCAGAAGCTGGGTGCGCTCCTTTCAGGCACACACAGCCCCAAAGCCAATGCGCCCTGTGCCTCTTTACAAAGCCATACTAACCCCACCTTGCCTGCTTTTTTTTGTCCTTCAGTGACCAAACAGAGGGATCCAGAGATGGGCCAGCAGAGCCTCCTCTTCCAGGTAGGGTCTATCTTCACCTACTGGTTACCTTGCAGTGACTTTGATGTCGCCAGGGCAAAACCATCCCCTGTTGCCAACGTGACTTAAGACAGCTTGTTAATTCTGAAATATTTTTGTCCACCCCACTTCCCCTCTTCCCTCCTTGTCCCTGACCCCGGGAATAGCCAGTGTGGTGTGGTGTAGTGGTTAGAGCAGTGGTTTGCAAAGTGGGTGGGACTGCCGCCAGGTGGTTTTGGTGGGGTTACCTGGGAGCTCGCTAAGGGGCAAGGGTGCTGCTGGAGGTGTCAATTACTGTCAGACTTTGGAAAACTGGTATCGCTGGATCAAGCTGATCAATTTTGTTGAATTAACCTAAGTAGTTTTAATTCAGTTTAGAACAAACGGGCAATTAATGGTTACTGCTTTAAATTTTTTCGCCTTACTATCTTTCATAGTTGGTTTTGCGAACCACTATTCTGAATAATGCTCTTTATACGGTAGGGATGGGTTTATGGATCCAAGAGGGCAGTGCCCACCCATGCCCTAAAGTTTGTGAATCACTGGGTTAGAGTGTCACTTTTAAGACCAGGGGAGACACCAGGGTTCAGGTCCCCACACAACCAAGAAGCCTACTGGGTAACCTTGTGGGGGAGGGCCACCTCACAGGATTGTTGTAGGGGTTAAATGAGGAGGAAGACACTAGTATTGTTTATTCCTTTTTTTAAATTATTCCATTCATATGCAGGCTTTTATCAAAAGATCTCGGGGCGGTGTGCAACCTTGGAAACACATTACAAAATATAAATAATTAAGACATAATTAAAACATAGATAAAAAGCATAGTGACAGAAATCCTAATAACAAAATAGTCATCATAAAACAGCCCCCCCCCCCCCACACACATTTACAGGCTATGAATTATTTAATGGCCACAGGCCTGGGTAAAGAGGAATATTTTTGCTTGGTGTCTAAAGACATGTAATGATGGTGCCAGGTAGGCTTCTCTGAGGAGAGCATCCCACAAAAGGGGAGCCACCACAGAGAAGGCCCCGTTCTTGTGTTGCCACCTTTCAGCCCTCAGGAGGAGGAGGCACAGGAAGAAGGGCCCCAGACGATGAGTGCCGGGTCCGGCTGGTTCATATGGGGAGACGCAGTCGCCCCGTATGTATAGGTGTGTGAGTGTATTTATCTGCACAGGTAAATGTTTGGGGAGCCGCCACAGGAAAGGTCTTGAGCCTTTTGGAGAAAAGGGGGCAGTACAAGCATTGTCCGTAGATAAATACATATTATTTGTTGATGTGGGGAGCTGTTCCTAAATCCAGCAAACTAATTTAATGGCGCAGATCGATTACCCAGAGATCGCCGAGAGCATCATGCCAAGACACCGTTTTATGTCAGCGTACGAGCAGAGGATCGAACCCCCCGACCGGCGCTGGCAGTATCTGCTGATGGCAGCAGAGCCCTACGAGACCATCGCTTTCAAGGTGATCAGTGCTTCCGCTATCCTTGTTGTTTAGTAGGTCGTATATATATATATATTTTAAAAAGTGGGGAAGACCTGGGTACGAGAAACAAAATTTGGTTTGGAATTTCAAAAGTGGAACTGGGTTTTTGATTCCGAGACTTGGGCGGAACTAGAGTGGCTGCTTCGCCCTTGGGTGGAAGAAGCTATACCTGACACGAAGAAGCATTTAGCACAGGCGTACGCAAACTTGGCCCTCCAGATGTTTTTGGGACTGCAACTCCCACCATCCCTAGCTAGCAGGCTCAGTGGTCAGGGATGATGGGAGTTGTAGTCCCAAAACATCTGGAGTGCCGAGTTTGCCTATGCCTGATTTAGTATATGACAGTTTCCAACATCCTGAAAGCCTCCCGGCTGCAAACGTACAAGGCTGGGCTGTTTGGCCGAGGGTGAGAGCCGAAACAAGGTTCTAAGAGGCAAGGTGGGGAAACCCTGGGGTGCTTTTTCTAGCTTGGCAGTTGATTTATGTATGGTCGGTTAGAGCACGGAGCTGATAATGCCAAGGTTGCAGGTTCGATCCCCGTATGGGACAGCTGCATATTCCTGCATTGCAGGTGGGTGGACTAAAGAATTATCAGGGTCTCTTCCAACTCTACAATAATGTGAGTCTAACTTCTACAGTTAAAATGGCTCATGAAATCAGATGTCCAAAACAAGCTTTAAATACCTACCAATGTGCAGTTACAAGTAGGTAGCCGTGTTGGTCTGCCGTAGTCGAAACAAAATTAAAAAATTCCTTCCAGTAGCACCTTCGAGACCAACTAAGTTTGTTCTTGGTATGAGCTTTCATGTGCATGCACACTTCTTCAGAATCTGAAAGCTCATACCAAGAACAAACTTAGTTGGTCTCGAAGGTGCTACTGGAAGGAATTTTTTTTTTTTTACCAATGTGCAGATAGCGTTATATTCTGCTGTTGTATGCCCTTTGGCTAAGCGATAGACATTCTTACTAACTCTTTCCCTCTGCCCAGGTGCCAAGCAGGGAGATTGACAAAGCCGAAGGCAAGTTCTGGACCCACTGGAACCGGGAAACGAAGCAGGTAAGCTGGGCTGGGAGGGTCTGCCAAGGTCTGGAGCCCCCGGCCATCAGCATCCTAACCTGGGCATCCAAGCAGTGCTGCTCTTCAGGATTTCGGACTTGCGGGAGAGAGGGAACCTTCCCCTGGAGACCACTAAGCGCCAGAGCCATATCCTCTTTGAATGTCCATCTGCTGTTACCCAGTGGAGGAGAGGCTGCTGTCCGTAGTGGTTCTTCCCTGCTCTCCGCAGCCGGAGGTAGCAATGCTTCCGACCCCAGTTGCTGGAAACCACAGGAGGGAGAGTTGCTCCTGAGTTCGAATTCTGCCTGTGGGCTTCGGAGAAGAGGCACCTGGTTGGCCACCATGAGAACTAAGGTGACCCAGCAGCCAGGCTCTCCTACTCTTGATGGTAACTCTCTCTCTCTCTCTCTCTCTCTCTCTCTCTCTCTCTCTCTCTCTCTTCCTCTCTCCTTTCCCAGTTCTTCCTGCAGTTCCATTTCAAGATGGAGAAGCCCCCGGCCCCCCAGAGCATCCCTGCCGGGCCAGCCACCGTCAAGAGGCCCCCGCCGCCCCCGCTCATGAACGGCCTGCCCCCCCGCCCGCCGCTCCCGGACTCCCTCCCCCCGCCTCCCCCCGGAGGGATGGCCATGCCCCCCATGCCACCCCCCACAGGGCCCGTCCCCATGCCCCCAGGCCCACCTCAGCTCCCGCCAGCTCCAGGCGTCCCTCCCCCCGCCCCCCTGCCCCCCATGCTGAGACCCCCACTTCCCACGGAAGGGCCTGGCAGCCTCCCCCCACCGCCCCCCAACAGCTGAAAAAGCCGTTTGGGGATTTTTGTCGTGGACTTCCTTCATCTCCCGGTGCTTGTTTCCGACGCCTGTTTTTCTTGTTGTCCCCACCCCCTTTTCAGAATAAAAACACACACTGGTTTGGAATCCTGTATCTTCATTTAAAACGAGTTCTTCCTCTTCTCTTTGCATTTCTGGAATTGCCTTTCGTTGCGTCTGGAAACCAAACACTGGCTTCCAAACGTCTTTAGCAAAGGGCGGTCGTTATGTATGGAGAGTCTCAAATTAATCCAGCAGGGGATTTTTTAGGGTGTGGGTGTGTTTATAACAGTTCTTAGATCGAGCCGCGCAGGAGACAAATCAGTAAAATAATTAAGGGTCATTGGGCAAGCCCCAGAGTCCTTGAACCCTGGGGGGGGGGCTACCTGTTGCATAATTTTATATACCTCTGCCATGTATTCCCTTTCCCTTTAGTTGTATTTTTAAGTATTGTGGCTGTTCGCCATAGGGGAAGTCCTCTTCTGCACTTTTAAAATAAAGAATTTAGTTGGATACAACATGCGTACACACTGCAAAACCTGGGGAATTAGGAGTGAACTGAGACAGCTCACTTGGTGGAGCATAAGACTCAGGGTTGTGAGTTCGAACCCCACATCGGGCAAAGGATTCCTGCATTGCAGGGATTTGAACAAAAGGACCCTCGTGGTCCCTTCCAACCCTGCAATTCTACGGATTCTATAACTTGGAAGGTTTGGGGATCCCAACTTGGAAGGTTTGGGGACCTGATTTCCTCAGGGTTTGAATTAGAACCATCTGGACTTTTGCTTTGGGTTCCTGGTAAAATCTGGTACATCACGCAGCACTGCATGATAATTACATTTATATATGAACTCATAGTCTGACAGGCAAACCTCCCCTGGAAAGACTTTGATGTAGTTGGTTTGAAAAGATACTGAGCAGAACGCACTGTTTGGATTCTATCGGGACCGAGTGAAGATGGCGGCTACTGCAGTACGGACTTTTGGATTCGGACTTGAGAAACACCAGTGGGTCAGGGGGAGCTGCAATTTATGGAAGAAGATTACAGACATAAAATCCACACAGAAATGCCGTTTTTAAGCTGTTTTATCTCGCTTGTGGCATGAAAGAAGAATGAAGAACAACATCAGAAAGGATATGGAAAACATCAGAGAAGAAGAGTTTGGATTTGATATCCTGCTTTATCACTACCTGAAGGAGTCTCAAAGCGGCTCACATTCTCCTTTCCCTTCCTCCCCCACAATTGTAGTCAAGGATGAATGAAAAGATGGTGAGGAGGAGGCGGGGTGAGACCAGGAGCTTCTCTGCTGCTGCTGCATCTGGGCTGGGGTGCGCAGCCCCCGAAATTGCCTCGTTGCCAGCGATATCCATGCCAGCTCTTCCCCAGGCTCCTTGAGAGTGTGTGGCAGCTTCCGTAGCCCAGTAGCCTTCAGCAGGAGAACCAGAGAACCTCTCTCCAGCAATTCAAGTGTGCTGAGCAATGAAACTTCAGGGCTGCACCACACCCTGGACTAGAATCGTGACTCTCCTGGGCTAGAATCTCCACTCTTCCAGACATGAGGAGGAGAACCCTCAGAACTTGTCTAAAAGATTCTGTTGTGCATGTCTTCAGGTGGTTCAGAGGAAGACCAGAAACCTCAAAGACAACAGCACCATTCCTATTGCTGCAATGTATTTCCTGGATGTGTATTGTGTCTCACTGATGTATATATTTTTAAAATTACATATATGCAAGTCTGAACAAGAAATCTGTTTGATTCAGATTTTTCCACCAAGGGTGCATACCTTTGGATTGATGTGTGAATTGCAAATTCTTCTTTGCAATCAGCCGGTCAATCAGAAATGGTGGGTTATTTCCATTTTAACCATACCCATTGAAATTAAAGGACTTGGTGTACTTATGTAGTATACTTATACTTACTTATACTTAATTTAAATGGGTCTACTGTGAGTATACCTTAGTGGAATACAAACCCTATGATGTGATGGGATTTGTGTGATGGACTGACAGGCCCCCCCCCCCGAATATTATTGCAGAGTTGGAAGGGTCATCTAGGTGAGGTGAGAGGTCTGCGTTTCGTCCAAGGAGATGCAGACGGCGCGAGGCGAGGAAGGAGTCTCTGGGCATGCACAGAGCGCGGGAGACCAAGAGAGGCGAGGCGGCGAGGGAGGAGCCCCGCTGGCGCTGTGGGGAGGGAATGCGGCAGGCGGAGCATGTGCAGAGTGCAGGGGGGAAGGAGGGACGTGGGCTCGGTGGACTCCGGGTATGTGCAGAGTGCGGAGCGGGGAAAGGGGTGGAGGAATGAGGCAAAGCGAGGAAGAGAAGAGGAGATCGGAGGTGCGAAGGGAATGGTCACACAGAGCATGTGCAAAGTGCAGGGAACAAGGGACGCTGCTGAGAAAGATCGTAAAAGGAGGAAAGGTTGGGGGCGGGCTCGGCTCCAGCTCCGTGGGAAAGCAGACTGCGTGTGTGTGTCTATGGGCACGTGCAAAGTTCGGAGAAGGTGCTAGAAAGGCACAGAGGTGGGAAAAGACTTGGGCTGGGGCCGGGCTGGGGCCCACCAGACTTTTCCAGAAACGCGAGGGTGGGGGTGACAGATGAAAAGGAATAGAATCTCTGAGCATACACAGAGTGCAGAGGAAGGCAGGGTTGGTGATGCCGACACAGGACATGTGCACCCAAAACCGCTAAAAAGATTGGCCAGTTCTGATCCAATTTGTCGAATTCACTAATTAGAAGTCAGTAGAGGGGCATTAGATACCATGGGCGTAGCCAGGTTTTTTGTGGGGGGGGGGGCAGAACCGCAGTTACTATATTTTTTTATTGGTGGGGGGGGGCAATACATTTTGCTCAAGCTCCGGGTTGCGAAAAGTGGAAAGAGCTGCTCTGAACATATGCGGAATGCTGTGCCCCCCTCACACAAACTCTGTTCTTATTAAACGCCTCCTGTTCATATTTAGAGTCATGAAATTTATAAAAAAATCACAAGGATACTTTTAAAACTCATGTGATATACAAAAAAAAAACTGGTCAAAAGACTGGTAAGTTGAGATATATGCACATTAATCTAGGAGGAAGCATTGCTCTCTCTTGCAAGGAAATGCATCTTCTAAAATTAGTAAATGCATCTTTTAAAATGGTCTTTTTAAAGGAAGACTCCAAAATTGTTGAGCTTTTTTAAACAAACCCCAAAGTTGTTGGGCTTTTTTTTTTAATGCCAACCCCCCCCCCACTATTTTCCTAAGAATTGAATTTGTATGCAGCCATTTTAATTAATTTCCAATGAAATTTTTAAATAAATAAATAAATAAGAAAGAGGCACCCTTCCATTTCTTGCCTGGGGGAAGGGAATGCCGCTTTTCAGTGGACGGACCTGTGACCTCCGGATAATATTGCACTTCATGTCCCATTATCCCCGACTGGCAGCTAAGGCTGATGGGATTTGGAGCAGACGCACATCTCACCCCCTTCCCTGATTTACCCACAACCTTTGTGTCTTACACAGAGGGAAAGCAAATCCCACAATAAACAGGTCAAGACCCAAACTCAGGATTTTAAGCAGTCTGCAAATGGCGATCAGCCATGACAGCTAAGTAGAACCTCCTTGTTCAGCCACAGTCTATCTCTGAATTCCAGGCACGCATGAAGTGGGGAGGACGTCAAGCAAGTAGATAAATAGGTACCGCTCCGGCGGGAAGGTAAACAGTGTTTCCGTGCGCTGCTCTGGTTTGCCAGAAGCGGCTTAGTCATGCTGGCCACATGACCCGGAAGCTGTACGCCGGCTCCCTTGACCAGTAAAGCGAGATGAGCGCTGCAACCCCAGAGTCGTCCGCGACTGGACCTAACGGTCAGGGGTCCCTTTACCTTTAGTCACATTTTGCACCTGGCTATCAGCCTCTGGTGACCAAGTGAAGATTCTTGGGTGCCAGGATGGCGACATCTCCACCAACTGGAGGTGCTTGCCTGGGGATCCTTGGACCTGGACTGTTTTCACACACTAACACCCCATCCTGTAGAATTCTATCCGCTGTATTTTATCTGCACGATGAAAGTGAATTTCAGGAACCAAAACGCTTTCTCTGCAGCCTGAGCAGGAGCAGTGAACAACATTATAGCGAATTGTTGTCACTTACCCCATTCGACTGCCCTGCTCACAGTTGGGAAGAATATTCCTACGTTTGAATGGTTCCTATATTGTCACAAGAAAAGCAGATCAAATAGCTCAATATATGTGTGGGCTGTCCTTGGATCAAGTGACTTTCCTTATTTTAAGTTCTCAAAGCTCTTAACCCAGCTCAAGGTTGTCCTCTGAACTAGCCAGATGTGTAACTGAGAATCAATCACAGTCAGTCCATCATTTGGAAAATAAGACATTAGAGCCGTCTTGCCCCAGAATGGCAATGAGACATTCTGCTTTGGCAATTGCAACCTTGGTTTAAGGAGCCATTTGGCACCTAGCTTACTGGTATATATTGGAGTTTCTAACACTGGTTTGACTGGGTATATGGCAGCTTCTTCTGTTCCTATACTGGAAAAGAGGGGGGTGCTGGCCCAGTATCACCCAGTGAACCTCAAGGCTGAAGGGTGGTGGGTGGGATCTGCAGACGCTCCAAGTGTCTCCATTTTCCAGGGAGGGTCCCTGATATACAGAAGTCGTCCTGCCTTCTGATTTGATCCAGGAATTTCCCGCTTTCCCTTAGGACGTCCCTATGTTCATTGGATGTTTGTTGTTGTTGTTCAGTCGTTCAGTCGTGTCCAACTCTTCGTGACCCCATGGAGCAGAGCACGCCAGGCACGCCTATCCTTCACTGCCTCTCGCAGTTTGGCCAAACTCATGCTAGTCGCTTCGAGAACACTGTCCAACCATCTCATCCTCTGACGTCCCCTTCTCCTTGTGCCCTCCATCTTTCCCAACATCAGGGTCTTTCCTAGGGAGTCTTCCCTTCTCAGGAGGTGGCCAAAGTACTGGAGCCTTAACTTCAGGATCTGTCCTTCTAGTGAGCACTCAGGGCTGATTTCTTTAAGAATGGATAGGTTTGATCTTCTTGCAGTCCATGGGACTCTCAAGAGTCTCCTCCAGCACCATAATTCAAAAGCATCAATTCTTCGGCGATCAGCCTTCTTTATGGTCCAGCTCTCACTTCCATACATTACTACTGGGAAAACCATAGCTTTAACTATACGGACCTTTGTCGGCAAGGTGATGTCTTTGCTTTTTAAGATGTTAGGGAAGTTTTTTATGACTGATCTTTTGTTGGAAGCTGCCCATAGTGGCAGATGGACATGGAATAACAACAACAACAACAACAACAACAACAACAACAACAACAACAATAATAATACACCTCTATTTTCATTGGAGAAATATTGGAGGGTATGGGTTTGAACCCTAGTCTCCTAGGTCTCAGTCTAACCACTTCGCTACTCAGGGACCAGGTGCAAAATGAGACCTGCTTCCCTTTTTGTCTTATCAGTTCCAAAACTCAATCTTCACCTAGTCCTCAGGCCACACCCTTTCACTAGCCACACCCAACCCTCCCAGGCCACGCCCACTCTTTCCCAGGCCACGCCCCCACCAGCCCTGCCTCACAGCTTCCTTGACAGTTTTGGTCTGCCTGGTATTGTGTCCTTGGACCTTTGTAATGCCTCCTCCTCGCCTGGATAGAGAGGGGTCCAGCCTACCACCCAAAAGCAAACAATTTGCATTTGTGGCCCCTCCCACTTTTGCTTCTGCCCCCCCCCCCCCAAAGTTGCCCTGAACGGATTATAGAGCTTGGAATGGAAAATGTTTGCCAACCCGATTTGCAATGAACAAGAGTGTGCCGAAAAGCTCCCTTTAACAGTTGATGGCTAAATAGAAACTCGTTAAGGATTAATTAAGTTTTCTACGTTAATTTGCTCACTTTGCCAAGCAGTGGTTGGGACTTTGCAGAGTCTCCCCAAACCAATTACTAGGGACAATTAGTACTGCAAGATCAAGGCTGAAGTGTGACCTTCCCAAACAGGTAGTTTCTAATTACAGTGATATCTAATTACAGCAGCTCTCGTTCTCCATCAAACCCTCCTGGGTCCCTGTTCTCTTCTTGTTCACTCCACACCGGCCCTTCAGAAACATTTCCTATCCCTCGGCAGATCCACACACCTAACACTGAAAGTATGCGCCTTCCTGCAAAGAATCCTGGGAACGGTAGTTTCCTCCGCCCACTGCTGCAGCGCCCAGAAGCCTTTGCAAACTATGCTTCCCAGGATTCTTTAAGTGCATGGTGCAAATCTCAGAAGGCAATGGATGACCAGCAACCCCAAATCAGGGAAGATAGCCATCTTCAGAATATATCTCAAGGGCTGTCACATGGAAGATGGAGCAAGCTGGTTTCCACCTGCTCTGGAGGGTAGGACTCGAACCCGTGACTTCAAGTTACAAGAAAGGAAATTCTTGACTAAACCTTAGGAAGAACTTTCTGACAGAGCTGTTCAACAGTAAACGGTCTCCCTTGGGAGGCTGTGGACTCTCCTTCCTTGGAGGTTTTTCAGCAGAGGTTGTGTGGCCACCTGTCATGGGTGCTTGAGCTGAGTTTCCTGCATTGCAGGGGGTTGGACTAGATGGCCCTTGGGGACCCCTTCCAGTATGACAATTCCATGATTCTATGATTCTTCCTAGAACTACAACAGGCTGATGACCGTGCGAGAGAGTAAGGCCCAGCCGAACGGACGGCTGCCCTTGCTCTCACAGAAACGGGTCTGCCGGTGTTCCGAAGGCAGGGAGATAAGGGTCACCGAAGAACAATAGTTCATGTATTAAATCTATATGCAGCTCTTCCTCCCAAAGGGGCCCAGGGCAGCATTTTCAACAACCATGTGAGGTTTTCTGTTAGTCTTATTTTATTTTATCTCTTTAATAATCAGCCCCCTTCCTGTTTTTGTTTTCGTTTTTGTCACAGGGACCCGCGAAGAAGTGAGCAGCATGTTGGAATACAAATAAAAGTAAAATTTAATAAAAATGTAGTAAAAGAAATGGCCCAGTCTGAGCCAATGGGAGCTGAGAGCTTTTAAATAAACATTTCCCCTAGAAATTAGATGCATGTAACTAAGAGAGCTAAGGGTAATGCTAGCCCAGAAGTCCCCAGGCCAAAAAGCGGCCCCTGAGACCTCTCTGCCTGGCTCTTGGAAGCCTTGCCACCTTCCTCAAGTGTTTATGCCAGGCTGAGACACACGTCCTTGAACCCTGAACATGCCTCTTGCTTGGAGGATACAGAGAGTTGCCTGCCATGGGGCCTAGAGAGGGCGAAGACCAAATTGGCCCCACCCACTTTTCCTTCCAGCCCCACCCACCACTGCCATGCGGCCCCCGGAAACTCACCGAGAAAAGACTGCAGCCCCCAGGCTTGGGATAAAAATTGTCTCGTTTGAAACAGGGACCCAAATTGGCCTTTTCCCCTAAGCTTACGGCATGTTCTAATTTTTGCAAATTCAGTTGACAGAGGAAAAAGCTTATACCAAACCAGTGGCCTAGCGTGGGTTGCAGGTGCCCAGGGCAGGCACCAATGCTGCCGAGGTGACCCACCAACCCCACGGCCAAGCAAGGCTGTGTTGTGCCACCTGCCTGCTCGCATAGGGGGGAGCCCGGCCGGCCAACGTGGCATTTGGCGGGTAAATGCCCCAAACACCCACAGAGAGGAACATGGGGCCGGGTCAGCCGGGGTCACCCCTTGCCCACCTCCCTCAATCCGTGCCCACTACCCATGGGCCTGGGCTGCTCTTGCTGCCATCTAGGAGCAGAGTGCATTTAGCAAAGAGTGAACAATTCCGCTGTTCCCTGTCCCTGACGGCACCAGGGCGGCCAGACCAGGCTGGGCTCTGGGGAGCAGAGACCCTCGGTGGCAGGTAAGCAGGGACAGGTCCCGCCAGGATGCTCCTGGGCAGTGGTGGCAGCCCCTGACAAACTGCTCTGCTGCCTTTGCCGTGGTGGGGATCCCCGCAGAAGCTGGCACCTGGCTGTCCCCCCCTCTGAATATTGCGCCCGAGGGCATGGCCCCCCCCCCACCATGCTATGCTACTGTATCAAACCGAAAGCCCTATTTAGCAAAATAAAACCAGACAGTTTGCCTTCCAATAAATAATAGAGGTGCCACTTGAAGGATGAGACAAGCCCGTTCCTCGTTCATCTCGTATTAGCTCATTTATCCACATCTCTCATTTTGAAAACCTTCATCCGCTGTGCTTTATGAGACGACAGAGTCGCGCTTTCTCCATAACTGGCCATGACAATTGCTGTGGCAGCTATTAAATAGATAATTAACTGTCTTTCATAGGATTTGAACCCGAGTCTCCCATGTCCTAGTCTGGCACTCCGACCACTATACCAGCTTGCCTTCAGGTCACGTGGACAAGCAGCAGCTACTGCTGCCATCTTTGTGACATTCCTGTCCGTCAGTGCCTGTGGGTTGCATCCAAACCTTAGTCCTACCCAGAGTAGACCCCTTGAAATGGGGGTGGGGCAGCGTGGTTTGAGTGTCTGATTAAGACCTGGGAGACAAGGGTTCAAATCTCCACTTGGCCATGAAGCTCACTATTCCTGCATTGCAGGGGGTTAGACTAGATGGCCTCGGAGTTCCCTTCCAACTCTACAATTCTATGACCTACGTCAGAGGGTTGTTGTGGGGATGAAACAAGGAGAGGGGGAAACTCTGTGAGCCACCTTGATCTCCTTAGAGAGGAAGGCAGGATGTAAATACAGTAAATGGATTGACCTTAATAATTTAGGTGCAGTCATTGAAACAGGTCTACTCTAACTTAGTTGCATACGCCCCTCCAATGGGTCTATTTCAAGAAATCCGCACTCCTTTTATTGGGGGGGGGGGGGTTGTTGAAATTGCAAAATCTTGTTTTAATCTCAGCTGGCCCCAAACAGCAGCTCCGTCCATAAAACCAAAAACCAATTATGATAATAACCACCACTTTAAAGAGCGGTGTTTTCTTATATAAAATGAATCATAATTGCCAAATGTCCCTTGCCCAAAAAATATTGATCACCCCGCAGACAAATGTAATGAGCCGCAATGAGCTGATGGATTCCAAACCCTCTCCTTGCAGCCCAGTTCTGCCCACGTCTTCAGCTTTGGATACATGGGGGGGAAAATGCTCTCCCGTTTTTAAAATCAGGATGGGGAAGAAGTCAGAAGACGACCAACAACCCCCCCCCCAATCGAAGGTTTATTATGGGAACAGACTGGAGAACTGAACCAAAGCAAACAAAATTTGGATCTAGGAGTCTTGGTAGACCATAAACTCGACATGAGTCAACAGTGTGATGCAGCAGCTAAAAAAGCCAATGCAATTCTGGGCTGCATCAATAGGAGTATAGCGTCTAGATCAAGGGAAGTAATAGTACCACTGTATTCCGCTCTGGTCAGACCTCCCCTGGAATACTGTGTCCAGTTCTGGGCACCACAGTTCAAGGAGGATACTGACAAGCTGGAACGTGTCCAGAGGAGGGCAACCAAAATGGTCCAAGGCCTGGAAACGATGCCTTATGAGGAACGGCTTAGGGAGCTGGGTATGTTTAGCCTGGAGAAGAGAAGGTTAAGGAGTGATCTGATAGCCATGTTCAAATATATCAAAGGATGTCATGTAGAGGAGGGAGAAAGGTTGTTTTCTGCTGTTCCAGAGAAGCGGACACGGGGCAATGGATTCAAACTACAAGAAAGAAGATTCCACCTAAACATTAGGAAGACCTTCCTGACAGTGAGAGTTGTTTGGCAGTGGGATTTGCTGCCAAGGAGTGTGGTGGAGTCTCCTTCTTTGGAGGTCTTGAAGCGGAGGCTTGACAGCCATCTGTCAGGAATGCTTTGATGGTGTTTCCTGCTTGGCAGGGGGTTGGACTGGATGGCCCTGGTGGTCTCTTCCAACTCTATGATTCTATGAAAATTATTTTTTATAATGGCAAACGTAAGGTTCTGCACTTAGGTGGGAATAATCAGGTGCAAAAATGTTGGATGGGGAACACCTGGCTTGCCAGTAGTACATATGGAAAGGACCTAGGGGTCTTGGTGGACCACAAGCTGAACATGAGACAACCGTGCGATGCAGCAGCAAAAAAAGCAAACGCTATTCTAGGCTGCTTCAACAGAGCAAGGGAAATAATAGTCCCACTCACTTCTGCCTTGGTCAGACCATACCTGGAATACGGTGACCAATTCTGGGCACTACCATTTAAGAAGGATGTTGACAAACTGGAAGGTGTGGAATCACAGAATCGTAGAATTGTAGAGTTGGAAGGGACCCCTGAAGGTCATCTAGTTCAACCCCCTGCAATGCAGGGATCTCAGCTAAAGCATCGCTGACAGATGGCCACACAACCTCTGCTTAAAAACCTCCAAGGAAGGAGAGTCCACAGCCTCCCAAGGGAGACCGTTCACTGTTGAACAGCTCTGTCAGAAAGTTCTTCCTAAGGTTTAGTCAGAATTTCCTTTCTTGTAACTTGAAGTCACGGGTTCGAGTCCTACCCTCCAGAGCAGGAAGAAACAAGCTTGCTCCATCTTCCATGTGACAGCCCTTGAGATATATTCTGAAGATGGCCATTTTCCCTGATTTGGAGTTGCTGGTCATCCATTGCCTTCTGAGATTCTGTTGAACATCTCTTGCCAACAGAAAGTTCTTCCTGAAGTTTAGTCGGAATCTCCTTTCTTGTAACTTGAAGCTATGGGTTCGAGTCCTACCCTCCAGAGCAGAAGAAAACAAGTTTGCTCAACCCTCTATGTGACAGCCCTTGAGATATTTGAAGATGGCTCTCCTATCTCCTCTCAGCCTCCTCTTTTCCAGGCTAAACACCCCCAGCTCCTTCAACTGTTCCTCTTCAGGAACTTGATCATCTTGGTCTCCCTCCTCTGCACACCTTCCAGCTTGTAAACATCCTTCTTAAATTGTGGTGCCCAGAACTGGATAGGGTTTTCCAGAACAGAGTGGCAGAGCAGAGTGGAACTATGACTTCCCTTGATCTGATGCAACCAAGAATTGCATTAGCTATTCTAGAGAGGAGAGGAGGGCAACCAAGATGATCCAGGGCCGGGAAACCAAGCCTTCTGAGGAACAGCTGAGGGAATTGGGGGTGTTTAGCCTGGAAAAGAAGAGACTGAGAGGAGATAGGGTAACCATCTTCAACTTCCTTGGAAAGGTGGCGGACTCTCCTTCACTGGAGGATTTTAAGCAGATGGCGTCAAGAATTTTTCAGCTGTGATTCCTGCATTGCAGCGGGTTGGACTAGATGACCCCCAGGGTCCCTTCCAACATCACAGTTCTATGATTCTTATTTTCTTCCCTGCAGGCTAAACACTGGATTTCCTGAGACAGAAGGAGGACAGGTGGTATGATATGAGTTAACTGTTTTGCAGGAGGAGGAGGAGGAGGATTGCGGGGGTGGGAAACCCTGAACATCTTCCATCTCTGCTTTGTACAGATTCAGATAGACGAGTTGTTGTACAGCACCCAGCAAAGTCACCAGAGTGAAAGATGGGCTGACTCAACAGGTCATTTCTCTCTCTCTCTCTCTCTCCATCTGCTGAACTATTAGCCTTTTAAATCATCCCGATTGCTTGCCATTTCTGAGATGGTCGTTGCTTTTTTCTGCCAAACGGAGGCTGAATTTCGATGGAATATCTTCCTCTTGCTTTCTCTCAAGGAATCAGGAGATGGAGAATCTGTCCCACTGTTGAGCAATAGCTGCTAGCCACACTTAAGAACAAACTTAAGTGTGCTACTGGTCTCTAAGGTGCTGCTGGAAGGAATTTTATTATTATTATTATTATTATTATTATTATTATTATTATTATTAATGTTTTAAGAAGGGATGTTTGTCTTGGAAATCTTAGCTGTGATTCTTGCATTGCGGGAGGTTTGACTAAATGGCCCTTGTAACTCAGCAGTTCTGAGAGACAATGGAATGTGCCGGGTGTGTGTGTGTGTGTGAAGCCCAACTGCTGCATTCGCAGCACCAAAGTGACCTCCTTGGGGTGAAATCCTGGGCGGTCCAGGGCTGCTCAGGTGACAAGACCTCCCTCTTGGCCTCACTGATGTGGTCCAAAGGAAGTCAGAGCAAGACACAGGGGCGTACCCAGGATCAAAACTGATTTATTTCACACAAAAAGTCCCCTTTATACATCCCCTCCCACCCCAGGATGCACAGCGCTTTGGTGTCGCCGCATCCACCGTCGCAGCTGTGCACAGAGCGGCCTCCTCTTCTGCCCTGGTGTCGCCGGTGTTGATCCTATGCGGAAAACCCTCCGGAAGAAAGAGATGAGCGGCCGGAGGGGGAGGCAGCTGGGGGTCTCCGGAGGCCTCTCTTCGTAGCAGACCTGTGGGAAAAGTAAACAATTGACCTCCAGATTCTTGGAAGCTATGAGCCCGCTAGGCACCTCCCAGAATCCGCACTCACAGTACAGCCTACCTCCTTCGCCTCTGCCGCTTCCTCTGGACCAGGGGGCAGAGAGCGCTGTTCTGCATCATCTGCCTCCTGGTCCTGTTCCTCCTCCTCCACGGGGGTGTCTGGCTCCTCAATGGTCTTGTCCTCCTCCTCAGCGACCTCCTCCTCTGATTCTGACTGTTGGCACAGAAAGGATACAGGAACCAGTCCAGAGGTGGTGGCCGTGGTGGTGGGGAGAGAGGAGAAAGACAGAAGCCCAAAATGAGACGGGGAGGAACCCAGAAGCCAAACTCTCCTGCCCGCCTTGAGTCGCTGGCCAGGGAAGTCCTAAAGACCAAAGCCCTGGCGCCATGGGGGGCTGGTCCATCAGGACAAGTGGGGCAGCAAGCACAGCCTGCCCTTAGCAGCCCCCTGCCTGTCTGCCCCCATGGTCACAGCGGCCGGCCGGCCAGCTTCCTCCTCCTCCTCTTCCTCCCCAGCCTCAGGGTTGCCCTTGTGCGACTCGGCAGGGCTTCCCTCCAGTTCTGTCTGCTACGTACCTCGTTGATGGAATCAAAAAATGAATCGAGGGAAGACAAAGAGTCCGTTGAGCTCAGTGATGTCTTGGAACTCAAGGGTGACATTTTAGGAACCTGCAATGAAAAGATGCAGAAGACAAGCAATTAACACAAGCAAACATTAAATCTCAAGGCACCCATTAATATAACCCGGGGGGGGGGAGGTCGCCCTCAAAAGGCCCTCCTCCCCTTCTGCCAATCGTTGCTTAGGCCGCTGCTACTTACCCAATCCGGACTCAGGAGATCAAGCTTGCCACCGTCTTCCAGACTCTCCGAGGCTGACTGCTGGCAGTGACAGGACCCCAGATGTGGTGGCCGTGGTGGTGGGGAGAGAGGAGAAAGAGAACATCCCAAAATGAGACAGGGAGGAACCCAGAAGCCAAACTCTCCTGCCCGCCTTGAGTCGCTAGCCAGGGAAGCCCTACAGCCCTGGCGCCATGGGGGGCTGGTCCATCAGGACGAGTGGGGCACATTAACTCTCAAGGCACCCACAATTGAAACAGCAGAACAGCGGCATAGCTAGCTGATCGGGTGCCCGGTTCAACACGGGGGTCCTGCGGGTGGGGGGCACTGCCTGGAGCCTCCCTCTGCCACCGCCCCCTCAGGCTCCCAAGCCACCACATCACTCCCAGGAGAGACGCATGGCTGGGACACGCAGGCTCCCCAGGAAGTACTGCCCCCCCCAGCCAAAACTAAAAAGTTTGGTGAGCCCAATTTATTTTTTAAGCTTGGCTTTCTGTCATTTTGCCACCCCCCTCAGTAATGACACCAGGGGCAGCCCCCCAACCCCCCACCGTCCTTTCTCTGCAACTGCAACAGAACAAAAGGACTCAAAACTCCCCTAGCAATTTCCTGTTGGTCCACTCACCATTTTGGAGTCGGACGAGACTCTTGATTGCTGGCTAACAGAAGTCATGCAACCCAAAGGCGGTTGGGCCTATGCTGCAGCTTCAACTGCAAAGTGAGGTGGGGATTCTGAGCCGATGTCACAGACAGGTTCTGATCAGTCCATTTTCTCTAAGTGGGGGTGGGGGGACCAATTTCCCCTTAGGGTGACTGCTTAGCACCCCCCCCCCCAAGAGAAAAAGGAGGAAAGCGGAGAAATCTTTTAATTCTGTAGCAAGAAAGAATGAGTGCCAGGAGTTTTCTTTTCCCTGCATTCCTGCGTTGCAACATTATTATTATTATTGTTATTAAACTAGATTTAATGAACACTCATATGAAAGTGTTCTGTAAATTGATAGCCATAGTCTTTCTATACGAACCTTTTATTCTTTTCCACATCCGATGAATGTTCCTAAACCCTTCTTTTAGACTTTTATATGTACTTTACTTTTTAGCTTTCCAAAACGTTTTACAGATTGAAAATGACTGTACCCCACTTTACTGATGCTGGTCTACTACCGTAATAAAGATTTGTAAAAGAAAATCCCAGGTGTGGAACTGCCCAGCCACCTGGCCCTTAGGGATAAGCCCACTGGTTTCTGCAGAGTTAAATAAAAGAAGTCCAGCCACTGGAGCAAGGACAAGACAGGGTTTATTGAGCAATAGGTTACAGTCAAACTGCCCACCCAGAGCAGCGTTACAAGAACTTTTAAAACCTCCTGTCATATCCCAGAATACAGTTTGGAAACATCATTACTACATCATCACTACATCACCAAAGGGGAGGGTTATACATGATTTACATATAGGAAAAACAGGAAAAACAAGATTAACATATGGGGAAAACAGAGCAATATCAGGGAGATAGCCCTGAGAAGTGTGAATGGGTGTTAAGTACTGGCCAGGATACCTTGAGCACTTATCTGGGAGAGAACAATGGGATTCTGGTTGAGGGATATTAGCCTGAAGCACCCAGAGATTACCTGCTGAGGCATTTCCCTGTGCACGTGGTCTCTAGCCTACTAGATCATGGCAGAGAGATGGGTCCCCTTCAGGGCATCACTCCATACCCCAAATGAGTTTACTCGGGAGGAGACTTTGCTTAGGTGACCCCCCCCCCATAATTTCCGTAACAATCCCCATTTGACCAAGCAGGGTGCAGGCTAGGATCCGGTCTCTGATAGGCACGCCAGCTCTTTGTCGGCATGAGGGAGGGGGAAACAGCCGGCGCAACACACACACACACACACACACACACACAGTGGCCAACTGTGCCTCGGCAAGAGGGCAAGAGCTCAATTGTTATTGAGATTTTGGGAGGGGGAGAAAGACCAGTCGTTGAGCTTTTATTCAGGAGGAGAGCTTTTTTCCCTTTTAGGCTGCCAATAACCTTTTTTTTTTTTTTTTTTTTTTGCTTCTGGGGGGGGGCAGCTGCCCCCCCTGGGTACGCCCATGTCTAGACGTTTGGCACCAGCTTGGCTGCAGGAGTTGCTGGATGAAGGCGTACAAGACGCCATCCAACTGACTTAGGGACTCCACTCTGGATTTGTGAAGGCTTCACTCCTGAGTCCTTCCTTCTCCCAAAGATGTCCCGCAAAGGCAGAAGTTTAGGGTCAGAGTTTTCCTTCTCCTAGATAGATTAGTCCCACCTGCCGCTCACTTCTCTCTTCAGCACAAACAGAAACCACCTCCTTGACCATTGGACCCACTCTTGGTCTCGTGCGCTCCGTCCACCGGAGCCTGTCTTCGCATGCAGGAGAAGCCCCTAACTCACCGAGGGTTTGAGACCCATCAGCTCCCCTCACCTGGTTCAGCCGGCCAGTCAAAGCCACTCCTGGGATTGTGGCCGCTGTCACCTGCTGGCAGCTTCTAGGAGCCACAGGTGAGAGTTGAGTGCAGGTGGGGACCAAAGGTGGGCAAACGACCCCAAAAGGAGCATGCCGACAGTCCCATAATTGTATAAAATATAGAATCCTAGATTCAGGTGAAAGTTTATATGTGAAGCTTGACACTGCACGCCATCCCATCTCTGACCATGGCCCCCCAGGGGCTGGTCCGTGTTTGAATGAGTAACCTCTGCTAGCCCCCACTTGCCACAGGGAGTAGGGAGGTGCCCTTCCTGTCGTTGGGGCTGGGTGAGATCTGGTTTTCAACATTGCGATATATCAGCAGCTAAACGTCACAATATATTGCTCTATCACAATGTCCGAAATAAGGATGGAGTTAGAGGCATTGCCTGGCTCCACGGTGATTTTGCATAGCACACAAACGCACACATCATGATATATTGCCAGGTCAAAAATTATGAAACTGATATCATGATAAGGACTTCAAACCGGTTTTCGCATGATATATTGATATATTGTCATCTTCCTCCTCCTCCTCAGTCTCAAGTCTTGCCCCTTGTAGAAGTCAGCAGGGAGAAGGAACAGAAGGAGGAGGATGGATCCAGAGTGGTCTGGCTCTGCCCACTTCTGGGTCTCCCCTGCCTTCTGCCCCACCCACCTCAGTGGGCAGCAGAAATGGTTGGGAACCTGTGACCTGTGTTGTGTTCAGAGTGCATCTGTTTTGATTGCCTCTCAAATTATTCTTTTACTCAGAGTAGACCCATTGATAACTTATCCATCCTTAAAGAAACCAGCCCTGAGTGCTCACTGGAAGGGCAGATCCTGAAGTTGAGGCTCCAGTACTTTGGCCACCTCGTGAGAAGGGAAGACTCCCTGGAAAAGACCCTGATGTTGGGAAAGATGGAGGGCACAAGGAGAAGGGGACGACAGAGGATGAGATGGTGGGACAGTGTTCTCAAAGCTACTAACATGAGTTTGGCCAAACTGTGGGAGGCAGTGGAAGACAGGAGTGCCTGGCGTGCTCTGGTCCATGGGGTCACGAAGAGTTGGACACGACTGAACAACAAAAGACCCATTGATATCAATGGGCCTAAATTAACCATGCCCCTTTTACTCCTCTGAGTATGACTAATAATGGATACAGCCCTCTCTAACCAGGCTGTCCTGGACAGATCGATCCTCTCACATTGATTTTGTCTAGTCCCACCTCCTTCTAATAAGATCATTTTTAACAAGATCAAGTCTTTCTCAGTGGAGAGGATATATATATATATATATATATATATATATATATATATATATATATATATATATATTCAATCAGTTGGTATATGGATGAGATTCGAAATTGTTTCTAATATGTGCGATTCTTACGTTCTACTGCAGAATTCTTGGAGATGTAGAAAGAGGTTCATGAATGGAATGGATAAAAATAAATAATGATAATAAGGAATAATAATTGACAATTATACCTAGCTGAGCTAGGGCTTGTTTTCCACAACAAATCATTGAATTGTAGAACTGGAAGGGACCTCTGAGGGTCACCTAGTCCTTCAAGGCAGGAATCTCAAGGGAACCATCCACGACAGGCTCAGTCTTTGGCGGGTCAATCCTCTTGCATCCATCTTGTCTCATCCCTCCTCTTAAGATTGTAGGAAAGAAAGCGAAAGAAAACAGCAGCATCTCCTTATGAAGGGAGCGACCATCTCTCCTCTGTCAGCAAAACTTAACCGAGCATCTTCACTTTGCGCTTTTGGGTCAGCAGCGGATGATTGACGGGGCAGAAGGAGAGTAAATAGGACAGGGGAGGGAAGCTCGGGTTGTCCCCCAACATTTAATTCCTGCCAAGGGACAGCATGACTGACAGCATGAGATCTGCCAGGGAGATCTCCCGCCAGGCGTGCAAACTTGAGAGGAGATGGCGTCTCCGCTTGGTGCTCCACAGAGATGGAAATGGTCAAGGGCACAGAAATGCGGGATGTTTCAGTTCTCCTCCAATCTTTCCAGAAGAGCTACTCGCCTGTGGTGAGCGGGTGAGCAGCTAAAGGCGCACTATTGTGTTATGAGAAAAAAAAACACTGCTCCTTTTCCCTTATGGGGTACCCAAGAGCCCATATAGAGTCCTTTTGTAGGTTCTTTATTTTGGTAGGAGAAAATAACAGAGAATATTGAGAAGCAAAGCAGCTAGTAAGCCTGGTCTTTATTAAAGCTGTTGCAACAGGATGCTCCCTCACAGACACAGGAGGGACCCCGGGCCATGCGCTCAAGTCCTTATATAGACGTTTTAAATTGCCCAGCCTGGAGTCCAAGACCACCCCAGAAACATCATACATACATCACAGAAGGGGTGTGGCCCAAGACCACCCCCAGAATACATCCAAACAAGGGGCGGAAATCTGGGTGTGTTGTTTCTTCCTGTCTGCCAGGTTACCTGATTGGATTACCCAGGCATCCTGGCCACTCTTTTGTTATGATAACTACTTAATTCCTGAATCCGGCTCACAGGCTCACAGCCAATTCATGTCTTAAATGTGCCCTTAAGACAGAATTTGTGAAAGAGACAATGGGGAGATTTCCCATTTCCTTCCACCTTGCAGAGAAATATTTGAAATATTTTGGGAGAGAGAAAATGGTTTCGGGACTTTTCTGCGGGTTTCAGACATGTGGATTACATATTTGTATGTGTTTGCTTGGTACATTCATGAACATCTATTATACATATATACAAGACCTTTATAAAACTCTTATAACAATTGCTAATGAGCTTCTTGTCTTGTCTGCAGCAGCGCAGAACTTCAGAGGAGGCCCAAAGGGTGCCCTCTAGCTCAGCCTCCTGTTCTCAGTGTGGCCCCTAAATGCCCCCAAAGGGAAGCTGGCAAGCAGGACCTCGTTGCAGATATTAAATTCTGCAAAGCTTGAAGCATAAGAACTTGCTCCTTTGGAAATGAAGCCTTGTTGAGACCCCTGAAAATATTATTTCAACTTTTACCGGTGGAACTTTCTTCAAAACAGAATTAAAACATCAAAAATACAGTATCCATACAATATCTTGTGCTGTGCAGCACAGGCTGAGCATCTTTCAAAATATGAAATAATCCAAACAGACCTATAAGCACAGGTCTCTCTTTCTCTCTACAGACTGATTTCCAGCCTCCAGGCTGTTTTCTCTTCCTTCAGGAAAACCATTTACATGCCTTGTTCTCCCTGTGGCTTTCAGAGACATCTGCACTTTTATCTTCAACCCATTGATTTTGGGAGGCCAAGAGGACTCAAAAACAACTTTCAAAAAGGAGATGGCGACCCAATACATGATCCCAGGTTTGCAAACCATCACATGTTAGCTACCTGTTAAAAATTTAAAGGGACCCCTGACCATTAGGTCCAGTCGTGAATGACTGGGGTTGTGGCGCTCATCTCGCTTTATTGGCCGAGGGAGCCGGCGTACAGCTTCCGGGTCATGTGTCCAGCATGACTAAGCCGCTTCTGGCGAACCAGAGCAGCGCACGGAAACGCCGTTTACCTTCCCGCCGGAGTGGTACCTATTTATCTACTTGCACTTTGACGTGCTTTTGAACTGCTAGGTTGGCAGGAGCAGTGACCGAGTAACGGGAGCTCACCCCGTCGCGGGGATTTGAATCCGACCTGATCTGCAAGCCCTAGGCTCTGTGGTTTAGACCACAGTTAAGCGTTAACTAAGCAAGAGCTCAGGGTCCTTTAGAAAAACTCTCGTGGAAAACCCCTGGTGTGAGCAACACACATGGAGCCATTTTCCATTTTGAACCTTTGTTAATACATTTCTCATTTCTGTGCAAATTAAACCATTACATGTATGCTTAACAGACCTGAGCACACCAGTCTGTGCTGATCCTGAACTTGTGTGGAAGGAAGTGTACTGGATAGCTCAGTGGGTTAGAGCTGGGTGCAGATAATGCCAAAGTTACAGGCTGGATCCCCAATGGAACAGCAGCATATTCTATATGACCAGATGATCCTCAGCTTCCCTTCCAAGTCTATGATTCTATGAGTCCAGGTCAAGTAGGGTTGCCATATTTCACAAAGTAAAAGCCAGGATCCCACAAAAATTGCTGAGCTTTTTTTAGCTCACCAAAAAAAATATTTTTTTATTGACTTGCCTAAGATCTAGGACAAAGTGACGGCTTTTGTAAATGCCCCCTGGACATCGATTCCACCTTTGAAATCCCAGTAATGTCAGGGAAAATCCAGACGTATGGCAGTCCTAAGGTCAAGGGAAGTCACAAGCCCACTCCGTTCTGCCTTATTCAGACCACATCTGGAGTCCTGTTTCCAATCTGGGCACCACAATTTAAGAAGGACATTGACAAGCTGGGATGTGTGCAGAGAAGGGCAACCAAGATGGTCAAGGGTCTGGAAACCAAACCTTATGAGGAAGGGTTGAAGGAGCTGGGGAAGTTTAGCCCGGAGAAGAGGAGACTGAGATAGGAGAGCCATCTTCAAATAGCTCAAGGGCTGACGCATGAAAGAGGGAGCCAGCTTGTTTCCTCCTGCTCTGGAGGGCAGGACTCAAACCAATGACTTCAAAACAAAAGAAAATAAAAAAAATCGTTCCAGTAGCACCTTAGAGACCAACTGAGTTTGTTCTTGGTAGGAGCTTTCGTGTGCATGCACACTTCTTCAGATACACTGAAATGGAAGTCACCAGACCCTTAAATTACAGGAAAGGAGATTCTGAGTAAACATCAGGAAGAGCTTTCTGACAGTGAGAGCTGTTCAGCAGCGGAATGGTCTCCTTCAGGAGGTGGTGGCCTCTCCTTCCATGGAGATTTTAAAGCAGAAGTCGGATGCACATCTGTCATGGATGCTTGAGTTGCAGGTCCTGCTTGGCAGGGGGTTGGACTAGATGACTCTTGGGGTCCCTTCCAACTCTACCATTCTACGACTCTTTGGAGGAGGAAAAGTGCAGGTTGATCCAGACGGCCTACCCAAAAGGGGTCCATATCTGCAGACTTTGCACATTGGCAGCGAGTCAGCCTTGGGTGACCTTTGAGATCCCTCCCAGCTCTTAGGATTCTATGAGCACATACAGCCTTGGCTGTGGGATCCTCTCACCCCACCGCTCCCCGCAGCCAAAAGAATTGCCGAAAGGTCTTCTGCTTATGTAAACAAATCAATGCAAGGAGCAGAAATCGACTGCCGTTTGGAGAATTAACGTGCCCAGCGAGACGATGAGCTTATTTCAATTTAGCCGTTTATCTGTAAAGTGCTCTCCAGACGCCAAGGTGGGAAGGGATGCGTCTTAGCTGGAAAGAGAGATTTGGGAGCCTATGGCCCTCTCTGGATGTTCTTGGACTCCACTTCCAGCAGCCCCGGCAAGCCAGCTGGACCAATGGTTAAGGCTGGGAGATGGAATCTAGCAACATCTGTAAGTGGGCATGTTCCTCGTCCCTGATCAGAGGAGAAACTTTCCAGAGGTGCAGTAATGCCTCCGTTCAGAAAAGGCTTCCCTCCTGAAAGCAAAGAAGGACTCTTCTCAGATCAGCGGTTCTAGAATCATAGAATGGTAAGAGTTGGAAGGGATCCCCAAGGGTCATCCAGTCCAACCCCCTGCAAGGCAGGGATCTCAGCAAAAGCATCCATGACAGATGGCCATCCTTGTTGTGGTTCAGTCGTGTCTGCCTCATCGTGACCCCATGGACCAGAGCACGCCAGGCACTCCTGTCTTCCACTGCCTCCCGCAGTTTGGTCAGACTCATGTTGGTAGCTTCGAGAACACTGTCCAACCATCTCGTCCTCTGTCGTCCCCTTCTCCTTGTGCCCTCAACCTTTCCCAACATCTGAGTCTTTTCCAGGGAGTATTCTCTTCTCATGAGGTGGCCAAAGTACTGGAGCCTCAGCTTCAGGATCTGTCTTTCCAGTGAGCATTTAGGGCTGATTTCCTTCAGAATGGAGAGGTTTGATCTTCTTGCTGTCCATGGGACTCTCAAGAGTCTGCTCCAACACCAAAATTCAAAAGCATCAATTCTTCGGCGATCAGCCTTCTTTATGGTCCAGCTCTCACTTCCAGTCATCACTACTGGGAAAACCATAGCTTTAACTATATGGACCTTTGTCGGCAAGGTGATGTCTCTGCTTTTTAAGATGCTGTCTAGGTTTGTCATTGCTTTTCTCCCAAGAAGCAGGCGTCTTCTAATTTCGTGACTGCTGTCTCCATCTGCAGTGATCATGGAGCCCAAGAAAGTAAAATCTCTCACTGCCTCCATTTCTTCCCCTTCTATTTGCCAAGAGGTGATGGGACCAGTGGCCATAATCTTAGTTGTTGTTGTTTTTTATGTTGAGCTTCAGACCATATTTTGCGCTCTCCTCTTTCACCCTCACCATCCAACCTCTGCTTAAAAGCCTCCAAGAAAGGAGAGCCCGCCACCTGCCAAGGGAGCCCGTTCCACTGTCGAACGGCTCTTACTGCCATAAAGTTTTCCTGAAGTTTAGTTGGAATCTCCTTTCTTGTAACTTGAAGCCATGGGTTCAAGTCCTACCCTCCACGGCAGGAGAAAACAAGCGTCCTCCATCTTCCATGTGACAACCCTTCAGATATTTGAAGATGGCTATCAGTCTCCTTCAAACACTCCTCATAAGGCTTGGTTTCCAGACCCTTGATCATCTTGGTTGCCCTCCTAGGCCCACATCCCAGCTTGTCAACATCCTTCTTAAAGGATTGAACCTGCAGCCTTGGCATGATCAGCACCATGCTATAACCAACTGAGCTGTTCAAGAAGGACGAAGGACCAGCCTCTCTTTGCAAGGCTGAGAAGGCAGCAGTTTTGGTGACTGAATCCGGTGGGAGGGGAAAGGAAGAAAGATAGCCTTCTTGGAAGAATAGCGCAGAGGGAGAGTTTTCCTTTACACACACACACACACACACACACACACACACACACACACACACACCATATATTAGCAACAAGGCCAAATAAGCAATTAAGCAAATTCCCAGGATGGATAGTTTATCTGCTCAGCGGCCGACAGTTAATTAACTAGATCCATGGCCAAGGCAGGTGCATGAGAAACAAGGAAAGCAGGCCTGTTCCCCAAACCCCCATTTGAAAGGCTGTGGGGGGTTGTGGGGAGATGGTGTCCCAGAGGCCAGGTTTTATCTAGAATCGGAGGGGAGATGGAAGACCCAGGAGCGACCTGGCAGGAAACCCCACCGTTGGCAAGGACCATTCCAACCCCATTGCTGGCAAGCCAATTTTTCATTTCTGGTACCCTGGCAGGCTAAAGTGAGATGGATGAGGCACCTTCTGCCTGAGGGGAGAAAAGGATGGAGATTGCCAGTTTGGGGTGTGGGCGGCAGCCATTTCCCAGCCACCCTGATCTAATAGCGCTGCTGCCTCCTGCCCCCAAAACGCGCAAGCAGAGGCTCTTGCTTGGGAGACAGCGTGGCACAGTGGTTAGAGTATTTGACTCGGGGGAGAGACCAGGGTTCGAATCCTCCCACTTGTCCAGGAAGCTCCCTAGGCGTGGCCTCGGGCCAGTCACCACCTTTTGGCATAACCGACCTCACAGGGTTGTTGTGGGGATCAAATGAAGGAGGGACCAACCTGTACACCACCTTGCGCTCCCTGGAGAAAAAAGGGGTATATGGACACAATAAATAAACTAATTCCTTCCAGCAGCACCTTGGAGACCAACTAAGTTTGTTCTTGGTATGAGCTTTCGTGTGCATGGTATCTGAAGAAGTGTGCATGCACATGAAAGCTCATACCAAGAACAAACTTAGTTGGTCTCTAACGTGCTACTGGAAGGAATTAGTTTATTTTCTATTTTGTTTTGACTATGGCAGACCAACACGGCTACCTACCTGTAAGAGATATTCAAATATTCAGATATTCATCTACATCAGTTGCAGATGCAGGGCTCAGGAGTCAGCATCTGAGACCCTCCAAGTGCCCCTATTGTCCAGGGACAGTTCTGGATTTACAGAAGCCGTCCCGGTTTCTGATTTGATCCCGGTAATGTCCCGCTTTCCCTTAGGTAAAGGTAAAGGTATCCCGACCGATAGGTCCAGTCGCGGATGACTCTGGGGTTGCGGCGCTCATCTCGCTTTACTGGCCGAGGGAGCCGGCTTACGGTTTCTGGGTCATATGGCCAGCATGACTAAGCCGCTTCTGGCGAACCAGAGCAGCGCACGGAAACGGCGTTTACCTTCCCGCCGGAGCGGTACCTATTTATCTACTTGCACTTTGACATGCTTTTGAACTGCTAGGTTGGCAGGAGCAGGGACTGAGCAATGGGAGCTCACCCCATTGCAGGGATTCGAACCGCCAACCTTCTGATCAGCAAGCCCTAGGCTCGGTGGTTTAACCCACAGCACCACCCGCGTCCCTTAGGACGTCCCTATTTTCATCGGAGAAATGTTGGAGGGTGTGGGATCGCTGCCTCCGACCGTGGAGGCGGAGCATCGCCGGCATGGCTAGTAGCCAAGAATAGTCTTACCAGACACAAATTTGTCCATTAGGATGTCAGAAGTGGCTGGATCAGACCCCCCAAGGGGCCCCATCCTGCATCTTGTCTTCGCAGTGGCCAAGCAAATGCACCAAGCAGGAAACCCACAAGCAGAACCTGAGTGCAATAGCACATCTCCTTTGCTGCAATTTCCAGCAACTGCTATTTGAAAGCATCACTGCCTCAGCAGCTTGAATAGTTTGCTTGTTTATTTTAAAAAAATTCAGTCCGGACTCCGGGGTGCTCTGGGGACAGCGGAATAAACCCATCTGGCTGACGGGCCCCGTTAAAAACTCTTTAATTTGTGAGGTCGGGAACAGATCAAAATATGCATTCCTCCTGAAAACATAAAACAACCCTCAGCTCCTTGCTGGAACGAGGGGAGCAGGCACTGATTAAGCTAAAAGCATTATTATCTTAGCCTACTGGCATGCGAGCTGGGCAACCGGTCCAGACACTCTGGGTTATTAAGCCACACTTTAAATCAAAATGGGTTCTCCCACTTTTGGGGATAGCCTGCTGGGTCTCCCGCTCCTGCTTTAAGAAAGAAAATACTTTAAAAAGAGAAGAACTTAAGGAGAGCCAACAGCCCATCTAGTTCAGCATCCTGTTGCCTACAGTGGCAAAATACCAGGAAGAAGTTAGGAATCCAGATAGACTGCCTCTAACCTGGAGGCTCCACAAGGACATAAGAAGAACCTGATAGCTGGATCAGGCTAACAGCCCATCTAGTCCAGCATCCTCTTTCACACTGGCCAACCAGGTGCCTCTTTCCTTTTATGGCTTCCAGAAACTGGTACAGTATTCAGAAGCTCTGTGTGTGGATTCAGACTCTTGCAAAAGATGCTCTTAATCTCAGGGTCCGAGCCCCAAGTTGGGCAAAAGATTCCTGCATTGCAGGGGATTGGACTAGATGACCCTCATGGCCCCTTCCAACATTCCAGTTCTAGGATTCTATATAATTCTATGATTCTATTTTAAACCCATCCACATTAGTGGCCACCCCTGCCCCTTGTAATGGCTGTTCCTCCTTCAAATCTTGTATTCTGGGGTAGATTGCGTTGGGATATGGAGGCTCCATTAAAAACACCATTATGGGTTATAGCAGGCAATATTATCATTGATTAAATTTGTATACCACCCTATACCCATAGACCTGAGGGTGGTTCACAACATAAAATCATGGTATAAAAAACAGAAAATACGTAATAAAAATAAGAGCAGAAAGGAACAACCAATCTCCCCTTCCACAACACATTTAAATCAGCCAAAGGTCTGGCTACAAAGGAACGTTTTTGCCTGGCGCCTAAAGAGCCTAATGAAGGCTCCAGGTGGACCTCCCTGGGGAGAGCATTCCATAGATGGGGAGCTACTGCAGAGAAGGCCCTGCTCTTGTCTTGCCACCCTCCAGACTTCTCATGGAAGCAGCACACGAAAAAGGGCCTCTTAATGTGTATCCCACATGTTGAAGATGCTTAAGCAAGTAGCAATCCCACCTCCTGGCAGCGAGTTCCACAGAGTAACGGTTTGCAAATAGGTCTTTTGCCTTCTGCCCCCCTACCATTTCCTCTAGGGGTGCGCTGGAGTTGCAAATGACTGGGCCACTACTGAATCAAGTTTGCCCATTCCGTAGAATTAGTTTTAACTGGATTTAGTATTATGTGTGACATTAATCGCTGATGCTTTGAATTTCATTGCGCTGTTCTCTTAGTGTGCCATGCAAACTGTGATTGCATTTTCCAGGGCAGGGGGCACTGGGGATGAGTTTGTGGAACCAAGGGGGACGGCGGCCGCCCGGAAAAAAGGCCAGGAGGCTGAACAGCCGGATATAAAAATGGCAGCCTCTGCCTAGCGCTGCTGCACTCCTCCTTCAGGGAGGAATGACAACCAGAAAGCGATCTCTGCATCCCAAGGCGCCTATTTGCTCGAGGAGGAAGCTGCTGGTCCCACCCTGTGCTCAGAGAAGCAAAGGCCCCTTCAGGAAGCCAGGATGAGGACACTCAGCCCCAGGGGCCGAGATTTCAACCCTCGTCTGGAGCAGAGAGACGAGATCGAATGGGACGTGCACAAGCCGCTCCCGTTGTGCAGCAGGGAAAAAAAGCACCCAAGATCAGCTTGCGAAGCCACATCTTCCTTGGAGGTTTCTAAGCAGAGGCTGGGTGGCCCTCTCTCACGGATGCCTTAGCTGAGATCCCTGCATCGCGGGGGGTTGGACTAGATGAGACTGTTGGGGCCCCTTTCAAACCACAATTCTAGGATTCTGTGTACTGAGCGATGCGCCCCCTGCGGGGAATCCTCTCTGCAGAGAAGTGCCAATGGCCACCAACCAGGGCTGTTTGCGCTCTGCCGAAGGAGGAAGCACATGCCTCCAAATGCCAGTTGGGTCCTGCTGGTGGGCTTCAGAGAAGAGGCATCTGGTTGGCCATGGGCAGGGTATCAGGGCAACAGATGCATTCAGGGGTAGGCTGCCCCTGAATGTGGAGGTTCCATTTAGCTGTGATGGCTAAGGGCAAGGGGAGCCTTCAGCATTCAGCTTCTTTGAATGTCCTCGAGTTCTAGTGTTGTGAGGGGGGGGCAGGGGAACCCTTTCTCTAGTCAACTTTCTCCATGCATAATTTTATATGCTTCAATGCTGTTGCCTCTTGGGCGCCTTCACTCCACCAAAATGCAATCTCGGTAAACAGTCCTTTATTTTAAAAAAGTACAAAACAAAAAAACAAGAAATAAAAGGAAAAGGATTTTTTTCTGGCATGGAATCAGAGGTATTTCTTTTAAAGGAAGTAAAATTAAGAAAGACAAGGGTTGTAGGGGAAGAGAGAGGACAGGAAGGAGAAGCAGATTCACCAGACTACAGAAAAGCAGTTTGGGATACGGAGCTGCGTGTCCTGACCAACAAGAGGGTTAAAGATATGATCTGGCGCACCGTACATGGCGGAGCTGTGTAATGATGAATTTTAGTGGTTCAGTTCAATGGCAGTAAGGTCTAATTTGCGCAGGCTCAATAGAACGTAAATAAATAAATCTCTCCCTGCATGTAAAAAAGGCATTGGGGGTGCATAACGAGGGCCCCTCCCCTGAGTGGCTAGCTTTCATACAGCAGGGAGCGCTTGGGAGATTTGTGCAGTTTTTAATGAAGGGAGAGAAGCACAACTCACCCAGAGAGGTTTACCCAGCCCAGAATCCAATGCCTCATTTCTGCAGCCTGTGGAACGATGAAACACAAGACTCTCTCATCTCCCCCCCCCCACTTCCAAGGGGGGGGGCTCTCTGTCGCTCTCAAAAACAGAGTGTTAGAAGGAATAGAGGCCTCTTTACCGATAACAGCTTTGGACCGTTCTCCTGCCGGTTGGGGAATGCCAGAACGGCTGGTGAACCCCCAAAAGCCGCCTGCATGCCCCCTCCCCAAGGAAGCAGGCGTGCTACTGATCATCAATGCCTGGCAGCAAAGGCCGTGGTGGAGCAGCAACGGGGTCGCGGGTTGCATGGTGCGGCCCACAATCTTTTGCAAAATGAGAGGATGCGGAAAGGGCCCGTCTGTTTGTTTGAGGAAGAGGAGCAGGAAGGGGGAAAGGCCATGTCTCCTTGCAATGTCCTGTTGGAACCATCCTGACTTACACCATCTCTGCCCCTCCCCCATTTTGGATGTGTGAGGTCCGGTCCTGCCAGCGGGCAAGGGGCAACATTGTTCCTGCCCCTCTGATCAGGGAAGAGGTTTTGGCACTCAGGAGCTGTGTGTGGCTGCTGCCAGGTTCCTGTCCCAAGGGGGGCAGCACTCTGCTGCCACCAGGCTGGGCTCGGAGGAGCAGGTCTGTCCATCCCCCCTGCTATTTGCCCTGCTTCATGATGAGGCGGCTGGAGAAGTCGAAGAGGCCTTTGTTGATCTTGCGTAAGGTGCCCACCTCTTCCTCCAGTTGAGTCACTTGGATCTTCAGCTGCTCCTGGTCGCCCATCAAATTCTGCAAGGGAAAAAGGGGGTTGAAAACTAAATGGGGAGTGGAACCAGGGTGGGAGGAGGAGCGGAGGAAGGATCAGAGTATTGGCTCAAGGTGCTGCCTTCGCCCCTCCTGGGACCCTGATCTCAGAGGCAACAAAGGCAGCTGGCCTGAGGGCCACAGCGACCCTCCACCCCTGGCAAGAGGTGGAGAAAACCTGCCTCCCACCAGGCAGAATTTGAGGAATGGCTCAATTCAGAAGAGGCACTCCATCCTGGGATGGCAAAACCCACATCCATCCGGATGGCATTGCGACTCCAGCTGCCACAAGCCTCTGCCAACACAGCTAGCGGCTGTAGAGGCCGCCCATGCAGACCCTTAAGATAACTGCATCCAATATAGAACTGGCGACTCTCTTCCCCCGCAGAAGGCTTGCCCAACCCTTTTCTCACCTTCTGGTTTTTAAGGCGAGGGGGAAGAAAAAGAGCAATGAAGTCGCTTTGGGGTCGACACAACCAGTTTGACAGTGGAACCGTCTCCCTCAGGAGGTTGTGGACGCTCCTTCCTTGGAGGTTTTTAAGCAGAGGTTGGGTGGCCATCTGTCAGGGATGCTTTTGCTGAGGTTCCTGCATTGCAGGGGGTTGGACTAGATGAACCTCAGGGGTCCCTCCCAACTCTAAGATTCTATGCTTCCCCTCACTGCTTCCACCAGAGGCCCAATCTGATTTTTCACGTTTCTTTTTTCAAAAAGCACGTCTTGCCGCCTGGCATTAGGCTTTTTATTTCTCAAGGTTTTTATTTTTCAATTTCAGCTTTTCAAGGGGAGCAAAGTGAAGGATTACCTGCCGCAGTGCACAGTGTAGGAATCGCTGGCCTACTGTTAAAAAAACAATGCCAAAACTTCACTGCAAAGCAAAATGTTAATGGTATTTTAGTGCGGCTTATACACCTGCCTTGTTTTTATTGTCTGTGTATGCAAATGGCACAATGGTTGACTTAACTAGCAATAAATCTGATTTGGTCAAGGAAAAATAAAGTCTGCAATGTGTCAAGATCAAGCCTCTCAAAACTCAAAATTTTGCCTGCTGTAGGGATAGAGAGCCTCACCTTTTCTCTTGTCGCACACATCTGCGAGTACAGCCGCTCTTTTTTCTCCAAGTTGCTCTCTCCGGATCCCTGTGGGAGGCAGAACAGAGGGCTCAAGATACAAGTCAAGGATATTTTTTGACAATGCCATTGTGTAGAAGACTTATTGTCAAAAGAGCCAGTCTTACAGATGATCTGGGCAGCTCAAACAGTAATTGCAACCCAATTGGAAACAGCTGACAAATCATACATAGGGCGCTGGGTACCCATTGCTCTGGAAAATGGGAGGAAATTGTGCGTAATTTGAGATTTTGACCACAACTTCCATGCACTTTTTATATGCTTTGGCATTCCTTTATTACATACACAGAGAGAAAGGACCGTCATTTTTGAGACCTTTGCCACAAGCCTGGCAAATCTGGCATGGAATTGCAGAGTTGGAAGGGACCCTGAGGATCATCTAGTCCCACCCCCTGCAATGCAACCCCCTTGCGGGGATTGAACCTGCAACCCTGGCCTTGTCAGCACCACACTCCAACCAACGGAGTGACTCAGGCTGTCCCCACTAGACTTGATAACCAGGTAATGCCTATATCCTACACTCATACTTTTGTTATTTTGACCAATGTGCAACTGCACCCGTTCTATAGCTTTGTTTTCCATGTTTAAATTGTTGTTATGTTCTTTTTCTTATATCAAACACACACAAAAACACACTACAGCATGAAATAAAAAACAAACCCTAACCCCCCACCCAGAGGATACAAGAAGCTGCCTTACACAAAACTAAGCATATAGCCCTCATGGTTCCTACACAGCTATTTTAAATACATACGAGTCGGACTGTTGGGGCCACCTAGCTCAATATTCCCAGCATGGGCTGGCAGCAGCTCTCCAGCGTTTCAGGCAGCCCTCCAGGGAGATGCTGGGGACTGAGACTAGGACTGAGGTGTGTCCCAGGTTTCTTGGGTCTGCTTCGGTCGAGGTGATGCCAAAGGCAAGCTGTGGGCTTAAGAGCCACACCCCAGGAGCAAAAGCTGTATTCCAGCATAATGGCGGGGAGGGAAGCCAAAGAATTTCAAGTGCTCCCTGATAAAGAGTTTCAGCAGCGCTTAAGGAAGAAGCTAAAGGGATAATCTCTCACAAAGAGATCCGGAGAAGCTCTGCCAGCCTTGGAATTCTTTTAAAGGAAGAGGATCACACCGCAACAAGAGTGATAACAGGGGACAAAACGATTGTGTGCGAGGTTTTCTTTTTTTCTTTTTTTTGAGAAGGCATCCATCAGAGAGAGAGAGGGGGGACTGATACGATCTGCTGGCCGGCCATGAGAAAGGAGTGACAAGGCAGGCCGTTGGAGGGAGCAAGGTTTGAACATGCCTTTCGACAGGAGAGAGCAGCAGTAAATCACACCTAGCGACTTGTAGTCAAGTCTTTACACTATTAGCAAAAACAGGATCTGCACAGGAGCGCCAGTGCCTAATGAGCACAGCAAATAAGCTCTGGTAGGTCTTGCCCCCATGAAGCAGTTGCTGCTCCCCACAGCTGTCTAAGTCCCTCCTCTCCAAGGTTGTCCCCAAGCAATCGGAGACTGGGCCTGCATGCAGCCAATCTCTCCTGGTTCTGGGAGACCAGCGGGGAGGGGAGCCTTTTGCAGCAGGAGGGGGAGACATCTACGACTCTTTACCAGCCAGACTTCCCCTCTGCCTCCTGGCCTCCCTCATCTCCTGCTTCAGTTTCTGCCTCCGATTCTGGACTTCCCTCTGCCACAGACTTTCCCTGCACACTAAGCCCTGTTACCCATCCCGCTTATGATACTTCCTCCCCACAGGCTTCTCCCTCTGACCACTCACTGTTGCCCCACCACCACTCCCTGGGCTCTGAGCCTTCCTTCCTTAGGGTTCCCCCAGTTGGTACCCCCTCATTCCTCTGCCTCCAACCAGACCCTGACACCTTGTGGTCCGAGGCAGCTTTGCCATTCGGCATGCCAAAGCTCTGCACTCTGTGCCCAGAGAGCCGTTTTGGGACTCTGTGCTGCTGCACACTGAAAGAGAAGCGTCGGATTTGGGGGCAGGGACCCCTTGGTGCAGTGACCAAGGAGCGTCATCTTCTGGCTCACAGGAGTCTCCCCAAGCAACAAAGCGCAGAAGAAATTACTAGCTACGCAAGGCTTTCTCTACCCGGCCTGACCACACAGGGCTCCTTTCCTGACTACAACATCCTCAGTATTGTCCACACAGACTGGCAGCAGCACGCCAAGGTTTCAAGCCCCACCTGACCATGACATTAGTGGGGAACTGGACCAGGGACTTTCTGAAGGGCAAGCAGGTGTCTGTCAGCAAGCTGTGGTCCTTTCCTTCCAAATAATGCAAGATTCTGGTCCTCATGGCAAAGAGCTGATCTAACCAGGAAGGTGCCTTATATGGAGCCAAACCATCAAGCTGTCTAGCTCAGCCCTCTCTCGAGATTCGAACTTGGGACCTTCAGAGTGCAAGGCAGCTTGCAGAAGTGCCTGAAAACCTGCCTCCCGTCACCAGTGGGAAAGGGAAAACCTCCCTCCCCCCCACCTCGAGCCTCAGCAGCAGCAGCAGCTCATCGTGAACTCCAGACACGCAGCCCGAGACTCTCTGTTCTAATTTCGGAGCAGACACGCAGCCGATAATGGGAGATAGAGGAGATCTTTATCCTGCGCGCAGGACGGAGGGGATCCGCAGAGCCCAGCTCTGGCGCTCTCATTCCAGCCTCCCCCCCATCATCTCTAGATTATTACTGTCTGCAAAAGGAAGACATTGTGTTATTGGGGTTTCTCTCCCTCTCTCAATGCACACAAAACACACACAGAGAGGAGCTTCACAGCAATATCTGTATTTTACTTTATAGCAAGGAAGAAGAAGAAGAAGAGTTTGGATTTGATATCCTGCTTTATCACTACCCGAAAGAGTCTCAAAGCGGCTCACATTCTCCTTTCCCTTCCTTCCCCACAACAAACACTCTGTGAGGTGAGTGGGGCTGAGAGACTTCAGAGAAGTGTGACTAGCCCAAGGTCACCCAGCAGCTGCATGTGGAGGAGTGGAGACATGAACCCGGTTCCCCTGATTATGAGTCCACCGCTCTTAACCACTACACCACACTGGCTCTCTCCTGGTTCTCCTGGAAGCAGCGTCCTTTTTCAAAGGTTACAGAAACTCTTGCTTCTCTCCCTCTGCCCCTCTAGGGCCTTCCTCACCTTCAAGGACATAATAAAGATCAGGCCAGTGGCCCATCTAGTCACAGAATCATAGAACTGTAGAGTTGGAAGGGACCGTAACGGTCATCCAGCCCAACCCCCTGCAATGCAGGAATCTCCGCTCAAGCGTCCATCACAGATGGCCATCCAACCTCTGCTTAAAAATCTCCAAGGAAGGAGAGTCCACCACTTCCCGAGGGAGACAACAGCTCTTCCATGTGCCAGTCCTTTAGATATTTGAAGCTGGTTCTCCTATCTCCTCTCAGTCTCCTCTTTTCCAGGTTAAACATACCTAGCTCCTTCAACCATTCCTCATAAAGGTTTGCTTCAGCAGCCTGTTCTCACAGCGGCCGACCAGATACCCCAATGGGAAGCCAAGTGAAAGAACCCTCTCCCCTCCTGTGGCCTGGGGGGGGGGGTAGGCAATTTCAGTCCCTGGACCTCTGAAGTCCCCCAGACCTCAAGATGATGTAGCTATCAGTCACTCCCCCCACCCCCTTGCCCCAGGCACCTGCCCATGTTGTCTTGAGATTTTCATTAAAGCTTTCCATACTGCAACAGGATAGCCGCTTCAAAAAATACAAATGGAATCAATAGAATGTGGAGTCCTTTCTTAAGTCTACCTGCCCAGGCTGCCTTTGACGAGGTGGGGGGCAAACATGGGAGGGTCTTTTCAGCTGTACCCTCTACTTGTGGGGGACACGATCTCGATCTCTCTCTCGCCTGGTCTGACACTTGATCTAATAATTAGTAATAGTGATTTCATTAATTATACCCCACCCATCTGACGGGGTTGCCCCAGCCACTCTGGGCGGCTCCCAACAAAATACTAAAAACACAACAAAACACCATCCATTTAAAACTTCCCTGCCTTCGTGTCTTTCTGATGCCAAGCAGATGCGTTTCTCATTTCCCCAGGTTTTCAACCTCTGATTTATTTATTTTCTGTCAACGCTGGGTTTTGTTTTTTATTGAATTGTGCTGCTTTTTTTATTGCTGTTTTACGGTCTGTGGTAAAACCGCCCTGGAAAATGTTTCCGTCAGAGGGCGGTATTAAAAAAAAAAAAAGCTATGTTTTAAAACAAACCGGGGACAAAAAAAGACAGCCTCAAAAACAAGCGAAAGAACCCTCAATTCAGGAGCGACAAGCGAGATGGTTCTGCACAACTGATGCCGATGGCTTTTCAGAATGCAACCAACGGCTCAAAAATGCCGCAACAGAAGCAGTTAGCCCCACGAGCAGAAGCAGTGATGCTTCTGGACTCCAGCGGCTTGTGTCCTGCTTTCTGGTTTCCCATAAGCACCAGGTCGGCCACCGTGAGAACAGGAGGCTGGAACTGAGGGCTCTCCTTTGGCCCCTTCATGGGCTCTGAAAAGAGAATTGACCCAAAGTAATCCTACGCTGGTAGTGCTGTGGGTTAAACCACAGAGCCTAGGGCTTGCCGATCAGAACGTCGGCAGTTCGAATCCCCGCAACGTGGTGAGCTCCCGTTGCTCGGTCCCAGCTCCTGCCAACCTAGCAGTTCGAAAGCAAGTCAAAGTGCAAGTAGATAAATAGGGAAGGTAAACGGCATTTCCGTGCGCTGCTCTGGTTCGCCAGAAGCGGCTTAGTCATGCTGGCCACATGACCCGGAAGCTGTACGCCGGCTCCCTCAGCCAGTAAAGCGAGATGAGCGCCACAACCCCAGAGTCGGACATGACTGGACCTAATGGCCGGGGTCCCTTTACCTTTACCTTAATCCTACTTTCTACAATGGCCCTTGTGGGCTTATAGCCGAATAAAGTATTATCTATCTATCTATCTATCTATCTATCTATCTATCTTTCTACGATGGCTATGTTCTCCCTCCACTATCACACTCAGGTCCTCTTCCCAAAAGAAGGATATGGTCGGCAGTGTCACAAACTCAGATACACAAGCCAGGCACTCAACGACCCCTTAAACCAAGGTTGCAGTTGCCAAAACAGAATGTCTAGATGCCATTTGGGGGCAAGATGTTTCTTAAGTCTTATTTTTCAAATGACTGACTGACCTTGATTGATTCTCAGTTAAACATCTAGCTAGTTCAAGGGACAAACTTGAGCTGGGTTCAGTGGCAGAGCTAGCCATTCTGGCACCCGGAGTGGCACACATGTCGTGCACCTGGGGGAGGCATGATCCTTCCGGCGGGCGGCACGATCCACCCAGGGGGGATTTTGTCACCCTCCTCTGGGATCACACCCGGGGCGCACCGCCCCCACCATACACCCCTTCCTACGCCCTGGCTGGGCTAAGAGCTTTGAGAACGTAAAGAAGAAAAGTCACTTGATCCAGGGACAGTCCACATATATATCGGCCCATTCAGACCTCTTTTTCTTAATAGTGACACAGACCATCCATAACGCAGGCATTCACAACTCTCAGCAGGGCAGTGGGGGAAGCGAAGACAAGTGACAACAATTCACTATAACGCTGTTCACTGCTTCTGCTCAGGCTGCGCTGAAAAAGCATTTTGGCTGCTGAAATTCATCCTGATAACAGACAGAATTCTACAGGATGGCGTATTAGTGTGTGAAAACAGTCCAGGTCCAAGGATCCCCAGGCATGCAGCTCCAGATGGTGGAGATGTCAGGTGACATCCTGGCACCCAGGAATTTTCACTTGGTGGCAAGTGGCTGATAGCCAGGTGCAAAATACACCTGCAGCCGGACTAATTTCAAACACTGCTGGTTGGCCACTGTGAGAAACAGGATGCTGGGCTAGATGGGCCCTGACTGGCCTGACTGGCCTGCAGGACTCTTTTTATAATAATAATACCAAAGATACTGTAATGAAAAATCAAACAAAGGAACCAAATACACTTATATACATGTAACATATATGACCAAAATCAATATCTTTGGTATTATTATTATTATTTTTGTCATTATTATTTCAGCCGATGTGCAGTGGTTTTGTTATTACTTTTACATTTGTCTCACGGCACCAGTAAGGAATTTGGATTTATTATTATTATTTATTATTTATTAAATTTGTATCATCCGTATTTTGGATCCGTATTTTGGATCTGTATTTTGAATTTGGATTTATTATTATTATTTATTATGTATTAAATTTGTATCATCCTTTCATCCATAGATCTCGGGGTGGTTTGCAACAGAAAATTACGAGATTAAAAAAAGCAAAATCCATAATAAAAACCGAACCCAGAGTCCCACCTCCCACTTAAGGGGCAATTCTATGGCAAGATCTGCAGGGATCCAGCTTAGGATTCAGCGGATCTCCAACTCAGCTGACTGTTTGGCCAGCTGTAAATCCCCAATCCTGGGACAGTCAAAGATATAAGGGCATGATTTGTTGATCCTGGACCAGAGAGGGAGGACTTAGACTGGATCCTAAGCCTCTTCAGTTCTGTTCTGGCAACCCAGCATGGGACACTTAAAAAAATTAAAATTGTGATTAAAATTGTACAACCTGATTAATATTCTACAGGCTGATTAATATTCTACAGCCTTTTTAATGTGTCTACAGGAAGAGGGGGTTATTGTTTGGCTGTTTTGTTTCAATTATTTACTTGTTTTTATCCTGTGTTTTATTCCGTGAACTGCCCTGAGATCTTATGATAAAGGTGGTATAAAGATCGAATAAATGAATAAATACAAACTCCATCATGCGTTAATTAGACTTAAGCATGTTGGTTATATGAGGCTGGCTATTCTACAGCTATCTCATAGGTTTTTATTACACACACACAAAATTCAACAATTCAACATCATTTCAAGTTTAGCAATCAATCATTCCACCTGTGACTTCCCCTCCCTCCCTCCAGGGTTCCCCCAGAATTTCAATTTATGCTGCATATTATAGTTACTATAGACCTTGCCCTTGCCACAAAAGAAAAACGGAACGTTCACCCCCCCACTGCTGTCCTCACTCAAATCCTATTTGCGTTTTAACATATGTTACACTGAGCTTTTAAGTATTCTGCAGGCATTTCCCTATCACAGGCATGTCCAACAGGTAGATCGTGATCTACTGGTAGATCCCTGGACGTCTGTGGTAGATCACTGGTAGATCATTGGCTCCCCCCAAAGAAGCTGAACAACTGTGGCTCCCCTTAAAAAAGCTCAACATTTTACCTCCCCCCTGAAAAAACTCAACAACTTTGACCTGAACCCCCGCCAAATGGGGCTTCCTCCTTCCTAAAAAAAGCTGAACCCCCCCTCCAAAATTGGGTAGATCACTGCCAGTTTTTAAAACTGTGAGTAGATCGCAGTCTCTTGGGAGTTGGCCACCCCTGCCCTATCATCTTTAAAAATCGGTCTCTTTCTTATCTCTAATTTTGCACGTCAAACTTGCCAGTTCTACATGTTCAGTTGCCATTCTTCTTTGGTGGCTGGGACAACCCAGTCAGATGACTGGCTAATAATAATAATAATAATAATAATAATAATAATACAGTAATAATACGTAGGTGAGCCCCCAGTTGGAAGCAGAGCAGAGACGCAGGCAGCCACTAGAGGTCAGCAGAGCTTAAACCAGGGGTAGGCAACCTAAGGCCCAGGGGCCAGAATCCGGCCCAGTCACCTTATAAATCTGGCCCATGGACGGTCCGGGAATCAGCATGTTTTTACATGAGTGTCCTTTTATTTCAAATGCATCTCTGGGTTATTTGTGCGGCCTGCCTGGTGTTTTTACATGAGTAGAATGTGTGCTTCTAGTTCAAATGCATCTCTGGGTTATTTGTGGGGAATAGGAATTCGTTCATATTTCCCCCCAAAATAATAGTCCAGTCCCCCACATGGTCTGAGGGATGGTGGACCGGCCCACGGCTGAAAAAGTTTGCTGACCCCTGCCTGGTTTAAGCGCACCTGTGCCAGAGATGGAAAAGAGATGTGGACTTTTATGAGGGTGGGGCGTTTGAAATCCCCCTCCTCTCATCTCAGGAAAGGAGGGGTGCCTTTCAGAGTCACAAATGTGGGCAAATCATTGCTGGACCAGGTGGATCTTTACGTCTGAAGATCCCTTCTGGATCAAGCCCATCTAGTCCAGCATCGGGCGGGGGTGGGGGAGAGCATAGCCATCCCGGCTAGCAGCCATAAGTGGCCCTCTCCTCAGTCGGTAGAGCAAGAGACTCTTAATCTCAGGGTCGTGGGTTCAAGGCCCACATAGGGCAAACTATCCCTGCATTGCAGGGGGGGTTGGACTAGATGACCCCCGTGGCCCCTTCCAACTCTATGATTCTATAAATCCTCCTCATCTAGCTAAGTATTATCCACACCAGCAGTTCTCAAACTTTTCTTCTCCGGGCGACGCTTTGAGAATAAAAATTTTCTACATTGGAAAACAAAAACAAACAAACAAAAAACACTGTGGAGCCGCCCATCCGATGTCAAAGAAATAAACAACTATCTGACGTTTAGATGACACCTGAAGGCAGTCCTGTTTAGGGAAGTTTTTAATGACTGATGTTTTAATGTATTTTTAAGCTGCCCAGAGTGGCTGGGGAAACCCAGTCAGATGGGTGGGGTATAAATAAGTTGTTGTTGTTGTTGTTGTTGTTGTTGTTGTTGTTGTTGTTACAACAACAACAGCTCCTAGCAGTACTTGATTTATAACACAGAACACCACTAATTTATCATATAATCATGGGCATCCAGAAAGTATAAAACAATGCAGCTACATAGGAACAAAGAATCACAGAATTGTTGAGTTGGAAAGGACCACACGAGTCATCCTGCCACAGCCTTTGAGAACCACTGATCTACACAGATCCTATAAGTGTCCCTGTTTTCCCATAAAAATCCAAGACTTACAGAAGCCATCCCGGTTTCTGATTTGATCCTGGAACATCCTACTTTCCCATGGGAGACGTCCCTATTTTCATGGGAGAAATGTTGGAGGGTCTGGAGTTATGCAACCCCCAAGCCAAGAAGATAAGTCACTATACAACATTTTGAAGACATCTGACGACAGCCCTGGATAGGGAGGTTTTTTAATGTTTTATGTTTTATTGTGTTTTTATATATGTTGGAAGCTGCCCAAAGTGGCTGGACCAACCCAGCAGGCTGGACACGATATAAATAAGAAAATTGTTGTTGTTGTTGTTGTTGTTGTTGTTGTTGTTGTTGTTGTTGTTGTTGTTATGATGGAATAAAAGGCAAAGGTAAAGGTACCCCTGACCATTAGGGTCCAGTCGTGTCCGACTCTGGGGTTAGGGCGCTCATCTTGCATTACTGGCGGAGTGAGCCGGTGTCCAGTTTCCGGGTCATGTGGCCAGCATGACAAAGCCGCTTCTGGGCGAACCAGAGCAGCGCACGGAAACACCGTTTACCTTCCCGCTGCAGCGGTCCCTATTTATCTACTTGCACTTTGACCTGCTTTCGAACTGCTAGGTGGGCAGGAGCTGGGACCGAGTAATGGGAGCTCACCTCTTAGCCCTACCTGAAGATGCCACTTGGGTTGAACCTTCTGCATGCCAAGCAAGGGCTCTGGCACTGAGCCACAGCCCTTTGGGTATGATCTCTTCACCCCACCCGAGTCCCATGTTGCTGTGGGACGTTCTACAAGACTGGCATGTGCTCCGTGCCAGCGACTCACAACCCTTCTTTTACACACCAAGTCAAGGTTCCGGAACTCATCATTCTGATTTTCAAACTGGAGCAAATTGAGCTGCCTAATACTGAGTCGGAACGCCAAGCTACAGCCGTTCCCCTAAAAATAAAAAATAATAATGCACGATTCCAGCACGAGGCGTGAGAGTACGCACGGTTGGTTCAGGACGCCTTCCCTCATGCGCACATGCGTTGTTGAACACTGGGGGCGGAAGAGGAGCAATTCTCAGAAAGAAGAATCTCCAGAACAGTTGTCTCCACAGAGCGCCTTGGAACACAATTATTAATGTTTTCATTACTGTTTTTCTTAATAAAAAGAAGTGTTTATCGCTTTGGGGTGCTTTAATGGGAAGCGACTGATAAACACAATGAAATACACTAAAGAAAATGTGCCCGTGGGTGATGCCGGAAATTGGGGTGGGAGGGTGAGGGAGTTGGAAACGGTAACCACGTCCTATGAAGACCATCATCACATGTGAAATGTTGGTTGCTAGCTAAGCAAATAGATCTGAAAAGAGCGTAGGGATTAATGCAAGGTTTCTATGGTGCCTGCTTGCTTGCTGTCAAGAGGCAGGGAGTTCCACAGAGCCACAGGCACAAAATGAAAAGGTCACAGTTGAAACCATTAGCCCCCTGCAATCTGGAACAAAATAGTGGCCAAGCAGGAGATCCTAATTCTGTTCGATGTAAACAGCTCATTCGATCTGCGGAGGCCTGGTTGAAAAAATGCTCTGTCCTCTCTTAGGAGAGAATGCCTCTTCTAAATCAGGGTTTTCCCAATTTTGGGTCTCTGGCTGTTTTTGGACTACAATTCCCATCATACCTGCTAGCTAGGGATGATGGGAGTTGTAGTCCAACAACAGCTGGGGACCCAAATTTGGGAAACCATGTTCTAAACAGAGGCATTCTTCCACCTCCTGGAGAATTGCTCTTTTAAAACAGAGGTGTTCCTTCATCTCTTGCATGCGGCAGGAAATATTGAGGCAATGCCTCTTCTGAACAGAGGCGTTTCTCCATCTCTTGTAAATTCATTTTGTTTCATAAAATATATATATAGCTCGGTTGTGAAAAATAACCCCTCAAAGCAGTTTACAAAAATAAATTACCAGCCAACCCCCCCCCCCAAAAAAAAACTTTAAAACAACAGTTCAAAACATTCAAAAAATAATTTAAACCTACAACAAGCTAAAAACCAGAATGAAAACAACTTGCAAACATCCTCCATACATGGATAGGCTTAGTCTGCCTAGACAAATGTATTTTTAGCAGGTGCCAGAAAGGGTAAAGCAAAGGTACCTCCTGCCTGATGTCAAGAGGCAGTGAGTTCTAAATATGGATGTTGTCATCTGTCTCAAGAGAGACAATGGAGTGCGCCTCTGGGGGGGTGAAGTCAAACTGCAGCGTGAGCAGCACCCAAGTGACTTCCCCAAGGTGCAAGCCTGGGCAGGGTGTCTGGAGGTCCTGGGCTGCCCAGGAGACAAGACTCCCCAGCCCCCCGCTTGGCCTTGCGGTCCAAAGGAAAGCAGAGCAAGAGGTTTGGCACCAGCTGGGCTGCAGGAGTTGCTAGGAGGAGACATGCAAGGCACCTTCCAACCGTCTTGGGGACTCCGCTCCAGATTTGTGGAGGGTTTACTCCTGAGAAAAGGGAACTGGACAAAATAGCAGCGATTTGTAAGTTCAAAACTGAACTGCAGACCCTCCCAGTGTCCCTATTTTCTATGGACAGTGCCGGATTTACAGAAGCCATCCCAGTTTCTGATTTGATCCCGGAATGTCCCGCTTTTCCTTGTTGTTGTTGTTGTTGTTCAGTCGTTCAGTTGTGTCCGACTCTTCGTGACCCCATGGACCAGAGCACGCCAGGCACCCCTATCCTTTACTGCCTCTCACAGTTTGGCCAAACACATGCTAGTCGCTTCGAGAACACTGTCCAACCATCTCGTCCTCTGTCGTCCCCTTCTCCTTGTGCCCTCCATCTTTCCCAACATCAGGGTCTTTTCCAGGGAGTCTTCTCTTCTCATGAGGTGGCCAAAGTACTGGAGTCTCAACTTCAGGATCTGTCCTTCCAGTGAGCACTCAGGGCTGATTTCTTTAAGGATGGATAAGTTTGATCTTTTTGCAGTCCATGGGACTCTCAAGAGTCTCCTCCAGCACCATAATTCAAAAGCACCAATTCTTCGGCGATCAGTCTTCTTTATGGTCCAGCTCTCACTTCCACTTTTCCTTAGGACGTCCCTATTTCCATCGGAGAAATGTTGGAGGGTGTAGAGCAGGGGTAGGCAACCTAAGGCCCATGGGCCGGATGCGGCCCAATCGCCTTCTCAATCCGACCCAAAGACGGTCCGGAAACCAGCGTGTTTTTACATGAGTAGAATGTGTCCTTTTATTTAAAATGCATCTCTGGGTTATTTGTGGGGCATAGGAATTCGTTCATTTTTTCCTTTCAAAATATAGCCCGGCTCCCCACAATGTCTGAGGGACAGTGGACCGGCCTCCTGCTGAAAAAGGTTGCTGACCCCTGGTGTAGAGTTATGCGACCCTTGAGCCAAGGAGATAAGTAACTAGACAACCTTCTGGAGACATCTGAAGGCAGCCCTGGATAGGGAAGTGTTGTTTTTAATGTTTAACGTTTTATTAAGTTTTTGTATATGTTGGAAGCCACCCAGAGTGGCTGGGGCAACCCAGTCAGATAAGCAGGGTATAAATATTAAATTATCATCATCATCATCATCATCATTATCATGGACTAGGACGTCTGTATTTCCATCGGAGAAATGGCAGTGCTGCTGCTTGGGTCAGAGATGGGGGAACCTGATATAACAACCCACAGATATTGCTGAGCTCCACTCCCATTTTCACTGACTATTGGACCTGCAGTCTGGGGCAGAGGGGAGCCAGAGCTCAGTGGCGCCCAGAGGATACGGATAAGGTCCTCATAGAATTGTAGAGTTGGAAGGGGCCACGAGGAACATCTATTTGAACCCACGTTTGCCCAACATGGGGCTCGAACCCATGACCCTGACATTAAAAGTCTTATGCTCTACTGACTGAGCTATTATCCTGGCTTTAAAACAGGGCTGTGGAGGCTGAAGACCTGTGGGCCTCCTCCTCCAGCCCACCAGATCTCCTCATTCGGCCGACATTGGTGTTTCAGCCAAGTCCCAAGGAGAACCACCGGCCACAGCTGCCCATGTCCAGAACTTTCTAATAGACTGTCTGGAGACAGAGAAATATACAGCACAATAAAAACCTCCTCTCCGAGTTCAACCATCATTTATATCGCTTTGGACAGGAGGCAGGAGGAAAACGGAAAGTGCCCAGGCAGCTTTTCCAAAGTTAACTCAGGCTCCGGACTCCGGGCGGCAACTCTGCTGCGAGAGAGATTTGTGGGCTGGATGGAAGACTCGCCTCGTCCTTTCTCCCTGGCGGAGGTTTGCAAGATGACGCCACACAAATAGGTGCCTACAGAGACCCCAACTCTGCAGGAAAAGGAAACATTTGGGAATGGCACAAACCGTGGAGGGATGGGACTTTGTATTCAAAGGTAGGCACTGACTGGCCATGGAGGTTCTATTGAAATATTGCCGCTAGCCCAGTCAGATGGGTTGGGTATATATAATAAAATGGTGGTGGTGGTGAGGGAATAGGACATCCCTATTTTCATCAGAGAAATGTTGGAGGGTACGCATTTTCAGAGCTCAAGGACACATTTCCAGGCTGCCAAAAGCAGGACTGGTGAGGGGCGTGGCCGGTGGAGAGGGGGTGTGGCTTGGGGGGAGCCCTGAGGGTCGGGGGGGGGGAGAGGTCTTGAGGCTACATCAGACCCCCACCTCTGAAATTCCTCATCTCTGATCCAATGAGCCCCCGCCATAAAGCTGCCTAGTCTGGGGTCTGAAATTATCAAAGTGCAGCACTGATGAGCCCCCCGATCCCCAAATTTCGAAAGTGAGCCACACTCCCAGAAAGTTTCTCTGCCCACGGAGTCGGCCTCTCCCCCTCCCCAAATGACACAATTTCCAGCAGCAGCAGTGAATGTGGCAAAATCTCGAGGGGATCTGTCTGGATCCTCACTGGGGGGAATCATGAAATTATCACAACCCTTCTTGCCTCGCAGCTGATAAAGATCACCAGGAAAGCCCCTTCCTCCTGCCCCCTCCCCAAACCCCACTGCGCTGCTACCCCATAAATATACGGCTGCAGCTCCAACCCTGCTGAGAATGAGGCTTTGGGGAGTCTCTGCAATGGATGTCCTTGAGATCGTAAGTGGGCAAAGCAATTATTTACTAATGGAAGCCGGTTATCTTTTGGGAGAGACTCAGCGGGACCCCAGGGGTCACCCTCGGCAAACATTTCCCTCTCTGCTGACAGGCTCTGGCCTGGTAAATCACTGACTGCTTTTATTTAGCAAAGAGTGAAATGGGGGGCGGGGAGGACAAGGTGACAATTTGAGGCAAACGGATGCAGATTGACACAGCTATCTAGTTTTAACTGTGGGTCCCCTCAGTGTCAACTTTTGGTTTCCAAAGCGCTCAATGAATGACTCTCACAAGAGGAGGGAAAGGATCTGCCCCCTCTCCCCAAGCCCAGACCCTCCCAGTGTCCCTATTTTCCAGGGACAGCCCCGGATTTACAGAAGCTGTCCCAGTTTCTGATTTTACCCCAGAATGTCCCGCTTTTCCTTAGGAAGTCCTTATTTCCATCGGGGAAATGTTGGAAGGTGTGGAGAAATGGAACCCCGGAGCCAAGGAGGTGAGTTAACTAAACAACCTTTAGAAGACATCTGAAAGCAGCCCTGGATAGGGAAGGTTTTTTTAAAATGTTGCAAGTTTTAATATACAGGTGAAACTCGAAAAATTAGAATATCGTGGAAAGGTTCGTTTCTTTCAGTAATTCAACTTAAAACGTGAAACTAATATATGAGATAGACTCATGACATGCAAAGCGAGATACGTCAAGCCTTTATTTGCTATAATTGTGGTGATTATGGCGTACAGCTGATGAGAACCCCAAATTAAAAATTTCAACTTTGGGGTTTTCATCAGCTGAATGCCAAAACCATCACAATTATAACAAGCAAAGGCTTGACACATCTCGCTTTGCATGTCATGAGTCTATCTCATATAGTAAACTCCAGTAGCTAATGAAAACAATTGCTTACATAAATGGACTTTTCCACGATATTCTAATTTTTTGAGTGTCACCTGTATGTTGGAAGCTGCCCAGAGTGGCTGGGCCAAGCAGGGTATAAATAAGACGCCAGCATTTTTCTGCATTCCTGAGGGTTGGACTAGATGAGCCTCAGGATCCTTTCCAACTCTTACGATTCTATATTGCCTGTGCTGTATGGCTTTGTCATGACCACACAAAGCTTGAGAGATGGAAGAATGCCTCCATTTGGAAGAGGCATTTCCTCCGGAGAGAGAGAGTGCCCCTTCAAAGACCAGGCGTGGAGAAATGACAGGCCAAGGGGAGGTTAACTTTCCCTGCGCTCAGCCCTGAAGCCACCTCTGCCCTGTTTCAGCGCAACTCTTCCCCTCTCTCCTCAGCCTTGCAGCCTCTCCGCTGCAGAAGGGAGACCTCGCCTTGCCAAGATACGGCCCTGTTGACTCATCTTTCATTGTTGCAGGAGAGAGATCTACGGTTGTCACTTTGCCTTGGATCCAGAAGTTATCTGCTCCATAACAAGGATATTTTTCACGGCAGAAGGGAGCTATGTCAAGGTAAAAAAGTTGCCAATTGTATTTATTTTTAATTTGTTTTTTAGCTGGAACCTCAACACCTGCTGGGCTTCTTGACAGATGGATGTGTGGCAACGTCAAAGGAATGGCTGTTGCGGTCCAAAGAGCAAGGCAAAGAAGGCAGGATGGACGTTTCTAAAGATCTCGGGGAATTAACAACACCGTTGCTAAACCTGCTGTGCAAATTGGGCTTTGCAAGAACTTAGTGATGGCCAAATGTTCTGCCTGCAGCATCAGAGGCAGTCTATCTCTGGGAATGGCGAGTGGGGAGAGTGGCTGTTGCACTCAGGTCTTGCTTGCGGGGGGGGGGTGTCTTCCCATTTGGGGTATCTGGTCGGCCTCTGTGAGGACAGGAGGCTGGACTAAGTGGCCCATTGGCCTGATCCCACTGCAGGGCTCTTCTGAGTTTCTTATGATTCCTCAATGGAGCCTCCATGAACAGAGCCAGTCTGCCTTAGAACAGTGGAAAACAAATGTGGGAGAAGACTATTGCTCTCACATGGATGGAAGCTAATGGATTGAGGTGGAATCCCAACAAGGCAGAAGTTCTGTTTCTGGAGGACAGGGGGTGGGTGGGGGTGGAGGATTCCCTGGTCCTGGGTGGGGTAACTGTGCCCCTAAAGGACCCGGTGTACAGCCTGGGGGTCATTTTTGACTTTTGGCTGTCCATAGAGGCGCAGGTCAATCTTGCCAGCTCCATCTGAGACCCTCCCTGTCTCGCCAGAGTGGTCCATGCTCTGGTTTTCTCCTGCTCGGACTACTGCAATGCGCTCTACCTGGGGCTACCTGGGAAGGTGACTCCGAAACGACAACTAATCCAGAATGCGGCAGCCAGGCTGGTGACTGGGACCATATAACACCAGTCCTGAAAGACCTGCATTGGCTCCCAGTACGTTTCCGAGCACAATTCAAAGTTTTGGTGCTGACCTTGAAAGCCCTCAACGGCCTCGGCCCAGGATACCTGAAGGAGCGTCTCCACCCCCATCACTGTCCAGTCCAAACATGGAGGTGCATCTCCGAGGGCATTCTGGCAGTTCCCTCACTGCGAGAAGTGAGAGGATACAGGGAACCAGGCAGAGGGCCTTCTCCGTGGTGGCGTCCACCCTGTGGAACGCCCTCCCATCAGATGTCAAGGAGATAAGCAAATGACTTTTGGAAGACATCTGAAGGAGGCCCTGTATGGGGAAGTTTTAATGTTTGGTATTATGTGTCAGAAGTTGCCTTCAGTGGCTGAAGCAACCCAGCCAGATGGTTGGAGTATAAATATAATAATAATAATAATAATAATAATAATAATAATAATAATAATAATAATAATAATAATAATAATGGGCTTTAAATGCCACAAGATCCCACCTCTCTGCATCCAGCCCCCAGGAAACATGCACCTAACAGGTCTGAAAATGTGATGTTGGAAAGAGGCTGGCTTTTCTTTTTCAGGTTTATTTGGAAACCTGTTTAAAATCGAGCCTTTTGCCTCTGCGCCGAGAGGGAATTGGTTTTTTTCTTCTTCTCCCTCCTTCCCCCATCGAGAACCTGTGAGCAAAATACAGATTGCCTATATTGGCTGCGGGGAATTGGACCAAAGGAAACCAGCGGCGAAGAAGGAATTCTCTGAGCTCACGAATGTCCTGGCGACAAGACAGCGCGATTGAAAGGAGGGGAAACAACAGAAAAAGAAGGAAAGAATCAAATCAAATCCCTCTCTTTGCCCCCTGATCTTGGCACGACCTCGGGAGGATATTACTATTTATCAATTTGGAATAATTCCTGGATTTTTTCCAAACAGCAGCCTTGAGTGGCAAGAGGGAGAAGGAGACCTGAGCTTGTTTGGTGTCGCAAAACAACCAACCCCTTCTAAAGCTGGAACCAGATTCCACCCCAATCTTTACACCTGATCTGGCTATCTTTTGCTCCCCAAATCCAAAAGGCGTCTAGTGCTGCTGTGACAAGGTCCTGGTGACCCAGCACATATTGATTAGCAAATTCTTCCCGTATCCCCACTGCAAACTGAATTCCCCATGCATTCAAGGAGAATTGGGGGGGGGCTCCCTCCAAGTTTTGCAAAACAAACAAACAAACAAACAAACAACTTTTCTTGCTGTCATCTGCTGGGAAAACAAAGGGCAGAGTCTTCGCACTCGGCCTGCTTTGCCAGGGGGAGGGGGTATCTGTTTTGACCCAGGGTATTAAGAACATAGAACCGCTGAATTGTAGAGGTGGGTGGGACCCCCAAGGGTCATCAAGTCCAACCCCCTGCAATGCAGGAAACTTTCGTCCAATGGGGACTCGAAACCCACAACCCTGAGATTAAGAGCCTCATGCTCTACAGACTGAGCTATGCGGTAGCAAAGCTGCCGCTTCTCAGCTCTCAGGGGTGGTGTGGTTGCAATGGCTAGTGTGGTGGAGGAAGAAGCAGAGTGTGCTGGGTTCAAATTGCCTTCTGTCAACAAAGCTACTGGGCGACCTTGGGTGGCGGGGGGGGGGCAGTTATTTTCTCTTTACCTCAGCTATCTCTCAGGGCGGTTGTGGCTCTGAATGCTACCTCCTTGGAAGAAAGGCACAGGGAGGGGCCCACCACGTTGCATCTGGAGAGTCCTGGGTTCCATCCTCAGTTGGGAACGCCCCTCTTTTCCTGAAACACTGCCAGTTAGCGCAGGTAACACTAATTTTGATGGGCCAAGGGTCTGAGCTTCTGGTAACCCTGTTCAACCAGAATCTTGAGGAGCAACATCTTTTCATTTTAGGGGGGGGAAGGCCCCACAGCTCAGCAGTGAGGTCCCTGCTCTGCGCACACACACAAAACCCCAGGTTTGAGGTGTCCCCAGAGAGAGACCCCAGAGAGTCTCTGCCCGCCAGCCTCGGCGGGCCCTGAGCTAGACCGTCTCCTCTGATATAAATCAACTTCCCAGGCCGAGAGCTAACAAATCCCTTCCCGTTAAGAAACAAATTAAACGCAGAACGGCCAAGAGCTACCGGATCCTGGCACAGACGGGGTTCCTGGTGGCTTTGGCCCACCGGAATGCAGTATGTGGGCTCATGTGTGCGGAGGAGGGATATCGATATAGAATCACAGACTTGTGGAGTCGGAAGGGGCCCTGAGGGTCATCTAGTCCAACCCGCTGCAATGCAGCTGCCCCGTACGGGGATCGAACCTGCAACCTTAGCGTTCTCAGCAGCATGCTGTAACCAGCTGAGCTATCCAGTGAATCTTCCAGTATCTGTATCTATAGCTGTAGTACAGACCAGCTCAATGGGAGGATTACTGACTCCCAGCATAATTGGCAGAGGACCGTAGCAGGATTACACCCGCCCACCCCTCTGCTTTCCTACCTTCCATTGATTTATGAGCCATAAACGGGTCCTGGGGCCCAGAGCCTGACATCCCACCGACAGGCTTGGGATGCTCAGCTGCGCTGTTTATTCCAGAGCGGGGCGATTCGGACGCCTCTTGCATCAATCACGGCATTAAAGCCAGCAGGCAGGCCAATGGTCCTGGGCTTAGAGCCGAAAAGCCTAATCAGAGTTATCATCCCCTTCAATTTAAAATCCACCCTCTTGGGTTGTGCCTCACTTACTGGGACTAATCATCCTGAGTAAGCAGTGCCTTTCATTTCAGTATGTCTACTCTGAGTAGGGCTAACATTGGGTTCAAACTGAACAGGTGTGAGAAAGGAAAAGGTCAGTGTCCGTCCCGGTCCCCGTCCCCCCAAAAAAACAATTCAGGATGGGGAGGGGAAGGGTTTCACCCACCCCAGTTTCCTGTCTCCAACAGTGGGATGCAAAATGGACACCCAATATTTCTTTGTCCGTAGCATCGGGGGTAGACTACCCTGGATGCAGAGGCTTTGATGATCGATGGCTCTAAAATAAAGAGTGGAGTGGGGGTGTGGCCTTGCTGGGATTGGGGCAAAAGGACCACATCCTGCTTCCAAACAGGAGACAGATCCATGTCCTCAGAAAGGACACCAATATGGAATAAAGGCGATGCTGCCTTCCTAGTCCCCGGCGGCTGGTGCTCAAAGGTAGACTATGTCTATATGGAGAGGCTCAGTTTCATTATGGAGTTGGAAGGTATCTCCAAGGATCGTCCAATGCAAAGTCTAATAAGGTGCTGACAGAACCTTTTAAGGGCAGAAGCAATGAACTTACAGGGTTCTTGTTATTTATTTATTTATTTTTATTCCTGCATTGCAGAGGGCTGGACTAGATGATCCTTGGATACATCATCATCATCATCATCATTATTATTATTATTATTATTATATATTTCCGTTCACTTCAAGAAGAAATACCAAGAGAGGTCTCCATCTAGCCCAGCCAACCAGAGAAAGAGATATCCTTCCCTTATTATCCTTGACCACTTATTATCCACCCACAACTTCCTCTTAGCACAATGGGCATTGTGCTAAGAAATGACCAATGTGCTAAGAAATGACCAATTTCCCTCGAGCTTCCAGCTTCAGATGCAGCCGACCTCTCGAGGGGAAGGACCGAAAAGGCTGCTGGCAACATTGATGATGGAGGAGGAGGCTCACAGCCTTCCCCGGTCCTTTCTCTCCAACTGAGGTAGACTGTGCCTGCAATTGGAGGTTCTCCAGGTGTACTCACAACTCAGGGACAGCCTGCTCTGCTGCCTTTTGCCAGCCTCTGGTCCTTAGAGGTAGACTTCTCCCAAACATGGAAGCTCATGGTTCGAAATAATATAAGGATTATTAATCATAACTAATAGCTGCAGACATTCCTTGCCATTTCTCCCCCTGCATCCAGGACCCTCAGGTAAGATTGACCCCCAGACATGTGAATTAACAGCCACTTGGGCTGCAATCCTTTACCTGCTTACTCAGGAGTAAGCCCCATGGCTTCAAGTGGGACTTAATTCTGAGTGGACATGATTCCTGGATTGCAGAGGGTTGGACTAAATGACCCCTGGGGGGCCCCTTTGGATTCTACAGTTCTATGACCCTATGTGTAGCCTTACATACAACTAATACAGTTGTTGTTGTTCAGTCGTTCAGTCGTGTCCGACTCTTCGTGACCCCATGGACCAGAGCACGCCAGGCACGCCTATCATTCACTGCCTCCCGCAGTTTGGCCAAATTCATGTTAGTAGCTTCGAGAATACTGTCCAACCATCTCATCCTTTGTCGTCCCCTTCTCCTTGTGCCCTCCATCTTCCCAACATCAGGGTCTTTCCAGGGAGTCTTCTCTTCTCATGAGGTGGCCAAAGTACTGGAGCCTCAACTTCAGGATCTGTCCTTCTAGTGAGCACTCAGGGCCGATTTCCTTGAGAATGGATAGGTTGATCTTCTTGCAGTCCATGGGACTCTCAAGAGTCTCCTCCAGCACCATAATTCAAAGCATCAATTCTTTGGCGATCAGCCTTCTTGATGGTCCAGCTCTCACTCCGTACATTACTACTGGGAAAACCATAGCTTTAACTATACGGACCTTTGTTGGCAAGGTGATGTCTTTGCTTTTTAAGATGCTGTCTAGGTTTGTCATTGCTTTTCTCCCAAGAAGCAGGCGTCTTCTAATTTCGTGACTGCTGTCACCATCTGCAGTGATCATGGAACCCAAGAAAGTGAAATCTCTCACTGCCTCCATTTTCTTCCCCTTCTATTTGCCAGGAGGTGATGGGACCAGTGGCCATGATCTTAGTTTTTTTGATGTTGAGCTTCAGACCATATTTTGCGCTTTCCTCTTTCACCCTCATTAAAAGGTTCTTCAATTCCTCCTCACTTTCTGCCATCAAGGTTGTATCATCAGCATATCTGAGGTTGTTGATATTTTTTTCCGGCAATCTTAATTCCGATTTGGGATTCATCCAGCCCAGCCTTTCGCATGATGAATTCTGCATATAAGTTAAATAAGCAGGGAGACAATATACAGCCTTGTCGTACTCCTTCCCAATTTTGAACCAATCAGTTATTCCATATCCAGTTCTAACTGTAGCTTCTTGTCCCAAATAGAGATTTCTCAGGAGACAGATGAGGTGATCCGGCACTCCCATTTCTTTAAGAACTTTCCATAGTTTGCTGTGGTCGACACAGTCAAATGCTTTTGCGTAGTCAATGAAGCAGAAGTAGATGTTTTTCTGGAACTCTCTAGCTTTCTCCATAATCCAGCGCATGTTTGCAATTTGGTCTCTGGTTCCTCTGCCCCTTCGAAATCCAGCTTGCACTTCTGGGAGTTCTCGGTCCACGTACTGCTTAAGTCTGCCTTGTAGAATTTTAAGCATAACCTTGCTAGAGTGTGAAATGAGTGCAATTGTGCGGTTAGTTAGAGCATTCTTTGGCACTGCCCTTCTTTGGGATTGGGATGTAAATGATCTTCTCCAATCCTCTGGCCACTGCTGAGTTTTCCAAACTTGTTGGCATATTGAGTGTAGCACCTTAACAGCATCATCTTTTAGGATTTTAAATAGTTCAGCTGGAATATCATCACTTCCACTGGCCTTGTTGTTAGCAAGGCTTTCTAAGGCCCATTTGACTTCACTCTCCAGGATGTCTGGCTCAAGGTCAGCAACCACACTACCTGGGGTGCATGAGACCTCTATATCTTTCTGGTATAGTTCCTCTGTGTATTCTTTCACCTCTTCTTGATGTCTTCTGCTTCTGTTAGGTCCTTTCCACTTTTGTCCTTAATTGTGGTAATCTTTGTACGAAATGTTCCTACAGTACAGTTGTATTAATAAGCTATGTAAGTAATAATAACTCTTGCATTATGAGAAAGAACACAACACCTGCATTATAAAATGGTACGACGGCCACAATCACAGCAGTATTAATGAGTTATGCAAGTAATAATAACAACAAGTATTTCAGGACAATAAAAAATAATAGGTCATAATACGTTATTACCGTTCCTAATGTAGCTGTAACCTGCCGTGGACTTTGCTATGATGGGTGGAGGAGGAGAAATGTTTTAAATTAATAGCCACGGTTTAGCCTGTGCGCTGCCTGGGTGACTCCAAGATAGACTGCTCCTGATTGTGGATGTCCTAGACACCAACCATTCAAAGTTGCGATCCTTGCACTGCAACCTTGAGGTTCCTTCCAACTCTACACTTCTATCATTCTGTGAGCAGAATCCTGCGAGCAGGCTCTCTGACAGGGAGGGGTGCCCTCCTCCTGAAGGGCAGTAAGAGGTTCAACCACGTAACTCATCGAAGCTGCGATTTCTGCAAAGCAAGGTGGGCACTGCACCGCATGACCCACAGGAGTCCCTTCAGGTCCTTCACTCAAGGAACCCAACCAGAAGGTGGGTTATTTGAGACCAGGATGGCTGTGGGCAGGATTCATTCACTGCAGGAGGTTGGACTAGATGACCCTGGACCCCTTCCGAACTCTTCACTTCCATGATCCCTAAATCCAGTGCTATTTTGTAGAGAAAGAGGCGCCAGAACTCACCACGAACACCTCCCTTGTTCTCTTATAATGGCAATGGGGGCGTAGCCAAGGGTGGCAGGGGGCAGCTGCACCCCCCTAAATCAAGAAATAAATACACATACTTAAGTAATGACCCAATTGTTTCACAGATCTCGGTTCTGCCTCCGAAACATAAAACCTGACCCCACAACATAAATCCTTGCTACGCCCATGGCGCCCACACGAGAGGTTTCTGGTGAGTTCCGCTGGAAAAAAGCCCTGCCTAAGTCAATCTGTAGCCTACTTGCTCGTGGGCTGGTAGACTGCTCTGCCCCAAGGAGGCTCTCCATCAGCAGAGGGTTTTTTAAAATAGAAATAGAAAGAGGGGGCATTTTCTCCTTACCCGGCTCCTGAAGGGCATGGGGGTCTTCGCACTTTGTCCCCCTCTGCCTTCCCCTTCTTCCTCCTCCTCCTCCTCTTCGTCTCCCGGATGCTGACGAAGGGGATCTCGAGAAGGCGGCGGCGAAGTCCAACTGGAGCAGCTCCTGCGGGACGCGGGGAAGGCAAGCACGGCGGCCACTCCGCGCACCACCAGCGCCTGGCACAGCCACGGGGCACAGCGAGGCCGGGTCCCTCTGACGGGGCGCCCCGGGACCACTTCGAGGCTAAGGTGTAGGGCAGCGCGGAGGTTGCTGTGCGGCTGGCGCGGGCCAGGGCGTTGCGCGCCCGGCTTTCGGCTTCCCCTGCGCGGGGAAGCAGGGCGCCCAGGCGCACGGTGTGCCCGATCCGTGCCATGATGTGGCACGGCTGCGGGTGCCCCCGGGACGCCGGCTGCCCCGCCAGCAGGAGCGAGAGGCACCACCAGCAGCAAAGCGCCCGGCGCCTCTCCATAGGGCAGGGCGCGCAAGGCGCAGGGGCGCGCAACCCCTGCGCCCGCCCCCCACCCGGGCTGGGTGGGGGGTCCCCTAAGGAGGCAGCCGGGAGGGGGTCTCCCAGGGCCCGCCCATCAGGCGCCGCTGAAGTGGGGGCAGAGCAGGAGCAGAGGGAAAGTGAGGTCCCCCCCGCCCTATCCAAACGCAGCCGCCGCCGCCGCGCCGTGCGCTCCGCCGCGCTGCGCCTCGTTTCTCGCGCTCTGGCTGCTGCTCGCTCGCTCGCTCGCTCTCCAGGCGGAGCTGGAGGCTGCTCTGGCGGGAGAGCGCCGCTAGGGGCGGCAGAGGGCGCACCCTGCCAACCTGGGATGAAGACGATATTTGGGAGATGATGGCACCCCCGTCAGCCTGTTGGAGAGGAGGAGAAGAAGCGCTGGTGGCACAGGCGGCTAACGCGCACATAATAAGCACTCATATATAGGCTGCATCTGAAAGAGGATGTCTGCGTTTCGGCGAAGGAGATGCAGACGGCGCGAGGCGAGGAAGCAGAGAGGAGGAAGAGACTGCCTCTGGGCATGCACAGAGCGCGCGCGAGGAAGAATCGCAGAAACCTAGAACTGCAGAGTTGGAAGGGTCATCTAGGTGAGGTGAGAGGTCTGCGTTTCGTCCAAGGAGATGCAGACGGCGCGAGGAGAGGAAGGAGTCTCTGGGCATGCACAGAGCGCGGGAGACCAAGAGAGGCGAGGCGGCGAGGGAGGAGCCCCGCTGGCGCGGTGGGGAGGGAATGCGGCAGGCGGAGCATGTGCAGAGTGCAGGGGGGGAAGGAGGGACGTGAGCTCGGTGGACTCCGGGTATGTGCAGAGTGCGGAGCGGGGAAAGGGGTGGAGGAATGAGGCAAAGCGAGGAAGAGAAGAGGAGATCGGATGGTGCGAAGGGAATGGTCACACAGAGCCTGTGCAAAGTGCAGGGAACAAGGGACGCTGCTGAGAAAGATCGTAAAAGGAGGAAAGGTTGGGGGCGGGCTCGGCTCCAGCTCCGTGGGAAAGCAGACTGCGTGTGTGTGTCTATGGGCACGTGCAAAGTTCGGAGAAGGTGCTAGAAAGGCACAGAGGTGGGAAAAGACTTGGGCTGGGGCCGGGCTGGGGCCCACCAGACTTTTCCAGAAACGCGAGGGTGGGGGTGACAGATGAAAAGGAATAGAATCTCTGAGCATACACAAAGTGCAGAGGAAGGCAGGGTTGGTGATGCCGACACAGGACATGTGCACCCAAAACCGCTAAAAAGATTGGCTAGTTCTGATCCAATTAGTCGAATTCACTAATTAGAAGTCAGTAGAGGAGCATTAGGTACCATGGGCGTAGCCAGGTTTTTTGTTGGGGGTGGGGGGCAGAACCGCAGTTACCAGTAGCTATATTTTTTATTGATGGGGGGGGGCAATACATTTTGCTGAAGCTCCGGGTTGCGAAAAGTGGAAAGAGCTGCTCTGAACATATGCAGAATGCGTGCCCCCCTCACACAAACTCTGTTCTTATTAAACGCCTCCTGTTCATATTTAGAGTCATGAAATTTTAAAAAATTTACAAGGATACTTTTAAAACTCATGTGATATACAAAAAAAAACTGGTCAAAAGACTGGTAAGTTGATATATATGCGCATTAATCTAGGAGGAGCATTGCTCTCTCTTGCAAGGAAATGCATCTTCTAAAATTAGGAAATGCATCTTCTAAAATGGTCTTTTTTAAGGAAGACTCCAAAATTGTTGAGCATTTTTAAACAAACCCCAAAGTGCCAACCCCCCCCCTATTTTCCTAAGATCCAGGATAAATTCATTCCCACCCCACCCCCGGGCATCAATTCCGCCTTTGAAATCCTGGTAATGTCCAGACGTATAGCAGCCCTACTAAAATAGAAGCAGTTGTTGCTTTGTGCTATTTTTTTTTAATTGAATTTGTATGCAGCCATTTTAATTAATTTCCAATGAAATTTTTAAATGAATAAATAAATAAGAAAGAGGCACCCTTCCATTTCTTGCCTGGGGGAAGGGAATGCCGCTTTTCAGTGGACGGACCTGTGACCTCCGGATAATATTGCACTTCATGTCCCATTATCCCCGACTGGCAGCTAAGGCTGATGGGACTTGGAGCAGACGCACATCTCACCCCCTTCCCTGATTTACCCACACCTTTGTGTCTTACACAGAGGGAAAGCAAACCCCACAATAAACAGGTCAAGACCCAAACTCAGGATTTTAAGCAGTCTGCAAATGGCAATCAGCCATGACAGCTAAGTAGAACCTCCTTGTTCAGCCACAGTCTATCTCTGAATTCCAGGCACGCATGAAGTGGGGAGGACTGTGCATTAACTGGGACCCCCCGGAGAAGGCCAGCTGGCCAAAGGACCAGGGATGAGAAGCGCAGACACACGTGCGGAGTGCCAGTCACAAAAGGGTTTCGCTGCTCTCCTCCTTTTTAGCAGCCTAGTCACTTCCCTCCTCTCCTGTTTATTTGGAGATCAATTCGCTTTCGGCGGTAATTGTGTTTTCAAACCGCGTTACCCTTCGCTGTCACGGAAGCCCTTCACGGACCACTAGGGGATTTTGGCAAGGTGGCGAAATATTAAAACGCCGTTAGAGTCCGGGAGCTGTGCTTCCCCATCTCAGTTCTCTGTCTCCCTTGTCTTTTCTCTCACCTTTCTGAATCTTTCAGCCTCCTTGCCTGTGGACTCCCTTAGCCTCCCTACCAGATGATGGTGATGATGATGATAATTATACCCCGCCAATCTGGCTGGGTTTTCCGAGCCACTTTGGGCGGCTTACAGCACATATAAAAACATACAAATATCTCTGTTCGGCCGCACCCACAAAACCGCTCCTCCTTCCTGTGGCTCTCCGTGAGGTTTTAATCCCAGCCAAACTGATGCCTGCCCCTTCCCTCACAGAAACCGGACAGCCGACATTTGTGAGATCACAGCCACTGGGCTGATTGGTGCCAGACACTTCCCTGCCACCCAAGGAAAATATAACATATTCATATTAATTAATATCCATTGGATATTAATCATGTTTAGCCTAGAAAAGAGAAGACTGAGAGGAGATATGGTAGCCATCTTCAAATATTTCAAGCAAGGGCTGTCACAGGGAAGAGGGAGCAAGCTTGTTTTTTCCTGCTCTGGAGGGTAGGACTCGAACCAATGGCTTTAAGATTCCAACTAAACCTCAGGAATAACTTACTTACACGAACAGCTGTTTGACAGTGGAAGGACTCCCTCAGGAGCTCCTGTTTTCGGTCCTTGCTCCTGCCAACCTAGCAGTTCGAAAGCACGCCAAAAGTGCAAGTAGATAAACAGGTACCACTCCGGCGGGAAGGTAAACGGCGTTTCCGTGCGCTGCTCTGGTTCGCCAGAAGCGGCTTTGTCATGCTGGCCACATGACCCGGAAGCTGTCAGCGGACAAAATCTTGGCTCCCTCGGCCAGTAAAGCGAGATGAGCGCCGGAACCCCAGAGTCGTTCGCAACTGGACTTAACGGTCAGGGGTCTCTTTACTGGTAAGGAAAAGTGGGACATTCTGAGATCAAATCAGAAACCAGGATGACTTCTGTAAATCCAGAACTGTCCCTGGACAATAGGGACAATTAGAGGGCCTGCAAGTTTCTAGATCTCAGGGCAACGAAGGGGGATAGGTGAGAGCCGTGTGAGATGGAAAAGTGTGCAAGACCTCCTTGCAAAGAAATTTGTGCCATATTCCACAGGATATGGCAGTTTTGTGGGTGCACTTAAGATGCCCCTGTTTGTATGCAGGGCTGCGAAACTCTGGGGTTTTTGTGATGCAGAATTGCGGGTTTCCCTCCCTTGCTGCGCTCTTGTTTTTGGTTGATGCTGTCCTCCTTGTTGGGCATTGTACTTAACAGCCCCGGGAACGTGCTCTGCATGGCTAAAAGTCATAAGCCCCAATTGAGAACCTTGAATAGCCTGACTCCATTTAGCTTTATCAGTAATGAAAGAGAGAGAGAGAGAGAGAAGCCGCCTCTTGCTAATTTTACAATTTCCTTGTAGCACTTTGGAAAAGCCGGGCAACTCGGGTTTCCTCACTGCTCCCCCAAAAGCAGACGTCAAAACACAGGACTGTTTTAGTTGCAATTCAATGACAGTCACTGCTGGCCCTTCCTCTTTTCTGAGCCAGATTCCTGCAAGTACCGGTACATTGAATCATTGACTCCACCTCCAGGAATAACCTAGGACTGGTCTGGTTTCTTTTTTCTTTTTAAAATGAATAATAGAATCAAAGAATTATAGAGTTGGAAGGGACCCCCGAGGGTCATCCAGTCCAACCCCCTGCAATGCAGGAATCTCAGCTCAAGCATCCATGACAGGCCAAGGAGGGAGAGTCCACAGCCTCCCACTGTTGAACAGCTCTTACTGTCAGAAAGTTCTTCCTGATGTTTAGTCAGAATCTCCTTTCTTGTAACGTGAAGCCATGGGTTCAAGTCCTACCCTCCAGAGCAAGAGAAAACAAGCTTGCTCCCTCTTTCACGTGACAGCCCTTGAGATATTGGAAGATGGCTATCCTATACTGTAAATAATATTCTTTGGTCCCATCTTCCTTCTGACAATCTCTGCTGTTGCCCACACAACAACCCTGCGGGGTAGGGCAGGCTGGTGAACGAGTACTTGTCCAAGCGGCAAGTGGGCAGAGTTGCTCCTGTTGTTCTCCAGTCCCACTTCTTTTGGGGGGCATCCAGTCAGCCATTGTGAGAGCAGGACACTGGATTAGCTGGGCCACCTTTGGCCTGCCAGACTTTAAAAAGGAATTAGACAAATTCTTCTTTTTTTTGTTGCCCAATTTTTATTAAATTTTAAAACCTTTACCTATAAATTCCAGATTCCAAATTTGTTGTGCGTTTCTCTTTAAGACTTGACTTCCCATATTTCCTTCCACGCTGTTCTTAATCCCATCCCATTTGCATACTTCATTCTAAGACAAATTGCCTTTCAGATATTATCAATCTTCCACCGCTGCTCATATTTCAAAAAATCTTGCTCGCAAATCCATCTGATTATGATTTTTTTCAGATCTTCCAAAAAGGGCTTCCGTCCCTCCATGAACAGTCCTTCCACAGAGTTTCTATGGTGCTACTGGAAGGAATTTTTAAATTTTATTTTATTTTTGCTGTTCATTTTGCCAGCTCCACAGAGTCCATTAGCTTTAAAATCCATTCGTCTGGCATTAGACAAATCCATGGAGGGGAGGGGTCTGTCGCTAGCCACTAGTCCTGATGGCTGCCTTAGAATCTGAGGCAGCCCACTCTGAGTTCCAGCTGTTGGGGAGAGTTTTCTGTTGCACACAGGTCCTGTTTGGATGGGCATCTGGTTGTCCAACGAGAAAACAGGATGTCGGACTTAGATCAGGGGCGAAACTAGGCTTTATTTCACCCTACTCACAGTTGCACACACACACACACACACACACACACACAGGCAGGGAGCCCTCTGGAGGCTGCACCTGGGGCAAAAAAAACCTGGTTCTCCCCCCCCCCAAGCTACAGCCCTGGTTTGGTGTTATTGATTTGGCGGCCAGACGCTTCCCCGCTTCTTATCCGATTCCTGAGTGGAGCCTCCATGGAGAGAGGCAGTCTAGCTTAGAACGCAGGAGAACCAGAACTGGAGAAGGCTATTGCCCTCAGATCATGTTTGTGGGGTTTCCAAATTGGGCCAACTACTGGGAGGACAGGATGCTGAGTCCCCTTCGACCTGACTCAGCTGCGGGGGTCCTCTTAGGTCAAAAGAGGCCTTGTTCTCCCGCCCCCAATCCTGGGGATGCCAAGCGATGATCCCGGGACCTTGTGCATGCAAACTGAGTGCTGAGCCTCAGAAAAGACAGTTGCACAGGGATTAAATCACCCCCCAAAAAACACCTAGGACTTTTTGCGATTGAGAAACGCCCACGCACACACAGATACCCCTCCCTCTTCACCATCAGCACCCTCGTCCCTGCCTATGCGCACTGGGCGTGTGACAACAGGTGGCACCCAGCGGCGGCGCTGGCACAGAGCGATGGGCTGTGCCAATGCGCCAAACGTCCGCCACCCACCACCCACTCACCCGGGATATTGCAGCCTGCATGCCCACAGCCAGCCAGGCAAATCTCCTCGGCAGATTCAGGGGGGTTAATGCGACAGGATTGTGGGGGGCACCGGCTCCCTGCCCCCCTGGCTCCATTACGGATTTCCAGAGATCTCTATTGTGGTTGGCATTAATCCTGGCAGCGAAAAGCCTTTTGTCTATATTGGTATTGAATGGGAGTTGTGAAGCCAGACCGTTTCGAGAGCTCTCTTTTTAGTAACCAGACTAAGTACCCTCCTGTTATTATCGCTCTCCGCCGCTTTCCCCTCATCATGCATCGATGTGCGGTGTCCAGAATTCAAAAATCTAAGCCCCCAGCTTGCATTTCAGGGAGCCTGCGGGGGGGGGGGATGTTTTCAAGAGAGTGCTTGCAGAAAAGTCTTAAGGAGATCACTTTTCCGGGGAAGATGGGACTTTCAGAGAGTTCAACAAGTCTTGGAATTCATTTCTTAAAAAAAAAACCAGGCCAGAATGGATAAACCAGCATATTTTTTTCCGCGCGGAGAGCTTCCTGAAATGTCTCCTTGGATTTGCAGTCTTGAACTGCAGAGCCTTGGGGTCTAGGTGCCATCACACTTTGGTTCTTGGCAGCTCTGCTGTGGTTTTTTGTTAGTTTGTACAGCCCCTGAGCCGTCGAGACGCCGATTTCCTCCATTAAGGACTTCAGAAGAGGCCTGCTGCTCAGGCCGAAGGACCTGCGTGAAACATAGCCCAGGTTTAAGTTCCATTTGGCGATTAGCTCATATACCTGAATTCCTATGCTGTGAGCTAGATGGGCCATTGGTCTGACTCAGTCATTGAAACAGCTAAAATAAAAATATCCTTCCCCAGTGGCACCGTTGAGACCAACTAAGTTTGTTCTGATTAGTTGGTCTCTAAGGGCTACTGAAGGAATTGTTATTTTATTTGTTTTACTAGGCAGACCAACGGCTACGTACCTGTAACTCAGTCATCAAATTAGCCAGGCTCTAGTCAACATTTTAGGGATGCGGGTGGCCTGTGCGTTAAACCCCGAGCTCCCCGCGACTTGGTAGCTCCTGTTGCTCGGTCCCCTGCTCCTGCCACCTAGTAGTTTGAAATCACGTCAAAGTGCAAGTAGATAAAGAGGTACCGCTCCGGCAGGAAGGTAAAAGCATTTCCGTGCGCTGCTCTGGTTTACTGTTGAACAGCTCTGTCAGAAAGTTCTTCCTAAGGTTTAGTCAGAATTTCCTTTCTTGTAACTTGAAGTCACGGGTTCGAGTCCTACCCTCCAGAGCAGGAAGAAACAAGTTGCTCCATCTTCCATGTGACAGCCCTTGAGATATATTCTGAAGATGGCCATTTCCCTGATTTGGAGTTGCTGGTCATCCATTGCCTTCTGAGATTCTGTTGAACATCTCTTGCCAACAGAAAGTTCTCCTGAAGTTTAGTCGGAATCTCCTTTCTTGTAACTTGAAGCTATGGGTTCGAGTCCTACCCTCCAGAGCAGAAGAAAACAAGTTTGCTCAACCCTCTATGTGACAGCCCTTGAGATATTTGAAGATGGCTCTCCTATCTCCTCTCAGCCTCCTCTTTTCCAGGCTAAACACCCCCAGCTCCTTCAACTGTTCCTCTTCAGGAACTTGATCATCTTGGTCTCCCTCCTCTGCACACCTTCCAGCTTGTAAACATCCTTCTTAAATTGTGGTGCCCAGAACTGGATAGGGTTTTCCAGAACAGAGTGGCAGAGCAGAGTGGAAGCTATGACTTCCCTTGATCTGATGCAACCAAGAATTGCATTAGCTATTCTAGAGAGGAGAGGAGGGCAACCAAGATGATCCAGGGCCGGGAACCAAGCCTTCTGAGGAACAGCTGAGGGAATTGGGGGTGTTTAGCCTGGAAAAGAAGAGACTGAGAGGAGACAGGGTAACCATCTTCAACTTCCTTGGAAAGGTGGCGGACTCTCCTTCACTGGAGGATTTTAAGCAGATGGCGTCAAGAATTTTTCAGCTGTGATTCCTGCATTGCAGCGGGTTGGACTAGATGACCCCCAGGGTCCCTTCCAACATCACAGTTCTATGATTCTTATTTTCTTCTCTGCAGGCTAAACACTGGATTTCCTGAGACAGAAGGAGGACAGGTGGTATGATATGAGTTAACTGTTTTGCAGGAGGAGGAGGAGGAGGATTGCGGGGGTGGGAACCCTGAACATCTTCCATCTCTGCTTTGTACAGATCAGATAGACGAGTTGTTGTACAGCACCCAGCAAAGTCACCAGAGTGAAAGATGGGCTGACTCAACAGGTCATTTCTCTCTCTCTCTCTCTCCATCTGCTGAACTATTAGCCTTTTAAATCATCCCGATTGCTTGCCATTTCTGAGATGGTCGTTGCTTTTTTCTGCCAAACGGAGGCTGAATTTCGATGGAATATCTTCCTCTTGCTTTCTCTCAAGGAATCAGGAGATGGAGAATCTGTCCCACTGTTGAGCAATAGCTGCTAGCCCACTTAAGAACAAACTTAAGTGTGCTACTGGTCTCTAAGGTGCTGCTGGAAGGAATTTTATTATTATTATTATTATGTTTTGTCTTGGAAATCTTAGCTGTGATTCTTGCATTGCGGGAGGTTTGACTAAATGGCCCTTGTAACTCAGTTCTGAGAGACAATGGAATGTGCCGGGTGTGTGTGTGTGTGAAGCCCAACTGCTGCATTCGCAGCGCCAAAGTGACCTCCTTGGGGTGCAATCCTGGGCAGTGTGTCTGGCGGTCCAGGGCTGCTCAGGTGACAAGACCACCCTCTTGGCCTCACTGATGTGGTCCAAAGGAAGTCAGAGCAAGACACAGGGGGTACCCAGGATCAAAACTGATTTATTTACACAAAAAGTCCCCTTTATACATCCCCTCCCACCCCAGGATGCACAGCGCTTTGGTGTCGCCGCATCCACCGTCGCAGCTGTGCGCAGAGCGGCCTCCTCTTCTGCCCTGGTGTCGCCGGTGTTGATCCATGCGGAAAACCCTCCGGAAGAAAGAGATGAGCGGCCGGAGGGGGAGGCAGCTGGGGGTCTCCGGAGGCCTCTCTTCGTAGCAGACCTGTGAAAAAGTAAACAATTGACCTCCAGATTCTTGGAAGCTATGAGCCCCGCTAGGCACCTCCCAGAATCCGCACTCCCGTACAGCCTACCTCCTTCGCCTCTGCCTCTGCCGCTTCCTCCTCCCAGGGGGCAGAGAGCGCTGTTCTGCATCATCTGCCTCCTGGTCCTGTTCCTCCTCCTCCACGGGCTCTTTCAATGGTCTTGTCCTCCTCCTCAGCGACCTCCTCCTCAGATTCTGACTGTTGGCACAGAAAGGATACAGGAACCAGTCCAGAGGTGGTGGCCGTGGTGGTGGGGAGAGAGGAGAAAGACAGAAGCCCAAAATGAGACGGGGAGGAACCCAGAGCCAAACTCTCCTGCCCGCCTTGAGTCGCTGGCCAGGGAAGTCCTAAAGACCAAAGCCCTGGCGCCATGGGGGGCTGGTCCATCAGGACAAGTGGGGCAGCAAGCACAGCCTGCCCTTAGCAGCCCCCTGCCTGTCTGCCCCCATGCTCACAACCGGCCGGCCGGCCAGCTTCCTCCTCCTCCTCTTCCTCCCCAGCCTCAGGGTTGCCCTTGTGCGACTCAGCAGGGCTTCCCTCCAGTTCTGTCTGCTACGTACCTCATTGAGGGAATTGAAAAATGAATCCAAAGACAAAAGTCCGTTGAGCTCAGTGATGTCTTGGAACTCAAGGGTGACATTTTAGGAACCTGCAATGAAAAGATGCAGAAGACAAGCAATTAACACAAGCAAACATTAAATCTCAAGGCACCCATTAATATAACCCGGGGGGGGGGGGGAGGTCGCCCTCAAAAGGCCCTCCTCCCCTTCTGCCAATCGTTGCTTAGGCCGCTGCCACTTACCCAATCCGGACTCAGGAGATCAAGCTTGCCACCGTCTTCCAGACTCTCCGAGCTGACTGCTGGCAGTGACAGGACCCCAGAGGTGGTGGCCGTGGTGGTGGGGAGAGAGGAGAAAGAGAACATCCCAAAATGAGACAGGGAGGAACCCAGAAGCCAAACTCTCCTGCCCGCCTTGAGTCGCTAGCCAGGGAAGCCCTACAGCCCTGGCGCCATGGGGGGCTGGTCCATCAGGACGAGTGGGGCACATTAACTCTCAAGGCACCCACAATTGAAACAGCAGAACAGCGGCATAGCTAGCTGATCGGGTGCCCGGTTCAACACGGGGGTCCTGTGGGTGGGGGGCACTGCCTGGAGCCTCCCTCTGCCACCCCGCCCCCTCAGGCTCCCAAGCCACCACGTCACTCCCAGGAGAGACGCATGGCTGGGACACGCAGGCTCCCCAGTAAGTACTGCCCCCCCCCAGCCAAAACTAAAAAGTTTGGTGAGCCCAATTTATTTTTTAAGCTTGGCTTTCTGTCATTTTGCCACCCCCCTCAGTAATGACACCAGGGGCAGCCCCCCAACCCCCCACCGTCCTTTCTCTGCAACTGCAACAGAATAAAAGGACTCAAAACTCCCCTAGCAATTTCCTGTTGGTCCACTCACCATTTTGGAGTCGGACGAGACTCTTGATTGCTGGCTAACAGAAGTCATGCAACCCAAAGGCGGTTGGGCCTATGCTGCAGCTTCAACTGCAAAGTGAGGTGGGGATTCTGAGCCGATGTCACAGACAGGTTCCGAGCAGTCCATTTTCTCTAAGTGGGGGTGGGGGGACCAATTTCCCCTTAGGGTGACTGCTTAGCACCCCCCCCCCAGAGAAAAAGGAGGAAAGCGGAGAAATCTTTTAATTCTGTAGCAAGAAAGAATGAGTGCCAGGAGTTTTCTTTTCCCTGCATTCCTGCGTTGCAACATTATTATTATTATTGTTATTAAACTAGATTTAATGAACACTCATATGAAAGTGTTCTGTAAATTGATAGCCATAGTCTTTCTATACGAACCTTTTATTCTCTTCCACATCCGATGAATGTTCCTAAACCCTTCTTTTAGACTTTTATATGTACTTTACTTTTTAGCTTTCCAAAACGTTTTACAGATTGAAAATGACTGTACCCCACTTTACTGATGCTGGTCTACTACCGTAATAAAGATTTGTAAAAGAAAATCCCAGGTGTGGAACTGCCCAGCCACCTGGCCCTTAGGGATAAGCCCACTGGTTTCTGCAGAGTTAAATAAAAGAAGTCCAGCCACTGGAGCAAGGACAAGACAGGATTTATTGAGCAATAGGTTACAGTCAAACTGCCCACCCAGAGCAGCGTTACAAGAACTTTTAAAAACTCCTGTCATATCCCAGAATACAGTTTGGAAACATCATTACTACATCATCACTACATCACCAAAGGGGAGGGTTATACATGATTTACATATAGGAAAAACAGGAAAAACAAGATTAACATATGGGGAAAACAGAGCAATATCAGGGAGATAGCCCTGAGAAGTGTGAATGGGTGTTAAGTACTGGCCAGGATACCTTGAGCACTTATCTGGGAGAGAACAATGGGATTCTGGTTGAGGGATATTAGCCTGAAGCACCCAGAGATTACCTGCTGAGGCATTTCCCTGTGCACGTGGTCTCTAGCCTACTGGATCATGGCAGAGAGATGGGTCCCCTTAAGGGCATCACTCCATACCCCAAATGAGTTTACTCGGGAGGAGACTTTGCTTAGGTGACCCCCCCCCATAATTTCCGTAACAATCCCCATTTGACCAAGCAGGGTGCAGGCTAGGATCCGGTCTCTGATAGGCACGCCAGCTCTTTGTCGGCATGAGGGAGGGGGAAACAGCCGGCGCAACACACACACACACACACACACACACAGTGGCCAACTGTGCCTCGGCAAGAGGGCAAGAGCTCAATTGTTATTGAGATTTTGGGAGGGGGAGAAAGACCAGTCGTTGAGCTTTTATTCAGGAGGAGAGCTTTTTTCCCCTTTTAGGCTGCCAATAACCTTTTTTTTTTTGCCCCCCCCCCGGGTATGCCCATGTCAGACGTTTGGCACCAGCTTGGCTGGAGTTGCTGGATGAAGGCGTACAAGACGCCATCCAACTGACTTAGGGACTCCACTCTGGATTTGTGAAGGCTTCACTCCTGAGTCCTTCCTTCTCCCAAAGATGTCCCGCAAAGGCAGAAGTTTAGGGTCAGAGTTTTCCTTCTCCTAGATAGGAGATTAGTCCCACCTGCCTGTGATGGCCTGGGAGTCAGACTCTGATGCTGAACCTGAGGGATCCCAGCCTGCACAGGATTCCCCGCCTCCAGAACCAGCTGAGCCGGGGCCAGGGCTTGAGCCTGAAGGATCCCCACCTGTGCTGGATCCCCAGGTGCAGGCATCAGCAGAGTCTGCTCTGGCTCCTGATGGGAGGGAGGACCCATTGCCTGCAGGTGCTCCACTCCCAGCCTCATCAGAGGAAGCTGAGGCGGCCCCTGGGTCCAGTAACCCACCTCCTCTCCTGAGCTACAGAGGCTCAGGCAGAGAGGCGAAGGGAGTTAAGTGTCTGCAGGAGTGCTCGCCTCCAGGCCCGGAGGAGAGGCGAGTCTCCAGAGGATCGGGGCGGCCCTAAGCATAGGGCCAGATAAAAGCCAGCCAGACCCAGCCCAAGTTGCGTGAGCAACATAGTTGCAAGCGTGTGCTCAACCTGCAACCTTGTGCCTGAACCTGCCTTGGACCTTGACCTGCTCCCTGCCTCGCTCCCCGCCGGACTGACCTCCTTTGGACCCCTAGACCCAGGACTGGACTTGGACCTCGCTTCATGGACAAACCCTTTGGGCCACACACTGCCGCTCACTTCCCTCTTCAGCACAAACAGAAACCACCTCCTTGACCATTGGACCCACTCTTGGTCTCGTCCGCTCCGTCCACCGGAGCCTGTCTTCGCATGCAGGAGAAGCCCCTAACTCACCGAGGGTTTGAGACCCATCAGCTCCCCTCACCTGGTTCAGCCGGCCCAGTCAAAGCCACACCTGGGATTGTGGCCGCTGTCACCTTCTGGCATCTTCTAGGAGCCACAGGTGAGAGTTGAGTGCAGGTGGGGACCAAAGGTGGGCAAACGACCCCAAAAGGAGCATGCCGACAGTCCCATAATTGTATAAAATATAGAATCCTAGATTCAGGTGAAAGTTTATATGTGAAGCTTGACACCGCACGCCATCCCGTCTCTGACCATGGCCCCCAGGGGCTGCTCCGTGTTTGAATGAGTAACCTCTGCTAGCCCCCACTTGCCACAGGGAGTAGGGAGGTGCCCTTCCTGTCGTTGGGGCTGGGTGAGATCTGGTTTTCAACATTGCGATATATCAGCAGCTAAACGTCACAATATATTGCTGTATCACAATGTCCGAAATAAGGATGGAGTTAGAGGCATTGCCTGGCTCCACAGTGATTTCGCATAGCACACAAACGCACACATCATGATATATTGCCAGGTCAAAAATTATGAAAGTGATAACATGATAAGGACTTCAAACCGGTTTTCGCATGATATATTGATATATTGTCATCTTCCTCCTCCTCCTCAGTCTCAAGTCTTGCCCCTTGTAGAAGTCAGCAGGGAGGAGAACGAACAGAAGGAGGAGGATGGAACCAGAGTGGTCTGGCTCTGCCCACTTCTGGGTCTCCCCTGCCTTCTGCCCCACCCACCTCAGTGGGCAGCAGAAATGGTTGGGAACCTGTGACCTGTGTTGTGTTCAGAGTGCATCTGTTTTGATTGCCTCTCAAATTATTCTTTTACTCAGAGTAGACCCATTGATAACTTATCCATCCTTAAAGAAACCAGCCCTGAGTGCTCACTGGAAGGGCAGATCCTGAAGTTGAGGCTCCAGTACTTTGGCCACCTCGTGAGAAGGGAAGACTCCCTGGAAAAGACCCTGATGTTGGGAAAGATGGAGGGCACAAGGAGAAGGGGACGACAGAGGATGAGATGGTGGGACAGTGTTCTCACAGCTACCAACATGAGTCTGACCAAACTGCGAGAGGCAGTGGAAGACAGGAGTGCCTGGCGTGCTCTGGTCCATGGGGTCACGAAGAGTTGGACACGACTGAACAACAAAAGACCCATTGATATCAATGGGCCTAAATTAACCATGCCCCTTTTACTCCTCTGAGTATGACTAATAATGGATACAGCCCTCTCTAACCAGGCTGTCCTGGACAGATCGATCCTCTCACATTGATTTTGTCTAGTCCCACCTCCTTCTAATAAGATCATTTTTAACAAGATCAAGTCTTTCTCAGTGGAGAGGAGATATATATATATATATAATATATATATATATTATATATATATATATATATATATTCAATCAGTTGGTATCTGGATGAGATTCGAAATTGTTTCTAATATGTGCGATTCTTACGTTCTACTGCAGAATTCTTGGAGATGTAGAAAGAGGTTCATGAATGGAATGGAAAAATAAATAATGATAATAAGGAATAATAATTGACAATTATACCTAGCTGAGCTAGGGCTTGTTTTCCACAACAAATCATTGAATTGTAGAACTGGAAGGGACCTCTGAGGGTCACCTAGTCCTACCCCCTTCAAGGCAGGAATCTCATCCACGACAGGCTCCGTCTTTGGCGGGTCAATCCTCTTGCATCCATCTTGTCTCATCCCTCCTCTTAAGATTGTAGGATTCTTGCCAAGCGAAAGAAAACAGCAGCATCACCTTATGAAGGGAGCGACCATCTCTCCTCTGTCAGCATAACTTAACCGAGCATCTTCACTTTGCGCTTTTGGGTCAGCAGCGGATGATTGACGGGGCAGAAGGAGAGTAAATAGGACAGGGGAGGGAAGCTCGGGTTGTCCCCCAACATTTAATTCCTGCCGAGGGACAGCATGAGATCTGCCAGGGAGATCTCCCGCCAGGCATGCAAACTTGAGAGGAGATGGCGTCTATTGAAGTTAATAGGAATGAGTTCCAGTTCCAGGTAGGTAGTTGGTCTGCCATAGTCAAAACAAAATAAAAAAATAAAAAATTCCTTCCAGTAGCACTTTAGAGACCAACTAGGTTTGTTCTTGGTATGAGCTTTCGTGTGCATGCACACTTCTTCAGTGTATCTGATATCAGTGTATCTGAAGAAGTGTGCATGCACATGAAAGCTCATACCAAGAACAAACTTAGTTGGTCTCTAAGGTGCTACTGGAAGGATTTTTTTTTTTTTTAATGGGAATGACTTTGCTTAGGTTCATTCATTTCACTGGGTCTAACTCTGAGTAGGATTTGGGGACAGTGATTGACCCGAGGTCACCCAGGATTTGAACCCGAGTCTCCCATGTCCTAGTCTGGCACTCTGACCACTATACCAGCTTGCCTTCAGGTCACGTGGACAAGCAGCAGCTACTGCTGCCATCTTTGTGACATTCCTGTCCGTCAGTGCCTGTGGGTTGCATCCAAACCTTAGTCCTACCCAGAGTAGACCCCTTGAAATGGGGTGGGGCAGCGTGGTTTGAGTGTCTGACTAAGACCTGGGAGACAAGGGTTCAAATCTCCACTTGGCCATGAAGCTCACTATTCCTGCATTGCAGGGGGTTAGACTAGATGGCCTCGGGGTTCCCTTCCAACTCTACAATTCTATGGTTCTACCTCAACCTACGTCAGAGGGTTGTTGTGGGGATGAAACAAGGAGAGGGGGAAACTGTGAGCCACCTTGATCTCCTTAGAGAGGAAGGCAGGATGTAAAAAGTAAATGGATTGTAGTAAATGGTGCAGTCATTGAAATAGGTCTACTCTAACTTAGTTGCATACGCCCCTCCAATGGGTCTATTTGAAGAAATCCGCACTCCTTTTATTGGGGGGGGGGGGTTGTTGAAATTGCAAAATCTTGTTTTAATCTCAGCTGGCCCCAAACAGCAGCTCCGTCCATAAAACCAAAAACCAATTATGATAATAACCACCACTTTAAAGAGCGGTGTTTTCTTATAAAATGAATCATAATTGCCAAATGTCCCTTGCCCAAAAATATTGATCACCCCGCAGACAAATGTAATGAGCCGCAATGAGCTGATGGGTTCCAAACCCTCTCCTTGCAGCCCAGTTCTGCCCACGTCTTCAGCTTTGGATACATGGGAAAAAAATGCTCTCCTGTTTTTAAAATCAGGATGGGGAAGAAGTCAGAAGACGACCAACAAACCCCCCCCCCAATCGAAGGTTTATTATGGGAACAGACTGGAGAACTGAACCAAAGCAAACAAAATTTGGATCTAGGAGTCTTGGTAGACCATAAACTCGACATGAGTCAACAGTGTGATGCAGCAGCTAAAAAAGCCAATGCAATTCTGGGCTGCATCGATAGGAGTATAGCATCTAGATCAAGGGAAGTAATAGTACCACTGTATTCCGCTCTGGTCAGACCTCACCTGGAATACTGTGTCCAGTTCTGGGCACCACAGTTCAAGAAGGATACGGACAAGCTGGAACGTGTCCAGAGGAGGGCAACCAAAATGGTCCAAGGCCTGGAAACAATGCCTTATGAGGAACGGCTTAGGGAGCTGGGTATGTTTAGCCTGGAGAAGAGAAGGTTAAGGGGTGATATGATAGCCATGTTCAAATATATCAAAGGATGTGATATAGAGGAGGAGAAAGGTTGTTTTCTGCTGCTCCAGAGAAGCGGACACGGGGCAATGGATTCAAACTACAAGAAAGAGAAGATTCCACCTCAACATTAGGAAGAACTTCCTGACAGTAAGGGCTGTTCAACAGTGGGATTTGCTGCCAAGGAGTGTGGTGGAGTCTCCTTCTTTGGAGGTCTTTAAGCGGAGGCTTGACAGCCATCTGTCAGGAATGCTTCCATGGTGTTTCCTGCTTGGCAGGGGGTTGGACTGGATGGCCCTGGTGGTCTCTTCCAACTCTTTGATTCTATGAAAATTAATTTTTATAGTGGCAAACGTAAGGTTCTGCACTTAGGTGGGAATAATTGGGTGCAAAAATATTGGATGGGGAACACCTGGCTTGCCAGTAGTACATATGGAAAGGACCTAGGGGTCTTGGTGGACCACAAGCTGAACATGAGACAACCGTGTGATGCAGCAGCAAAAAAATTGCTATTCTAGGCTTCTTCAAGGGAAATTATAGTCGCACTCTCTTCTGCCTTGGTCAGACCATACCTGGAATACGGTGACCAATTCTGGGCACTACAATTTAAGAAGGATGTTGACAAACTGGAAGGTGTGGAATCACAGAATCGTAGAATTGTAGAGTTGGAAGGGACCCCTGAAGGTCAACTAGTTCAACCCCCTGGAATGCAGGGATCTCAGCTAAAGCATCGCTGACAGATGGCCACCCAACCTCTGCTTAAAAACCTCCAAGGAAGGAGAGTCCACAGCCTCCCAAGGGGACCGTTCACTGTTGAACAGCTCTGTCAGAAAGTTCTTCCTGAAGTTTAGTCGGAATCTCCTTTCTTGTAACTTGAAGCTATGGGTTCGAGTCCTACCCTCCAGAGCAGAAGAAAACAAGTTTTGCTCAACCCTCTATGTGACAGCCCTTGAGATATTTGAAGATGGCTCTCCTATCTCCTCTCAGCCTCCTCTTTTCCAGGCTAAACACCCCCAGCTCCTTCAACTGTTCCTCTTCAGGAACTTGATCATCTTGGTCTCCCTCCTCTGCACACCTTCCAGCTTGTAAACATCCTTCTTAAATTGTGGTGCCCAGAACTGGATAGGGTTTTCCAGAACCGAGTGGCAGAGCAGAGTGGAACTATGACTTCCCTTGATCTGATGCAACCAAGAATTGCATTAGCTATTCTAGAGAGGAGAGGAGGGCAACCAAGATGATCCAGGGCCGGGAAACCAAGCCTTCTGAAGAACAGCTGAGGGAATTGGGGGTGTTTAGCCTGGAAAAGAAGAGACTGAGAGGAGACAGGGTAACCATCTTCAACTTCCTTGGAAAGGTGGCGGACTCTCCTTCACTGGAGGATTTTAAGCAGATGGCGTCAAGAATTTTTCAGCTGTGATTCCTGCATTGCAGCGGGTTGGACTAGATGACCCCCAGGGTCCCTTCCAACATCACAGTTCTACGATTCTTATTTTCTTCTCTGCAGGCTAAACACTGGATTTCCTGAGACAGAAGGAGGACAGGTGGTATGATATGAGTTAACTGTTTTGCAGGAGGAGGAGGAGGAGGATTGCGGGGGGGGGAACCCTGAACATCTTCCATCTCTGCTTTGTACAGATTCAGATAGACGAGTTGTTGTACAGCACCCAGCAAAGTCACCAGAGTGAAAGATGGGCTGACTCAACAGGTCATTTCTCTCTCTCTCTCTCTCTCCATCTGCTGAACTATTAGCCTTTTAAATCATCCCGATTGCTTGCCATTTCTGAGATGGTCGTTGCTTTTTTCTGCCAAACGGAGGCTGAATTTCGATGGAATATCTTCCTCTTGCTTTCTCTCAAGGAATCAGGAGATGGAGAATCTGTCCCACTGTTGAGCAATAGCTGCTAGCCCCACTTAAGAACAAACTTAAGTGTGCTACTGGTCTCTAAGGTGCTGCTGGAAGGAATTTTATTATTATTATATTATTATTATTATTATTATTATTATTATTAATGTTTTAAGAAGGGATGTTTGTCTTGGAAATCTTAGCTGTGATTCTTGCATTGCGGGAGGTTTGACTAAATGGCCCTTGTAACTCAGCAGTTCTGAGAGACAATGGAATGTGCCGTGTGTGTGTGTGTGTGTGTGTGTGTGTGTGTGTGTGAAGCCCAACTGCTGCATTCGCAGCGCCAAAGTGACCTCCTTGGGGTGCAATCCTGGGCAGTGTGTCTGGCGGTCCAGGGCTGCTCAGGTGACAAGACCACCCTCTTGGCCTCACTGATGTGGTCAAAGGAAGTCAGAGCAAGACAGGGGCGTACCCAGGATCAAAACTTATTTATTTTACACAAAAGTCCCCTTTATACATTCCCTCCCACCCCAGGATGCACAGCGCTTTGGTGTGGCCGCATCCACCGTCGCAGCTGTGCGCAGAGCGGCCTCCTCTTCTGCCCTGGTGTCGCTGGTGTTGAACGTATGCAGAAAACCCTCCGGAAGAAAGAGATGAGCGGCCGGAGGGGGAGGCAGCTGGGGGTCTCCGGAGGCCTCTCTTCATAGCAGACCTGTAAGAAAAGTAAACAATTCACCACCAGATTCTGGGAAACTGCCATTATCATTGATCAATCAGTCTGTATGCCGTCCTTCATCTGAAGCTCTCAGGGCGGCTTACAGCATAAAATGCAAAATTTTAAAAAGCACATGTATTAAAAACAACAACGAACTCATAAGCCAACCTCCCAATGCACAAGCATGTTTAAAAGGCCTGGTTCTAGAGCAGAACTTTCCAAGCTTTTCATGTTGGGGACACACTATGGAGACATTCCTCATTTGGCAACACAGCGATTCAATTAAACAAACCCTTTTCCAGCCCTGGGAGGAGCACTAAGGTGCCACGACACACAGTTTGGAAAGCTCTGTTCTAGAGAAACGTCTTTGCTTGGCATCTAAAGATAAGTAATGAAGGTGCCAGATGAGCCTCCCAGGAGAGAGCATTCTCCTGCCTTTCAGGGCCACTACCAGGGCACCTCCCAGAATCCGCACTCACACCACACCCTACCTGCTTTCCTTCTCCCGTGGCCACAATGAGGTCCCCCGCTTCCTCCTCTGGGCCGGGGGGCAGAGAGCACTGGTGGTCCTCCTCTGACTGCCCCACATGCCCTCTTCTTTCAGGAGAGGAGTCATGGGGTTCCTCCACCTGCAAACACATGCAAACAGATAACTTACAAAACAACTACTGAACCAAAAGCAACCCAAGATCAATATCTATTCTTATTTTTTAATGACTCATTCAACACACATTGAGGGCTCCCGCCTCCTCCTCTGGGCTGGGGGGCAGAGAGCGCTGGTCCTGCAGTTGCAACTTCAGCTCCACAGCTAGTTACAGGGAACCAGGCAGAGGGCCTTGTCAGTGGTGGCGCCCTCCCATCAGATGTCAAAGAAATAAACAACTATCTGACTTTTAGAAGACATCTGAAGGCAGCCCTGTTTAGGGAAGGGTTTTTTTCTTAATGTATTATTGTGTTTTTAATATTCTGTTGGGAGCTGCCCTTGGAGGAACCCAGAAGTGAAACTCTCCTGCCCACACTGAGTCGCTGACCAGGGAAGTCCTAAAGGCTAAAGCCCTGGCGCCATGGGGGGCTGGTCCATCAGGATGAGTGGGGCAGCAAGCACAACCTGCTCCCAGCAGCCCCCTGCCTGTCTGCCCCATTGCTCACAACCGGTCGGCCGGCCAGCTTCCTCCTCCTCCTCCTCTTCCTTCCCAGCCTCAGGGTTGCCCTTGTGCAGCTCAGTAGGGCTTCCCTCCTGCTCTGTCTGCTACGTACCTCATTTAGGGAGTCCCATAAAGTGTCTAGGGAGCTGAGGGAGCTCTCCGGGGTTAGTGATGGCACCTGCAAGGAAGAGGGAGAAGTAATTTATGTGGCATAAACAGTATCATGAACATTAAAATGTAAAAGATGAGCAATTAAAAAACACAACCAAACATTAAAACTGAAGGAACCCATTAATATAACCCAGGGCGGGGGTGGTCATCCTCGAAAGGCCTCCAGCTGCCTTCCATTCTGCGGTTGATATGCCCCCCTCCCTTCTGCCAATTGTCACTTTGGCTGCTGCCACCTACCCAATCAAGACTCAGCAGATCCATATGTGGTCGAGGTGGGGGTTCTGAGCCAATGTCACAGACAGGTTCCGATCAGTCCATTTCCTCTACGTGGAGGGGGGGCCTGTTTCCCCTTAGGGTGACCGCTTAACACACCACCCAAGAGAAAAAGAAGAAAAGTGGAGAAATCTTTTAATTCTGTAGCAAGAAAGAATGAGAGGCAGTTTTCTTTTCCCTGCACTCCTCTGTTGTAACACTTTTTCATTATTATTAATTATTATTAAAATAGATTTAGTGAACACTCATATCAGAGTGCTGTGTAAATTGATAGCCATAGTCTTTACATACTAACTTTTTATGCTCTTCCACATCCGTTTAATGTTCCTAAACCTTTTTTAGATTCTTTTCGCTTCTTTTAGAGTTTTATATATACTTTGTGTTTAATACTTTTTAGCTTTCCAAACCGTTTTACACATTGTAAATGACTGTACCCCTTTACAGATACTGGTCTCCTACCGTAATAAGGATTTGTTTGATTGAAATGCAGTGATTGGACTCTAATGTAAATGTAATGTATTCCCCTCCTCCCCCAAATTAATACTTCATTGCTCATTAATATTAGTAATAATAATGAAATAAGTCAAGCCAGAGGCTCCTCCCAGCTTTACCTTGCCCCGCCCAGTGGGCGTGACCACTCAATCACTAAACCCCGCCCCGCCTCTCCCTGTTTTCCAACGCCACCTTTCGCGACCTATTGCCTTCCCCAGCTCCATTCCTCCCGCCTCCTTTCACAATGGCTCGCCCGGATTGGCGTAGGCAGCTTGCCACTCTCGCGAGCACAGGAGCTCCCCCTCCCCTCTCTTGCCGCTTGCCTCGCCCGCTCCGGCCCACGCCCTTGCCTCACGCTGATTGGCCAGTACGTGGGCGTAATGGGCGTGGCCCGGGGGAATAGGGGGGGCTAGCCCGGAGGGAGGCGTGGCAACAGCGTCAGAAGCAGCTGGAGGAACGATCGCGAGCGAGCGCACCTGAGGGGAGGGGCTGAGTCCTCAAACAAGGGGAAAATGGGGGGAGGAGTAACTGAGTTGGAAACCCCCCCCCCCCCGTTTAAAAACAAGCAGGTAAAAGTATCAGAGTTACAGGTGGGTAGCCGTGTTGGTCTGCCATGGTCAAAACAAAATAAAAAAATTCTTTCCAGTAGCACCTTAGAGACCAACAAAGTTTGTCCTTGGTGTGAGCTTTCGTGTGCATGCACAAGTATTTTTATTGTTATAAAGGAGTTAATGATTTGTCTGTACATCAAGGCCGTGCAACATAGCGTACAGAGATCCCCTCCGTTTCCTCCTTTTCCCCATTCATAAAGTGCTTGACCAATCAACAAGCGCCGTTCCTGACAGCGCCCTATTTCCTTTGGCAACCAGAAGCGCGGGATCAGGAGAGGTTGCAAAACAGCGCCCTCTAGCGACGACTGCGCTGGTACTGCAGCTGCCCAAGCTTGCCTCTGCAAAGCAGCTCAGCTCAGGTTTGCAGGGAACCCCCGCTGGGCAAGAGCGGAAGTGCGAAGAAGCCATGGACACTAACGGGCTGCATTGGATCGATCCTAGATTTAGTAGGAATCTTTAGAAATTCCTGATAAATCATTCCAGTGACGGGTTTTTTTATACTTCCAAGGTTGCCTTATTCAGGGAAAACATGGTCATCCGAGGAGGGGCTTGGGGCTGAGCCTGGCATTGCCATAATCTCTGAAGAAGAAGAAGAAGAGGAGGAGGTGGAGTTTGGACTTGATATCCCGCCTTTCACTCCCCTTAAGGAGTCTCAAAGCGGCTCACATTCTCCTTTCCCTTCCTCCCTGTGAGGTGAGTGGGGCTGAGCGACTTCAGAGAAGTGTGACTAGCCCAAGGTCACCCAGCAGCTGCATGTGGAGGAGCGGAGACGCGAACCCGGTTCCCCAGATTACAAGTTTACCGCTCTGAACCACTACACCACACTGGCTCTCAAGCATATGGTCACGTCCCCACCTGCCCTATTGCATAAGGGTTAAGCCCCTTCACCCTGACTTTGGAGGGTCAGACACAAACCCATCCAGGAAACAGTGTATTGGAATGCTGGGAAAGACAAATGGGGGGTACTTGACATGGTCTGGAGGGTCAGAGATGGCGGGTATTTCCCCTTGTCTTACATTTTTGATTGACACAAAGAGAGAAGCATAGCCATCAGTTGAAGCTCAGTGGAGGAAGTTGGCAGAAGGGGTGGGGGGCATATCAACTGCAGAATGGAAGGCAGCTGGAGGCCTTATGAGGGCCACCTCCCCCCCCCCGGCTTTATATTAATTTACCCCAGGACCTGTTGGAGAAGTGCAACTAATCAATTGAATTGTAATAATATTACCATTGCCCCATCTGCACCCACTCAACCTCTTTGATGGGTGGAATTGGCACTAGTTCAGGCACCACAAAATACTTGCTCTGCATTTGTAAGAACATTTAGTGTGTCAGCACCTAAACTTTGGAACTCCCTGCCTATTGATATCAAACAGGCGCCTTACTGTACAGTGGTACCTCGGGTTACAGACGCTTCAGGTTAGAGACTCCGCTAACCCAGAAATAGCACCTCGAGTTAAGAACTTCGCTTCAGGATGAGAACAGAAATCGTGCGGTGGCAGCGTGGGGCCCCATTAGCTAAAGTGGTACCTCAGGTTAAGAACAGTTTCAGGTTAAGAACTGACCTCCAGAATGAATTAAGTTCTTAACCCGAGGTACCACTGTACTCTTTTGGGCACCTGCTAAGAACATTCTTGTTTAGACAAGTCTACCCAGATGTTTAGAAAGCTGGTGCAAATTTTAATCTGGTTTTGGTCTATTGTTATTTTAATTTTTCAAAAGTCTCAAATTATTGTTGTTAGTTTTTCTAATCGATTTTCTTATCTTTTCTTTTCAACCACTTTGAAGTTTGTTTGTTTTATTACAACCAACAGCACATACATTTTCTGAAATAAATAATAAGCTTATCCCCATTTCCCAGAAAGCAGGCCTTGGGGGGCTGCTCTTCATACCTCACCTGCCAGTCCTTTTTACCTTCTTACCTTGCTAACAGCCGGATGCCTTTGAAAAAGGTTTCTTGACTGGACATCAAGTCCCCGCATCCATGAAGGTCAAAAGGATCGGCCCGCCCAGCACACCATACCAGCTCCTTCAAGGCCTGCACAGAGGTCCTGAGTCAAGTGAAGGAAATAAGAATATTATATTTATTTTTTCCATTTTAAAAATGCCCTTCACCCGTAGATCTCAGGGCAGTTCACAACATAAAAATACAAGATAAAAAGCACAAAATAAATAATAAAAACATGAACAAACCCAACCAATAACTCCTCTCCCTCTCACAAACACAGTTGAAAGGGCATAGGATGTTAATCTGCCAATGGCTTGATTGAAGAGGAACATTTTTGCCTGGCATCTAAAGGTATATAAGGAAGGCACCAGGCAAGCACCCAGAGAGAGAAGGGAGGGCCACCCCAAATGCATTAGTAATCCCTTACGCCAGTGGTGTGAGGTATGAAGCGGGCTCTGGGGTGAGACTTTTTAACCTTGATCCTCTTCTGCCCGCCTCATTCAGGAAACAGATCTGGCAGGTGAGGGCCAGCAACAGACGCACGTGGTTGTTCTTCAGCGCGTCTGAAGCCTCCGGCAGCGTTAAGATCACATATAACGCATTTGTGGCCTGGAGGGATAAGGACAGGAGAACGGCATTCAGCAGAGGTCATCGTCAGAGCAAGATCTCCCAACTCTCTATGCAGGACGCAACACAGAAACTGAATGGTTTTGTACCGCTATTGAAGTTGGTCCTTTCTGCCGAATCCGTCGGCTCAGCGGTTTTATCATCTGGCCTCTGGCATACGGATTTTCAAGAAGGCTCCTCCAGACATCTGTGGCTGTTCTGCAATTTTTCAAAAGAGAAATTTTCTTTTTTTCCCTTTAAAAAAAAAAGTCAGCCCCCCCCCTTTGCAAAGCAATCTCTTTGGGGCGTTGCAGGGGGGGTGGAGGGGGCGGGGGGGCTGGGCAGCGCCCCTGCTGGGGTTGCCACATCGGGGGGCGCCCCGCCCACTGGGCTTTTTTCTACTTTTTTTTTAATTTTTATTTTTAGGGTATTTTTGGCACTGCCGGGGTGGAGCCGCAGGGGCCGCCAGCGAGTCGGGGTGTCACCCCCCTCGCTGGCCGCTCCTGCGGCTCTGCCCCGGCAGCGCCGAAAATAGCCCCCGCCTTCCAGCGGCTTTTCGCGGGCTGCAGCGGCTCCAAAAGCCAGAGCCGTCTCAAGGGGATCTGCCGCCCTGGCGCGGCTATCCCTCCGGCGCCCCCGCCATGCCGCCTCTCCGCCGCCTCCCTCCCACGCTTGCCGCCCCTTGGGAGGGGGGGGCGAGCGGGGGATGAGGGGCGTGGTGCTGGAGCGGCGCGGGGCTCTGCGCGCCCTTCCAGCGCTTCCGGGATGGGAGGCGAGGGCGGCCGGCTCGCGCCCCTGCGGCTCTGCCCCGGCAGCGCCTAAAATAGCCCCCGCCCTCCAGCGGCTTTTCGCGGGCTGCAGAGGCTCCAAAAGCCCCCGCCCGGCATCCCCTGGGGGCGGGGCGTCGCCGTGTGTGCGTGCGCCATGACGCACACGCCGAGATGCCCTGCCCCCGGGGGTGCCGGGTTGGGGCTTTGGGAGCCTTTTTGGGCTGCAAAGAGTCCCAAAGCCGCTGCTGTAGCACCTCTCAGGTGGGCGCTATTGCCATGATAAGAGAACAAGGGAGGCGAGTTCATGGTGAGTCCTGGCACCTCTTTTTCTAGAAAAAATAGCACTGGCTGGCACCTTCCCCTGGGATGGCCATGCCACACAGCTTTCATCTAGTTCACACCTGAACTTTCCAAAGCAATACGATTTGAAATTGCAGCGTTAAGCCTTGGCCACTCACATCAAAATCCAAATGCTCAGAGATGTATTTAATTAGGGAGCTGGTGCACTTCACAGCTATTTGCCGCTCATAAATATTTGCTGAGTCCATCCAGCCAATTGCGTGCTGGGAGAGAAATAATCATAATCACATGGATGCCGAGGATTGAACCTGGGACCTTGAGCATGCAAAACAGATGGGAGCTGCTGCTTCCCCCTGCTCTGATGTCTTGGCAGCTCCCTTACCACTAATATCCCCTCCAGCGTCTCCAGGGAGGGGGCTTCTGATAGGATGTTCAGCCAGCTGTTGACCATCTGCTGGTAAAAGTCCTGAAAGGAGAGAAGCAAAAGCAGTTAAAAGCTGAAGACCCCCATGGAAATCCCATGTGCTCTGGAGCCTTCGAGTCCAGCATCCCCTTTCCACAGTGGCCAACCAATGACCCAGGGGGAAACCCGCAAGAAAGACGTGAGCTCAACAGCAGTGGCGTAGCTAGCCTCTGCGCTGCTGGGGGCGGCGGCAGCACAGAGGCACCCCCCTGGGGGAGGGGCACGATGCGTGCGTCGTGACATCATCATGACGTCACGATGCACGTGTATGCAGAAAGGGGGGATTTCCCCCTTTCCGAGGCTTTTTTTCGGTGGGGGGTGGTGGCCAGCGAGGAGGGGGTGACAAGCGTGACACCCCCTCACTGGTCGACCCCCCCGCCGAAAAAAGTGGCATGAATGCTTCCTTTCACCGCCCCCAGCGGTTTTTTTCTGGGGGGGGTGGCCAGCGAGGAGGGGGTGACAAGCATGACACCACCCTCGCTGGTTGACCCCCCCGTCGAAAAAAAGCGATGGAAAGCACCCCGTCCGTGTGCTGCTCGAGCGGCGGTGCGTGGGAGTGACATGCGGCGGCCCCTCCCACCACTCCCCACGCACCACCGGTCACCCCGGGGTGACGGAGGGAGCGGCGGCGCATGGGAGTGGCGGGAGGGGCCGCCGCTTGTCACCCCCACCCGCCGCTTGTCACGCTGTCACTGGGGGCGTACCGCCCCTACCGCCCCTCCCCAGCGACGCCCTTGGTTAACTCTTGATATTACTCCCTTGGTTACCCAGATGTAGTCTATTCTTCCTGAGCTTTGATTGGGCTCTGAGAAATGTGTATATTGTTTTGTTCTTGGGTGCTTGGCTCCCATGTATGTTTTGATGCACTGCGTTCGGAATTTCCCAGACATACACCAGCTTAGGCTTGCCATACGTTCGGGATTTCTTGGGACGTTTCTGAATTGGAATCAGAGTTGGACAATCCCTGTTGGAGCAAAGCCACTGTAAGTGCATCTTTTATTATGTATACATTCATCTTCATTAAAAGAAATATAGTCCATACAGTATATATTCTACATGACAGCTGTGAATGCAAAGCTGACTAAAAAAACAGCTATCCCCAAACTTCTAAAGGTTCTCCAAGGGTTAACTTGGCAGGGAGGAGATTGACCAATGGGAGCTCTCCAGGCAATCAGAGTGTGGAGGGATGACAGTTAGAGAGGTTAGAAAAGGCAGTTAGAGGTTGGAAGTTAGGCAGTTGAGTTGAGTATAAAAAAAATATAGTCCATACAGTATATATTATACATGACAGCTGTGAATGCAGCTGAAGTGGTAGAATTAATAAAAAATGTGTCAATGCTAAAGAACGTTTGATAGTTAAATTGCGAGGGATAAAGAAACCATTATAAAAGTTAGACTAGTGAATACTGCTCATCAGTATAGGGCAGAATTGCCCGATTTAGTACTGTAGTATAAATGCTTCTTTAAATATCCCTGCAATGCTACTACCCCCTCTTCCAACCTACCTACTATTTAACTCTTTTTCACTGCCATTGGGATTGTTTAACTGCTTCTGCTTTTCTCTTTTGTTTCTTGTGTGAAACACTAAAAAGCAGTTATGAGGAATACTAGCTCCGTGTGTATGTCTTAGAATAGGGATGTTTTTAGACTCCAAATCCCATGTTCAATAGCCAATGGTGATGGGATCGGGAGTCTAGTAACATCTGGAGGGCTACAGATTCATCACTGACATAAACCACACTTACTGTGTGCAAGCGAATTGTGCCTGTTTCACTACTCCTGGTTCATGGGACCACACTCAGTAAACTAAGAACAAACCTTGGCTACTGATTGTCTGCAGAACTGGCTACAGAAAATGTTCCTATTTTCACCTGAGGAATGTTGGACAGTTTGAGTGCCCCTGGCTTCAAGATAAGCATCAAGACAGAGAAGTTGCAGCTAACTGGCATGACGATCTTTGGTGCCATGATTTCGGTGGATTTGCTCTGAGGATGGCCCTTAGTTAATGCATACTGCCCTCAGTGCATATCTAAGGCCTGTAGAAATTGCTGCCTCAGGCAGAGTGCAGGCCTGCCAGCCCTAAATGCTGCCCCCCCCCAGGACCTTCTTACACCCTCTGCTTTCCTTGCCTGCCTGGGCACAGTTGTTTCAAAGCAGGAGCGCCTGATTCCCTGTATCCGACACTCACCGCAAAGTAAAACGCCATGCCTATCGCCTTTTCTTTTGCGTCCGGGCGACGCAAGTATGCCTGGGACTCTTTGAAGATGGATTTGTATTTCTCTCTGGAGCATGCAGCCAAGGTCCTGAAACATCAAAATAAGAGACAAAGGATGCACACCTGAAGCTGGCAGGAAGAACCGCTAAGTGTTCCTGCACAACAACAACAACATTACTTGCAGCCCGCCCACCTGATTGGGTTGCCCCAGTCACTACCCTCTGCTCCTCTCCAATTTCACCCAAGTCCTCTCTAGCTCTCTCTGTCAAGGAAGGGATGCTTGAGAGTGCAGGGCAGTATCTTGCAAATAAATCTCCAAAGCCAGCAGAGTTTGCTGAATACGATTTCCAGTGCTCCTGCATAACTCTGAGCTGGCAGGAAACAACCCAGATATAAATTGTGCAAAACAAGGGTGCTTCATTTGCCTTTCTTTCTTTTTAGCCAACCCCAGAATCCAGATTTGCTCTTGTGGATTTCATTCCACCCTCCCTGCAGGCATTATCTGCTCTGCCCTGTTCTTATGAAACACTGATGAATGCAAACGGATATAGAGAAGAGTGGTAAATTGTGGAACCCCCCTCGCTGGCCGCCCCTGCGGCTCTGCCCCGGCAGCGCCTAAAATAGCCCCCGCCCTCCAGCGGCTTTTCGCGGGCTGCAGAGGCTCCAAAAGCCCCCGCCCGGCATCCCCTGGGGGCGGGGCGTCGCCGTGTATGCGTGCGCCATGATGCACACGCCACGATGCCCCGCCCCGGGGGTGCCGGGTTGGGGCTTTGGGAGGCTTTTTGGGGTGCAAAGAGTCCCAAAGCCGCTGCTGTAGCACCTCTCAGGTGGGCGCTATTGCCATGATAAGAGAACAAGGGAGGCGAGTTCATGGTGAGTCCTGGCACCTCTTTTTCTAGAAAAAATAGCACTGGCTGGCACCTTCCCCTGGGATGGCCATGCCACACAGCTTTCATCTAGTTCACACCTGAACTTTCCAAAGCAATACGATTTGAAATTGCAGCGTTAAGCCTTGGCCACTCACATCAAAATCCAAATGCTCAGACACATATTTTATTAGGGAGCTGGTGCATTTCACAGCTATTTGCCGCTCATACATATTTCGCGAGTCCATCCAGCCAATTGCTATTCATCAGGAAATAAGGATTTGTTTTAAGTTTTTCATGTGTGCGAAAACTCAGTCTGTTGTTTTTTAAAATTGTTTAACCACATCAGATAACAAACATGGATACATATGCTATAATGTTATTGTTTTAGTTAAATAAATTTAGTTACGTAAACTGCTTGTCAAAAACCAAAGAATTCCAATTTTACCTTCTGAAAATGTCAGGTGGTACTAGACAATTCTTTTAATGATTTGTATGCAATTTTACACATACCGGTAGTTTACTTACCACGCAAAACTAAATTATATTAATTTAACCACATCTTCTGAATTCCCAAGTCATGTTACACCTCTTTAAAGGTAAAAGTAAAGGGACGCCTGACAATTCAGTCCAACTCTGGGGTTGCGGTGCTCATCTCGCTTTACAGCCAGATCAACGAAGTCGTGTTGAAGGCGATTGACAACCTGACAAACACAGACAATTGAAAGATTTTCAATTACTTAAATAAACATACAAATAGAAACAAAACTAAGAGTCAGGTGACGCCTTGCTATTTTCAATCCCCATCTAAAATTGGTTGTGACACTGGAACATGAAAAGGTACAATCTAAAGTCAGACTAGAAAATAAGATCGTTGTTCTTGCAGAAATAGAGAGGGCAAGTAATAGTGGATATCAGTTATATATATATAATCAATGCCAAAGGAAGTCAGATTTGGTGGGAACCTGCAGGCTGTGTGTTTATTTCTTTATATACGTCAAAAACATCCACCACAATGTTGGCATAGTCCATAGGCTTGGCAGTACCTCATGAAATGGGCACCGAATGAGTCAACTTTTCATACTCTTTTTCTGCCCGAGGTGGCAAGGCATGGTTCTCTCTCCTGCCCATTTTATCCTCAGGAGGTAGTTTAGACCGAGAGACTGTGACTGACCCCGTGAGTTTCATGGTTGAGTGGGGATTCGAACCCTAGGTCTCCCAGCACCTGGTCAAACTCTCTAACCACTGCACCACTGTGAATGTGAATGGAACGGTGAATTTCAAAGGCGAGTTGAATTTCCGTTCTCCTATTGTTTCAGAAAAAGCCTGGATTTGATAGACTTAGCTTGAAATGTGAACGGCTCTGAATCTCTGCCTCATCCCTAGAAGGCGCCCCATTTGCCCGAAGAGACGAACCTCTGCTATCTGGTAGCTGGCTGCAATCTTAGCAATAAACAGTACAAAAGCCACACCTACCTTGGCCACTTTTGAGACTTCGTAGAAGAGGGAGGGCCCAGGGATGAAGAAGTCTTCTCGGGCCCATTTGACCACTTTGCCCTTCCTCTTTTGCTCCCTCATCTGTACTTTCTTAGCTAAGAAGGGTCAGGTTTTGGAATATGGATGCAAAAGAACACAGCATCAGTGCTCCCTGCTCAAAACCTCCCATTTCCCCACTGGGACCAACAAATATATTGATTTCACCTCAAAAATTCTAATTCAGAACTGGAGAAAAGGTTCAGAAGGGGCAACCAAAAAGACTGGGGTGGTTGCGGAGCTCTATGGTCGCAGCATTTGGGGGGCTTTCCATTGAGAAAAACGGCGAGGAAGAGGAGACACAATGTATGGCAAGGGGAAAGTGGAGAGAGAGAATTCTTGCAGTGCACAGCTAAAGTTTGGAACTCCCTGCCACAGGAGGCGTTGATGGCCACAGAGCAAGATGGCTTTCAAAGGAGATGAGGCAAATTCATGGAAGAGAAGGCTACCCATGGCTATTAGCCATGGTGGCTATGCTCTGCCTCCATGGTCAGAGGCAGCAAAGCGCAGGAGAAGAAAGAGCTCTTGAGTTCGAATTATGCTTGCTGGTTTCCCATGGGCATCTGGTCAACCCCTGTGGGAACAGGATGCTGGCCTGGGGTGGGCCACTGGTCTGGTCCAGAAGGCTTTTCTTATGTTCTTAAACAGTGAATCCCTCCCCTCAGACTGCTCTCTCGTCTCTGGCCAATGAAGTGTTTGACTTAGGCCAACGCTGGCACGAATTCTGGCCCTCCTGCACTCCCAACAACCCCAGCAGCAGCCAGCATGGGCAACACTCAGGGATGAGGGGAGTTGGAGCAGCCTCTGTCAGGCTACAGGTCTCCCACCCTGCGGCTTACAAGAAACACACCCTTTCCCAGCATCCCCCTCACCCATTTTGGCTATCAAGATGTAATGGAGGTGGTACAAGGCCTCCACTGACCGCAGGCCGATTTCCTTCCCTTTCTCTGCCAGGTGAAGGGACAACAGCGCCACCAGCTGTCCAAGAAGGGGGAAATCCTGGGATATTAGGAGGTAAAGAGAGGGAGGGTGCACAGTCAGCCTTCGTCCCACAGAGCCCAGCAAGAGAAAACCGTCTGGCATGCTTTCAGTCGGCAAAAGTGGCAGAGGGGTGCAGGACAAGAGACCTGTGCTTAGGTGGCCCACCCAAGGCTTCCCCAGGGCTTTTTTTCCAGCCAGAACTCACTGGAACTCAATTCTGGCACCTCTCAGGTGGGCGCTATTGCCATGATAAGAGAACAAGGGAGGCTGGCACCTTCCCCTGGGATGGCCATGCCACACAGCTTTCATCTAGTTCACACCTGAACTTTCCAAAGCATACGATTTGAAATTGCAGCGTTAAGCCTTGGCCACTCACATCAAAATCCAAATGCTCAGAGATGTATTTAATTAGGGAGCTGGTGCACTTGACAGCTATTTGCCGCTCATTCATATTTGCTGAGTCCATCCAGTCAATTGCGTGCTGCGGGAGAGAAATAATCATAATCACATGGATGCCGAGGATTGAACCTGGGACCTTGAGCATGCAAAACAGATGGGAGCTGCTGCTTCCCCCTGCTCTGATGTCTTGGCGGCTCCCTTACCACTAATATCCCCTCCAGCGTCTCCAGGGAGGGGGCTTCTGATAGGATGTTCAGCCAGCTGTTGACCATCTGCTGGTAAAAGTCCTGAAAGGAGAGAAGCAAAAGCAGTTAAAAGCTGAAGACCCCCATGGAAATCCCATGTGCTCTGGAGCCTTCGAGTCCAGCATCCCCTTTCCACAGTGGCCAACCAATGACCCAGGGGGAAACCCGCAAGAAAGACGTGAGCTCAACAGCAGTGGCGTAGCTAGCCTCTGCGCTGCTGGGGGCGGCGGCAGCACAGAGGCACCCCCCTGGGGGAGAGGCACGATGCGTGCGTCGTGACGTCATCATGACGTCACGATGCACGTGTATGCAGAAAGGGGGATTTCCCCCTTTCCGAGGCTTTTCTCCGGCGGGGGGTGGCCAGCTAGGAGGGGGTGACAAGCGTGACACCCCCTCCTCGCTGGTCGGCCCCCCCGCCGAAAAAAGCCAATCAAATCCACTTTGCATCTTACACACCTGGGGAGGTAGCTGGAGGTCTTTAAGGGTGGTCTCTGAAGTTCTTCCTCCCATCCTCAATTTTCATCTGAGAGAGAGAGAGAGAGAGAGAGAGAGAGAGAGAGAGAGAGAGAGAGAGGTGAGTAAATGAGCGGACGTACTGTATTTTTCCGTGTATAACATGCCCCATGTATAAGACGCCCCCTATTTTTGGGTTATCAAATTTTAGAAAATGGGGGAGATTGCCAAGACTTGTTAAGCTTTTTGGTGGGGGGAATTGCCCAGAGCTTTTTCGGGGGTGGCGGGGGGGTAGCCATTAATTGCTTGCCCACAAACCAATCGCACCCACCCACCAACTCACCTATCGTCTGCCCCATTGCCACAGCAGCAGCCCATCGACAACATCCCTTTCCACAGCAAAGAAACACCAGACAAATCACCGCTGGAAATCTCCTCCTGGCGGCTACACCAACCGCCCCCCCCCCAGCACTACCCATGTAGAAGAGGAGCCCCCATTTGACATATGATTTGGGGGGGTAAGAAACCTCGTCTTATACACCAAAAAGAGGGCAAGTTCTTTGTCAGGGGGCTTCTCGACTTGCAATGAGAGGATCTGAGCAGGGATCATAGAACTGTAGCATCTGAAGGGACCTGCGGGGTCACCTAGTCCAACCCCCAGCAATGCAGAACAGGGGCAGCCATCCAGAGGTCCCTGCTCCATGTTGCACCCAGAGATAATGGAAACCAAGGGGAACCCGAAAGGGATCTGGTTCTGCCTACTCACCAGGCAATGCTGGCAAGGCAACCGGCGGGGCCTGTGGTCTCTTTGCCTCTGCCTGGGAGGGCTTCACCAGCTTCGGCAGCTGCGCCTCCTCCTGCCCCTCTTCTGTGGGGTAGATCTTATTCCTTTTCCTTTTTTTGAAAAAGTATGCCATCCTGCAAGATAGGAAACAAAATAAAGATAATGATGAAAAAAGTCTAGAGTGGATAAAAAGGAATCTAGAAATATGGAGTAGGATGATTTTATCATTATTTGGAAGAATTGCGGCAATCAAGATGAACGCATTGCCAAAAACCTTGTTTCTATTCCAGACAATTCCAGTTGAAAGCACAATATGCTTTCAAAATGGAAAAAAAGATATTTCCAAATTCATCTGGAAAGGGAAGAAACCAAGGAGAAAATATAAAATACAGACATAAAGACAGAGGAGGATTCTCCCTTCCAGATTTTAAACTTTATTATGAAGCAGTTTGGGTTACTTGGATAAAATTAGAAAATACAGATTTGTTCCCCCCCCCTTTTTCCTTTTTATTAAATTTATTACAGATACGAAAAGAAAAATTACACATAAGTACAAATAAACCTCAGTAAATACATATACAAATACAAAAAAATTACATAAAAAGGTATCACACCAACCCTACCCCCCATCCCACCGACCACCTTATCATAAACTAATAATCTAATTTAACATATATTAAACTAAAATGCGACTTCCTTCCATCTATGCTAGACTTTGATTTTACATATGTTGTCTTTTTTGTTGTGTTGTTATACTTTATTTTATAATATATTTTATATATATATTGTTTTATTCTCCCCCACACACCATGATTTCTGTCTCTGAACAATGTTTCCTTGTATATTCCTTCACACATTCCCAATTCTTGACTTTGTTTTGATTGTCCTCTAATAAGTGCTGTCAACTTTGCTATTTCCATATATTCAATAAACTTATTTTGCCACTCAGTTACTGTTGGTATTTTATTTCCTTTCCAATTCCTCGCTATGAGCACTCTTGCTGCAGCAGATGCGAAAAAAATATCATTCTCTTATTTGTGGGGATCTCATTTGTAACTAATCCCAGCAAATATGCTTCTCGCTTTTTACTAAATGAATTTTTATAAATCTTTTTATTTCTTCATGGACCTCATTCCAGAAAGGTCTTATTTCTTTGCACCTCCACCAAATATGATACATTGATCCTACCATCAATGTATCGGGTCCTGTGGTGAATCTGGCCACAGAAGCTTTGAATGTAAGACTGGTGGAGAAGTTAAATCTGGGAGCACAAACACTCAAAACCACTCTTATTGTCTCCACTCAGTAGGGCAGGGTGAGGCCTAAGCAGGTTGTCACGGAAACCGAAGCTTCAGCTAGGCCTGAGACAGACAAGATTCCTGAGGCCTCAGTAATACTTGATTAAACAGAATGATTTGCTCTTGAGAAAGTCAGGAGAAATATTTGGATTGAAAACAAAAAATATCTAGGGTTAAAAGATACCGGTTCCCAAATCACAATTGTTCATCCTGAGGTAATCAATCAGTCCCGATAGAGTAATTCCAGGAAAAACCACAGAATTAAAAGGAATCGCCAAAGAGCCAGTTAGACTCCAAATGGCTGAGGTAAACGTTAAGTTACATGACTGGAATGGGAAGTGGCAAGTGGCCATTTCAGAGGAAATCCCCACTGCGGTGCTTATCGGTTGGGATCTCCTGGAGCATGTGCAGAGTGCGTTTGTGATTACCCGCTCCAAGGGGGGCCAACTGTCAACTGATACTGAGGGAAGCGAAACAGTTGCCTATGAGGGCAGGACTCAAAGTCCTCCAGTCGAAACTTTGAGTGAGCCAGGCTTCCTAATACCTTTTAAAATACTCAAAAGACTAGTTTCTCTCAGGAACAAAAGAAGGACATGGGACTAAACGGCTGTTTGAGGCAGCAAAATCTACTGTTCTGCCTAGAGGAGGGGCTGTTATATCGTGAAGCCCTCAGCACACCTTATAAAGGGGAAGGAGGAAACCGCAGACAACTAGTGGTTCCTCACATGTACAGAGAAAAAATCAGAAAGCAAGCCCATAATAGTATTTTTGGGGCACATATGGGGATAACTCGGACCAAACGAAGAGTGGCGCAAAATTTCTATTGGCCAGGCATGGGGAAGCAAATTAAAATGTATTGCCAAGCCTGTGACATTTGCCAGAGGCGGGGATCAGGTCAGGACAAAACCAAGGCAAAACTGTGTCCTTTACCTGTAATCTCCACACCAGGGAATGAAATGCAACTAGCCTGGGAGGGACCCTCCCAAATCATATCCAAAATAAGCAATGTAAATTACCTTATCCAGCAGGGGGATGAGGGGCGCAAGGTAGTTCACGTATACATGATTAAGCCTTACCAGAAAACTGAAAGGACCCAGAAGAAGCGGAAATACCATGCTGGGAAGGGAGGGGAGCAAGAATGTAATATAAAAGAAGTTAAGCTAGCCCCTACATTAACTCATTCACAGCAGGAAGAAATAGGAAACATCCTACAAAAATTTAAAACGATTTTCAGTAATACTCCAGGACTAGCAAAAGGGGTAGTCCATCACACTGACACCGGGATTGCAGAGCCTTGTGCTTTCATATTTGTTATGCCGTACGATGAACAGAGTCAGGTGTGGTCGCAATGCATAGCCAGAGCCAATGCTCCATATAACCACACCATAAGGGAATATGAAAAATACATTCATATGGGCATTAATTCAAAGAAGATTGTGATGGGTGTTCCATGGTACGGCTATGATTATACATGTCTAGGCTCAATTAAGGCTCGTATTTGTTCAATTGCAAAAGTTCCTTTCCGAGGGGCTCCATGCAGTGACGTGGCAGGACGTCAGCGCCCATATAAAGTAAACATGGATCTAGTAAACAGTTTTATTTCCGGGATCCTGTGGGATGAGGAACAGGAAGCCCCCTATTTAGGATACAAGGTCTTTATATTTGACATTGGGGGGCAGGCCTGGAAAGTTTATGACGGGTAGCATTACCACAGTGGTGATTTCTGGAAAATACGACCCTGAGCTTATGGGTTACGCCCATTCAAGAGGAGTCAGAGTTGTTTTAAAAGGAGACCTATCTGTGAGATCAGTTAGAACAACTATTCAAAGTTATGATAAAGGATTCATCAGTTGGAAATATAGAAAGAAAAACATACTGAAAGTTATAGTTGCCATGGTGTCCCATCAACTTTCTATGAAAGTGAAAGTGTTTCCTACACCAGTGTTTTTCAACCACTGTTCCGCGGCACACTAGTGTGCCGCGAGATGTTGCCTGGTGTGCCGTGGGAAAAATTGAAAAATTACTTTATATAGTCAAGATAGGCACAGAGTTAATTTTTTTAACATTTTCTAATGGTGGTGTGCCCCGTGGTTTTTTCATGAAACAAGTGTGCCTTTGCCCAAAAAAGGTTGAAAAACACTGTCCTACACTAGGGATTGTGTGGTGGGAAGATGGGTACCTGCTGCTCATGCAACACAAATAAATGCCCAAGATGAACGTGGTTACACAGCATTAACGTGGCCACCGCGTCAAAGACATAAAAAAGTAGTCTTCAGGTTGCTTGAAGTGGGAACTGATAAATAAATACAGACCGAAGATGGACTGACAGCAAGGGAGACTGCTAAGAGCAATAAGCAATTGGAGCTTTTTTAGCCTACTTTCACTAAGTAAACCCGTTTGTCCAAAAAGCTTCAGCAAGCTGACTAAAAAAACAGCTACCCACAAACTTCTAAAGGTTCTCCAAGGGTTAACTTGGCAGGGAGGAGATTGACCAATGGGAGCTCTCCAGGCAATCAGAGTGTGGGGGGTGACAGTTAGAGAGGTTAGAAAAGGCAGTTAGAGGTTGGAAGTTAGGCAGTTGAGTTGAGTGACCATCACTCACTTGGTCGCCCAGATGTAGTCTATTCCTCCTGAGCTTTGATTGGGCTCTGAGAAATGTGCATATTGTTTTGTTCTTGGGTGCTTGGCTCTCCATGTATCTTTTGATGCACTGCGTTCGGAATTTCCCAGACATACACCAGCTTAGGCTTGCCATACGTTCGGGATTTCTTGGGATGTCTCTGAATTGGAATCGGAGTTGGAGAATCCCTGTTGGAGCAAAGCCACTGTAAGTGCATCTTTATTATGTATACATTCATCTTCATTAAAAAATATAGTCCATACAGTATATATTATACATGACAGCTGTGAATGCAGCTGAAGTGGTAGAATTAAATAAAAATGTGTCAATGCTAAAGAACGTTTGATAGTTAAATTGCGAGGGATGAAGAAACCATTATAAATGTTAGACTAGTGCAGGCATAGGGAACCTTCGGCTCTCCAGATGTTTTGGCCTACAACTCCCATGATCCCTAGCTAACAGGACCAGTGGTCAGGGATGATGGGAATTGTAGTCCAAAACATCTGGAGAGCCGAAGGTTCCCTATGCCTGGACTAGTGAATACTGCTCATCAGTATAGGGCAGAATTGCCCGATTTAGTACTGTAGTATAAATGCTTCTTTAAATATCCATGCAATGCTACTACCCCTCTTCCAACCTACCTACTACTTAACTCTTTTTTCACTGCCATTGGGATTGTTTAACTGCTTCTGCTTTTCTCCTCTAGCTCTCTCTGTCAAGGAAGGGATGCTTGAGAGTGCATACCTCACCTGCCAGTCCTTCTTCTCACCTTCTTACCTTGCCAAGAGACGGGTGCCTTTGAAAAAGGTTTCTTGACTGGACATCAAGTCCCAGCATCCATGAAGGTCCAAAGGATCGGCCCACCCGGCACGCCATACCAGCTCCTTCAAGGCCTGCACAGGTCCTGAGTCAAGTGAAGGTAATAAGAATATTATATTTATTTTTTCCATTTTAAAAATGCCCTTCACCCGTAGATCTCAGGGCAGTTCACAACATAAAAATACAAGATAAAAAACACAAAAACAAAAAAAACATTAAAAATACTCAAATAAACACAAAAAGCACAAAATAAATAATAAAAACATGAACAAACCCAACCAATAACTCTCTCCTCTCACAAACACAGTTGAAAGGGCATAGGATGTTAATCTGCCAATGGCTTGATTGAAGAGGAACATTTTTGCCTGGCATCTAAAGGTATATAAGGAAGGCACCAGGCAAGCGCCCAGAGAGAGAAGGGGGGGCCACCCCAAATGCATTCGTAATCCCTTACGCCAGTGGTGTGAGGTATGAAGCGGGCTCTGGGGTGAGACTTTCTAACCTTGATCCTCTTCTGCCCGCCTCATTCAGGAAACAGATCTGGCAGGTGAGGGCCAGCAACAGTTGTTGTTCAGCGCGTCTGAAGCCTCCGGCAGCGTTAAGATGACATATAACGCATTTGTGGCCTGGAGGGACAAGGACAGGAGAACGGCATTCAGCAGAGGTCATCGTCAGAGGAAGATCCCAACTCTCTATGCAGGACGCAACACAGAAACTGAATGGTTTTGTACCGCTATCAATGTTGGTCCTTTCTGCCGAATCCGTTGGCTCAGCGGTTTTATCATCTGGCCTCTGGCATACGGATCTTCAAGAAGGCTCCTCCATTCTTAAAAAAAGTCAGGCCTCCCCCCCCCTTTTGCAAAGCAATCTCTTTGGGGCGTCGCAGGGGGGCGGAGGGGGTGGGGGGCCCTGGGCAGCGCCCCTGCTGGGGCTGACACATCGGAGGGCCGCCCCGCCCACTGGGCTTTTTAATACTTTTTTTAATTTTAATTTTTAGGCTATTTTCGGCACTGCCGGGGTGGAGCCGCAGGGGCCGCCAGCGAGTCGGGGTGTCACCTCCCTCGCTGGCCCCCCCTGTGGCTCTGCCCAGGCAGCGCCGAAAATAGCCCCCGCTTTCCAGCGGCTTTTCGCGGGCTGCAGAGGCTCCTAAAGCCCCTGCCCGGCATCCCCTGGGGGCGGGGCGTCGCCGTGTGTGTGTGCGCCATGACGCACACGCCGCGATGGCCCGCCCCCGGGGGTGCCGGGGGGGGCTTTGGGAGCCTTTTTGGGCTGCAAAGAGTCCCAAAGCCGCTGCTGTAGCACCTCTCAGGTGGGCGCTATTGCCACTCACATCAAAATCCAAATGCTCAGAGATGTATTTAATTAGGGAGCTGCTGCGTGCTGCGGGAGAGAAATAATCAAAGAAAGTCAAACTTCTCTCTTCTTTCCTCAGATTGTATGCTCCCACCCCCCACCCCATCCCCAGTGTAATCTACGATACTCAGGACTTACCTTATCGTATCTGGAGGCAGCTGAATCCTGGGACAAGGTGGTTGTTTTCCTCAGGACACTGCCTTCTCTAAAAGGAGGGGCGGCCAGCGCGGGAGGGAGGCGGGAGGAGAGGCGGCAGGGGCGCGGGGGGGCGCCAGAGGGATCTTTGAACCAGGGCGCCGGATAGGCTTAAGACGGCCCTGACCGGCGGGGCCTGTTGTCTCCTTGCCTCTTGCCTGGTGGTGCTGGCCTGGCGCTCTACCAATCGTGGCAAGGCAACCGGCGGGGCCTGTGGTCTCTTTGCCTCTGCCTGGGAGGGCTTCACCAGCTTCGGCAGCTGCGCCTCCTCCTGCCCCTCTTCTGTGGGGTAGATCTTATTCCTTTTTCTTTTTTTGAAAAAGTATGCCATCCTGCAAGATAGGAAACAAAATAAAGATAATGATGAAAAAAAACTAGAATGGAATAAAAAGGAAATATGGAGTAGGATGGTTTTATCATTATTTGGAAGAATTGCGGCAATCAAGATGAACGCATTGCCAAAAACCTTGTTTCTATTCCAGACAATTCCAGTTGAAAGCACAATATGCTTTCAAAAATGGAAAAAAAGATATTTCCAAATTCATCTGGAAAGGGAAGAAACCAAGGAGAAAATATAAAATACAGACATAAAGACAGAGGAGGATTCTCCCTTCCAGATTTTAAACTTTATTATGAAGCAGTTTGGGTTACTTGGATCAAATTAGAAAATACAGATTTGTTTCCCCCCCCTTTTTCCTTTTTATTAAATTTATTACAGATACCAAAAGAAAAATTACACATAAGTACAAATAAACCTCAGTAAATACATATACAAATACAAAAAAATTACATAAAAAGGTATCACACCAACCCTACCCTCCATCCCACTGACCACCTTATCATAAAATAATCTAATTTAACATATATTAAACTAAAATGCGACTTCCTTCCATCTATGCTAGACTTTGATTTTACATATGTTGTTTTTGTTGTGTTGTTATACTTTATTTTATAATATATATTATATATATATTGTTTTATTCTCCCCCACACCATGATTTCTGTCTCTGAACAATGTTTCCTTGTATATTCCTTCACACATTCCCAATTCTTGACTTTGTTTTGATTGTCCTCTAATAAGTGCTGTCAACTTTGCTATTTCCATATATTCAATAAACTTATTTTGCCACTCAGTTACTGTTGGTATTTTATTTCCTTTCCAATTCCTCGCTATGAGCACTCTTGCTGCAGCAGATGCGTATAGAAATATCGTTCTCTTATTTGTGGGGATCTCATTTGTAACTAATCCCAGCAAATATGCTTCTCGCTTTTTACTAAATGAATTTTTATAAATCTTTTTTATTTCTTCATGGACCTCATTCCAGAAAGGTCTTATTCCTTTGCACCTCCACCAAATATGATACATTGATCCTACCACTGTGTTACACCTCCAGCACATGATAGAATTTTGTTTATAAATTTTAGCCAGTTTTTCAGGCATTAAATACCAACAATATATCACCTTCATTAGATTCTCTCTTATCGTGTAACACACGGTTAATTTAATATCGATTTTCCACAATTGTTCCCACTGCTCTAGCATTAAATTGTAGCCCAGATCTGAGCCCACTTTATCATGACTTCTTTGACAGTCTTGTCTTTAAGCTCCCATTCTAAGAGTACATCATACATCTTTGATAATATTTTTGTTACTTTGTAATAGTTCCTTTTGTATATTGACATTTTTTAAACTTGATTTAAAAAGTGCACTGTATCCAACTACTCTCCTTCATGGATCTGTGGCTTGGAAGCAGGAGGGGTCAATAAATTGAACCTGAATCTTGTTTTGTGTAATTGGGGATGCAGGTCAAGGCAATATTTATTATTTCATTTATTAGAGTAAATAAATTCATCAAATTTCTAGGATACCCTTCATCCGATGATCATTTGCTTGTTTCACCTCCGCACTCGTAGGTTATTGGGGGGGGGCCTTCCTCTCTTGCCAGCATTGTATATCGGAAACAAAAATGCCCGGCTTGAAATTATTCTTAGAATTATTATATATTTATCTCCCTGACGGGGACTCGAGGCAGCTTAGGAAGCAAAATAAGACAAGCAAAGCATCTCTTTGGAGCCTCAGCTTTCGGCCTTTGCCAACCGTGTTCCCCTAAAGAATTGAGCAGAACCACATTCTCCATGGATGGATATGCAGCCCATCACCTTCCTACACAGTTCAAGCGGGGCAGAAAAACCGACTGCCTAGTGCATCCCTAGAGGAAGCGGGTGCAATGCTGCAGGCATTCCTGAAGGATTCAGGGCCTTGCCAAGGATCCGGGGGGGGATTTCTGATTCAAAGAGGGACCCGACCCCACGGATTCTGCATCCTCTTCCAGCTGGACAGCACAGAGACTCAGCTGGGCCAGGAAGATGGAGGAGTCTCTCTGGGCAATTTCTAGCATCTTCCTCCCCAAATGTGTGTCAGTGTGGAACCGCCTGTTCATCCTCTGGATGGCAGCTGTCAAGGAGATCCATCTTCCCCTAATATCACACTGAAGGCTGGAGAGGAAGTCTTGGGCATTGCTCATGCTTCTGGAGGCACGGCTGAGAACCTTGAGGGGTCAAAGGTCTGGACTTTTGCTCCCTAGCATTTGGCTAGCATTTTTATTTTTCTCTGTGCATAGTAAACATTCTTTTTTCAGCTAGAAAGCAACATGCAGCTTTTGAAGTGTTTATGTCCATCAAAAAATCTGTGATAAATGTTTGAGCGGGGGGGGGGGGGAGGCAGAGGGAATTAAGAAGGAGGCTAAGTAATAAGGAGCAAGAGCAATCCAGAACTCCAGAATTAGCAATGCAAACACTATGCAAAGAAGGAACAAATCTTCCGAAATTGAATGCCCATGATAGGCAAGGTGGTCTTTACCAGGTAACCATATTTCCAGCGCTTCAGAGAAAGTGCTTGCTGTTTGATACCACACTGCCCCCTGGTGGACTTCTGTAAATTTTATTGCTATGTTTTTAAGCTGGATTTGCTGGCTGCAGAAGTGATAGAACTTTATGCTGTATAAAGCACAGACAAGTTCCTGCAAATATACACTAGACACAGAAATGGGGAGAAATTCACATTTAAAGGAGAACCTGCCCCATCCACAGTCTTGGAAACAAAACGCAAAGTAGAGCACAGCCGTCCTTCAAAATTGAGATTATCTATGGCTCTCCTTTCAGCATGGTTTAGATTTTGTTGTAAGCGGTGGTGTTTTCTGGTCACATCCGTTTGGATTCTGCGGCGGAAGCAATCAATGTACAGATCTAGCATGGTATTGCGTCCATCAGGAGGGGTCCATGTGGAGTCGCTTTTAGTGTAACATTTTTTCGGTGGTGGTTGGTGGTCAATGTTCTGTTCATTAATGTGTTTGGAGGGTGGTGGATGTTCCGCAGTAGGTTGAGAGATGTTGTGTTGTGAAGATGTTTGTTCTTTGTCTTGTTCTTGTGTGTGTTGGAAGTACTCCTTCAGGCGTAAACGGCGAAGTCCCCATAGAATTGAATCATGTGTGGGGATTTGGCAGGGCAGAAGGATAGTCCAAGTGAAAGGATTGATTCCTCAGCTGGGCTGAGAGTTTGCTGTGAGAGATTGACAATATTGTTGATCTTGTTGTTTTGATTGGTAGCCTGAAATGCATATATTAGTGGAACATTGTAGTGGAAATTCACACTACAATGCTGATTAATTTCCCCAAGGAATTAAAAAGAAAATGCCACTTATCGGAAACTGATGGATTCAAATTACACAAATAGAGATTCTAGCTAAGCATTAGGAAGGATTTTCTGACAGTCAAAGATGTTTCCCCATAGAATGAACCCACTTCAAAGGCGGTGGACTCTCCTTGGTTGGAGGTTTGTAAACAGGCTGGATGGCCATTTGTCAGGGAATCTTCAGATGCAATTCCTGAATTGCAGGGGGATGTATAGATGACCCTTTGAGGTCATGTCCAGCTCTACAAATCTATGAATCTATAAGAGGGCCCCCAAGGATGATCTAATCCAACCCCTTGCAATACACAGATATACACAGCTATCAAAATTCCCAATACAGATTCCACAACAGGGGAACAAACACTTGTATCTAATCTAACCTCAGAGGACCGCTTACTTATGAAGGGCTTAGGACCAGGGGAGGCTTACACCACTGCACCAGGGGGGCTCAAACCTTTGCAATGGTCAGAACCAGCATTTAAAATTATGCCCAGGAACCAAGTGAAAGCTACTGCCAGGGCTGGCCCAAGACATTTTGTCACCTGAGGCAAACCATAAAATTCCCCCACACCTGGGAAGAAGGCGGTGGCGGAGCTTTACATCAGGGACAAGGGTGGAAGGAGACCAGAAGCGCTTGCTGGGGGGGGGGGCAGATCAATGCCAGCACAGCAGCAGCAGCAGCAGCGGGCAATGCATTCCTTGGAGGCTGGATTTGCTGCCCTTGCGGCTTCTGCCAGCCGAGGCAGCCAATTTCTGTGTCTCCTAGTGGAGAATCCACATTGCCATCTGGGTTGTGGGTAGAAAGGATGCCAGAAGTGTTTGGGCATTGTTGCCAGGGGAGTGGCAGTGTTGCTCCAGAAGGAAGCCATGAGGGTTGCTGTGGCAGAGACTGACCCATAAGTAAATCCAAATGTAATATCAATTCTGTAATTCTTTACAGAATTGATATTACATTTGGATTTACTTACGAGTAAACGTATGTTGTTTGGTTAAAACTTTTGGCCAGAGTTCTTATTTGGATTCTTTTTAGTGTATTTGGCAATAAGAACTCCAACTTCTTTTACGATTAGATACTGACCCATGGCATTTCATCTGGAGGATTTGAGGGTGCTCAATAGCAGCTCCCCACCCCAGTACAGTCTTAGGCACATCTTGATTTTGGACATTTTCATTTTCTGGCAAATAATGTTCCATGCCATCAATACTGATGCAATCATGTGCCCTTTGGTCCCTTACTAACAAAGGAGGAGTTTGGCAGTGGCAATTGCGGTGCATAAAGCAAACTCTCTGGCTTACAAACGCAAAGAGCACCTTTCAAAGGCAGTTGCCACAAGTGCCCTGGCCAAAGTTTTCTTAAACTGAGCTTAATTTTTATTATTATTATTTATAATTATTCTCCTGTCTTTGCACAAAGATTTCTCAAGGCAGCTTAGAATCAATTTAGAACGCATTCTTATAAACAACACTATAAAACACTTTCTTCAGAAGAAACAAGCAAACCACAACAACAAAACAAAATAAAAAATAAAAAAATTCCTTCCCGTAGCGCCTTAGAGACCAACTAGATGGTCTCTAAGGTGCTACTGGAAGGAATTTTTTATTTTTTATTTTGTTTTGACTATGGCAGACCAACACGGCTACCTACCTGTAACTGGAACAATAATGACAGATTGAGGTGCTTTTGAAAATGATGATGCTCATGAAACACAGTCTTTATCAGGTCCCTAAGGTCAGAAGAACAGGTGCCAGGCAAATATTCCTGACGAGAGTGTCCCACAGTCCGCTTTCTCTCCAGGAAAGGCCTTGTCCCCGGGTGCCCCCCACTCAATTGGCTCTGGTAGAGGCATCGGGTTCAAGTGGCAACAGATCTCAATGAACTGGCAGCTTCCTAGGGGAGGGCAGCCCTTCAAGATCCTCTGATACACTTCAGACTTTTAAAGCCCCAAACAAAATCTGTATCTTGAATGGTGCCCAGAAACAGTGTGTGTGTTGGTGGGATCTTGGTGCTCATCTTGGTAGCAGTTTTTGCCTCGATGCTAATTCTAGAGCAGTCCACCAGGTCTAGCTGGTTCTCATTACACCAGGCTGTTTCCTCCAGGCTGCCTGTAAACATGTCAGCTGGCCCATCTTGGCTTGGAGGTTTCTCACATAGCATATAAACACATATTTCCATGTCCGTCTCCAAATGCTTTGGGTGCGAGCATTTTAGCCCAAGGAGCTTTGGCCTCTCTGAATTGCTATCAGTGCCCCTGCACTCTCGATGCCTCATTACCCCTCCCCTATTTAAATCATCATGGATCTTTTCTCACCTTCATCTTTATTACGGGAGAATGGGAGATATGTTCCGAACCAGATCCTCCTTAGTTTCTTTTGGCTTTCCCTGCAAAAAATTGCTCTGCCACCTTTTAATTTTAAGTGCCAGCAGTCTGGTTCCACACTGGTTCGAGTGAAGCCCATCCCACTTGACCCAAAATGTTCCCTGGTGCCTAGAGTTAATCCAAACCTTTCCTCTCCACACCCATGTCTCATCCATGCATTGAAGCTCCACAGATGTGCCTTTCTAGCCGGCCCTGTACATGGACCTGCTAGCATTTCAGAGAAAAGTCACACATATGGCCAAAGTGCCTGGGGTCAGTGGCGTACTGGGGTGCTTAGAAGGCAGAGGCAGATGGAGGCCCCAGGACACAGCTATGAGACAAGGTGGCTATATTTTTGGCTGGAATAGAACAGAAGATGCTGGAAATTGAGAAGTGGGAACTGGGATGGATGGCATTTGGGGCACTCGGAAGTTGAAGAAAAGGAAATGGGTTGCTTGGGTGACACAGGACTGTGACACAGTGTTTGGTGGGCAAGGGGTATTGTGAGATTTCTACCAGCAAATGGGAGTTACAAAATGCACCTGGTATATAAGGGCTGAGAATAACTAGGGTTGTTGTGGACTGCATGCTTGTGCGCCAGATGTTCTTTAGCTTCTTTGCTTAGCTCACCTTGATGCTAGATGCTCTTTTTATTTCTCTCCAGGTACAGGATATACAGTCCTAACTGGCTTCTCCACTTTTCGCTAAGGAGAAAGGACATTTGGGGTGGGTCTTCCATCGTCAGATGTGGAAATGTTACTGTCTCCTTCTGGCTGCTTTTGAAGACACTAGGAGAAGCAGCAAGGCAAAAAGAAGTCCTTCAACAGTGCTAGCAAAAGTCCTCGTGTAAAACACAAGTGTGACGTAGGAGCCAGCAAGCAGAGCCAGTGAGTTCCACGGATCCGCCCCACAGAGGAGCCAGCTGGTAAACACTGTACAAACACTCTGTGAGGTGAGTGGGCTTGAGAGACTTCAGAGAAGTGTGACTAGCCCAAGGTCACCCAGCAGCTGCATGTGGAGGAGCGGAGACGCGAACCCGGTTCACCAGATTACAAGTCCACCGCTCTTAACCACTACACCACATTGGAGGACTATGGAAGGCAACGGAAATTCGACGTTGATTAAGACTCCTGAAAGTTTGAAGCATGGGAAGTCGTATAAAAATTAATAATTTGGCACTTTATTTGGACTTATTGGATTATTCAATATTCATATGTAAAATTGGAATATTTGCTGTGATTGTTATAATCAGAAAACTTAATAAATATAATTGGCAAAAAAAAATAATTACATCGTGGCATCGCCCATTAGGTGGATAGCAGCTAACAGATTGACGTTGAATCCCGACAAGACACAAGTGCTTTTCCTGGGGGACAAGGAGTGGGTGGGTTTGGGGGACTCCCTGGTCCTGAGTGGGGTAATTGTGTCCCTGAAGGACCAGGTGTGCAGGTCATTTTGGACTCAGCGCTGTCCATGGAGGTGCAGGTCAATGCTGCATCCAGGGTGGCTGTCTGGCAGCTCCATCTGAGACCCTCCCTGTCGCGCCAGAGTGGTCCATGCTCTGGTTATCTCCCGCTTGGACTACTGCAATGCGCTCTACGTGGGGCTACCCTGGAAGGTGACTCAGAAACTACCGTACAATTAATTCAGAATGAGGCAGCTAGACTGGTGACGGGGAGTGGCTGCCGAGACCATATAACACCGGTCCTAAAGGATTTACACTGGCTCCCAGTATGTTTCCAAGCACAATTCAAAGTCTTGGTGCTGAGCTTGAAAGCCCTAAACAGCCTTGGTCCTGTATACCTGAAGGAGCATCTCCGCTCACATTGTTCAGCACAGACACTTGAGGTCCAGCTCTGAGGGCCTTCTGGTGGTTCCCTCACTGTGAGTAGTAATTTTATTACAACATTGGTCCATATCAAAACAACGATAACAACAACATCATGTAAAATTTGAACCGATACAATTTAAACAGTTTTCCAATTTAAAACAGCCTCTATATATATACAAAATTTCCAGTTGGATAAGACAGTTGTATTCAATAAAATTCATTCGTCCATCTAAAACTTAATTTAGACTCTATCAAATAAAATATAATTTTACAGCTAAGTTCTGGTTCCCATTAATGGTTATTTGGTTTAGCTGAGCTATCAAAATCATAAAGTGATCCATTTCTCTTCTTTTGAAATAAAACATTCAGACCGTAAGGGATCTGCTTGACTCTTCATCGTTCAGTAAGTATATTAATTGGGCTTCCTTAGTTTCACCCGCAGTTCGCAATAAAAATGGAGACAGAAACCTGGTCCGAGCAGCCTGATGTAATGGACAACAAAAGATTATATGATTCAAGGATTCTGTAGAACCACTATCACAGTCGCATAGAAGTGAAATCTGGCCGTTGGAGAGTCTGTTACCCATGACGTTTGACGGGAAAGCATTGAATCTGGCCTTTATGAAGGCATACCTGTATGTCGCAACGGATAGAGTAGTTAAGTAAGATGGTAGTTTCAGTGATGGTGTTAAGCCAAGGTTTATCGGTGAGCAGGTACCACTGCCCATCGTGATATTATGTTGGAGATCATAACATGAGATCCAGCTCCGAGGGCCTTCTGGCTGTTCCCTCACTGTGAGATGCGAGGATACAGGGAACCAGGCAGAGGGCCTTCTCGGTAGTGGCACCCGCCCTGTGGAACCCCCTCCCGTCAGATGTCAAGGAGATAAACACTATCTGATTTTTAGAAGACATCTGAAAGCAGCCCTGTATCGGGAAGTTTTAAAATTTTGATGTTTTATTGTGTTTTAAATATTCTGTTGGAAGCAGCCCAGAGTGGCTGGGGAACTTATTCTTCTAATTTCCCCTGGTTGGTCCAGCCTTTTGGGCCCTCCGGACGTCCTTAGACAGACATGTCCATCTTGGGACCGTTTCTCGGGGTGGGAGGGGGGGGAAAACCCGTCTTGCTTGTTTTCCTCCGGTTTGGGGCTGCAGGGATAAAGAAGATTGCTAAGTCAAGGTTGCAACCATCTGGGTGGCTTGAGTTCTCTGTGAAAGCGTCCGGACTTTGGAGATAACCAGCAGCTGAAAATAGAACAGAGAAGGATTTCTTTGAGCCAACCTTCTCCTCCTCCTCCTCCTCCTCCAAGAATCTCTCCAGGGAAGAACACTGTGCATTGTTGATTCAAGGACAGCCGGGTTGAAAGGAGAGAATTCGAGACACCTCTTCGCCTGCCGTTTCTTTCTGTCTCTCTCTGGACGCTTCCCCCACCCCCTCTTTCAAAGGATGTCTCCATTCGCTGCTGGTCTCCGACGGCTTTCCTAGAAGCACCTCGAGACAAACCATGCACCCCTTTCTCAGAGGAGTCGTCCTGAGCCTCCTGCTGATGATCAAGTCTATCCCTGCACCTGGGAAGGAGATTCTAGCAGGAGAAGGGCCTGAGCTTCCAAGCTCCAGGGAATCTGTGGGGCCCAATCCTCCAGAAGAGGAGAAGTCCTGGGCATGTCGGACTTTGGAGACCCCAGGATGACGGTGCAGGCACTATCTCCGACGGATGCAGAATGGGACGGGCCCTTAGGTCTGTGGCCCCACAGGGCTCGCTTTCGGTCGAGGCCCCGCGGAGACCCCGAGGGGCCGTTTTGTAGGGTGAAGGTGCACCGGGATGGGGAATGGAGCCGCCGTCCTCTGGAGGTTGTGGGTCTCCTCACCAGCTACGACAGCAGGTTCCTGAAGGCGCTGAGCGGGTCAATCTGGAGCGAGGAGGATTTGGAGGCGTTTGGGGTCTGCCCCACAGATGTGCCCCGGGGTCTCCTGGCCTCTCTGCAGCGGGTCGGCGCTCACCTGGATGACCCGGGCGAAAACAGGCTTCTGTGGCTGCACCTGGAAGAAGGTAGGTGTCCCTTTGCGTGAGAGCTCTTAAATTTGTGAGCGCCAATTTGTTTCCACACTTCAGATCATTGGGAAAGGGATTGAAAATAAAACTGCCAGGGTCATGGTGCCGTTCTGCAAATTGACTGTGCGGCCACCTTTGGAACGCGGTGAATGGTTCTGGGTGCCTTGCCTCAAAATGGAGTTGGAAAAGGTTCAAAAGAGGGCAGCCCAAATGGTCAAGGGGATGTAGCAAGTTTCCTAGGATCCGCGTTTGGGGCTTTTTTGTTTAGAGGAAGAGGCAACATGATAGATAAAATGATCCATGACCTCGGAAAAGTGGGATGTTGAAAAGTTTCCCTCCCGAACACTAGAACTACGGGAATCCCAGTGAAACTGAAGGTTGGAAGGTCCAGGACAGGTTTCCTAGTTGGCTCAGATGGCTTTGAGAAGGATTCGGACAAGTTTGGAGTGTTATAGATTTTCTCTATGACTGGAGGCAGTTTCTGAATATCATAGAATCGTTGGAAGGGGCCCAAGGGTCATCTAGTCCAACCCCCTGCAATGCAGGAATATCAGTTGCTGCAAACAACAGGAGGGGAGAGTGTTGCTCTGATGCATGAATCCAGTTTCCCAGAAGAGGCATCGGGCTGGACAGGATGCTGAACCAGCAGCCAGGCTCTTGTGTTTCTATGGAACCTCCCAGTCCAGAGGCAGTCTATCGAGATCCCTGGGTTCTTAAGGGTATTTGGCTGCTGTGAGAACAGGATGCTGGACTAGGTGGGCCATTGCCCTGATCCTGCCGCTGTGCTCTTCTGATGTTCTTATTTGGCCCCGTCGGTGTGGATTATAAGCAGGAGCTCTTGACACCCAGGCATCAAGATAACTTCCGGATTTAGTCTCCCAGTTTAAGATCCCTCTTCCCTTTCTCACAGCTTTGCAAGCGCCTTGTCCCTTTATTACGGTATTGGTGGCACCATCTCTGATCCCTGCCAGTGCTCTGTCCCTATGCAAAGTTTCCAGGCCGTGTCCAAGGGCAGCCCCATTCCCGAGTGTGTTGCAGTAGTCTAGCTCGGGTTCAACTAGGACATGAGTCACTCAGGCAAGGCCAGCGCCACTGCTGGCTGGTGCCCATTGGGGACTGGCGAGGCAGGAAGCAGCGACCCCAAAGAGCCAATGAGAGGCTGCGCTAGATTATTCTAGTCTCACCCCCCCCCACACACCCCTCCTCCCAGCTGGTTTCTGCAATGGTGGGATCTAGTTATGAGATTTTCTGATTTCTAGTATATGCAAAGAGGAAATAGTGATCTATGCAGCCAAAACAGAACCCCCCCCAATGCACAAGGGGGAAAGTGTTGACGGGCTTGGGATGAACCCCAAATATTGCAGAAACCCTTCAAATTTAAAGTGCCCCAGGAATCCTGCCCCCCCCGGCAAGGTCTCATGCTACAGGTCTCATGCTATCTCCTTCTCTCTGTATGCCTCAGTTCAGGGCCAGCGGTGGGAATTTGACGGGAGAAGAATAGAATCTATTCAGTTCCCTGAAAAGAACAGAATATATTGAAGAACAGAGGATACTGGGCAGAAAGTGCTGCATGCACTGCAACCTTTTATTGCAGTACTCACGGTATCTCCCCGCCCCGCCCCCGGTCGCCTCTGTTCAATACCAACAATGGCAATTTCGCCAGAAAAACACACAACTTGCCATAATGCAAAGAGCCGAATAAGTCCCCTCTACAACACATGCTGGCTGGTTCTTTGGATGTGCGGTACTTCTCGGCCGGAGCTTAGTCTTGGGATGGCACCAGGGTTTGACATGGGTGTTGGGTGGGTGGGTGTACTGCCAAGGCAGTGTGAATTGGATTGCCTGTTGCTTTTTAAAAATGCAGGCAGGCAGGCAAGGTTTTTATTATTTCATTTTATAATTATATGAAGTGGAGAGAACCGTTAGTTTCTGGAGGTGCTAGTCCTCATTGAGATCTCAAAGGATGCATGGTTTTCTCATAATGCAGAGCGAGTGATACCAAGTGCGCAGTGTAAGATTTTTGGGTGTGTCCCCCCCCTCCACCCGGAGCTGCGTTTACTATTTAAGCTGGAGTTTGGGGGGGGGGGTCTCCCTTGTCCCAGGATGAAAAAGGCCTCTGCCTGATTCTCCGGTTTCCTTCCTGCAGTGAAATGGGAGGCTGAAACGAAACTCCTCTTCCAGCTGACCTTCCAGGAGCATGCCGGGGGCTTTCTGAGGTCCCTGCAGCTGGCCCTGCTGATATTTTACCAAGGCGTAAAGGAATCGGGGGGTGTTGGGACCCCAGAGAAATTCCTGGTGGCAGGGGATGGTCTCCATCCTAAACAGGTATGCAAACGTGGATTGGGGGGGGGGAATTGTTGGAGGGACGATTATTTCATTCCTGGCTCTGGATGCCCCTCTTTTCCTTTGGAGAGCTCTGGGTGAGACGTATAGAGCTCCCCTCGGACTTTATCCTCGCAGCACAACAACCCTGTGAGGTAGGCAAGGCCCAAGGTCACCAGGTGAGCATCGATGGGATTTGAACCCGGGGGTCTTCCCAGTCCTAAAGCGACATGCCCATTTCATGGAGAGAGATCGTCCGCCAGCTGCCGTTTCAGGGAAATAGAACCCAACTATTTTTTAATTTAGATACCCCCTTTGCATCGCAGTTATTACGCTAGCCTGTTCAAATGCATTCCCCTCCTTTGTACTGCCTGGAAGGTTTCAGAAAATCCCCTTCCAGAATAGACTTTGCTTTGAGTCTCCTTCTTTGGAGGTCTTGAAGCGGAGGCTTGACAGCCATCTGTCAGGAATGCTTTGATGGTGTTTCCTGCTTGGCAGGGGGTTGGACTGGATGGCCCTTGGGGTCTCTTCCAACTCTAGGATTCTATGATTCTTGTGGAATGAATATGCCAGATATAGGTGGGTAGCCGTGTTGGTCTGCCATAGTCAAAACAAAATCGAAAATTCTTTCTAGTAGCACCTTGGAGACCAACTGAGTTTGTTCCTGGTATGAGCTTTCGTGTGCATGCACACTTCTTCAGATATCTGAAGAAGTGTGCATGCACACGAAAGCTCATACCAGGAACAAACTCAGTTGGTCTCTAAGGTGCTACTAGAAAGAATTTTCGATTTTGTTTTGACTATGCCAGATATGATATACTGTATGTTTGGCCAAACTGCAAGAGGCAGTGAAGGATAGGCGTGCCTGGCATGCTGTGGTCGATGGGGTCACGAAGAGTCGGACACGACTGAACGACAACAACAATGATTTTTGACTTCCCTCTTTTCGACACCCTTAGGAGAGACCTACTGGCAACTCTTTTGAAGCTTCAAGTATCTACAGTACTTGCAAATAATTTGGAATCCGATATCTGATGAGGGATGGTATACCCAGATCAACTAAGATTGTTTCAAAATATTTAGCCGTGATTTTTAAAGTGAAATTTGAAACTACTTAATGGTGGCTACCGATTCTTTTTTACGTTTCACGTGTTTAATAGATCTTGATCACCAATGTTTTATGCATGGTTTCTCTCTCTCTCTCTCGCTTACGATTTTATTGTCTGAATTGTGCCAATAAAAGCTGAGTGAGTGAATGAAATAGAGCCTCCATGTCCAGGACCACGCTACCAGTGAGCATAAGGTGCTGGAGTGCAGGCCATCCAGCTGACCTAAATAGATTCCTGGGCCCTGTTTTTCTTAAACTGATACTTTTAAGAAACATAAATGAGGGCATGACTTTCAGTTATTATTGTTGTTACTTAGTCGCTCTGCAAGCACAGCCCTGCGGAAATCCAACTGGTAAGGCCTTTCCCTGTCATCCGCAGCGTTGCCCAAACTCAGGTCTCCAGCTGTATTGAGACTACAAGTCCCATCATCCCTGACTGCTGGTCCTGCTAGCTAGGGATGATGGGAGTTGTAGTCCCAATACAGCTGGAGACCCAAGTTTGGGCAACCCGGAATTCTAGAGGAAGCCATTGGCAGAGAGACGTCACCCACTGAACTTCTGCCTAGCGGAGGTGATGCTAAGTGCCTGGGGTGCTGCTGCCTTCAGCCATTTTTGCAAATAGATAGATTTATTTATTGTCATTGTCCGTATATACACAGTATACACAACAACGAAAATCAAACTCCCAAAGACCGGATTTACCATACACATTTGCACATATCTCCAACACTCTCATCCTTATTAAAACATCATCTATTAAAACATAACATAATCCAGAGTATAACATAACCTATTAAAAGCATAGCATAACCTAAAAGCCTGTCTCATTCCTTACTACTCACTGCTTACTATTACCTACTACTGACCCTGAGATCATTATTAAGTGCAATCAAAGCTCTTGGATAGAAACTATTCAGAAGGCGTGTGGTTCGAGTTTTCATTATCCTGTATCTTCTGCCCGAAGGCAACAGTTCAAAAAGGTTGTGAGCAGGATGGGTGGGATCTCTCAGGATGTTGTGTGACTTCTTCAAACAGCGAGACGTGAAGATCTCGTCCAGGGTTGGTAGTTGGAGCCCAATAACATTCTGGGCAATTTTAATTATTCTCTGTAAAGCTTTTTTACAGAGAAATATTGGATGCTGTCTCATTTCCGCCCCACAGGTCGTCTGTCTCTCCAGAAGAACCCGGTACCTTGTCCTTCAGGGGTCGGCGATGTCAGGCAGACATTCACTGGGGCAGCTCAGCTTTGAGGTTTCCTTGGCAATCAGGCGCCAGAGCAGCAATGGTATGACCCCTATTGCATAAATTAAAATAGAAACAAACATTTTACATGCAAGCCAAATATTTGGGGTGGGGTGGGGGGGGGCTTTCATCCTGAGCTCAGAATTGCACCTTCCATAGCATGCAAGTAATACAAAATGAATTCCCTTCCCAATATATATATATATATATATTTATTGAATTTCCAAATTTTTCCAAATTAACTTCAAATGCAATTAATGTATTGGCTTTTCACTTCCAGCTCCACAATGTTTTTTGTTTTGCATTACACATCCAACTCTCATCTGTTACAAAAATCCCTGTAATGCAATTACTTTATCATTTTCCTTCCGCTGCTCCTCTCTCGGATCTCCTGCGGTTTCGCTTGCTTTTAGTGCTTTTCCAAATAGTCCAAAAAAAGAGGCCTCCATTCTTGTATAAAAAGTTCATCGAAATAAATCCTTTAAAAAGCATAACATGCTTTGACATCATCTGTATCTAAGATCACAAGGGCCCAATCCCAATCCTCACCACGTTGCAATCCTTACACGGGAGTAAAGCCTCTTGACCTTACAAGAAGAGGAGTTCAGGGATATGCTTTTTTAAAAAAATAACTTGATAAGTTTCATGCCTTTGCTTCCCAGTTTGCATTGCACTATTCTGTGCACCGTGACTCGCTGTTGATTTTATTATAGTTCGGAAATTGTTTTAATGTGATCCTTAAGGGTGAAGTTCTGTTTAATTATTTTTTGCCGATGTTTGATTTTACTGTGTACTGTTATATTCTAAGGGATGCGGGTGGCGCTGTGGTCTAAACCACAGAGCCTAGGGCTTGCCGATCAGAAGGTCAGCGGTTCGAATCCCTGCAATGGGGTGAGCTCCCATTGTTCGGTCCCTGCTCCTGCCAACCTAGCAGGTTCAAAAGCACGTCAAAGTGCAAGTAGATAAATAGGTACCGCTCTGGCGGGAAGGTAAACGGCGTTTCCGTGCGCTGCTCTGGTTCGCCAGAAGCGGCTTAGTCATGTTGGCTACATGGCCCGGAAGCTGTACATTGGCTCCCTCGGCCAATAAAGCGAGATGAGCGCCGCAACCCCAGAGTCGGACACGACTGGACCTAACGGTCAGTGGTCCCTTTACCTTTATTATATTCTAACGGATTATTTCCTATTACTTTATTTGACATTGTTTATTTTCAAAGAATAATAGAATTGGTCTACTCTGTCCTTCCTTGGAGGTTTTTAAGCAGAGGTTGGGTGGCCCTCCGTCACGGATGCTTTAGCCGAGATTCCTGCATTGCGGGGGGTTGGACTAGATGACCCTCTGGGGTCCCTTCCAACCTACAGTTTTTGATTCTACAAAGGTGGAAGTTGCATTTATGCTCAGTCCACTTTTGCCTCTGGCCCTGCCCAGCTCTGGGGGTCCCAATTCTACAATTCTACGATTTAATCCTCCCCACCACAACAACCCTGTGAGGTAGGAGAAGCAGAGAGGCAGTGGCTGCCCCCCCAGGTCCCTCCCACTGAGCTGCATGTGGCTGAGGGGGGGATTCGAACCTGGTCTTCCAAGTCTTGTGCTGCTAACCACTACACCACACTGCCTCTCATTTGATAATATTAAATAATAGCGCACAAAACAACAACAATAATAGCAGCAGCAGCTGTCTTTTCAGGAATTGTGGGAGGGGTCTTATTAGCTACACCCGAGAGAGACCTTCCATTTGCTCTACTCTGCAGGAAGCAAACCTTTTCCTCCTCCTCCTCCTCTTTGCCTCCTTGCAGGCACCGGCCTCTCCCAACACGAAACCCAAACCTCCCTGTTTGGTGTTCGACCCAAAATGCTTCACCCGCATGACTCCGGCTGTGTTGCTCCTGGCCAGGCTGAGACCACGAGTCGCTCAATCATTCTTCCCTCCTCATCTTTCCCTCGCCGACGACGGCAAGTTGGACATGGTCACTTACCTGAACCACAGGTGAGGACCCCTTTCCTCCCAGCTGAGGGCTGTGCTTGGTTTGCTCAAAAGGGAGGGCACTCTGTCCATGCTCAGGAGACCTTGGCTGATCTCCTTCCCTTGAAAACCAGCATTTCTCTCCCTCCTTTCTCTGGCTGCGCACATGATACACATTCAAGTGCATGGGAACGGCAGGAGTTGCTCAGGTTGGCTGGTTTCCTTTTGGGGCACCTGCTTTGGCCACTGCCGATCCAGCTTGGCCTGATCCAGCAGAATTGTCCTTATGGAACCTCCAGGTCCAGAGGCAGTCTATCTGGATCCCTAGGTTCTATGACATATTTGGCCACTGTGAGGCCATTGGCCTGATGCAGATGCCCTTCTGACGTTCTTGTCTCCGCAGTGGATCCCCGACGTTGGCCACGGCCGATGTGCAGCCCGCCCAGGCGAACGCCACCTCCGCCCACCCAGCACCCTCGAGCACCGGCCGTTTCCTCGCCGCTCTCTCCCAGTTCGTCAACAGGGTCCTGAGCCCTTCCGGAGAGCCACCGCCGGCCCCCGGGCCGCAGCTGCGGCTGAACTTTGACACCATGGAAGCCCTCCCTCACCGGGTGCTCAACCTCTCCGAGAAGGTGGCGTTGGAGCGGCTGGTCCAGTCCGAAGACCCCCTGGTGGTCTTGTTCCCTGAAAACAGCCAGGCCTTGATGGAGAGCCACTTGGCGCACTGGGCGCTGGAAGGGAAACTGCTCCGTCAACTGCTGCAGAAAATGCGGGAAGTGATTCGGTGAGCTGGCGGCCTCCCCGTCTTTCCGGGATCATGAGACCCTCTTCCACGGCCTCCTGGCCTTCTGCTACTACCCTCCCGGGGTCCCCGGTGGCGGCGATCCCGAGGAGTCCGCAGACGGCTCTCGTGGGCGGCGGAAGATCCACAGCCTGCTCCTTCTCAAAGCCTTGCAGGCCCTGCGCGCCCGCTGGCGGGGGTCCCGGAAGGCGGCCCCCCGCGCCAACCGCAGCACCCAGGAGCGCGACGACTACTGCCGACTGCGCAAGCTGAGGATCGAGCTGGTGTCCACAGGGTATATCATCTTCCCCGAATGGTACGACGCCAACAACTGCGCCGGGCCCTGCCGCTTCCCGCTGTCGTCCCGCGTCCCTGACTACTACTCGCACACGCTCTTCCTGCTGCGGGTCCAGGAGCAGGGGCTGCCCCTCGAGAGAGCCCCCTGCTGCATCCCTGTCAGGTACTCGAGGAGCATCATCGTCACCTTCACCAACGACCAAGGCATGAAGGTGAAGGCCTACCCTGACATGGTGGCCGAGGAGTGTGGCTGTCGGTAGAGAGGCAGGCTCAGTGGCAGCGGCTAGGGTACCAGGCCGGAGCAAGCTTTGCCTCCTCCCGCCGTTGAGCTCGCCTCTCCTTGCCCGGGTTGTTCCCTGTTCTCCTTCCCCATCATTACTTCACCCTCCTCCCACCGCTGACATCACCCTCCTTCGCTCACCATTGCCTTCACCCTCCTCCCACCTCTGACATCACCCTCCTTCGCTCACCATTGACTTCACCCTCCTCCCACCACTGACATCACCCTCCTTCGCTCACCATTGACTTCACCCTCCTCCCACCACTGACATCACCCTCCTTCGCTCACCATTGCCTTCACCCTCCTCCCACCTCTGACATCACCCTCCTTCGCTCACCATTGACTTCACCCTCCTCCCACCACTGACATCACCCTCCTTCGCTCACCATTGACTTCACCCTCCTCCCACCACTGACATCACCCTCCTTCGCTCACCATTGACTTCACCCTCCTCCCACCGCTGACATCACCCTCCTTCGCTCACCATTGACTTCACCCTCCTCCCACCGCTGACATCACCCTCCTTCGCTCACCATTGACTTCATCCTCCTCCCACCTCTGACATCACCCTCCTTCGCTCACCATTGACTTCACCCTCCTCCCACCGCTGACATCACCCTCCTTCGATCACCATTGCCTTCACCCTCCTCCCACCGCTGACATCACCCTCCTTCGCTCACCATTGACTTCACCCTCCTCCCACCTCTGACATCACCCTCCTTCGCTCACCATTGACTTCATCCTCCTCCCACCGCTGACATCACCCTCCTTCGCTCACCATTGACTTCACCCTCCTCCCACCGCTGACATCACCCTGCTCCCACCACTGACATCACCCTCCTTCGCTCACCATTGACTTCACCCTCCTCCCACCGCTGACATCACCCTGCTCCCACCACTGACATCACCCTCCTTCGCTCACCATTGACTTCACCCTCCTCCCACCCGCTGACATCACCCTCCTTCGATCACCATTGCCTTCACCCTCCTCCCACCGCTGACATCAACCTCCTTCGCTCACCATTTGACTTCACCCTCCTCCCACGTCTGACATCACCCTCCTTCGCTCACCATTGACTTCATCCTCCTCCCACCGCTGACATCACCCTCCTTCGCTCACCATTGACTTCACCCTCCTCCCACCGCTGACATCACCCTGCTCCCACCGCTGACCAGGACTGCTGTATCTCCTCTTGTTCCTTAGACCAAGCTAATAATTCTGGCCCCACACCGATGACACCCCCTCATGCGTAGTCAGCCTACCTCCAGTTTCTCTTGCTTTGCATAATTTATTCTGTATTTGCATATATATCTGATGGTGCTGGGATTATTAAATCTGTTGGATATTGTGTTTTTTTTTAAAAAAAATTGACAGTGTGTGGCATTTCTTTTCCAGAAGCGGGCTGTGCTTGGTTTTGCTCCGTTCTTTAAATTGATGTAGTTTCTTTGCAGAGTAATCAAAGAATTACAGAGTTGGAAGGGATCCCCCAAGGGTGGTCTAGCCCAACCCCTGCAATGAAGGAGAGTGCTGTTATTTCCAACGCCCTGCTTGCAGGTTTCCCAGAGGCATCTGGTTGCGTTGCCTTTGATAAAAGGATGCTGGATGGGATAGACCAGAGTCTAGTCCAGCAGGACTCTTCTGGACCCTAAAAAATGTGACCAACGCCATGCCTCTGAGCATGTGCAAAGTGGTTCCCCTTTCCCGTGCTGCCACCACAAGCCGCTTCTAAGAGACAGCATTGCCTGCTGCGTAAGAATGCTTAGAAAAGGCATCCCCTTTTGAGTGCAACCCATGCCTCTTTTTGGATCCCTCCCGTTATTGCTGGACTCGAACCCCTATCAGCTCTGGACAGGAATTATGGGAGCTGGATTCCAGCAAGATTTGGCAGTGATCAAGTGACTTTTCTTCTTTAAATTCTCAAAGCTCTTAACCAGGCTCGAGGTTGTCTTCTGAACTAGCCAGATGCTTAACTGATCACCAACCACAGTCAGTCCGTCATTTGGAAAATAAGACTTTAGAGCCGTCTTGCCCCCCAAAGGGGTAACTAGGCATTGCGTTTTGGTTTCAGGAGCCATTTGGCACCTAGCTTATTTATCAGAGTTGCCAACACTGTGTCAGAGGGAGATTTATACTGGAAGCCTATTTCTATTTTTTTTTAAATGCCAGCCAAATGCAACCTTCTGCATTTTGTTACATCAGTCTTCCTATACTATTCTGCCAGATGGGTTAACAGTCACCTTGTTTTTTTTTAGTTGTATATCTATGGTATTTTTCTATTACTCGGTCATATCACTGGAGAGAAAAACATTGTAAAGGATCTGCCATAATGTGTAACAAACCTATCCATTCTTAAAGAAATCAGCCCCGAGTGCTCACTAGAAGGACAGATCCTGAAGTTGAGGCTCCAGTACTTTGGCCACCTCATGAGAAGAGAAGACTCCCTGGAAAAGACCCTGATGTTGGGAAAGATGGAGGGCACAAGGAGAAGGGGACGACAGAGGATGAGATGGTTGGACGGTGTTCTCAAAGCGACTAACATGAGTTTGGCCAAACTGTGAGAGGCAGTGAAGGATAGGCGTGCCTGGCGTGCTCTGGTCCACGGGGTCACGAAGAGGCGGACACGACTGAACGACAACAACAACATATGTTCCCCACCCCTGTTCCAAGAGGCAGCAAGGAAGAATTGAGAGGGTGCCTCTGTTTATAAGAGGCATTCCACTCTGAGAGTGGGGAACCCCTCTTCTCAAATCAGGGATGAGATGAAACCTGTATGCCTCCAGATACTGGATTCCTCTATTTCAGGCATGTCCAAAGTCCGGCCCAGGGGCCAAATGCGGCCCGCTGGTCAGTTTAATCCAGCCCCACCGGCAGTTTCTTTCCTGGGCGTGCTGCCGGCACTTCCATTGGGTGGTTATGTCACTGCCGCCCGCTGTTCACCTCTCCCTCCGTTCCGTGCTGCCTGCGATCCGAGCCAAAAGGTATATGAAAAGTATTCTGTGACTAATTCTTTAAAAAGGTCCGGAACTCTGGGGAGAAATCTCTTTGAAAAAAGTTTGGACATGCTGGTGTATTTGGTAGCAGGAAATGCCTCTTCCAAACAGAGCAGCGTTCGGGAAATCTGCGCCCCTCCAGGTGCCCTTAAGTTCCACCTCCCAGCAGCCCCAGAAGGCAGAATTGCCCAATGGTCAGGGATCTTCAGGGAATCGTTACTGCGTGGAAGAAATGGAAGAGTCTATCCTACATGTCTGAAACTTTTATTTAACAGATGTATTATAAACAGATTTAAGCCAAAGGGGTGGGGGGAGGGAAGAAAAGAGAAGAGTTCTTTTAAGGGGGAAAATCGAGAAAATTGGCTGAAGAATCAAAGGTGGGGAGCTGAATTTAAGACTGAGAACGCGATGAATGGAGAGGAATCAGGATTTCCACCACCTCTGAAAACTGCTTTGTGACAGAGGAGGAATGGATGGTTCAATCTGCCTTTTTTTTTTTCAGGCACTGATGTATGGGGTGTGGATGTGTGTGAGTCAACCCCACTGCTTATGGGGTGAGATCTCAAGTTTTGAGCTGGATGGGTGGGTGGGTGGGGTCTACGAAAGCAGCAGAGTCTAGCACAAAGGCCTCATCGTCCGTCACAAGCCGGTTTAGCAAACACTGCAACTTCTCTTTGCCGTTGCGGGGTGCCTCCCCTTTCCCCGTTATTGGGGGGGGCGCGCACGAAGGCATAAACACCCCAAAAAAGAGAGAAGAAAATGGGGAGGTGGGAGAGGCTTTCTTGAGGTCAGAGTGCAGAGGGATCTCCTGGGCTGGGCAGACAAGTCCTCGACCGTGGCCCAAGATACCTCTGCAGGTGGGAGGTCCTCAGTATTACCCGTCTGGGAAGTGGGACCAAGGGGAAGTTTGTGAGATGCAAGCAAGCTGGTCTCGCGCTGCTTCAGAGTCGCCCGTGCCCCTGCGCCCGCCTGTCTGAGGGTGCAGGAGGCGTTTTGGGGCACTGCTTCCCGCGGCGGAGGGGGTCTCAGTCGTGCCGCCTTGCAGGCTTGTGCAGAGGGAAGAGCGGGCGTTGCACCTGCCAGGGCTTCCGGCCTCTCTGCTCGTGGGGTTGGGCCTTGTGGTCCCGCTCGGGCTTGGCGAGGGAGTGCTCTTTCCCGCGCTCGCGCCCGTCCTTGGGGCGCCCCTTCCCTTCCTCCTGCTTGTGGGCCTTGGCTTCAGGTTTGGGTGCTCGGCTCCTCCTCCCCTCGCGCTGAGGCCGCTGCTCTTTCCCCTTCCCTTCCCGCGGAGGCCGCTTGCTGCGAACAGGCGCCTCTTCTTCCTCTTCCTCTTCCTCTTCCTCGGGGTCCTTGCGACCTTTCTGGGACTTCTCCTTGGATACCCTCTCTCTCCGGGTCGCTTTCTCCGGCCTTTTCCTCTGCTTGACTTTAGCTCCTCCCGCTCCCTCCTCTAGCTCCTCCTCCTCTTCCTCTGGCTCCTCCTCTTCCTCTGGCTCCTCCCCTTCCTCTTCAGTGGGCTCCTCCTCTTCGACTTCTATGGCTTCCTCTTCCTCCTCTTCCTCCTCCTCCTCCTCCTCGATGTCGGGTGGTTCGTCCATGTCCGACCAGTTCAGCCACCTCTCGTAAAACCAGAGTTCTTCCTGCAATGGGAAGAAAACACACACACAGCGGGGGTCACCAAAAACGGACTCCCATCACTGGTGGGCATCCAGCAACATTTGGAGGAAGACAAGTCTAAGAAAAAGCTGTTGTTCTGCCTCGAATACTGCGTTAACGGCTTGAGGCCACAAAGTAGTCTATACATTTGTTAAATAAATACATTTGTTAAAGAAAGAAATGCACAAATGCCTTGCGGGACATCTTTGGGAGAATGAAAGGCTCAGGAGTGTACCCTCCACAAATCTGGAGCGGAGTCCCTAAGGCAGTTGGGCGATGCCTTGTGCGTCTCCTTTCAGCAACTCCTGCAAGCCAAGCTGGTGCCAAAGGTCTTCCACTGCTCTCCTTTGGATCCCCTCAGCGAGGCCGAGAGCCGGGTCTCGCCGTCTGGGCAGCCCAGGACCCCCCAGACACACTGTCCAGGATTGCGCCCTTCAGTGCTGCTCACACAGCAGTTTGACCACCCCTGGATGCCAGCAATCTGGCTGGGTTTCCCCAGCCACTTTGGGCAGCTCCCAACAGAATTAAAAGCACAAGAAAACATCAAAACAACAGTAGCAGCAACAAAATAAACTTAAATCTGGAGGGCACCAGCCCCCCCCACCCCTACTCCAGGATGAAGCATTCCCCTTAGAAGCAGCAAGGTGGGGGCTGGCTGAGGGCAGATTGCAGTGGGTGGGGCCCCAATTCAGCATCCTCCAAGGTGGAGGGACACAACCTGCTTTGCTGGAATTGGGCATACAGCATTTCCCTGCTTTCCACCCCTCCCATTTGTCATCTCAACTCACCGCTTCCCCAACGCTGCCGTCTTGAGATGTCCAAGCACTCAGCTCGGCCTCGAGGATTTCCCCGCCATAATCAACAATGTCTGTGGGAAATGAGAGGCAACCTTTGATGTGCTCCAATACCAAAAAGTGGACGCACTTCTTTTTTTTTTTTGCGGATGTTGCAAATCTGGGAATCAGCCACATCCTCCATCTCTGAGATCCTTGTCCGAGCTGCTTCACAGCTGGCGCAACATCTCCCTTTTAGCCCTAGGCACCAGCCTTCCTGAATTAGGGGGAAATGGGGATTGATCCTGGCCAGTGGTGATTGGTGGGACTGGTTGGAGGGAAGGCAGGGAGCCCGACAGCAGGTGGCGCCAGAGACAACAGCAGGCAGAACCCACTGATTCTGATTGGCAGGTGGAACTGGATGAGAGTTTGAGAGCTGCTATCCATGTGCCTGTGGGAAGCTACTCGGAGAAGGGTGTAGATCAGGCCTGTTTGGATCAGGGCCAGGCTAAGAGCTTGCAGATCCTACTCTGAGTTGCTTCCTTGCTGAAGCAACATCTCTCACCAAGCTCCATGCTCCAACCTTCCTGGACCCAGAGGCAGTGTTAGAAACACAGATATATACGGTACCTTTTATCATATGTGGTGGGAGTGTAAGAAGGTAAGGGCTTACTGGGATATGATATATCATGAACTGAGAAAAATGTTGAAATATACTTTTGTTTAAAAACCGGAAGCCTTTTTACTGGGTATTATAGGTACAGACATTAAAAAGCAAGATGTTAAACTTTTTCAATATGCAGTGACTGCGGCTAGGATTTTGCTAGCACAAACTTGGAAACAAGAAGAATACCGACAAAGGAAGATTGGACAGTAAAATTAATGGAATATGCAGAACTGGGTAAAATGACGGGAAGAATCCGGGAACAGCGGGACCAGAAATTCATCAAAGACTGGTTAAAGTTTACGAACTATTTGACTAATAATGACTTGCAATTGAATACGTTAATAGGACTTCAAGAAGCTTTGTAGTTCATGTGTAGAAATATTATTGTAATTATGATAGTTAAAGTGATTAAGAGGTATATGACATTATAAGCAATGATAGATTAAAGAAGTATATTATTAAGATATAAATCTGAACGCCATATGGAAGGTCTGAGGGAAGTCATGGTTATGATTGCCAATGTTGATAAATGAATGTGAATGTATATTTTATTTTCTGTAGTAGTTATAGTATAAATAATAACAAATTATACTAAAAGAAAAGAAAAGAAACATATATATATATAAGCTAGGTGCCAAATGGCTCCTTGAAACCAGGGTTACAGTCGCCAAAACGGAATGCCTAGTTGCGCTTTTTGGGAAAGACGGCTCTAAAGTCTTATTTTCCAAATGATGGACTGACTGTGATTGATTCTCAGTTAAAACATCTGGGTAGTTCAAAGGACAACCTTGAGCCAGGTTAATAACTTTGAGAACTTAAAGAAGTAAAGTCACTTTACACAGTTCACATATCTACTGGCCTATTCCGACCTCTTTTTCTTAATGGTGACACGGACCATTCATAAGGTAGGAATATTCTTCCCAACTCTGACCAGGGCAGTGGGGGAACTGAAGACAAATGACAACAATTCACTATAACGCTCTTCACTGCTCCTGCTCAGGCTGCACAGAAAAAGCATTTTGGTTCCAGAAATTCATTCTGATTGTGCGGATAAAATATAATGGATTGGATTCTATAGTATTAGTGTGTGAAAACAGACCAGGTCCAAGGATCCCTCCGCAGCATGCACCTCCAGATGGTGGAGATGTCAGGCACTGTCCTGGCACCCAGCTATCTTCACTTGCTCGCAAGTGGCTGGTATCCGGGTGCAAAATGCGCCTGGCGCCTGGCTAATTTCGAACACTCCCTGGAGGGAATCCTCTGGAGAGATGAGCCTTAACTGGCCAAGCAAGGCAGACACCGGGAACAAGTTCTACTCAGAGTAGCAGCAACCCTCCCCCCCCCAATTAATAGATCTGAGACAGTGGTTCCCAAACCACTTCCTTGCCTCGAAAAAAATTAACCCCCAGAGCCTGCTACCCTATGAAAGTATTATTCAGAATGGATTTGTGGCCAGATTTTCGCTTTCTGAAATATGGCAATGCTATCCAGTGACCCCCTTGATGCCCGATTGCTTCTAAGCTCCCACCTGGGTAATCCCAACTTCCCCCACCCAGGGGGCAGTACCACCCACTCTGGGAACCACTGATCTTAGGTAGAATAGAATCATAGAGTTGGAAGAGATTCCTGAGGATCATCTAGTCCAACCCCCTGCAATGCAGGAATATGCAGCTGTCCCTTGCAGGGATCGAACCCGCAACCTTTGGCGTTATCAGCACCACGCTCTAATCGTACTTTGAATATGACTAACATCAGGTACAAGGCAGAATTTGTGCAGCGCTTATTTTTTTTTTTTAAACCATGAGGACTAGAAACTTGTGGCTTGGCTGCAACTTGGATAGGTCCCCGAGCCCTTTTACTCCTGCGTCCCACTCAACAAATGTGGGGTTTTCCTAATTGCAAAAGGGGGTCCCTGAACAGGAGCCAAGTGGATAGCTCAGCTGGTTGGAGCGTGGTGCAGATAACTCCAAGGCTGTGGGTTCGATCCCTGCATGGGACAGCTGCCTATTCCTGCCTTGCAGGGGGTTGGACTAGAATTTAGGGGTCAGCAAACTTTTTCAGCAGGGGGCTGGTCCACTGTCCCTCAGACCTTGGGGGGGGCGGACTATTATGGGGGGGGGGGGAATGAACGAATTCCTATGCCCCACAAATAACCCAGTGATGCATTTTAAATAAAAGGACACGTTCTACTCATGTAAAAACACGCTGATTCCCGGACCGTCCGCGGGCCGGATTGAAAAGGCGATTGGGCCGAATCCAGCCCCCGGGGCTTAGTTTGCCTACCCATGGACTAGATCAGGTTTGTCCAACAGGTAGATCACGATCTACCGGTAGATCACTGGATGTCTGTGGTAGATGACCAGTAGATCATTGCCCCCCCAAAGAAGCTAAAAAACTCCCCTAAAAAAAGCTCAACATCTTTGCCCTGCACCCCTAAAATGACCTGAACCATCAAAAACAGGGTTTACCTTCCTAAAAAAAACAAAAACTTAACAACTTTGACCTGAACCCCCCAAAAGGGGGTGGATCACTGTCAGTTTTTAACTCTATGAGTAGATCACAGTCTCTTGGAAGTTGGCCACCCCTGGGACTAGATGATCCTCATGGTGCCTTCTAACTCTACAATTCAATGATTCTACGTTCCAGTAGGCAGCTGGTCACATCCTGAAACCACTATTCTCCCTTACCTTGAACCACCTGGCAGCTGATGCTGAGGAGGGCGAGGCAGGAGGCGACGACGAGGCATTTGTTCAGGGTCAGGCCCTCCCAAGGGAGCGTGTCCTTTGTTGGCCCTGCAGCGCGGGCTTCCGCTTTCCTCTTAGCTGGGATGGTCTTTGTGGCTTCCAGGAGAGAACAGAGAGAGGGAGAGAGAGTTGGGCACACTTGACCAAACTGCTGCGACCCAAAGGCCGTTTCTGGTGGGTGCATCACGGGCGGGGGGACACTCCGAGGGTCACATGGTGGCGGTGGGAGGGGCCAGAGGCCCCAAAAGTGGGGGGGGAGGGTCACCAGGATGTTCAGAAGAGCAATGCTGGACCAGGCGAAAGGGAGCCAGCATCCGGTCCTCTTGGTGGTCACTCGGACACCTCCGGGGGAATGCACAGGTGAGCAAAAGAACTAGGGCTGGACGGTATCTGGTCTTCAAAATTGCGATATATCACCAGCTAAACATCGCAATACACCAATATATCACAATGTCTGGAATAAGGGTGGAACTGTATAGAGGCAAACAGGAGGGCTGGGCATATATGAGAGCCAGTGTGGTGTAGTGGTTAAGAGCGGTAGACTCGTTATCTGGGGAACCGGGTTCGTGTCTCCGCTCCTCCACATGCAGCTGCTGGGTGACCTTGGGCTAGTCACACTTCTCTGAAGTCTCTCAGCCCCACTCACCCCACAGAGTGTTTGTTGTGGGGGAGGAAGGGAAAGGAGAATGTTAGCCGCTTTGAGACTCCTTCGGGTAGTGAAAAGCGGGATATCAAATCCAAACTCTTCTTCTTCTTCTTCTTATATCAAAATTGTGATATATCGCCAGCTAAAACATCATGAAATACTGATATATCACGATGTCTGAAACGAAGAAGGAACTATGTAGAGACATTGGCCGGCTTCACAGTTTCCCCTTCATCATGATTTTTGCATATCACACACACAACATGATTCGCGATATATTGCCAGGTCACAAACTACGAAACCAGTATCGTGATGTGGACTTGAAACCAGTTTCGGACAATCTATTGCCCAGCCTTAACACATATCATGATTTGGGATTATTTTTCCAGGCCAAAAAAATTATGAAGCCGATATCAGGCTATGGACTTTAAACCAGTTTTGGATGATATATTGATATATTGACCCAGCCCTAATGAGCACAAGGGCCCCCTTGTTTGTGTTCCCTGTCGCTCACCTCCCTTGTTCCCCTGCTCTCTTAGTTGTTCCCCGCCCTCCAAACCAAGAAAGCTGTCTGGACAGGCACACACACACATGCTACCTTGAGGACTAGCCTCTTACTGTAGTTTTAAGGAAAAGGCCACAAGGCAGGAGTAGATCCTGGGTTCAATCCTCAGCGTCTCCCAGTAGGGCTGATATCCTGGAGAGAGGCTTCCTAGTTTAAATCAGCTCAGGACCATGAAGGAAAGGACCACAATCTCATGCAGAAAGTCCCACAATCAATCCCCAGCTTCTCCTCGTTGGGCTCGGGAAGATTCCCATGTCTGAAACCCTGGAGAGCTGCTGCCCGTCAGTGTAGACAGCCCTGAGCTACAACGGAACAATGGTCCGACTCGGTCTAAGGAACCTTCCTGTGCTGCTAAGGTGAAGGTTGGAAACCCACCCTCCTGCCCCTTGGCCTTGATCCAAATCCAGCCCCCAAGCCCCTGCAATTTCTGCCTTTACAAGTAGGAAGCAATGCTGTCGTCGCGTGTGCATCTGGCCCCAAGGAAAGCGCATACCTGCTGGAGCTGCAGGCCGCGCTTTCTCCGCCGGCTTCTCTGCCCGTGCCACCTTCTCAACCCGGGGCGCCTTTTCTGCTCTGGGCACCTTCTCAGCCACCTTCTCCATCCCTGAGGTTTTTTCTGCCCGGGGCGCCCTCTCAACCACCCTTTCAGCCCGCAGGACTTTTTCCGCCACTTGTTCGGCTCGGGGCTGTTTTGCGGGGACCTGTCTGGGAGCCGGGGGCTCCTCCGCTTCCAGCGGCGGCTCGGGAAGCGTGGAGGAAGCTGTTTCTCCGATGCTGTCCACGAACTCATCAAGATCTTGCTCGACCACGTGAAGCCTGTCTACATCCTTCCTCTCAATGCCCTGAAGTGGGAGGAATTCCAGTTGCTTAATTCATCTGAACGCTGAAGACGTCCTCTAAGCAGTTTTCTAAAATAATACATGCTATGGGCTCATAGAATCATGGAATCGTAGAGTTGGAAGGGACCCCAAGGGTCATCTATTCCAACCCCCTGTAATGCAGGGATCTCAGCTAAACCATCCACGGCACATGGCCATCCAACTTCTGCTTACAAACCTCCAAGGAAAGATAGTCTACCACCTCCTTTTCAGTGTCAAACAGCTCTTACCGTCAGAATCCCCCCCTGTTTAGTCGGAATCTCCTTTCTTGTAACTTGAAGCCATGGGTTCGAGTCCTACCCTCCAGAGCAGGAGAAAACAAGTTTGCTCCATCCTCCATGTGACAGCCCTTGAGATATTGGAAGATGGCTATCCTATCTCCTCTCAGTCTCCTCTTTTCCAGGCTAAACACACCCAGCTCCTTCAACCGTTCCTCACAAGCTTTGGTTTCCTTAATCATCTTGGTTGCCCTCCTCTGCACACCTTTCGGCTTCGTCAACATCTTCTTTAAATTGTGGTGCCCAGAACTGGACACAGTAGTAAGCTGATTTCTTCCCCAGAAATCAATGTGTATAACTGTTCATTAGTTTCAATAGTTGCATCCCATGTTAGACAACTGGGGGGGGACACAGGAGCCCCCCATTCCTGATCTAGGAAGTAGCATTTCTCTGCTGCGTGGAAGAAACAGAACGATGCCTCTATTCTAAAGAGGCCTTCTCTCCAGAGAGGGGAATTCATCTTCTTCCATCAGGGATGGGGAAACCTGTCTCCCTCCAGGTGTTGCTGTTTCCTGACTCCCACATGGTTCTCTCTCCCCCCCCCCCATTTTATCCTCACAACGGCCCTGCAAGGTAGGTTAAGATAAGTGTCCCAAGGCCCACAAGCAAATGGATGAGCATGGGGTGGTGGGATTTGAATCCTGGGCTCCCCATCTCTAAACCAAACACTGCCTCTCAATACGGGGACAACAATTTCTGGCACTTTGAAGTGTTTGCCGATGCCTCGTGCTGCTAAAAGGCAGAGGGAGATTGGAGAGAAGATCAAGAGGAAGCTCCTTTAAATTTCAAGGAGGCTGTTGTGATGGTTCACGGCTCTGTATAGCAAATTATACAATAGCAGCCTTTGTGTGCTTGTGTCCGTGTGACTGGAATTTCAGGGTCCTTGGCTGCCTCAGATAAGATGCTCTGCATTGTGGGTTGTGCCACTTGGGAAAAGGTAATTTTGTTGTCTTAACACACACACACACACACACGGGAGAACGGTCTTCTGTTCGATTCTTGCTTTTGGGCTTCCCATCGGGGCTTCTGACTAGACTAGAGGGGTCAAGGGGCCTGATCCAGCAGGCTTCTGTGTGCGTTATACAGGGTTGACTAATGATACCACAGACTCATTGAGTTGGAAGGGACCCTGAGGGTCATCTAGCCCAACCCCCTGCAATGCAGGAATCTTTTGCCTCATATGGGACTTGAACCCACAACCCTGAGAGTTTCATGCTCTCTCAACTGAGCTATTGGGAGTTTGGGAAAAAGGGCTGCAGCTAATTGGGAATGGCACAAAGTTCCTTGAGGACTAGAATCTTACTCTATCCCAGGGACAGCTGCAAGGAGGGAGGGAGGGAGTTGAGGACGAGGTTCAAAAATCAGCTCAGCCACAAACAGGCTGCCTGAGCTTTTCGGCAGGACAGCTTGTCCTTAGGCAGAGACTGGTGAGCTCACACAGGAACAATGTTGGGACAGGCTGCCAAGCGTCAGTCTCTCCTCTCAAGGGACGGGAGGGATTCTTTTTCTCATTATTATCATCATTATTTCATCTATTAATTGCTTCCTATGAAGTTGGTGCTGGGAAACTCTTTGAGGGGGTTCGTAGGAAGCAATTAATAAATGAAACGATGATGATAACGAGAAAAAGAATCCCTGCCGTCCCCTGGGAGAAGAGATCATGTTTGTTTATTTTTTTAACACCAAATTAATTAATGCAAATTAATGCAAATTAATGCAAATTAATTAACACCAAATTAATTAATGCAAATTTAAAAGTTGACTTCCTGCCCCACTGCCTGATGTTTCACTATTGCTGCTCAATATTAGAAACATTTCATAATTATTATTATTATTATTATTATTATTATTTATTTATACCCCCACCCATCTGGCTGGGCTTCCCCAGCCACTCTGGGCGGCTTCCAACAAAATACTAAAATACAGTAATCCATCAAACATTAAAAGCTTCCCTAAACAGGGCTGCCTTCAGACGCCTTCTAAAAGTCTGGTAGTTGTTGTTCTCTTTGACATCTGGTGGGAGGGCGTTCCACAGGGCGGGTGCCACTACCGAGAAGGCCCTCTGCCTGGTTACGTTTTTTAAAAAAACCCTGAAGGTTTTTAAAAATTAATTTCAAGGGGTCTTCTCTGAGTAGAACTCAGTTGGGACTAAGTTCTGTCCCAGGGAAACCAGGCCCCAGGCCCAAGACCCAAAAGCCGTATCTGCACCACACACGCCATTATTCTGCTGCTTTTAACAGTTGTGATGTCGTCCAAAGAATCCTGGGAACTGTAGTTTGATAAGGGTGCTGAGAGTTGTTAGGAGACAACTAACAGTTGTTAGGAGACTCCTATATTCCCCACAAATGGCTACAATTCCCAGAATTCCCTGGGAAGAGAGATTGATTGTTAAACCTCTCTGGGAACTGTAGCTCTCTGAAGGGAATAGCAGGCCCTCCTAACAACTCTCAGCACCCTTAACAGACTACAGTTCCCAGGATCCTTTGGGGGGGGGGAAGTCGCAACTGTTAAAGCGGCAGAAATGCTGCTTTAAATGTGGACCAAGAAAGGACTCAGGAAGCAAGGGTCTTAAAGCATTGCCAAATGCGGCCGTACTTACATTTGGGGTGCTGTTTATCTCTTCTTTACCTATCGGTATTGCGGTATCTGTTAAAGAAACATACACCAATTAGCATCACTTTTTAATGGTGGGAGCTGTGGAGACGGACCAGCGCTGAGATGATGGGGGAGACGATTATCATGGCCAGGTGAGGAGACTGACCTGACTTCGGCTTTCCTCTTCCCTCCTCCTCTGTCCTTCCTTTTGTGTCCATGAGATTAAGAGCCTGGGGGCTGACTTATCTTTTTAATACCTGTATACAAAAATGCTCCTAAACACCAGTTGCTGGAAACTGCAGGAGGGGAGAGGCTCTCGTGCCCAGATACTGCTTGTGGGTTTCCCATAACGGGCACTTGGTTGGCCCCTGTGAGAACACGATGCTGGACAAGATGGGCCTTTGGCCTGACCCAGCCGCCTCGCCTTCTGTTCTCGTGTTCTTCTGAAAGGGCGTAAGTTGCTTAGGTCCCCCAAGCCATGCTCATATCCCTCTGGGTCCCTTCCAACTCTACAATTCTATAATTAAAATACCTTCTTCTATCTCCTCCTTCAATGGCTTCTGGACCGGAGGCTCTTTCAGAGAATCTGGTGACTCCTCGCTCCGCTCCAGGATCTCGCAGGGACCCGTCGCCATCTTGTCACCGAGGGACCCTTGCTAAACGCAACAGGGAGAACGAGGCAGAGATCTGTTGGCAGCATCCGGACCAGGTTAAGTCACGAAACAAGCAGAAGCGACCAGAGCCGTGCGAATCCCAGCTGGACTGCAACTTCTGCTCATGCTGTTTCCGAACGACTCTCAGCACCCTTAAACTGCAGGATTGGGAGCTGAAACATGGCTCTTTAAAATGGTCCAAAGCTGCTTTCAATGCATAGTGCAGAGGGGCCCTTTATAGATCTATTGTGTAAGTGTCTCGAGGCGGTTGGAGGATGGATGGTGGCTAATGGACTGAGGTTACTGTTTCTGGGGGGCAGGGGGCGGGCAAGTGTAGGGGACTCCCTGGTCCTGAATGGGGTCGCTGTGCCCCTGAAGGACCAGGTGTGCAGCCTGGGAGTCATTTTGGACTCATGGCTGTCCACGGAGGCGCAAGTCAAGTTTGTGTCCAGGGCGGCTGTCTGGTATGCTGGTCGAGACCCTGCCGTCCTGCTCCCTGTCTCGCCAGAGCGGTCCACGCTCTGGTTTTCTCCTGCTTGGACTACTGCAATGCGCTCTCCGTGGGGCTACCTTTGAAAGTGACTCGGAAACAACAACTAATCCAGAACGCGGTAGCCAGACTGGTGACTGGGAGCGGCCGCTGAGACCATAGAACAACAGTCCTAGGAGGGGGAAGAGATGGAATTTGGAATAAGTTGTAATAAGTTGTAATTAGTCGGCAATTCTTGTGATGTGTATTTTTGTTATGATTAATTTTTGTTTATTTGTGGTTTATGTAAAATTTGAAAGAAATAAAGATATTTTTTAAATTAAAAAAAAAGAACAACAGTCCTAAAGGTCCCTATTTTCATCTGAGAAATGTTGGAGGGTATGGGGTTATGCGACCCCCCCCCCCCGAGCCAAGGAGATAAGTAACTGTATAACCTTCGGGAGATGTCTGAAGGCAGTCCTAGATAGGGAAGGTGTTTTTTTAATGTTTAATGTTTTATTATGGTTTTGCACGCAGAGTGGCTGGGGCAAATAATAAATGATGTACTATTAAGACTCCTGTCCCAAAAGTAGAGAATGGGTTCTAAATCTAGGAGATTCCCTTTTTTAAAATACTGTTGGAGGGGTGGGCGGCTGCGGGTGGGCGGGGTGCTGTAAGTAATACCCCCAGGGCCTTAAACGGCAGTCCAGTTTCCACCCCACCTCTCCTGGAGGATGCCACAGGCTTCATTCACACTCGGATATGTCAAACCAGAGCCTTGGCTGTGCAGTCATCGTCAAAAACCCCATGGCAGCCTTCTAAGAATAGGGACCTGAAACTCAGTACGCTGGACTCCGTCCAACCTGCAAAACGAGCAGCAGCCCCATTTCCCCGTCCCGTTCGCAGCCCAAGCAGGTGTTCAGAGACGCAAGAGGAGCCTTGCCAGCCTACTCCCTAGGTGCAGCGGGAAAGAGTGTGTTGGATTAGGCACCTGGGAGACCCGGGTTCGAATCCCGGCCCTGTCTCGGCCACAAGCTCACTGGGTGTGTCTGCTGTTCCTTTTTTTTAATAAACCGATTTACTAACAACAACAACAACAACGTGCAAAAAAAGACTAGCAATCAAAAGATTTTTTTAAAGTTTTAAACCTTAAAGTGCCACAGCACGGAAAGACAAAAGCTTCATCGCTATTGAGAATAACAGTTATAATAAATATCTTAAATAAGCCAGATGTTTGCATATACTGCTGGCATAAAATTGTGCCATATATTACAAAAAAAATGCCTTGAGTTTATGAGATATCTTTTGGAGAAGGGCAATTCCCAAACAATCCAGCAACCCATTCCAACAATCCAAATGATTTATTATCTATATATTATTATTATTATTATTATTATTAATGATTGCATTTATATGCCACCTTTTCCTCCAAGAATTTCAAGGTGGTGCACATGGGGCAGTGACTGGCTCCCAGAGGTAAGCTTGGGGATTCAAACTCAGGCCTCCCATGTCCTAGCCTGACACTCTGTTGTCTCTCCCAGCTTAGCCTACTCCGCAGGGTGGTTGTGTGAGAATGAAACACGGGGGGATGAAGATTCTGCATGCTGCTTTGAGCAGCCTGGCAAAAGGGCAATAAAGAGATAAGGAAAACCGGAGGTGGGAAGGCTTTCAGTTTGTGGGACGGACATAATTTTTGAGCTGCCTTATGCAGAGTCCCATGGAAGAAGGAGCAAACTTGCTTTCTCCTGTTCTGCAGGGTGGGACTTGAATCTTTGTCTTAAAGTTAGAAGAAATGAGATTCTGACTCGACATCAGGGAAAAAAACTTTCTGACAATAAGGGCTGCTCGACCGTGGGATGGAAGGTGGTGGACTCTCCTTACCTGGAAGTTTTTAAGCAGAGGTTGGATGGCCATCTGCCTTGGATGCTTTAGCAGAGATCCCTGCTTAGGGCAGCCCTGTTTAGGGAAGTTTTTAAACTGTGATATTTTAAATGTATTTTAATGTTTGGTGGAAGCCGCCCAGAGTGGCTGGGGAGACCCAGCCCAATGGGCGGGGTACAAATAATAAATTATTATTACAGAGGGTTGGACTGGATGACCCTTGGGAGTCCCTTCCAACTCTATGATTACATGACTCTATAAGTCAGAGCGCTCTTCCAGTCTAGCTCAGCATCACCTACAGGGGCTCTCTGAGATTTCAAGGCGGGCACCCATCGCCAGCTCTGCCGGGAGGTGCCGGGGACTGAACCCGCCGCCTTCTGCATGCCAAGCAGGTGCCCAACGTTATGGCCTTTCCTCTAAAAAACAACAGTGCAAGACTCCAGTCCTCAACCAAACCACATTCTTATGCTACCTATTTAAACTGAATATTGATTTAATTGGATCTGTGCCAAATGTGAACAAATCACCTATGCCTGTTTAACAGAATACGATTCCCATATACGCTCAATCTCGGTTTTTGGCAGGCTTTCAGCTGCAGTTGATTCCACGGCTGAGGAGCAGACGGTGAGAATCTCACTGTGCTCCTGCGCTGCGTGGGCCCAATATGGCCCGTGGAGCCCACTCTGTATTTATTATTATTATTATTATTATTATTATTATTATTATTATTATTATTATACACCCATCTGACTGGGTTGCCCCAGCCACTCTGGGTGGCTTCCAGCAAAACATAAAAACACCACAAGACATCAAACAAAACAAAACAAAAAAACTTCCTTATTTATGTGTACAACGACAGCAGCAAGAATATTGCATGCCCAAAGATGGAAAGAAGAGGAGGATGTTCCAACAAAGGGAGAATGGCTTTTGAAAATGATGGCCTATGCGGAGCTGGCAAGATTAATAGAGACCAAAATGAGGACAACTGCCTTGAGGACTGGAGAGCTGTTACTGAGCATTTAAAGAACTACAGTACCACGTGGAGACGAAAACGCAAGCAGGATTTGAAACAGGAGCACCAGAATTAATTATTGGCTAGCATGGGTGTATAGAATAGTGTATGTGAAATATGCAGCATTCAAGGGTAAATATGGAAACCATGGAAGGCGGGGGCGGGAAGTCAGTGAACAAAGCAATTTATGTCCCTATTTTCGTAGGAGAAACGTTGGAGAAATGTTCTGTTCACATCAACACACTTTTGCTAGAATATGTAAAGCACATTTCTACACACACATCAATAATACTAAGAAATTCCTTCCAGTAGCACCTTAGAGACCAACTAAGTTTGTTCTTGGTATGAGCTTTCGTGTGCATGCACACTTCTTCAGAAAGCTCATACCAAGAACAAACTTAGTTGGTCTCTAAGGTGCTACTGGAAGGAATTTTTTATTTTATTTTGTTTTGACTATGGCAGACCAACACGGCTACCTACCTGCATCAATAATCCTGTTAACTGTAGCTTATTCTTCACAGAAGTGCTTAGGTTCCCAGCAAACTTACCGTATTTTTCCGTGTATAAGATTAGGTTGTTTGTTTGTTTGCTTTTTACAAAAAAAAAAATGTTTACAATTGTGTCTTGCCTTATACACAGGTAGTGCTGAGGGGGTGTTTCCTTAATTTGGGCGTCTTATACATGGTGGTGTCTTATACACAGAAAAATACGGTAACTAATCAGAGTTCTCCAGATTCTTTGGTCTGGGTTTGAGTGTGCGCGCACACACATGTGCTTTAAATGTTCTTGGTGTCTGCGCAAGCTAAAAACTGCCTCCAAATCTTTATGTTTTTAATCTATTTGCTATTATCACATGGTTTTTTAGGATCTAGCTTTTAAATGTTGTAAGACACCTTGACTCCCTCACCTTGAATCCGGCACCTCTCAGGTGGGTGCCATTACCATTACAAGAGAACAAGGGCGAGTTCTGGCACCTCTCTCTAGAAGAATTCCACTGACCATTATTATTATTATTATTATTATTATTATTATTATTATTATTTATTCACCCTTCATCCTAAGGTGCCAGGAGCGTTACAGCAATTAAAACGCAACTTTAAACATTAGAACACAACATTAAAAGCAATTGGAAACAATTCAACATTGCAGAAATGAGTCCAGTCCTAAAAATAGGTTGGAGAGAGGTGCGCATTCCTCAACGTTTGCCAAAAGCTGTATCACAAAGGTGCCAGGTGTCACCGTCCCGGCTGCAAATCACCTCAAGGCATATAGGTAAAAGGTGATTGTGTTGATTAACCAAAATTCATTTCATTCATCAATAACCACTGGTTCGGAAGCGGGCAGAAGCTAATACGCACGCAGCCTCTTTGCCTAGATCTTCCCGACGTCCATGGTTACTGGGCCGGGAACACGTCGAGGTTCGTCTTGCTTCAAAAAAATTGGAAATAATAATAATAGCGTGCAATATATATATACCTTGCCAGCTTCATGCCTGCATTTGATTTCTGAGATGCGGAGCAGCCTTCGCCGCAGATCCCAGGGAGCTGCTGGAGTGGGGCTTTTGCGTCGACGGCTGCTGACTCGACATCAAAGCGCCACCCAAAAATAGTCTCCTTCTTCCTCCCCATCCCGGGCGACCCGTGGAAGGCGGCCCAGCTGGAATCCAGCCGGACGGAGCGGCTGACTGCAAGCCAGCGAAGAAAGGGGGGAAATGAATCTCTGGCTGGGAGATCCAGGCAGGCTGGCCGAAAGCTCGTGGGATTGTTGCAAACAGACACACGGACAGACAGACGTGGTTCAGAAACCAGAAGCTGAGAGCGCAAAGACGCAGACAGACAGACAGACAGATGGCATGCAGTTCATACCCAGGTCCTTTAAATCCGGCCGTCTGGCCTTCAGATTGTCGCCTGGATCAATCCTGCCGTGTGTGTGTGTGTGTGTGTGTGTGTGCACAGCTGAAATATACAGCAACAGGTGTCCTTCCCTTCCCAGGAAAACTCCAGCCAATGACGGGGACTTTGCCGCAGTTTCGTTTTTCGAAAGGCGAGGGGCTTTGCCCTGGTGGGGGGGGGGGAAGAGAAGAAGAAGAAGGAGAAGAAGGAGAAGATGAAGTCACTCTGGGCGCCTTCCAGCATATTCTGAAACATAATATTGTAAACATTAAACATTAAAAATCTTCCTTCTACAGGGCTGCCTTCAGATGTCTTCTAAAGGTTGTCTAGTTACATACCTCCTCGGCTTGGAGGCCACATAACTCAACTTCCTACCCTCCAACATTTCTCCAATGAAAATTGGAAGGTCCTAAGGAAAAGCTGGAAGAGACTCTTGATCCATTAATTTAAGTGGATCTACAGCAAGGTGTGACTGACACTGGGTACGAACCTACTTTAAAAATAAGAATAAAATAACTGCATCCTCGTGGAAATTTTGTGGAAATTTCTCATGAAGTACACAGATTTTGACTGATGCGCACAGTTTTGCAAGCAAGGATAATGCATGTAGCTTTCACTAATGCAGCTATATCTATATGTACTCAGAGCTGATCCATCAAAATGAATGGACCCAAGGTTGTAATAATAATAATAATAATAATAATAATAATAATAATAATAATAGTTGTTGTTGTTGTTGTTGTTGTTGTACCCCGCCCATCTGGCTGGATTTCCCCAGCCACTCTGGGCAGCTTCCAACAAAAATCAAATACATTAAAATATCACACATTATAATATCCACCAGGTTCAATGGGTCTACCCTGAGTAGGAATAACATTGATTACAACCCACTTTCCCCCAAACAAACACATTTTTGTACACCCTGGTTGCAAAACCACAGAGGAAAATCAAGAGAACTGCAAATGTCAAATGATATTTGGCTTGTGCGCAGCATTAGTCATACTCGGAGCAGGCTAAGTGAACTTAATTGGCACAAGCAGCTGTGAACCATTCGTTTCAATGGTCTGCTCCGAGAACAACCTGGTTGGCGGGTGGGTTTGAGAAGTGCCCCCTGGAGAGTTTCTCATGAAAACACAAACAAAATTCTCCCCCATCCGTTAACAATGCAAAATGAAAAAACTAGATAAAACATACACCTCTCTCTTCACACACACAAGAGACACACGAGATGGGATATACATTCACATGAGTGATTGACGGCCTTCAAATTTACTTACGTGTTTTAGTTTATTATCGGTATATGCCCTTCACCCTAAGGTCCAAGGGCAGGTTACAACAATTTAAAATGCAACATTTAAAAGCAGTTCTTTAAAACGTAACCAGTGTCGACGCAGCTGCTTATATTAAAATTCAATTTCCAGTCTCTCCGCAGGGTGTCAAAAAGCTAAAGCAAGGCTGTAGTCCTCATGATCCTGAATGAAGATCTGATTTAAACAGGGACAAGAGAAGCTGCCCGTTATCTAGCTCACTGACAGGCAGAGGTTCTCAGGCCGGGAACGTTCCCAGTCATGCCTAGAGATGTTGGGGATTGGCACTTCTGTGTGCAAAGCAGCTTTTCTGCAGCTGATTCCCTTGTGGTCCTTTGCAACTCTACAATGCTATGAGCTGCAGCTCTTCCCAAAGGCTGATCACAGGGTTAAGTAATCAACTCTAATTTTTCTACCCACCTACCCCTTTGTTCCACCACCCGCTGGGTCATGCAGTATCTTCCTTGATGGAGAGTTCTGCAGAATTTGAATACATTAGAGATACATCTGGTAGTTTCTGAATCAAGGTTCTCTGTTCATGTCAAAGTTCCTGTTCGGATTGCAATGGGGCAGGGGCGGAATTAAAAAAGCAAATCAAGTGAAAAAAACAACTCTGTCCTTCTGCAAAGATTCCTGCGTTGCAGGGGGTTGGACTAGATGACCCTTATGGTCCCTTCTGACTCAACAACTCCGTGGTTCTTTGATTCCAATTAAATAGGCAGACAGCACCCTCTAGTGTTGGAACTGGATACTCTCATGTTCTTAGTAAATCACTGCTGCTCTGTCAATTGAACAGCATTTGTCATGCACAATGGAAGTGGAGGGAAATTATCCGGATAGATCTGCTTATTTTGCATACGCCTACCCAATTTGCATAGGGACCCAGGTGGCGCTGTGGGTTAAACCACAGAGTCTAGGGCTTGCTGATCAGAAGGTCGGCGGTTCGAATCCCTGCCACGGGGTGAGCTCCCGTTGCTCGGTCCCAGCTCCTGCCCACCTAGCAGTTCGAAAGCACATCAAAGTGCAAGTAGATAAATAGGGACCGCTCCAGCGGGAAGGTAAACGGCGTTTCCGTGCGCTGCTCTGGTTCGCCAGAAGCGGCTTTGTCATGCTGGCCACATGACCTGGAAGCTGTCTGCGGACAAACGCCGGCTCCCTTGGCCTATAAAGCGAGATGAGCGCCGCAACCCCAGAGTCGGACACGACTGGACCTGATGGTCAGGGGTCCCTTTACCTTTACCTTACCCAATTTGCATATTACCAGAATTGGGGTCATCCCCCCCACTTCAGAAGCTTAGCAATCATTAATATTCAGGACAGACAAAAACTAAATAGGAAAGACCTCTTTGCACAGCACAGTTAATCTAACGTCTGCTTTTTTGTGAGCTGCTTATACAGGTGAAACTCGAAAAATTAGAATATCGTGGAAAGGTTCATTTCTTTCAGTAATTCAACTTAAAAGGTGAAACTAACATATGAGATAGACTCATGACATGCAAAGCGAGGTATGTCAAACCTTTGTTTGTTATAATTGTGATGATTGTGGCGTACAGCTGATGAGAACCCCAAATTAACAATCTCAACTTTGGGGTTTTCATCAGCTGTACGCCATAATCATCACAATTATAACAAGCAAAGGCTTGACATATCTCGCTTTGCATGTCATAGTTGTTGTTCAGTCGTTCAACAACTATACACTTGTTCAATTTTCCTACCCTCCAGTTTCCACGAATAGATTTTCCGACTCCTTGAAAATATCAATACTTTGGACTTGGAGTGGTTAATAGACAAGTGGTTTGTATGGCAGTAGGTCACAAGAATCTTAAGTGCCCTCCTTAAACCCACCCTAGAGTAGGAGAGTAACACCGCATCATCTGCGTAGAGAAGTAGTGGGCAACGATAATCTGCTATGCGGGGAGCGTGAATGAATTTGTGTGAGTCGGCTAGAGGCTTCCTCATGTCACTGATGAATAAGTTAAAAAGAAATGGTGCTAAAATGCAACCCTGGCGTACTCCCCTATTTATTGGCACAAGGTTAGTTAGATCGCCAGCAGGTGTTAGTCTCACCCTGGCCACAGACCCATCATGAAGTTGGGAAATAAGCCACAAAAGTCTTCTGTCAATTCCCCAACGGGCAAGTTTATCCCATAGTATTTTTCTCGGGATACTGTCGAACGCCGCCTTCAGATCTATGAAGGCAGCGCATAGCTGGCCCCGTCGGGGTGTCGAATATTTCTGGGCTAAGTGATGTAGGACAATAGCCTGATCTGTTGTGGATCGGTTTAATCTAAAACCGGCTTGTTCGTGGCCAATCAAATTAGCCTCGTCAGACCACTTTGCCAACCTTACCAACAGAAAACGGGCGTATATTTTCCCGATGATCGATAACAGGCTAATGCTCCTGTAGTTCCCTGGGTCACCGGGGGGGCCTTTTTTATAGATAGGAATTATAATGGCCTCCTTCCATATTGCTGGTATCGAGCCAGTGGCATTAATTGCATCGAAAGCTTTAGCCAGTATCCCTGCCCACCATACAGAATGAAGCTTTATAGCCTCAGCTGGAATCAGATCCGGCCCAGGGGCCTTACCAATTTTCAGCTGTGCTATCAGTTCAAGAATTTCAGTGGGGTCGGTATTTGGCCAAACAGGAAGGGAACTAAAAGACGGACCCAAGTGAGTGGTTGAGGTCTCTGCCACGGAGAAGTACTTTCTCAGGAACTGTTCCCAAGTAGGGGCCGGAATAACCGCCAAGGGGTATTTCCTCGTTCTTCTATTTATTAAGGACCAAAATTTCTGGGAATTTTGAGATTTTGAGGCCGCTACTATCGTCTGCCAGCGATTTAATTGCCACTCCCGTTTGGCCATTTTCTGGGCCTGTTTGTATGCCGTTTTAGCCTGGGAGTAAGCTGGAGGTAAAGTAGAAGCACCAGAAAGTTTATAGTCCTTATATATAGTACGTAGATGGAGTCTGGCTTGTTTGCAGGAGGAGTTGAACCAAGGGGCGCCAAGTTTAAAATCCTTATTACCACTATACACAGATAAATTAAAAAAACAAGTTAAAACTCCTGTCAGGCAGGAGAAAAAATTCAAACACTTGATGGGGTCACATGTGGCTAGTCCTATGTCCGGCTGGACCTCAGGAAGTTCTTTTTGGATAAAATCCGCATATCTTTGGGCAAGGGCGGGAGACCATTTAGTCGCCCTTATTTTGGTAGTCGGCTCCTCGTTCACCCAGATTGGATGGAAACGCTCAGTCAGCTGCCAGTCAACACATAACTTAACTATCAGAGGTAGATGGTCACTGAATTGAGCATTATCAATTTTGAAGAGGGCAACCTTCAGAAATAGATCTCGAGAAACCAAAACATAATCTAGGACACTATTTGATTTTGGTCCCAGGTGGGTGAATTCTCCCGGTATATCAGGAGGACACCTGCCATTTAATATTATTAAATTTAGGCGAGTGGCCATCTGATAAAGTATCACTCCTGCTTCATTAGCCTTTACATCTTTAGAAATTCTGGGGGGGATATGGTCTAAATCATAGTTTTGAGAACCGGGGTCAACCCACCATTTGGACTTTATAAGAGCCTCCCGATTTGAGGCTATCCGGGCATTGAAATCGCCTCCTATAATAGATGGAACATTTGGAAACTTGAGATAACCAGATAGTAAAAAATCTTCTAGGGATTCCCATCTAGAAGTGAGTTCGGCAATTAAGCCTCCTGGAGGAAGATAGACATTTGTAATCAGTAAAGAAAACTTTCCCCCAGAGATCAGCCCAGTAAGGGCATAAGGTGGTAAGGCATGCACAAGGGAGAGTTTTGCCCGTAGTTTAAGAGATATGCCAATTATGAGACCTCCCTTAGGGCGGCCACCTTTCAATGAAGGGCTAGCAGGTAGAGATATAGGCTCAAAACCATTTATCACAACTTCCTCCTCCACCCAGGTTTCTTGCAATAAAATAATGGGAAAAGAATTTATATATTTTTGGAATTCTGGATCTGATTTTTTACTTTTCCACCCCGCAATGTTCCAACTTAATATTGAAGGCTGAAAATTCCCAGCTCTTTCTAACTGTCATTTGGAAGGTTGGCTCAAATTTGATACAGGAAGGAACGGGGCAGCAAAGAAATCAGTTATTTTCCTCTGATGAAAACCCCCCCGAGACTGTGTAGGAGGATTGCCAATATTATCTAGCTGTTGATCCTGGCCACTTATTCTGTTAGGGGTGGATCCTCGGGCGTAAAAGGCCGCCTTTTCCAGAGAAGTTTGGTGGGCCGACTTGTGCAACCCAACTACCATGGCAGATGTTTGTCCTCTCTGGGGTCTGCTGCTAGTCTTCTGGACTACTTGATTTATATGACCTGTTGGATCTTCAATCAGTTCCATCTCTGGTCTTGCTATTAAGTCCGTGTTTCTCCGCAATGAAGAATAAGACTGGGAGAGTGGACTATTTGGGAGAGTTGGCAAAATTTTATCTTCTCTTGGTTGATCGGTGCTATATGAGAGTTCCAGGTCCGGCATCGAGGAATGGGTGGAAGGGGATTTGTCCAGCTGTAATATGTCATGAGCGCCTTCTTCAGATATGTTGTACACGGGCGGATCGTGTAGATCTATTAGAAGTAAGGAGGGTTGTTCTACTTGAAGGAAGGGGCCAGTGGTTACTTCTTGGAGTTGTACCTTATCCTCCATTGCCGACGTACATCTGGGATTAGTTATTTCAAGTTCCATATGATCTGGTTCCTCTGGGATATAATGTTCGCTCTTTAAAGACGGTCTGCTGCTGAGCTTCCTGATAAGCTGGAGTTTAAGTGAGTCCAGCCTGTCAATAATCTCTTTTTGTTCCGTCTCTGGTAAATCAGCAAAGGAGGCAATAAGTTCAATTTCTTCTGGTGGCGTCAGGCCAGTTTCCACAGAATCACTGTTCTTTATTTGAGGGGTGGAGGCCACATAGCTCTGCTCCTGTATCGGAACACCCGGTTCGTCATCCATTGGTGTTTCAGGATTGGATGGTTTTGAGATCTCTTTAGATATTTCCTTCAACAATAGAGGTTTAAGTGTAGAGTCTATAAAGACTCTCGTTGGTGTTATCCCATGACGTGATAGAAATATTTTCCTTCGTATTATGATGGAGGGAATTTTTGAAGATTGAAACGCAAGAAGCACTCTCTGGGATCTGCGATGGTGGGCAAGGGGGAGGACTGCACAGAGGTCTATTTGTGATACCTCAATGTTTAAGAGCGCCCTCAGGAGCTCCTTGGCTCCACCTAAAGTTCGCCATCTTGAGTCCCCATTTTGAATAGTTAGACCAACTTTCCTTGTTTGGAGAATCAAGGATTGATGGTCTACTTGGAGGTTAAGGTTGTATTTGAATTTGTCAGTATGTTTGTTATTTAAGGGTAAACACCTCGTCCACATTTTCTCCCCTTTCTCACCTGGTACCTTGACACAGGTTGACGACAGTGGAGTAGTAATTAGCTTTTGTTGTAAGCTTTGCAACTGGGAGGAAAGGCCCTCAATTCTGTTGAATATACAGTGCAGGGTATTGATTATTAGATGTAGCTGTTCAAATGTCATATGATTAGCCGTACCAAGGTCCGATTCCTCCTTCTGAGGAGGGCCGTCTCTGTTACTGTTGGTCACGATGCTTGTTATCTGAGACATAATTTGCTCTTCATCTTTAAGTGCTGGCACGGAGTCAATCAAAGGATTGAAGCGGTTCCGAGTTTCTACTGCATAAGCACATTCCAGCAAGTTTCTCCCTTCTTTAAAGTGGCATGAATCAGCCCTTGTTTGTTTAGATCTCGGGAGGGAAGGGGGCAGTGTCTCCTCGGGGTCTCTAGGACGTTTCCCGTATCCCATAATTCGGATTTACAAAAGAAAAAGAAATAGTCTGAGTAACATATAGCTTTGCACCTTAAGGCACTTGGTGACTCAGCGTTTCTCTTATGAGGTCAGCTTTCCACTGCCGAGGGATGTTTTGGCCTTGTTTCAAAAACCCCAGGGCTATAAATCGTTGTCGCCCAACCTATGTTATCTATGTTACTTCTGGGGGCACTTGACTTGCTTCCAATAACTTTCTAAGGTTTTGGAATGGGCCCGACGAAGACGGAAACCCCCTATGTCCCCGCTGTGGCCTTGACGGCCAGGAGTTTGTCTTTTATCCCAAAAGCTTATCTTGGTCTCGTTATTTCTACTCACTCAGTTGCACTAGAAGTTCGCTGCTGGTTTTCTTCCACTATCTCTTTTCCTTTTCGATTGAGACAGTAATAAACAGTGAAGAAAATGCTACAAACAGATGCGGAGCTCCGGCCGTGCTTCTACTACTGACGCCATCTTCCCACCCACTTCATCAGCAGAACAAAGCAATCAAGAGCGGGTGCAGAATGCCGCAGCGAGGCTCCTCACGGGGTCTTTGCCGCGGGACCACATTCATCCAGTGCTTTACCAGCTGCACTGGCTCCCGGTGGAGTACAGGATCAGGTTTAAGGTGCTGGTTTTGACCTTTAAAGCCCTATGCGGTTTAGGACCCTCGTATTTAAGGGACCGCCTCTCCTGGTATGTCCCATGTAGGACCTTAAGGTCCTCAAATAATAACCTTTTGGAGGTCCCGAGCAACAAAGACGTTAGGTTGGCCTCAACTAGGGCCAGGGCCTTCTCAATATTGGCCCCGACTTGGTGGAACAGCCTATCACAAGAGACCAGGGCCCTGCGGGATTTGGCATCTTTCCGCAGGGCCTGCAAGACGGAGCTGTTCCACCTGGCCTTTGGGTTGGTTTCTGTTTAATATTTGCGCTTCATCTTTTATTGGTGGGATATTTTGAGATTGAGACCTGCAGTTTTAATTGAATTTTTAAATTTGTATTTTAATCTGTTATTTAAATTGATCGTTTTTATGTTTTCTTGCTGTGATTTTAATTGATGTTAGCCGCCCTGAGCCCGGTTTTCTGGCTGGGAAGGGCGGGGTATAAATAAAATTATTATTATTATTATTATTATTATTATTATTATTACTATTATTAGAGTCCCTTAGCAGTTTAAGAGCGTTTAATGATCACAGCAAAAGAACACAGCAAGCCATGCTCCCAATTACCGGTAAGTTTTCCTTCTCCACCCCCACCCCCCCACCCCCACCCCCGGTCATTGTCACTTCCCCTTCTTGCAACCTGACCGCCGAGCCTTCTGCATAGCAACTTTATCAGCTCTCCTTGACTTTGGAGAGATAGGCTGGACACTATCAAGCGAAGAGGAGTCAGTTATCTCTCTCTTCCTGTTTAGCTTCTCCTAGCTGTTCCCCACTCAGCTCTGCCCAGCTGTTGTTCGCCGAACTATGTACCTCTGCAAACCAATTCTCTAAATCTATGCTGCTCCATTGTTCCTGGGCAGCTTCAGTTCCTGCACTTCTCAGGTGGACGCCATTGCCATCGTAAGACAAGTGAGGTGTACATGGCGAGTTCCGGCACCTCTTTTTCTTGAAAAATAGCACTGATTATGGAATAGGATGTCCCTGTTTTCATCCAAGAATTGCTGGAGGGTATGCAATTATACCTGCCTCTTCCTCATTTTGGGGGGGGGGGATGTCTCGGAAGACCTACGCATTCTGTGTGGTGCAGCAGCAGTAGCCGCAGAAACTTGAGAAATCACATGGTGCTTTCATCAGCAGTGCATGATGGGAGCTGTAGGCATGAGCATGGGAAACTGAGGGCCTTAGCCACAGCACTCCCAGCATGCATGGGGCATTTGGAAGATGCAGCTTCTTCCCATTCCACCCTTTTCTGGCCTTCACAGAAAAGCAAAAAGGGCAACAGCTCCCAGAAAAGGAGCCTGGTGGTCCTCTTTGGAACTGTCAATTTCAAGCTAGGTTCTGATAAATTTTACGCCCAGTTCTTAAAGTTTGATTTCATTGGTATTTTTCCTATATATTTTTATACTGTATACTGTAAAAAGCTCAGTGGTTTTTTTTACCAATTAAGTGGCACTGTATTTACATTGTGATTAATAAATAAGGAAACAACTGAGTTATCTTTAACCATCTGCAAGATGAACTTTGCAAGTGTTTTCATTGCTCTGCTATGGTTAAGGGATTGTGCATAGACAAGGTTGCATCCTATTCAGGCCAGGAGCACTCCCGTTCTGCTCCCAAGTTTCCCCACCCTACTGCTCCGTTGACAAAGAAGTCTTGCTTTCGCCCTCCTGATTTAGCAGCCGCCCAGGTGGCTGGTTCAGGTTTCCCGTGTGTGCATGCACACGAAAGCTCATACCAAGAACAAACTTAGTTGGTCTCTAAGGTGCTACTGGAAGGAATTTTTTAATTTTATTTTGTTTTGCTTTGCAATATGTTAAGTCACCATTTCCAATCGAAACCGGAGAGGTTAGCTTTCTTTTCCTGGATGCCTGATTATCTGGATGGGCGCCTTTCAGTCACTGTGCTTCCCTAGGCGAGGGATGCATGGAAACCCTCTGCCAGCAAAACTTGCCAGCCGCAGATCCCCCCAGCAATGTGTCTTGCCTGTGTGTGGCTCCCGGTCTTGAAACTTTAAAGGTCCAAAAGAAAAAGAAAACGGGCCAGAGGAAAGTTTGCTCGTTCTTGTTTTTTTAAACAGATGTTTTGTAGAGCCAAAGTGTGCCTCCACATCGAGAGGTGAAATGGAAAACTGCTGTCAACCGAGGCAAATAATAATAATAATCCCCCCAAAGAAAACCCAGGCAGCCAGTAGAAATGTCGAAATGAACTCCACCCTACAGGTCGAAAAAAATATGAATAAATATGTAAACAGCAGGTTGCTATTTTGTTATTTATTGACCAGATCAATTGGCTTGTTTGGATAGTTTTAGATGGCTGGATTTATCAGTTTGCAAAAATTGCTGGATCTCTCCTCTCCCTGGAGAGAGCAACTGGCTCTGTTGAGATACAAGCCATTATTTATTTCTTATCAATTTATTTCTTTTTTCTTTTATATACTTTATTGAAAGATGAAAATCATGTGTATGTAATTGTAAGTGCACACAGTAAAAAAAAGATGTGAAAAAGGGGGCAAGAAAAGAAAAAAATAACATCCAAATACAATACCAAAAGAAAAAACCCACCGGAAACAGAGTGTATAAACATTACAAGATATTCTTTATTGAAGATAAAAAGCTATGTGTATATAATTTTAAGTGTACAGGGTAAAATATGATGTGGAAAAAGGGGGAAAGGAAAAGGAAGAAAACAACAACAACAACACTATATACAATATAATTGAAACTTCAAAACAAAACAAAAGCCACCAAATTTAAATTATTCTAAAAGCAGTTAACAACTCCTAAAAGCAATTAGGGTTAGGGTTAGATATAAGCAGCAGCAGCATCACCACCCAGGACAACAATCTGTCACACATTTGTTTTCATGGTGTTAAAACCAAGAATGGGGGGGGGGGGAGTTAAACAACACCCCCAAAATCCCAAGTCCCCACCACAGCCTCAAACTAAGGCCAGGACAATGACCATTGACACAGGCACCATACCTACACAACAGCAAAGAGGTTCAGAAAAGCAGTCTATAAAATTGTAGCAATAAGCGGATGCCTTGTACCGTATTGATTCCTCTGACTATCCAATATAGAATCAAATATCTCCAAAATTATTTTGCTGACCAGAGGCACCCGCGGGGAGTGGCACCCCGACGAGCTGGGCAGAGGGGTAAATCCACACCCCAGGATTTTTCCTTATCAATTGTTTAATATAGAAATTTCAGTTTTGGTAACAAGCGCCCTTTAAAAAACACAAGAGAAAGTGCTGCTTCCTTGGAAGACGGTGCCTGGAATGAGAGGCCTGTTAGGCCAGGTGTAATTTCCTTGAACATCGGAGGGAATGTGCCCAGTTTAGGGTCCCACACTTTAAAGAAGGATAGGGACAAACTGGAAGGGGTGGGGAACAGTCCGATGAGGAAACATTGGAAGGGAGAGGACATGTTTAGCTTGGCCGGGGTAAAAGATGCCCTGCTTGCAGGCAGAAGTCCTCCACCCCACCCCCCATCTACAAGGTTAACACAAGGCTGCCAGGGTGTCCAGTTGGTGGTGACCCAAGACGGCCACCAACGTGACTCTGGCATGTCCCGTTTCCAGGAGGAACTGGGAGGCCCGTTTCAGAACCAGATTACGTTCCAACCTCTCCTTTCCTAAAAGCAATCAGCTTTTTGGCTTGTGAGTTGTGTACAAAAATCTCCAAAGGCCACTCCTTACAAGTCTCCAGCTGTTCGACAAAGGCAGGGGTGGAGCCCAGGTGGGGTGGACCAGAAGCAGAATCTGAAAGGGCCTCAGTCCTTCCAGGAGCAAGTTGCTCCCTTGGAGCAATTTGTGGCGCTGCAGTCTCTGGTCTGCTTTTCCTTGGGGGTTCCTCCTCTGGACCAGGCCAAGACACCTGTCAAGGAGCTGGCAGGTGAGCACAGGCCATTCACGGGGCAGGAAAGAACGCGAGGCATGAAATCCAATGAGCTTTGATGTACAGGAGAGTTCTTCTGGCTCGACTTGCTCTAGCTGGAGACTCTAGTTCCTCTGCCACTAACCCTCTGGGTGCCTTCAGGACAAAGAGTTCGGATTTGGGGAGGTGCCCAGCAGGGCTCATAGCGCAATGGTAACGGCCTTGAAAGGCAGGAGGGAAGCACAAATACAGTCAAGTGGTGATACAATTGAATGAGTGGTTTATCCGGTCATTAAAAACAAAAAGATATTTCTCTTAGGTTGGTTTTGGTTCAGTATTTATCTTGTAAGTTACTGGTATCTGTTTGCATGTGTTTCCAGGTGGACAGGAAGAGTATTCCTCCCGCAGATGGGCAGGGACCCCATGGCACCAGTGGCCAACGTAAGCAGGAACTGTCTCCAGAAGAAGAAGCAGGAGCAGGCCAGGCGCGAGGGGGTCGTGCCAGGGACAGGGCTTTGCACTACCAAATGCCGGGTTTAAACAAGGATGCTTTTAATTTTTTCCTGGAAACTAATAGTGAGGGAGACGGATGCACCTCGTGAGTGAGGGTGGCTCACAAACAGGAAGCTGCCACCAAGGAGCACCACGAACTGGGCACCCTGGCAGCCTTATGTTAACCTTGGGTGGGTTGGGCGGAGGACTTATGCCCGCAAGCGGGGCATCCTTTACCTCGGCCAGGCTAAATATGTCCACTCCCTTCCAACCTAGACTGTTCCCCACCCCTTCCAGTTTGTCCCTATCCTCCTTTAAAGTGTGGGACCCTAAACTGGGCACATTCCCACCGTCTTCGAAGCATGCAGCTCCTCCACTGTTTTTTTAAAAGGCGTTTGTTATCAAAACTGAAATTTCTATATTAAACAATTGATAAGAAAAAATCATGGGGTGTGGATTTACTCCTCTGCCCAGCTCGTCGGGATGCCACTCCCCGCGGGTGCCTCTGGTCAGCAAAATAATTTTGGAGATTATTTGATTGTATATTGGATAGTCTTTTTGGCTGTTGGGGAGCCATGGATGGGACGGGCACTGTTGCGCCGCACTGCTTCCTGGGGGGGGGGGGGAGCTGTGCCGCTTTGCCAGCATCCTTACCGCTTCTTTTCGGCAGCTTGAGAGCCACGGTTGGGAGGGGCGCCATTGTCCCGCACCCCCGATGACCCTTGTGGTGGCATCCTGGGCAGGATGGGAGGACGTTCTTCATTCTGGGCTTGGAAGGCAAGGCCAATTTCTGTAAGGTCGCAAATATAAGCCACACTTTCAACTTTTCCCAGACAGAATTTTTGGGGAAAGTGTGGCTTGTATTTGGGCCAATATGATAATTTCAACATTAAACAATGAAAACCCATGTGTGACCGATCGTGCGTCACAACCTCTTTCTGCAGGTTCCTGGGTGGTGATGCTGCTGCTGCTTATATCTCCTTTTTTGATATACAGGCCAGCCAGTTCCTCCTGGAAGCACGACATGCCGGAGACACATTGGCTGTTGGTGGACGTGATCGTGGTGCTGGCCAATCCATCGTCTCAGCCACCTGGCCAGGGGCCTGCTCCCCACTTGCGTCCCGCTACTGGTGCTGGGTTGTGCTGCTGGCAGCACTTTCCTGAAGTCCTGCCGGACCCAGGAGACGAGGAAACAGAGACCGAAGCATGAGGGGGTCGTGTGGGTCTGGGAGTGCGACTGAGGTGCGGCTCCAAGCAGATGACCCCTGCTGGGGACTCTTTTTTCTGTTTCTAGGCAGACCTGTGAGAAAATGAAACAATTTACCACCATATTATGGATGACCCTTGGGGTCCTTTCCAACTGTACAATTCTGATTCTATGAAACCCATAGCTGCAACTAATGGGGAAGCAAGATCTGTTGGGGCATGGATGCTGTGAGCCCCTCCATCCTCTGCTCAGGTTGTACTTGTGCAAATCAATTCCTGCCTCCTGAAGACACCACAGTCTCCACTGACCTTCATTCCAAGGAAAGTGAACCTGTGTAAACATCAAGAACCCTGGGAGATTGGGGAATGCACACCCGCATCTCTGCATTTATTTGTGGATGGGTGGAAACCATAATTGTGAAGCAAGAAGTGGAATCATTCACTTTTTTTGACCTTATAAGTAACAACCTTGTATTAGTTCTCAGATGGGGTCGTGTGGGGCTCTGATGGGGTGCCAGGAGTCTCCTTGACTGAGGTGCAGCTCCAAGCAGATGACCCCCACTGGGGACTCTTTTTTCCATTTTTCGTCTCTAGCCTGACCTGCAAGAAAAGCAAACAAGTCACATCCAGATTCTGAGAAACTGCCATGATGAGGAACCAACCGGGGAATGCCCAAGAGAAGAAAGATCAGAGCCCACAGGAGTGCGGGCGGGACGACAGTCAGTGGTCAGAGGGAGAAGACTGGGAAGAAGAGGTGTCTTAAGCTGGAGAGGTAACAGGGCTTAGTGAACTGGGAGAGTCTGTGGCAGAGAGAAATCCACAATCAGAGGCAGAAGCTGCAGCAGGAGAGTGGGAGGAGGGAGGCCAAAGAGGCAGAGATGAGTCCAGCTGGAGAGGAGTCTCGATTGTCTCCCCCCTCATGCTGCTACAAGGTTGCCTCCCTCCTGTCTCCCAGAATAAGAAGAGGCATGAAAAGCACAGAGCAGAGGTTGACTGCACGCAGGTGCGGTCTCCGATTGCTTGAGAAAAAGCCCTGGGGGGGCAGCGGACTTTCAGCCTCGGAAGCTGATTTTCATGGAGTAAGATGGAGGAATAAGCCGCTCTACTCATTAGGCCTGTGAAGATTGTATTTTTGCTAATAAATAGTTAATTCCGTCTTTGAACTGTGTGATTACTGACCAGCACTCTGCTACAACACATATGTACATACATAGGTGCCTTGTTCTAGGTCAACACCTATTGTCCACATAGACCAGCTATTCCTACTCTAATTGGCCGTGGCTCCCCAGGGTCTGAAGTTAAGAGAGTCCTTTCCTGATCCCTTTAACTAGAGATCCCGGGGATCCAACGTGGGACCTCCTGAGCTTCAAAGCCATTGCGCATCAAGCCCTGCTGGGCACCTCCCAGAATCCGAACTCACATCACACCCTACCTGCTTCCCTGCTGCAGGGCCTCCTTGATATTGCAGCACACATTGAGGGCGGCTACCACCTCCTCTGGGCTGGGTGGCACACTGGTACTACAGCTCCACTGCTGTGGCCTGCTGCTACTCCTCCTCTGAGCACCCTTGGTGCTTCCTTTTCTGGGTACCCTTCTTGCTCACCTTGGCCGCTACTGGTGGTGGCGGAGGGCTGCCGTGGGGTCTGAGCATCGAAGATGTTTCTTCATCTTTTTGCATTTCCAGACTGGCAGAGGCGAGGGAGGGCTGCTGTGGGGTCCCCGGCCCTCAGGAGGGGTACTCCTCCTGTTCACCTGGAAACACATGCAAACAGGTAACTTACAAGATACTGAACCAAAAGCAATCTAAGAAAAATACCTTTTAAAAAACAAACAAACACTCATTCAGTTGTATCACCACTAGACTGTATTTGTGCTTACCTCCTGCCCTTCAAAGCCACTACCATTGTGCTATGAGCCCTGCTGGGCACCTTCCAGAATCCAAATTCACATCGCACCCTAGCTGCTTCCCCTCTCCAGCGGCTTCCTTAATATCGCAACACACATTGAGGGCTCCCTCCTCCACTGGGCTGGGCAGCAGAGAGCGCTGGTACTACAGCTCCTCCTCCTTCTCTGGGCATCCTTGGTGCTCTGGGTATGCTTCTTGCTCACGCTGGCCACTGGTGGCGGCGGCGGAGGGCAGCTGTGGGGTCCCTTCCCATCTGCAGGAGGGGAAATCTTCCTGTCCACCTGGAAACACATGCAAACAGACAACTTACAAATAAATACTGAACCAAAAGCAACCACACATACATACATTACACACACACACACACACACACACACATATATATATATACATACACATATATATACACACACACACACACACACCGTATATACTTGAGTATAAGCCGACCCGAATATAAGCCGAGGCACCTAATTTTCTCACAAAAACTTGGGGAAGTTTATTGACTCAAGTATAAGCCGGTTCACCTTTGCTGCTGTGGAGGAGGAGGAGGAGGAGGAACAAGCAGCCTGAAAGCAGCCCTTCGGGCTGCTCCTTCCTCTTCCTCCTTTGCCGCTGTGGAGCTCACCCCGTTGCGGGGATTCGAACCACCATTCTTCTGATCGGCAAGCCCTACGGCTCTGTGGTTTAACCCACAGCGCAATGTTCCCTTGTGTTATACAGAGAAGGCTGGGATCCTGTCCTGTTTAAGCAGGAGCCAGGGAAAATGAGCACCTGTGGGGTTTTAATACTTCCTTAACTGATAGGCTTTCTGTCTTCTGGGGTCTAAAGTTTGCATTTATGTGAGCAGTTCAGGAATGGAACAAGCTGCCTGGGGAGAGTAAAGAACTGCCATTCTTGTACGCTTCTTAAGGAATGGTTGACTGGGGTGAGTGGGCGACGGTGGCACGAGTGGAGAGAAAGGGCTTCTTTCTAACCACCCCCACCGCTTGCCTCACTCGAGTATAAGCCGAGGGCAGCTTTTTCAGCACAAAAAATGTGCTGAAAAACTAGGCTTATACTCAAGTATATACAGTATATATATATATATTGACTGGTGCTAGGGCTTCTGGCGCCCTAGGCGAGTCCAATCTTCTGCCGCCCCCCCCCCCCGCCAAAGCCTGCTTTAGCGGGAGCCAGGGGGTGGTGTAGGAAGCAAACAGCACCTCTCCGCTACAGCGGAGAAGCTGCTGCTAGCCCGTCCCGCACCCCCGCCCAAGCCTGGCCAGCGCCCCCTCCATTTTGGCGCCCTAGGCGATTGCTTAATTCGCCTAAATGGACGCGCCGGCCCTGTATATATTTAAACCACTCATTCAATTGTATCGCCTGTATTTTTGTTTACCTCCCGCCCTTACCATTGCCTCCTTGATATTGCAGCACACATGGAGGGCTCCTGCCTCCTCCTCCTCCAGGCTGGGGGACAGAGAGCACTGGTTTTGCAGCCGCGGCTGCAGCTCCACTGCTGTGGCCTGCTCATGCTCCTTCTCTTGAGCCCCCTCCGTGCTTCCTCTTATGGGGACACTTCCTGCTCCCGTTGGCCCCTGGCAGAGGCAGGATACTCCTCCTGCACAGCCTGAGGCCCCCACTCTCTTTGTCCTGGAGGCACCCGGAGGGCTCAGGTTGTACTTGTCCAAATAAAACCATGTACCTTGAAGACACCACAGTCTCCACAGACCTTCAGTCCAAGGAAAACTGAACCTACGTAAGCACCTGGAACCCTGGGAGGTTGGGGCATTAACACCTGCATCTCTGTATTTATTTGTGGATGGGTGTAAACCATACTTGTGAAGCAAGAAGTGAAATCGTTCACTTTTTTGACCTTATAAGTAACAACCTTGTATTAGTTCTCAGTCCTCCTTAATGTGGAGTGATGGGTTGTGTTTCTACTTAAATTTCAGTCCTTATTCCTAAATGTATTGGGAGTTTGGATCCTGCTTGGGGTTTCCCCCTTTGGGCATCTGGCTGGCCACAGTGAAAACAGGATTCGGACTAGGTGCACACCATTGGCATGGGTGTCCGTTTTTTCCCTTCTTGAAATATGGCAACCCTAGTTAAGGGGCCACCGCCTCCGACTTATGAGTGTCTTCTGCCCCTTTTAAGGCCACCCAAGCCTGCCCTCTCACCTTTTCTGGTGGCAGGCAGTTCCTAGGACTGAATGCCTATGTGCTTCTGACTTTCTTCACTCTTGGCTCCAGGTGGAAGTCACACCCCCTCCAGAGCATCCCTGGCCGAATTATTGTGGGGCGGCCCTTGGCTGCTATTATCTTCCAGGATGATGCCAGGCCACTCCTGGAAGGACCCCTTTTCCTTTTGCTGAAGCTGTGGGACAAAAACAAAACAAAAATAGCAACATGAAGAAGTCTGAAGGGCAGAGTAGGCCAAGATGTCCTCAGAGGATCTCTATTTCCTAAATAACTCATAGGAAAGATCTGCCTAGTCCAGCCTCATTTTTCTCACATTGTATAACCAAATATTTCAACTGGAGATTGGCCACCAGAGACTTTCCACGTACCTCCTTGAGGTTTCGAGAGCCCCCCAAGGTGTCACTCTCATAGGCTTCATGGACTAAGCTCAGGGGGCTGTCCGGGCCGGCGTCTCTCTGGGGGGGGGGCAAAGGTATTCTTCCCATTAGGGGTCCTCCTGGACACAACCTCAGAGTCGCCAATATCCATTTTGGGGAACTGCGGAGGAAGAGGAAAAAGCTCTGTGAGCAGTGCTAGGAAGAGGGGAGAGAACTTTTGCCTGCAAGCGGGGCATCTTTTACCCCGACCAGGCTAAACATGTCCTCTCTTTTCCAACCTTTCCTCATCAGACTGTTCCCCACCCATTCCAGTTTGTCCCTATCCTCCTTTAAAGTGTGGGACCCTAAACTGGGCACATTCCCAGTGATGTTCAAGGAAATCACACCTGGCCTAATGGGGCCTCTCATTCCAGGCACCGTTCTTTGAAGAATGCAGCTCCTCCTGTTTTTTAAAAGGAGTTCATTACCCAAACTAATTTTTGTATCAGACACGTCCAACCCACCGATCCTGATTGATCAGTCGATCAGGGGGTTGATCTTGGTCGATTGCGGGCCCAAGGCAGCCCGAGCACAACACATTCCTCAATAGCCAGAAAGACAAGGACTTCAAAGCCGAGCACCAAAGAGCTCCGCAGCCCAGCTGGTTTGGGGAGAGAGAGAGATGGGGGTGAGGTGGGGGGAGAGGAAGGAAGTAAGAAGGAGCCGAGTCTCTGACGAGGGAAGGAAGGATCAGGACCAGCAACAGCATCGCCTCCGCAGGGGTGGAGGGAGGAAGGGGGAGAAGGCAGGATCGGCATTGCCCACCCACCCTGCTCCCATCCCTGCCCCCGGGGGGAAGCAGCCAGGGCCCAGCAGCCCACCCTGCTCCCATCCCTGCCCCCTAGCAGGGATGGGAGCAGGGTGGCAGCGTGAGGCCCCATTAGCTAAAGTGGTACCTCAGGTTAAGAACAGTTTCAGGTTAAGAACTGACCTCCAGAATGAATTAAGTTCTTAACCCGAGGTACCACTGTACTCTTTTGGGCACCTGCTAAGAACATTCTTGTTTAGACAAGCCTACCCAGATGTTTAGAAAGCTGGTGCAAATTTTAATCTGGTTTTGGTCTATTGTTATTTTTCAAAAGTCTCAAATTATTGTTGTTAGTTTTTCTAATCGATATTTTCTTATCTTTTCTTTTCAGCCACTTTGAAGTTTGTTTGTTTTATTACAACCAACAGCACATACATTTTCTGAAATAAATAATAAGCTTATCCCCATTTCCCAGAAAGCAGGCCTTGGGGGGCTGCTCTTCATACCTCACCTGCCAGTCCTTTTTACCTTCTTACCTTGCCAAGAGACGGGTGCCTTTGAAAAAGGTCTCTTGACTGAACATCAAGTCCCAGAATCCATGAAGGTCCAAAGGATCGGCCCACCCGGCACGCCATACCAGCTCCTTCAAGGCCTGCACAGAGGTCCTGAGTCAAGTGAAGGAAATAAGAATATTATATTTATTTTTTCCATTTTAAAAATGCCCTTCACCCGTAGATCTCAGGGCAGTTCACAACATAAATATACAAGATAAAAAGCACAAAATAAATAATAAAAACATGAACAAACCCAACCAATAACTCCTCTCCCCCGCCCTCCAGCGGCTTTTCGCGGGCTGCAGAGGCTCCAAAAGACCCCGCCCGGCATCCCCTGGGGGTGGGGTGTCGCCGTGTGTGCGTGCGCCATGACGCACATGCCGCGATGCCCCGCCCCGGGGGTGCCGGGTGGGGGCTTTGGGAGCCTTTTTGGGCTGCAAAGAGTCCCAAAGCCGCTGCTGTAGCACCTCTCAGGTGGGCGCTATTGCCATGATAAGAGAACAAGGGAGGCGAGTTCATGGTGAGTCCTGGCACCTCTTTTTCTAGAAAAAATAGCACTGGCTGGCACCTTCCCCTGGGATGGCCATGCCACACAGCTTTCATCTAGTTCACACCTGAACTTTCCAAAGCAATACAATTTGAAATTGCAGCGTTAAGCCTTGGCCACTCACATCAAAATCCAAATGCTCAGACACATATTTTATTAGGGAGCTGGTGCACTTGACAGCTATTTGCCGCTCATAAATATTTGCTGAGTCCATCCAGCCAATTGCGTGCTGTGGGAGAGAAATAATCATAATCACATGGATGCCGAGGATTGAACCTGGGACCTTGAGCATGCAAAACAGATGGGGGCTGCTGCTTCCCCCTGCTCTGTCGTCTTGGCGGCTCCCTTACCACTAATATCCCCTCCAGCGTCTCCAGGGAGGGGGCTTCTGTTAGGATGTTCAGCCAGCTGGTGTCCATCTGCTGGTAAAAGTCCTGAAAGGAGAGAAGCAAAAGCAGTTAAAAGCTGAAGACCCCCATGGAAATCCCATGTGCTCTGGAGCCTTCGAGTCCAGCATCCCCTTTCCACAGTGGCCAACCAATGACCCAGGGGGGAACCCGCAAGAAAGACGTGAGCTCAACAGCAGTGGCGTAGCTAGCCTCTGCGCTGCTGGGGGCGGCGGCAGCGCAGAGGCACCCTTACGCCAGTGGTGTGAGGTATGAAGCAGGCTCTGGGGTGAGACTTTTTTACCTTGAAGCTCTTCTGCCCGCCTCATTCTGGAAGCAGATCTGGCAGGTGAGGGCCAGCAACAGACGCGCGTGGTTGTTGTTCAGCGCGTCTGAAGCCTCCGGCAGCGTTAAGATAACATATAACGCCTTTGTGGCCTGGAGGGTCATCATCTGGCCTCTGGCGTACAGATCTTCAAGAAGGCTCCTCCAGACATCTGTGGCTGTTCTGCAATTTTTCAAAAGAGAAATTTTCTTTCCCCCCCTTTTCTTAAAAAAGTCAGGCCTCCCCCCCTTTTTTTGCAAAGCAATCTCTTTCTATATGTCATTTCCCACACACTCATCTCTTAGTGACCCAAAGTTTTCCTAGTAGACAGAAGTAGCCCCAACCCCCCCCCCTCCGCTGGGCACTCAATTAGACAGGAGCAATAGGATTGCACTATAAAGGCCTAAAATTTTGTACAAGACTCCAGCTCAGTTGATAGAGCAGGAGACTCGCAATCTCAGGGTCGTGGGTTTGAGCAAAAGATTCCTGCATTGCAGGGGGTTGGACTAGATGACCCTCGGGGTCCCTTCTGACTCTGCAATTCTAGGATAAGCCAAGTACAGTATACATAAATATAAAATAAAAATGTGCTCCAATAATGGGAGAGATGGGTTGGTTTCAACATTTAATTTCACCCATAAGCTGCCTCGAGTCCCAGGGAAATAAATATACAGTATAATAATTCTAATAATTTTTGTTTCCGATATGCAATGCTCGGTCCTCCTCCTCCTCCTCCCTTTCTCCCCCGCCCGTTCCGAGTCATCCTCATTGGCCGGCTCCTCCAACCACGGGTAGCTGGGCAAAGCCCGGGCGCCGTCAGCCAATGGGAAGTGAGAGTTGCACGCGGGGGGCGGGGCAGGGTGGAGGGCGCTGGGAGTGGCAGTTGTTTCAAGATGGCGGGTGTGGCTGCTGGCTGGAGTAAGGAGTGTGTTCCGAAGCGGCCAGGGCCCACCAGCCCACCCTGCACCCATCCCTGCCCCATGGCGGAAGCAGCCAGGGCCCACCAGCCCACCCTGCACCCATCCCTACCCCCTGGGGGAAGCAGCCAGGGCCCACCAGCCCACCCTGCACCCATCCCTACCCCCTGGGGAAAGCAGTCAGCACCCACCTGCCCACCCATCCCTGCCCCCTCGGAAAAAGCAGCCCACATCCCTGGGAGATAGATCACTGCCAGTTTTTATATTGGATCGTAGATCACACCATACGTCTTGTTGGACATGCCTGTTCTATATTACACAATGAAAAGAAACATGTGACCGATCGTGCGTCACAACCTCTTTCTGCAGGTTCCTGGGTGCTGCTGCTGCTTATATCTCCTTTTCTGATATACAGGCCAGCCAGTTCCTCCTGGAAGCACGACATGCCGGAGACACATTGGCTGTTGGTGGACGTGATCGTGGTGCTGGCCAATCCACCGTCTGAGCCACCTGGCCAAAGGCCTGCTCCCCACTTGCGTCCCGCTGCTGGTGCTGGGTTGTGCTGCTGGCAGCACTTTCCTGAAGTCCTGCCGGACCCAGGAGACGAGGAAACAGAGACCGAAGCATGAGGGGGTCGTGTGGGTCTGGGAGTGTGACTGAGGTGCGGCTCCAAGCAGATGACCCCTGCTGGGGACTCTTTTTTCCGTTTCTAGCCAGACCTGTGAGAAAATGAAACAATTTACCACCATATTATGGATGACCCTTGGGGTCCTTTCCAACTGTACAATTCTGATTCTATGAAACCCATAGCTGCAACTAATGGGGAAGCAAGATCTGTTGGGGCATGGATGCTGTGAGCCCCTCCATCCTCTGCTCAGGTTGTACTTGTGCAAATCAATTCCTGTCTCCTGAAGACACCACAGTCTCCACTGACCTTCATTCCAAGGAAAGTGAACCTGTGTAAACATCAAGAACCCTGGGAGATTGGGGAATGCACACCCGCATCTCTGCATTTATTTGTGGATGGGTGGAAACCATAATTGTGAAGCAAGAAGTGGAATCATTCACTTTTTTTGACCTTATAAGTAACAACCTTGTATTAGTTCTCAGTCCTCCTTAATGTGGAGTGACGGTTGTGTTTCTATTTAAATTTCAGACCTCATTCCTAAATCTATTGGGAGCTTGGATCCTGCTTGGGAGTTCCCCCTTTGGGCATCTGGCTGGCCACAGTGAGAACAGTCAAGCCAGAGGCTCCTCCCAGCTCTGCTTTGCCCCGCCCAGTGGGCAGGACCACTCACCACTAAACCCCGCCCTGCTTCTACCCGCATTCTACAGCCGCCCTTCGCGACCTATTGTCTTCTCCCCGCCTCCTTTCACAATGGCTCACCTGGATTGGCGCAGGCAGCCTACCACTCTCAGGAGCACCAGAGCTCGCCCCTCCCCTCTCTTCCCACTTGTCTCGCCCTCCCCTCCCCCTTACCCCGCACTGATTGGCCGAGACAGGGTGTGAGGGGCGTGGCCCGGCAGGACCAGCCTGGTGGGAGGCAAGGTGACAGAAGCAGCTGGAGGAAATTCACCCCCCAAATAAACTTAATTAACCAAGATTTAAAAAAGAACAGGTTTTGCCCAAAATTTCTAAAGTGCAAAGTGAACTATTGCAGTCAAATAAAAAAATTATATCGAAAATGTACAAGCTACTCTTTGAATGGGAACTGAAAGATGAAGTAATAAAAGAAACAACGATACAGTGGTCACAAGATCTGGGCAAGACAATACATTTAGATAGGTGGGGGAAATTATGGAGTGTTGACATAAATTTCACGGCTTGTTATTTGATAAAAGAAAATATAATGAAAATGTGTTATCGCTGGTACCTCGCCCCAGTAAAACTGGCAAAGATCTATAGAAAACATTCAAACCTTTGTTGGAGATGTAACACTGAGGTGGGGACAATATACCATATGTGGTGGGGGTGTAAGGTGGTTAAACGATTTTGGACTACGATACATGAAGAGCTGAAAAGAATAATTAAGAGCACAATTCTCAAAACGCCAGAAGCATATCTGTTAGGCTTAATGACCAATGATATCCACAAAGACAAAAGGAATATATTCCTCTATATGACTGCAGCAGCTAGATTACTAGTGGCAAAAAACTGAAAAACAGGAAAAATGCCAGAATTATTAGAATGGAGAATTAAGACCTGTGAATTTATGGAGAGGGCAAAATTAATGTCATCAACTGTCACCGAGCATGGCTTTTTACTGGGTGGCCGCGGGGCTTGGCTTGGGCATCGCAGGGGGCACCCAGAGTGTCACCCCCCTCCAGGGTGGCACCCAGGGCGAACCACCCCCAATGCCCCCACTTTGCTACGCCCCTGCCCAGTGGTCAGGGATGATGGGAACTGTAGTCCAAATACAAAAGTCCTCTCCTCCATGAATTCATCCAAATCTCCTATAAAGTCACTGAAGTTGGTGGCCACCACTGCCTCCTGTAGGAGGGAGTTCCAGAGTTTAGCTACGTACTGTGCGCCTTTGGATGCTAACTTCCTTACCGGTCACAATCATTCATAACATCTCAACATCCGCTCGTTTTGCATCACAGGGATTAGCTGTACTCAGGCCGGCAGAATGGTGCTTCCGTGTTTTGAGGGCAGATCTCTCCCTCGCCCTGTTCTCTTTTCTTCTTCCAGGAAGGGACGCCCTGTAGAATTAGCTGATCCCACTTAATCTCTCTGTTATAGTGGAGCTGATCCACATTATGAAGGACTGAGTGCACCACACTGGCCTGTTATTGCAACCCACAGTGTCTCCGGGAAATGCGTTATCCAAGCAAGCAGATGCCTGCGTTGTATGCGCTTTGTCAGGAATGCATCGGGGCTTGCATTCCGCGTGCCTAAACACTTCTCTTCCAAATGTGCACATTGGGCAGTTCACGTACGGAAAGCACTGATGCTGGTTATTAATTATTCCATTTCTCCATCAAGCAGCTGAGCAATAGGCTGGTTCGTTCGGTTCCATGTACGATTATTTAATATATATTTTATTTTAAATTTTTCAAACCCTTAGTACATATTTGATACCATTCTTTCTAATACATATGAACTTACCCTCCATCCCATGGTTTCCTTATTTCTCCTTATTTTGCTCCGTATCATGGAAAGAAGTAGTTCCAACAAAAGAGGAGTGGACGTTAAAACGATTGTAGTGTATGGAGATGGTGAAGTTGACGGCAAAAATAAGAGACCTAAAAGACAAAATGTTTGTGGAAGAGTGGAGATCCTTTTTGGACTATCTGAGAAAATGTTGTTGTTTAGTCGTGTCCAACTCTTCGTGACCCCATGGACCAGAGCACGCCAGGCACTCCTGTCTTCCACTGCCTCCCGCAGTTTGGTCAGACTCATGTTGGCAGCTTCGAGAACACTGTCCAACCATCTCGTCCTCTGTCGTCCCCTTCTCCTTGTGCCCTCCATCTTTCCCAACATCAGGGTCTTTTCCAGGGAGTCTTCTCTTCTCATGAGGTGGCCAAAGTATTGGAGCCTCAGCTTCAGGATCTGTCCTTCCAGTGAGCACTCAGGGCTGATTTCCTTCAGAATAGATAGGTTTGATCTTCTTGCAGTCCATGGGACTCTCAAGAGTCTCCTCCAGCACCATAATTCAAAAGCATCAATTCTTCGGCAATCAGCCTTCTTTATGGTCCAGCTCTCGCTTCCATACATCACTACTGGGAAAACCATAGCTTTAACTATATAGACCTTTGTCGGCAAGGTGATGTCTCTGCTTTTTAAGATGCTGTCTAGGTTTGTCATTGCTTTTCTCCAAAGAAGCAGGCATCTTTTAATTTCGTGACTGCTGTCACCATCTGCTGTGATCATGGAACCCAGGAAATCAAAATCTCTCACTGCCTCCATTTCTTCCCCTTCTGTTTGCCAGGAGGTAATGGGACCAGTGGCCATGATCTTAGTTTTTTTGATGTTGAGCAATCCTTAGCAAACTACAGTTCCCAGGATCCTTTGCCCGAGGGAGGAGGCCATGACTGTTTAAAGTGGTATGAAAATGCTTTTAAATGTGTAGTGCAGATGGGGCCAAAGATGAAAATATGTCAACGTCTGGATGGCCTTGCCTAACCAAAAGCGATTCAAGCAGGTGCAGGAAAAAGCTCAGCCAAGGCGCCTGACTAGTGTCAAAAGGCAGGGAGTTCCAAAGCCTAGGTGCCTCCATACTGAAAGATTTATTTCCTATGACTGATGTGTACAATGATGGCAGAATACAGCCACAAAGAAAAAAACAACCCCACACCAGTATGGAGGCGCCCTTTATTTAATTCAGTGTTGGCTTTCTTTTATTTCTTCCTTTTTTGGTATGCTATGATTTTATGATTTTGCAATGTTTAAATGTCTTTATCGTACACCAATGTGAGCGTTTCCTGCCCCTGCAATAATTAGTTTGATGGCTGATAAATATATATTTTTAGAACTAAATAAATGTATGGTTAAGGGTCAAGGGATTTTTAAATCTGAAAAAAGGTTCTTTTGTGGGGAGGGGGGTTGTGTGTGTTCTATATGGGTTTCTCAATGTAACCACAGGGAATTGAATAATAATAATAATAATAATAATAATAATAATTCTATACATGGTCGAGGTAACTGGGACTGCATCCAGTGAAGTCTTCCAAAGAGGAAACCCATTGAAATGAATGGGCCTAGTCGTGTGCATTGTCTGTGTAAGCCCCACTAAATTCAATGGAGCTTACTTCTGAGTAAACATGTTTAGGATTTTGCTGTTAAGTTGTATACCACCATTATTATTATTATTATTATTGACCGCCTTTCATCAAAAGATCCCTAGAGCAGTTCACATAATACAGGTATTCCACGATATTCTAATTTTTTGAGTTTCGTGGTATGACAAGGTTAAGGCCCATAAAACTCAAAAAACTCCCCCCCTTCCCACAGATACATTTAAAAGGCTGTAGGATATTAATCAGCCAGTATAATATAACATAATCTGTTATATAAAATGCAATAAAAGGGGGATAAAATGAGGCATTTTCTGTTCATGCCTTGAGGAGCTATTCTTTGAGTTACAGAGAAAAGAGGGGAAAAATCCACATTTTAAGAAATTATCTGTGGAAAATTATTCTTCATGAGAAATATTTGTTTTATGGAAATTCTGTGTATTTAATGGTTCTCTCAGGGTGCATGTATGATTATTTCAAAAGTATGCATTTTATGTGTTTCAGCTGAGGCAATTTATGAGCGTCTGAGGAGAATGTTTTCTAGGAAGGGGTTTATGGATATTTAATATTTATTTATATTTGTTTTACCTAATGAATAAAACTTTATATTATTCACTAACGAGGCATTTATTTATGAGGGAAAAGTACAGTACCTGTAATAAGATCCCCGTCGCGCTTCCACATCTGCGCATGCGCAACTACCTCAGCCCACTGAGGCGCTGCCCCCTCCATCTCTCTCATTTTCAATTTACTTCAAGAACGCCACCTTCTCAGCCAATCGAATCGCCAAGATCATCTTCCTTGGCCAATGGGAGAAGTCCGCTTCAGCATGGCTCCGCCTTCCCTCTTTTATGTGTGTTTGTGTGAAAGCATTCTGCGAACTGCCAATCATCTTAACCCGCCTCCTTCCTATTCTGCTCCGCGGCCCCTCAGCCAATCAGGAAAGCCCTTCACGGTGAGGGGAAAGAAAATATTGTTTACCTCAGAGAGGAAAAAACGGTAAAGATGAAAAAAGAGGTGGACAGGGAGGGGGGAGCGAGGGAGGAGAAGTGGGCGTGGCCTTGTCTTTATTTGCGGAGGAGTGGGAGGGGCAACCCGCCTTATGCTAGAAGGTAGACGCGCCCTTTGCTCCCATAGGCGTAAAAGGCGCGAGGTGGGCGTGACCATAAGGCCCCCGGGCACCGCCCACCACTACATAAAGGCGGCTGTCGGAACGTTCCGGTCCGCCATTTTGTGAAGCCGAAGGGAGGAGAAGGAGAGGAAGCAGCTGCCGCGAGGGGGAGCCGAGAAGGAGGAGGAGGAGGAGGAGGCGGCGGGGGGAAAGACCCGACCGGGGGTTCGGCGACTAGGGGGCGGCCCGGATGGTGAAATCCTCCCTGCAGCGGATCCTCAACAGTCACTGCTTCGCCCGCGAGAAGGAAGGAAATAAAAAGACCCACGTCCCTGCCAACATGCCCGCCCTGCCCGCCAGCGCCGCTTTGAGGAGGTGAGGAGGAAAAGAGAAAGGAACAGGGAGAGGAACGCCCCCCCCCCAAAGCAGGCGCCTCGCTTTGCCTGACGGGCCGCGGCCTTGTCGCGCAGGCCACGCCCTATAAGCCCCGCCCTTCCGCACGAAGGGCCCGAGGAGGGCTGGCTTTGGTTTGGGCCTGCCCTTCCCTCTTCTCCCCCACTAGCTCCTCATACATATAAATACGTGTGTGTATGTATACATTTCTGTGTGTATATGTATGTATGTATATGTGTTTAGGGAAAGGATAAAGTAGAAAATGTAGGGGGGACTAGAGATCAAACTATACTTTGAAAAGGGAAGGGGGCTATAGACAAAAAAAAATCGGGAATAAGAAAGGGGGAAGATATTCAAGTATTTTTGAAAAAGGGAGGGGGTGTAAATGTAAAAGTGCTCCAAAAAGGAAGGAAAACCTGTGTTTTCCCCTCCCCCTTTTTTCTCTTCCGCCCCCAGCACCCGAAATGTTTTTTGGGGGCCTTTATCTGGCGTAGGGATGGAGGGGGACTACAGAGAAAAATATGTTTAATGGGGGGATGATACTAAAGGTTTAAAATGCAGAGAGAGGGCTAAAGATTTTTTTTTTTAATGGGAGGGGAATTGTAGATGACCAAACTACTTTGAATAGAGAATAAGAGATTTTAAAAGCAATGTGATTTAGTAAGGGAGCAAGAGTTTCTAAAAACTAGGAGCAAGCTAAAGAGATGTAAAATGCCAAAAGGGATTAAAGGTTTATGAAAGAGATTAAAATGTGTTTAAAAGGAGGGGGGTGTCAAGATTAAAATATTTTAAGGGTCGGCTAGAGATCAAAAATAGAGAAAAGACAATCTATCCATTTGGGGCCAAAATTCAGGTTTTTCTCCTGTTTCCATGCAGTCCCCCAATATAATTGGGGATAAACCATATTGTTTTTGTAAGAACAAGTTCAGGCATTCAACCCTGTAACCCCCTTCTCCCAAAAAGACAACTAGGCAGCAGTTCTTATATCTACTTGTTAAAAATTCAGCTTGTGTTTTTTTCTCTCCACCTCACTCCATAGTAATGCTCTTTCTAGGTGCCTCTAGGTTCCAAAGCCCTAACCATGTTTAGTCATCAGGGGCTGATGGGAGTTGAAATCCAGCAAAGCAACATCTGAAGTTAGTTGGGTTGGGGAAGACAGTGGTGGCTAGATAACACTCCTCCCCCCCCCTCCCCATGGAAAAAAGTTAAAGAAACACTTTTCACCACCATGCACAATTTTATTTTTGAAAAAGAACCTCTTAAACTTAGCATCTGAAGAATAGGTATCTGAAGAAGTGTGTATGCACACGAAAGCTCATACCAAGAACAAACTTAGTTGGTCTCTAAGGTGCTACTGGAAGGATTTTTGTTTGTTTGTTTTTGTTTAAACTTAGCACTTTTTTCCCTAACCTAACCCTGAACATAATTTAGCTGTAAGGCACCATTTGTGTTTGTTTAGGGACATATTTAGGTTTCAGCTTCTGCCTGGTTAGGTTCTGTGTATACAGATAGAGTGTGTGGGTGATCTTTTCCCTAACACCTCTCAAAAGTTCTCTGTTCAGTAGGGCCTTGCCTTTTGCCTCGTTGCCTCATAGCTAAATTATGTTCAGCGTTATGGTGGAGGGGAAAAGGTGCTGGGTTTAAGAGGTTCTTTTAAAATAATTGTGCATTGTGGTGAAGTGTGTCCCTTCGGTGCCTTACACTGCCAACTACAGTATACCTCATTGACAACCACTACTCAGATATTGGGTGGGGGGAGAGAGGAGAGTGAGTGTTACCTTTGTTCATTTGTTCTGTATCCATAGGGAGGAAGGACTGAGTGAGACCCACTTCTGTTAATTAAGGAACGAAACAAATTGTTTCTGCTGCTCTTTCACACGCACCCCAACACACATGCTAGCCTTTTAACACCAGCGTATAGGAAGAAAGGGGCCAATTTTAAAGGTGGAAGGGGAAGAATGTGAGCGATCCTTGTTCTTTTGGGAAGTTCAAGTTTGTCCTTCCACTTTCCGCTGCTTGTACACCTACTTGGCAGCCAGCAACTAGAGGAAAGTTCTTACCTGTATATGTTTGCAGGGAATGAGAATTTATTTCTGATCACACGGGACAAAATAAAATTTTATCACACATAAGCCTTTGCGTAAAATGACAATAGGCTACCAGGCACTGAACACTCCACAAAAGGAGGAGGTATTATTTTAAAAATGTATGTATGTATATGCTGAGGGTGAGGGAAAGCAAGGTGCACTTTTATATTCTATAGTGAGAAACTCCTCCTTCCCGTCCTTCATTTGGTACTCACCCCCCCCCCCCCAGAGAAGAAGACTCTTCCTAAACAGTATGAAGGGACAGATGAAGCAAACCCCATATCTGATCATTGTGGGGAAGCATCTGCTCCCTAGGAAAGAATGAGGTTCTGCTCTCCTTTGTTGCAGACGAGGTCATTGGTTATGAGAGACCTTCCCCTGATCCAGACAAAAAACAGATCCTCGTTTTATCATTAGTGGAAAGGCTTCATCCTTTAGACACCTTACTCAGTATAGGTTTCAGGGAAACGAGTGACAACATAAAGGAAAAATGAGCACCAACTTCACTCTTCCCTATCAAAACCTTGGGAGCCTTTTGTGAAAAACTGTTCCTGTGCAGTTCCTCTGACTTTTTTTTTTTTTTTTGGCAGAATAGCCTATGTACAGTCGTACCTCGGGTTATGTACTTAATTGGTTCCGGGTCGCTGTATGTAACCCAAAACGTACGTAACCCGGAAAACGCTTCTGCGCATGCACGAATTGCACATGCGGTGGGTTAGGGTTACTGGAGTTCGTAACCCAAAAAGTACGCAACCTGAAGCGTACATAACCCGAGGTACGACTGTATTCATACAGCAAAGGCAAATCTTCTGCAGTGCAAATTTTCTCACTGATGTGCATTGTTAAAATAACCACATTTAACAATTCTTCCAAGTGGATACGTATAACACTAGGGTCCCAAGTAGAGGGAAGCTCCGTTCGATACATAGTGTGTGTGTAAAAAAGAAAATGGTGTCTTTACTACATAATCTAAATCAGATTTCACCAACCTAGTGTCCTCCATATCTTTTGGGCTGCAATGACCAGTGGCAGTCCTGGCTGGCGCTTATGGGAAATGGGAAGTTCAAAACTTTTGGAGGGCACCAGGTTTAGCAAAAACCACCTCTAGATTTCCCATGTCACTGAATTCAGAAATGGGACCACCTTTTAGAAAAGGGGTGGGGGCTCTAGACAATATTTGAGGTGGGGGCAAATTCACATGTCAAGCACTTAATTCACTCTTGCCATCAGTAGGGCTTAATAATGTCTCTTCCTCTACTTTTGATCATGTTAGAAGAAGCAACTCAAACTGAGCGTTATTGTGATGTAACTGTCCGCCTCTGGGAGAGCAGGGGAGTTTCCTAGCTGATGTCCTCTGGGTGTGGCTTGCCGTGAACTTCCTTTTTTAGTGCCATTGGAGGTGACATGGGGCCTTGGCCAACTGCACCTTCCCAGAACAGGCAGGGGACCCACTTCCCCTTCCCCCAAACCCATTGCCTCATCTCTTGTCTGCTAAGATCTGCAGGCGCACACTTTATTGGCACTGCCTAGGAAGGGATGTTCCTTTGAGGATTATAGAATGAGAAATGGGGGTGGAGACTTCTAGGGTGGCACTTGCATCCCTTTACTCCTCTAATAGCCCTTCCTCCCTTGCCTTGCCATTCTTCATGAGCTCAGAAGAGATGGTTGTAGCCCCTGCCAGACCATTGCAAAGAAGCTTCTCTTCTCCTCTGAGCCCATGCCTCAGCTCCCTTTTCTCAAATCTCAGTGCAAAAGTAGCAGCTGATCCAATAATGTTTAAAGAAAAATCTGTTTCTCTGAGAAAGACGTCTTGTTTTGACCAGGCCAGGGATGGGAAATTGGATATCTGACCCACTGTAAGCAAGGTCTGGGCTTTTTTTTTGCATGTAATACTTTACACCGTGGCCTGTTCCCTACATAAAATTAAGAGGTACAGGTCGTATTCCTTTCCCTCTCAGGGATTTGGATCTCTGAAGCATAGTGTACGAGGCATATACAGTGGTACCTCTACTTAACGGGCACCTCTGGTTACGTATCCTTTGGGATACGCACACAGCAAACCTGGAAGCAGTTGCAAAAACCTCGGGATCTGACCGGAGCTCCTGAACGGATCCCGTCCACAACCAGAGGTACCACTGTAACTGAATGCTATGGCAATGGTTGCCTTCATGTCCTTCCTGACACCACCTGCCTAAAACCCTGTTGCAGAGAGCCCTGTTTAGACTAACCTGCCCCCCAACATGGTGTCTTCCTTGCCCCTAATCATTGGCCAGGCTGGGTTAAGTACACAGTAGCACTTGGTAGTATAAACTTGGATCGTCCCCAGCTTGGGATGTTGGTGGGGTGAGCATCCTGGGTCAGCTCTTCTCCCAGAGATTGAGTTTGTCCCTTGATGTGCAGTGGGTCTTGATCAGCTAGGTTTGGATAGAGCAGGGGACCCCTTGGGTCATTTAGTCCACCCCCTTGCAGTGCAACTATCTTTCGGGGGCGGGGCTTGAATCAGACCACTAATTCTCAGAACAGCCCTGGCGGCGCACTCAATATGAGGGGGGTAGCTAGGCTGTGTGTGAAAATCAGTACCAGCCTTGTGTGCCCTGTGGTGCTGCTGAAATGACCTCAGAACACAATGCAGGGGGGTTTGAGTCAAAGGCAAATGCTTTTGTGGGTTGTTGAGGCTGGAACTGGATTGAATCCGGTCTGGAATAGTCTCCTTTCTTTGAATCCTCTCGGTTCAACAGTGGGTGTTGAATTTACAAAGCCAGAGTGCATAATTTGGATCTGCAGACAGGTGAGGCACAGCCAACCTATGTTTCAAGTGATTCTCCTACTCAACAGCACCCAAGACATCCATGCTTGCTCAGATCCAGGCCCGCAGGAGCCTGCCTTAGTTAGGTGATCCATGGAGAACTGGCGATTGTTCCCCCGCCAGTGGATTGCAATCTTGGTTATGCGATCGGGCTTCCTGTGTAACAGGGCTGATTCCTTGGCAGCCTGCAAGGATAGAGGGGTGTTGAACCCTGGGCATAATGGCTGCTTAAGGAGAAGGCTGAGTTCATGATGGAAAACACTTAAGGCTGGTAGTTCTTGAATACTAGAATGGACCTTTTTCTGTGGTGACTCCCCCTTTATGGAATGCCCTCCCCAGAGAAGTTCTGGCGCAGTCCTTTATCTTTAGGCACCAGGTAAAAACTGTCCTCTGTAACCAGGCCTTTAACTATCTGTGGCCTTTTAGAAGTAGGTGGGGGTGTTTCTAATGTATTTTTCCTGTTAGTATCAGAATTGCAGAGTTGGAAGGGATCCCCAAGGGTCATCTAGCCCAACCCCCTGCAATGCAGGACTCTCAGCGAAAGATGACAGATTGGCATCCAACCTGTGCTTAAAAACCTCCAAGGAAGGAGATTTGATATTAATGTACCTATGTGGGGTTTGTTATTTGTCGGTTTGGTTGTATGCCATTTTGGGTTGCCCTGAGCAAGATAAAGCAACTGCCAAATTTAATAAAAAATAAAATAAAACATGCCCTGTGGTTTCCTGCCTGGAACCATTCTCCCACTCATTCAAACGTAAACGGCACAGAGCATTGTAAGACGATGGGGTTAGTAACTGGATGTTGGGCCTAATGGCACCAAACCAGGAATTACAATAGCAAATGTACATGGAAAAGGCGCCCTTAATGAGTAGATACAGCCTGTCTGAAAACCTTAAAAGAAGTCACAAACCATTGTAACCCGGAGCAGCGTTTTTCTGCGCCTCAGATGACTCAGTCATTTCCCCCCCCCCCCACATTTGAGCAACCTTGAGCCCAGCTTGTGTGGCCGAAGGGGGAATAAAATAAATCTGATTGTTGTCCAGTCCTTTGAGCAAAGCACTGCGTCGCGTTAAGGGATTAGTGGGGCGGTTGTTTCTTTTTTTGCTGTTCAAAATGGTGGCTGTCAGGGCTTCCTCCCCACCCCTTGTTTATACTGTTTTGCAAATGGCTGCTGGCAGGATGGTTGTGAGAATTTCCCCGAGGGGGAACCTTGATCTGCTTCATCTGCTGAGGTGACGCATCCAGCGAGAGCCTGCAGGGTGAAGGATGGTGCAGAGGGAGGGGCTAAGTGGGACAGCGATGATCATCGCCTGCCGTTGATGTCAAAAAGGAGACGGGGCTCATTCAATTCAGCTGGCTTGCTGTTGACATAGCACTGTACGTGAATGCTGCACGGCTAGCTTGCTTCAGCTGTGTGGGACATTTAAATGGCAGCTTAGAAATTCAGAAATAGCGGTTGGCGTTTTGCAGCTGCAAGTTCCGTTCTTAACGTGTGGACGCATGCACTTTTTTTGTTTTTGTTTTAAATGGCAGTTCTCCAATTTAGCTTGCAGGCTTGCTGCTCCCAGTATTAAATTCCCAGTAGAAAGAAGCAAAACACATTCTGGATTAATGAAGCTTTATGTATTTTATTGCAACTAGCGAAGGAGAAGGGAAAGGGCTTCCAGTTCTAAAGAATGTGAGTGTGGCAAGAGGATAATAGGGAATGCACATGTTTGTGGGCTGATGGGGCAACAGAGTGCTAGTTAAACAACTAGAAAGGGAGCCTTTTAGTCCTCTCCCCAGCCCCTGCCTGCTTCCTGGGTTGGAGCTCCCATTAACCCTGAAAACTTAAGCAACTCCCCAGAGAATAGCAGATAGCAAAACAGCAGACTTTAATATCAGTGGAGTGCATCCAGATTGTTTTGTGTGTTAGCATTCAACAGATACAAGTGTGACATTTGCACGATTATTGGAGTTGGAAGCAATTTGTGGGGTGTGTGTGTTAATTTTTGGTAGGCTTTTTCAAACTTGGAGCTCATGCTGTTAGTCCATAAGAAATTGATGCCCTCCCTAGGTGTGCAACCCTGACCACTTTCCCCCTCTCTTTTTCTCAGTTCCAGAGTGTCCTTCAGTTGCTGTAGTAACCTGGGTCCGGGGCCTCGGTGGTGCTCCTGATGCCCCTCACCCACCCCTGAAGATCCCAGGTGGGCGAGGGAATTGTCAGAGGGATCACAATCTTTCAGCTAACTTATTTTATTCCGTAAGTATGCTTGCACTCTTCAAGTGGGTTTAATCCCTGCCTATTTTAAGGGGTTTAGAGATTAGGCTGAGATGTGTCCTTTAACTTCAGTGGGTCTACTCTGAGCGGGACTCACGGTAGATTCAGCCTAACGCTTTCCCCACAGCCGCAAGCAGATAAAAAAACGCCTTTGTTTCCTTTAGGATAATCGGCTGAATGTAACAGAAGAGATAACATCCAATAACAGGACGAGAATCCTGAATGTCCAGTCCAGGCTGACGGATGCCAAACACATCAGCTGGAAAGCTGTGTTGAACAATAACAACTTGTACATCGAAATTCCCAGTGGCTCTCTGCCTGAAGGGAGCAAGGACAGGTAAGGGGTGGAAGGAGTTACGGTGTGCCTTGGTTGTTATGGTTGGAGTGGGGTGGGAGAGGCTGACAGCAAATGTATAGCTCTGGTCAAGTCTCGTTCTTGAATCTGTGGCTTTTACAGAACTGCCCTCACGGTCTGTCCCTGTGTTGTGCAGTGTGCTTTACACACTGATTAAGCAGGTTCACAGTGGATGAGTGGTCTATCTGCTGAGAATTAGCTGCTATGGCTAAGTGGACCCTCCGTGTTTGCAGACAGTGTGCTGCTGCAGGGGGGAGTTTAATGTCTTTCAGACTGCTGGTGGACATTCTAGTGGCATCTGATTGGCCACTGGGGATCAGGTGGTGCTGGTGGCGCAACAGGGATAGGCTGAGGCTGTTCAAATACCAGGTGCCCCCCCCCTTCCCTTTACAGGAGAATGGAGGAATTTCTCCTCGTTAAATTGGTCCTGGGGAACCTGTGCTATTCTACTTTTGTACCTATTAAGTACGTACAGGTTTCCTGCTTTTTCCACAGAGGTGGTGTGGGGCTTCAAAAAAGAGGCCTGTGTTTTAACAGGAAAGGAATGCAGTCCGGGTTCTTCTAAGTTCCCACGTGTGCATCTTAATTCCTAAAACCAGTTCTTGCCAGTAGCATTGCGGGGCAGAGGCCATCCTGGGTAATTCCTGTAGTCTGTTCAGCCCCAGGAGATTATTAAGATATAAATGGCAGCTGCTGGCTCCTTAAGGAGCTTCTGCTGCTTTTGAATTGCATTCTCCCTCCCAGTCCCATCGCACTTCCTCTGCCCAAATCAAAACCGCAGCTGGATAAAATACTTCTTGAGCAGGGAAGTGGAAAACAGAGTTTTCACTTGCTTCCTGTTCTTTTCCCCTACCTCCAGTTTTGCAGTTCTTCTTGAGTTTGCTGAAGAACAACTTCAAGTGGACCATGTCTTCATTTGCTTCCACAAGAATAGAGACGACAGAGGTAAGAGAGGCTGGCTTGGTGGCTGGGGTGTGTGTGTGAGGAACCGGTGTCGCCTCCCCAGTGGCATGGGTGGGAGATGGCGGGCAAACAGGAACTCATCCTACCTCTCTTCTCTCCCCGGCAGCCTCGCTGCTCCGTACTTTCAGCTTCTTGGGCTTTGAGATTGTGAGACCCGGTCATGCCCTCGTCCCCAAGAGACCCGATGCTTGCTTCATGGCGTACACCTTCGAACGAGACTCTTCCGAAGAAGACTAGATTGCAGTGTTTGCCTTGTTAGAGCTTTTCTCTCTCTCTCTCTTGTTTCTCTTTGTCAAAGATGAATCTGTAGAAATTTTGTCAACATCTTTAAATGATACGTAGCGCACAAGCGCCAGAAAAAAAGAAAGAAAGAAAGATGACTTGTTCCTTTGTACGAATTATTTGTGACAGGCTGCTCTGGTGGTGGTGGTGTGGGGGGGAAAGATGTTGAAAATTTCCACCTTTTGTCATCTGTTTTTTTTCTCTCTCCTGGATTTGTCCGCATGTTGTGATTGTGCAAAGAAAAAAAAATAAATGCTCACTCCAAATTAGCAGTATATTTCTTGGAAGTTTAATATTGTGTGTTTGTGATACTGAAGTATTTGCTTTTAATTCTAAATAAAAGTTTATATTTTACTTTATTGCTAGTTTTAATGTTTAATAACAGTTGGTGTGTTCGGCTAGGGAGGGTTTTTTAGCCTGGACTTGTAGAGCAGGAATGAGGCATGTTGGGCTCTCAACTCCTCTCATTCCTAGCTAGTGTGGTTGAGGCAGACGGCAGTTGTAGTTCAGCAACAACGAGAAAGTGGCGAGTCTCCTTGCTGACGAGATCATGACATTGGTCCTACTGTGAAGGTTCATTTTCTGCAGGGAATAGTTCTTCACTCAAATCAGGGTCCTTTCAAGCAACACAGTTGTGTATTCCACAACATCACCTGGCCTTGTTGGGGGTCCTCTTCTCAATAATGTAATTTGGGGCCGATTCAGAGCCTTTCCATGGGTTGCGGCTCATTTGTGTTATTGTCAGTATTGCTTCAAGATAAAAGGGATTCTAGGGTGCAGAGTGGGCCTCTTAAGATTACTTTCCTATGTCCTGCAAGCCTTTTTTACAGGTGCCTAAGTAGGGCTGGGCGATAGCTGGTGCTCAGCATCACAATATATCACCAGCTAAACATCGTGATAATGTATTGCACTGATTGAGAAGGATGGAGCTATGTATAGTCATCGGCTGGCTTCTTGGTTTTCCCCGCATCTTGATTTTTTGCCAGTGCCTACTGTTGTGATGTGGGTGGCGCTGTGGGTTAAACCACAGAGCCCTAGGGCTTGCTAATCAGAAGGTTGGCAGTTCGGATCCTGTTGCTCGGTCCCAGCTCCTGCCCACCTAGCAGTTCGAAAGCATGTCAAAAGTGCAAGTAGATAAATAGGTACTTCTCCGGCGGGAAGGTAAACGGCGTTTCCGTGCGCTGCTCTGGTTCGCCAGAAGCAGCTTTGTCATGCTGGCCACATGACCCGGAAGCTGTACGCCGGTTCACTCCGCCAGTAATGCAAGATGAGCGCCGTAACCCCAGAGTCGGACACGACTGGACCCTAATGGTCAGGGGTCCCTTTACCTTTACCTACTGTTGTGATTCACTGCCCCCTGCATGAGGCAGGAGGGAGCTGAGCCGGCAGAGATAATGGGCTGTGGGAATTGAGAGAAACATTGCCCGGCTTCACAATTTCCCCCACATTCTGATTTTTGCAAAGCACACACAGACACCATGGTTTGCTGTACATTGCCAGGTCAAAAATATTGAAACCGATATTGTGATACGAACTATCATCCAAAGCAGGTTTTATCAAGATAGCGCCCAGCCCTAGTGCCTGGTAACCTTAAATTGGGACTGGTGTTTGAGTTGTTGCAGCAGTTCAGACAAGCAGCTGTAGGAAACGTGCAAGTCTCTGCATTCTCATTTCTCTAACACGTCTCTTCGCCTCCGTTGAGCTTGTTGCTATGAGAAGTCCCAACTCCTGGCTTCTCACTCCCTGTTCCTTTAATCCTAGGCTGGTTTTATACCCTGTAATGCAGCACCATGCATTATCACAAAACGCCTATCCTGTGTTCCCATCTCAAGACAAACCGCAGTCTACTTTTGCCAGTTGTTGTTGTTGTTGTTCAGTCGTTCAGTCGTGTCCGACTCTTCGTGACCCCATGGACCAGAGCACGCCAGGCACGCCTATCCTTCACTGCCTCTCGCAGTTTGGCCAAACTCATGTTAGTAGCTTCAAGAACACTGTCCAACCATCTCATCCTCTGTCGTCCCCTTCTCCTTGTGCCCTCCATCTTTCCCAACATCAGGGTCTTTTCTAGGGATTCTTCTCTTCTCATGAGGTGGCCAAAGTACTGGAGCCTCAACTTCAGGATCTGTCCTTCTAGTGAGTACTCAGGGCTGATTTCTTTGAGAATGGATAGGTTTGATCTTCTTGCAGTCCACGGGACTCTCAAGAGTCTCCTCCAGCACCATAATTCAAAAGCATCAATTCTACGGCGATCAGCCTTCTTTATGGTCCAGCTCTCACTTCCATACATTACTACTGGGAAAACCATAGCTTTAACTATACGGACTTTTGTCGGCAAGGTGATGTCTTTGCTTTTTAAGATGCTGTCTAGGTTTGTCATTGCTTTTCTCCCAAGAAGCAGGCGTCTTCTGATTTCGTGACTGCTGTCACCATCTGCAGTGATCATGGAACCCAAGAAAGTGAAATCTCTCACTGCCTCCATTTTGCCAGTTACACTGCAGCAAACCCATGGATCCATCTAGCTGAGCATTGTCTACACAGAAAAATTGGACGCCAAGGCAAAATGCTTGCCGCTGTGAACTTTACCTGAGGGTCACGTACTTACACTGCTCACGAGATAGGCATTGAAATGACTGTAGCATAAGTAGTAAACAATCAGAATTGTCGAGTTGACACTGCAGTTGTCCCATAAGGGGATAAGACCTGCAACCTTGGCATTATCGGCACCACAACCAAACTTAGGATAGGTCCCCCCACCCTGCTGGAAACCTTAGGCACGGTGAAAAAGGAGAACAGGTGGAGAAACTCTTTCAGCCTGAGAGCTGCCTTTTCGGGACTTGCTGACAGTGGTGGGGCAAAAAAATAAAATTTATCTGACTAGCAGGATAACTTATGCGCATACTCCTCTATTCTCTACCCAGACCAGCAATACCACGGTGTATTGGCAACCAAAATGGTCAAAGGCCTGGAAACGATGCCTTATGAGGAACAGCTTAGGAAGCTGAGTATGTTTAGCCTGGAGACGAGAAGGTTAAGGGGTGATATGATAGCCATGTTCAACTATATCAAAGGATGTCATATAGAGGAGGGAGAAAGGTTGTTTTCTGCTGCTCCAGAGAAGCGGACACGGGGCAATGGATTCAAACTACAAGAAAGAAGGTTCCACCTAAACATGAGGAAGAACTTCCGGACAGTAAGAGCTGTTCGACAGTGGAATTTGCTGCCAAGGAGTGTGGTGGAGTCTCCTTCTTTGGAGGTCTTTAAGCGGGGCTTGACAGCCATCTGTCAGGAATGCTTTGATGGTGTTTCCTGCTTGGCAGGGGGTTGGACTGGATGGCCCTTATGGTCTCTTCCAACTCTAGGATTCTATGAAAAGCACTCAAGGAAAGTGAGGCAGGGCTGGCGAGAGTGTCCAGGGCCAGGCAGGAAGTCCTGCAGGATCTCTGTTGTCTCCAAGGCCTGAGGTGCCCCATCTCTGAGCCAGAAGGGGAAAGGGAGCAATGTTTTGGACACATCTTGCCCAAATTAAAGAGATGGCGTGATCATAGAACTCTAGTTGTTTTTAAGCAGAGTTTGGATGGCCATCTTTAATGGATGCTTTAGCTGAGATTCCTGCATTGCAGGGGGTTGGACTGGATGGCCCTTAGTGGTCCTTTCCAGCTCTATGATTCTATGCTAAAGTTCTCAATCTGATGGAGCAAGATGCTGGCTCCAACCCCAATGAATCATAATCATAAAAATAAGGGGCAATGCAAACCTGAACCTCTAGGTTAGAATGACTTTTTGTCGGAACAATTCCACGATTCTAAGTCCCATTTGTTCTGTTGAATTAATTCAACTAGTTTAAATTAAATTTTGAATATGCGATTGATGCTTACCGTTTTGAAACTTGATTGCCTCGTGATCTTGGCGGGCTGTGCAAACCGCTATTCTGAACCATGCTTTTTGTAGGGGGTGCTGGCCCCCAAAGGTTTGGCAACCGCTGTTGTGGATAATACTGAGCCAGGTGACCTGGCTCGAAATAAAGGAACTTCCTATTTCCCTACCTGTTCTCCCCCACCTTGGAGCGATCAGTGGTCATGAGCCCAATCCACTATACACAACTGGGGAAGCTAAACTCTGCAAACAGGCACACCCTTGGTTTTTATCAAAACAAAATGGGCCAAGGCTTCCCCTCCCATGGGCTGCATGCCCCCCCACCTGTCCCCACCCTCTGCCTGGCTCTGTTTAGCAGATTCGGAATGAAATGTCTCGACAACTGTTGTTTTAAATTACTTCCTTTTAAATTACTTGCTTTTGAACTCAGCGAGGATTTCAGTTCCAAATATTCTGATTATTTCTACTTTTAGTTACTTGATGGGGGGGCAGCTGCTGCTCTCTTGGCTTATGCCCATGTCCCCTCCTTCAAATGAGCGTCCTTGCACCCTCAACTGACATTACGAGGAAGACAATGTGCATTTCGAAACGGCGTTTTTAATTCCTTCCTGGGCCTCCCCACCTCTCCCTCTCACCCCCCCCCGCCCAAAAAAGCATTGCGACATTGTGCAGAGGACACATCCAAGGCGGTCGTTGTGCAATGCCTCTGCCAGCATGCCTTGATAACTCATATCCCTTAAAAAAAATCCCTACTTGCCGTACCCCTTTAGATAGCACCAGAACAGCAAAAATTATCAACCCAATGAGTGCTAGGGTGCAAAGGTCGCCTTCGTTTTCCCCACGCTGAAAAAAACACATGTTCAAAGCTTTTGCAGTTTTGGAAACAGCAGTCAAGGAGGCAGCGTTCCTGACTCCATGTGCTTTGCGACGCATGTGGCGGGGGTTCCTTGCGCATGGCGCAAGCTCTCTCTGTTTCAAGAGCTGGTTTCGTATGATCTGCCCTGCTTAGGCTCTGGGCCACAGGATGGAGCGTTGCTCAGATCTTCTGAACATAATTCCCGGGGAAGAGGCCTTCTCGCCCATGAAGCCGGCCTTTCCACCATCCGGAGGGGTCTGCGAAAACAATACATGACAAGGTGTTCGTGTTGCTTGTCAACCCCACCTGCGACCATCCACCCCTTCCTTATTGAAACAGCTGCTGCTTAAAACCATCTCTTGAAAACTAGCCTTTTTTGCACTCCTCCTCTCCTGCCCTAGCTACATGCACACCCTCCAACATTTCTCTGATGAAAACAGGGTCATTCTACAGACCCTCCAAGTGTCCCTACTTTCCAGGGGCAGTCCTGGATTTTCAGAAGCTGTCCCGGTTTCCGATTTGATCCTGGAATGTTCGGCTTTTCCTTAGGACATACCTATTTTCATTGGAGAAATATACAACCTTTAGAAGACACCTGAAGGCAGCCCTGGATAGGGTAGTTTGTCAATGTTTAATGTTTTATTATGTTTTTATATGTGCTGGAAGCTGCCAGTAAGATGGGCAGGGAATAATGATAATAATAATAATGATGCAGGAATAGGATGTCCCTACTTTCATCAGGGGACGCGGGTGGCGCTGTGAGTTAAACCACAGAGCCTAGGGCTTGCCGATCAGAAGGTCGGCGGTTCGAATTCCCACGATGGGGTGAGCTCCCGTTGCTCGGTCCCTGCTCCTGCCCACCTAGCATTTCGAAAGAATGTCAAAAGTGCAAGTAGATAAATAGGTACCGCTCCGGCGGGAAGGTAAACGGCGTTTCCGTGCGCTGCTCTAGTTCGCCAGAAGTGGCTTAGTCATGCTGGCCACATGACCCGGAAGCTGTACGCCGGCTCCCTTGGCCAATAAAGCAAGATGAGCGCCACAACCCCAGAGCTGGACATGACTGGACCTGACGGTCAGGGGTCCCTGTACCTTTACCTTACTTTCATCAGAGAAATGTTGGAAGGTACAAAAGTGGCAGAGAGAGAGGAAAGGGTGTCTGGTGGGGAGACAGCTTCAGAAAAAGGGGGGCAGCCCTGCACACTTTTGCCACTGCCCGTCTGCCCTGTGGCTGACCTCAGACCCACCTGTACCTCCCCCAAGAGAAATGTGGATTTCTGCAGTGCAAAAGCACAGCTTCCTCATCCCTTGCTTGCGTGAGTCACAGACCGCATTGCAGACCTACCTTCCATCAATATATCTATCACGTCGCCCGCGTTGAAGCTGATCTCATCCACATCCTGCCCAACATACTGGTACAAAGCGCGGCATCGTGGCCCGGAAGCCTTTGCCTGCGGCTTGGGCCTCCCCACGGCCGGAGGGGGTTTCTGGCTGATGCTCCGCTTCCTCTGTGTCCTGTTAAAAAGAGGCGGAAGTGAGTCGGCAGGGGGTTCTTGCAGCTCTGGGTTCGAATTCTGCAGGGCACCAGAGATGTTTCCACCTGCAGGGCTCATCCCGTCAGCAGGATGAAACTCCTGCAGGGGCACAGAATCCTGCTTTTCCGACAGGCGTGCCAAGAATAAAATATTGGGGGGCCCATGTAAGCCCCACCCCACATAATTGATCACATGATGCAGCACATTGCAAGCAATTTGAATAGCAATGCCCAGGAATTTTTTTGGGACCCTCAAATATTTGGCAGGGCAGGAGCAGATATAAAAGGAATAACAATGGATGAAAAGACAGATCCAGATATTCACACAAGGAAGACGAAAAGAAAATAATAATATAGAAATAATAATAATAATAATAATAATAATAATAATAATAATAATAATAATAATAATAATAGTATTGTTTATAACCCGCCCATCTGGGCATATACAAGTAATGATTTAAGGTGGGTAGGCATGGGACAGGGTAACCTCATATGTTTTCTTTCTGTTTTTCTTTTTAAGGAAATAAGTAATTATATGAGCAGGAATTGATAAATAGACGGCTGAGGGAGAAGGGGAAAGGTGGGGGGTGGATTTTAAAATCTGGAATTGAAGATCAAATATAAGGAATGGAATGTGAATTGGAATTAAATGGCTGATACAAAGCAGTAATTAGAGGAAAGATGAAACACGTGGACAAGGGAAGTCAATGGAAAAACTGCGTTAAATTTGATGTAATTTGGTATTGATTTGTTACAACTAATAAAGATTATCTGGCAAAATAAAAACAAAAACCTGGAGGGCCAAGGGACCTCAGACCCCAGGAGTTGATTTCTACGGTTCCCAATAAGTTCAGTTTAATTTTCAAACCGACCCCATGATTCTAGACCTTACGGTTTTGTTATCGAAATCTACGTTTTGCTTCTTGATCGTAAGTAAAACCTCCAAGCGGTTTGCCAATAATAATAATAATACTAATAATAAAATTGTCAGTAAAGGGGGGGGGTGAGGAAACAGCTTTCCTCACATGGGGCACCCTAGGGCAGGTGATAGGTTTCAAAATCGAGACGTACCCTGCCATTCCCTGGTCTGGAACGTTGAGGAATTCCATGTTGTGGTCCGAGGGCGTCCTCGCCTTTGTCCGTCGCGTCATGCCTTGTCTGGGGAGAGCGCTGGCTGGGGGCCCTTGTCCAGGCCTCTTGGGGGTGCTGTAGGTCTGTTCCTGGGACCTGGTACTGCGTGCAAATTGCGGCGCTCCGTTCCTGCATGTACCTTGAGGGGGCGCCCCTAAACCGGAGGCGTTACAGAAGCCTTAGCAAATAAACTCTGCAGACTTTTGTGCTGGTTTTGCACAGCTACGCACAACCTGATTGTTGCCTAATCGCCTGGAGCAAACTGTCAGCTCACCACAGGCGAGTTAGATTGTGATGAATGCCCCAATTATTAGTAATGCCCCTATTATTATTGTTGTTGTTATTAAAATTTGTATACCACTCTATACCCGTGGGTCTCAGGGCAGTTACAACATAAAATCACAATATAAAAACACAAGTTACATAATAAAAACGAAAACATTCCAATATTTTTTACCCACCCTTTACTAGCAGGCCCCAGGGTGGGTCACAGCAATTTAAACTTCAGTATTAAAAACAGCTTAAAGAAAACACGATGAGCGAATCTGAGCTTTCATCCAGGCCAATAAAAATTAGAGGGCAAGTTTCTAGACCTCATGGAGGAAGAATGCAGGTTGAAATTCCCAGGTAATGGGTTAGCTTTGCATACTGAAACTGGCTCAAGGTCTGCAGATGAGCAAGTGGATCTGACCCCCGATCCTCTGGGATCCTTGACTGGTACTTTATCCTCTACCCTTAGATCAGAAATGGGCAGATCTGGGGTTTTCTGGATGTTTCAGGACTCCCTGGACCATTGACCATACTGGCTGCTTGGAGCTGGACTCCAACAGGGCATGCCGCATTCGATGTGCATTCAACTCCCTTCCGCCAAGAAGCATAACCGGCCAGGCTTACCTCTTGGGGCTGACGGGGCGGATCGCGGTGGCGCTGCCTGCTTGTGGCGACCTCTGCTTTGATTGGCCCCTTTCCTAGTTGGCTCTGGAGGAAGAGAGGAAGAGATTTCGCATTCACCTTGGCCTGGAATTGGGATACCATTTTGCAAAGGGTGCACATGGTCATGCGGACCATACCCAGCTCTACCTCTCGTTTAAATTGGAACCAGTGAAGGAAGTGAAGGTCCTGAGTGAGCGGCTGGGGGATGGATGGTGGTCAACGGATTAAGGTTGAATCCCGACATGACAGAAGTGCTGTTTTGGGGGGACAAGGGGCAGGCAGGTGTGGGGGACTCCCTGGTCCTGCATGGGGTAATTGTGTCTCTGAAGGACCAGTGGCACAGCCTGGGAGTCATTTTGGGCTCACAGCTGTCCATGGGGGCACAGGTCAATTCTGCCTCCAGGGCAGCTATCTACCAGCTCCATCTGGATGAGACCCTCCCTGCCTACTCCCTGTCTCACCAGAGTGTTCCACGATCTGGTTATCTCCTGCTGGGGCTACTGCAATGCGCTCTCCATGGGGCTACCTTGGAAGGTGACTCAGAAACGACAACCAACCCAGAAGGCTGGTGACTGGGAACATATAACACCAGTCCTCCCAGTATGTTTCTGAGCACCATTCAAAGTGTCGGTGCTGGACTTTTGAAGACCTGAATGGAATTGGCCCTGAAGGAGTGTCTCCAATCCCATTGTGCATCTCCAAGGGCCTTCCGGTGGTTCCCTCCCTGAGGTAACAGGGAACCAAGCAGAGGGCCTTCTCGGTGGTGGCCCCCCCCCCTGTGGAACACCCTCCCGTCAGATGCCAAGGAGATAAACAGCTGACTTTTAGAAGACACATGAAGGCAGCTCTGTATAAGGAAACCCCACACTCAGACGTGGGAAGTGGCACTGCCTCCCGGCCGAAAGGCCCCCCCCCCCCCGCTTACTGGAGTTCTTGGGGAGTCCGCTCCCAATGGATATGGTCAGAGTCTTGCCGCCTGCTTTGAGGGCTGCCACGTCGCCCTGTCCACTCACGAACGACACCGTCCGGGTGCCCCCTCCTCCCCACCCTTCTTTCTTCACACGGAACTGTAATCTGAGGGACGGAGAGAAGGAGAGGCTAGAATGCACAAAAACATTGTGCATTGTTTCTCTCGCATCCAAAGTGACTTGCAGTTTGAACCAACTAAGAACATCCAATAAAAATATTAAAAACAGCTAAACAGATAACTCTGGACGTGCCGATCCCATCCCACTGTCCACTGCAGAACCTCCCAGTGTCCCTGTTTTCCCGGAACATTCACCAGATTTACAGAAGCCATTCCGGTTTCTGACTTGATTCTGGAATGTCCCACTTTCCCTTAGGGCGTCCCTATTTTCATCAGAGAAGTGTTGGAGTATAGGGAGTTATGTGGCCCCCAAGCCAAGGAGGTAAGTCACTAGACAACCTTTAGAAAAAAGAACCCTCTCCCTTATATAGAATCATAAGTTGCAGTGCAAAAGTCTCTCGGCCTCACTGGTGTGGTCCAAAAGAAAGCAGAGCAGGATGTTTGGCACCAGCTTAGCGGCACGAGGTGTGCAAAGTACCATCCAACCACCTTAGGGTCTCCACTCTGGATTTGTGTTGGCCCCAGATTCAATGCACAGCATCTCCAAGCAGGGCTGGGGGGGGGGGAATCCCTGTCTGAGACTCCCCGCATTACAGGGGGTTGGGCCAGATGACCCCCAGGATCCCTTCCAACTCTACAATTCTCTGATTCTGAGACCTGGGAAAGCTGCTGCCGGCCAGTGTCAGTAACACACCGTGGTCTGATGTGGTGGCAAGGCAGGTTTGGTTCTTGGTTACTCCCTCTCTCTCTCTTTCAGGTTGTTATTAGATTTTCATAACTGCAACCAATTGATTTTGGACTTCAAATTTGTCACACATTTCTCTTATAATTTGACTTCCCACGTTCCCTCCCGTGCTGTTTTTTTATATATATAAATATTCCTTTAACATGCTGCATAATATCGCACTTTTCACCTAATACATATTGCGTAAAACGCTACTGCAATTTCAGAGGGGTTCTGAGTTGGAATGGCAGGGCTTAGGACCAGTGCTGTCAAGTATCCCGTTTTCCCCGGGATTCTCCCTTATTTCAAGCAGTTTCCCACTGCTCTCCCTTATTTTTTTATTTCCCTTAAATTTCCCGTTTTTAATGGAAGCAGCTCCTCCCCTGCTGGCCAGGATCTGGGTGGGAAGACCTCGCCTACTTGGAGAGAAAAGCCTCAGCCCTCAAAGCAAGTGGGAGCCGTTTCCCGTGCTTACAGGGGGGTGTATTCCTCCCCCTGCATCGGCCCCTATCCGTTGCCGCCGAGCCCCTCAGCCGGCCAAGAGGGTTAGCTGGCGGGCGGAGCCTGGCTGCCTTTGAGCAGCTGCTGCTTCCTGTCCTGTTTAGATGGGATCAGACAAGAAGACGATGGGGCTCCATTGCGCGGAGCACATGGCTGCCCTCCTCTTTGCTGGCTGCCCTCCTCTTTGCTCCGCTCCGAGCCCGCTTGGAGTTTGCATTGCTGCTCCACCCACTTTTGCTTCTGGCTCCGCCCACCACTGACATGTGACTGTCCCCGGGAGAGGTGAGACTGCTGATCCCTTATTTTCAAATCCGAAACTTGACAGCTATGCTTAGGACTGAAGCCAGATCCATTCCCCAGCGACACTTTGGGAAAGGGCTGGTTTGTGTGCTTGTGTGTGTGTGTGTCGCTGGTCGTCCCGCTTACGTGTCGTTGAAGTTCAGGTGGAGTTTGCTGCGGGTCGCCTCTTCGTAGCGCTTGCAGAGGAGGCTGATGAGCTCCGTCTTGAAGATGGATTCCAAGAACGTGTCGGCCTCGGCTTCGTGGAGGATGAAGAAATCGTCTTGCCTCGTGCTGTGGTCGCCCCACCCCAGGGGAGCAAACCAGGAAACAGCCAGAGAAAATAAGGCATTAATCCTCTTGGGAGAGGGACGCAGTGGCGGGGATTCCCTCTGACCCTGAGACGGCCTAGCGGGGAGCGGAGGACCATGCCATTTCAATTCTCTGAATCGGAGGGTTGTGGGTTCGAGCCCCACGTTGGGCAAAAGATTACTGCGTTTCAGCGGGTTGGGCTAGAAGACCCTCGCGGTGCCTCCCAGTTCTACAACTCTATGACAAGGCAGCTTCCTATTTAAACCAACCCTTTGTTCAAAACAATGAGGACTAGAATCTTGCTTCAATTTTCAGGGAAGGAGGTGGCTTAGAGGAAAAGTGTCACAAACAAAGAATGTGTTATCTCACCTGAGGGACACTCTGTTGACCGCTTGGACCTCCACTTTCTTCTTCAGGACCTCTCGGATCTGGCCTTTCTCAGGACCCTTTTTCACCTTCTCCCGGCCGATCATGTAGAGGTATTTGGGAGTCAGGATGAAGTCCCTCTTGATGGGCTGAGGAGGAGGAGGAGATGTTGGTGGCTGCCCCTACCTGGAGCAAGTGCCCCCCCCTTACTCAACTTCCCCCTAAACTCAAAAACCAATGTGTAGTGGGCAGAAATTTTAGCTACGAACAAGGAAGTCCCAAGTTCGAATCTCACGTGGAACATATGCAAGGTAAAATAGAGGTAATGTTTGTGAACATTTCAGTGCTAATTGAAGGGCAGGACTCTGCATAAAGGATATGGAAGAGGAAACCTCCACTTTACTTTAAACCGCCTGTCATATTTGGTGACTGAGTCGGCAAAATCGATTCGCTCCCTCCTGGCCAAGAACTGGCGCAGCTCAGGCTTGTCTTCCATGCCCAAATAGTCCCCCACGAAGTTCCGGTTGATGCTGTTGCGCCGCCTCTCTTTGAAGTTGTACAGGATGTGAGATGCTTTGCGGTTGGGAGAAAAAGAAGAGGCCGGTTTGAATAGCGGCCAGGCAGACCTGGCCTTGGTCAAAATTAAAAATGCAAGGAGCTAGTCCTTAAGACTGCATACCCTTGTGCGTGTTTCTGACCAGTTTTAAAACCACACGGACAAAATTTGAAATGCAAAGCGTTAGTCCTTAAGGCTGCATACTGTGCTTGTGCTTCTGACCAGCTTTAAAAGCACACAGGCAAAATTAAAAAGCTAAGGTGCTAGTCCTTAAGATTGCATACCTTGCTCATGTTTCTGACCAGTTCTACAAACACACAGGAAAAGTTAAAACCGCAAGGGGCTAGTCTTAAGCTTACATAATGTGCTCGTCTTTCTGACCAGTTTATTATTACCGGTATTATTATTATTATTATTATTATTATTATTAATTCCCTCCCTCCCACCACCTGAATGAAATTTTATTAGATTGTAATGTCCTTGGGGCAGAGACCTTGTCCTCTTAAATGATGCAAAGCTGGAGGCACATTGATAGCTCAACGATCACAACGATTAAAATAGCTATAAACTGCTATAAAGCTATAAAGCTATAAAGGCCTTCTTCAAGGTGGTGGAAAAGGGAGACAAATGACCTTCCCCTCCCCCCCTCTCATAATCCTGCTTCTCTCTCCATCCTCCCTCAAACATTGGGGTGTTTGTGCACACCCCTTACCTTCTTCCCGCATCTGCTCGTATTTCCGGATCGCGATGTGGCAGCGCCAAGCTTTTTGGATTACCCGGGCGTATCCGTCAAACTTCCTTTCCCGCATCTCCTCTAGCAGAAAGAGCTGAGTGGCGATGAAGGTGGGAAGGAGAGAGAAACAGAACTAAAGGATTGTATCAGAAGGAGATCTATCCAAAACTAACGGGGGGGGGGGACCCACTTTCCCTTCCCTTTCAACTTTCTCCCTGCCCCACCCAAATCCCCTTTAAAAGGAAGATGTCTTCTATTTAGCGGTGCAAAAAAGATACCCCTGTGTTGCAAACTACAAGCAGGATATGAAAAAAGGCAACACGCGGACCAAATAATGTAGGGCAAAATGTTTCTATATATTGTTAAATAATATGCAGCGAAATTTCTTTATAATGTCCAATAATATGCAGCGAAGACAGCATTCCGGATAAGTACACTGTTTCGGTGTAATCTTCTTCAGTTCATAACTATAAAGAATAACAAAACAGAATATATACATCTAATCGATCATATAAAGGATAATGCTCAGCATCAACAAGAGTCCAAAATAATATTCAGAAAAATAAACATATAGTCAGAAAAATATTATATTGTTAAGAGAAATACCTTAATATACATGCTCCTTGCATGGAGTAGTGGTCACGGCCGTATGTAACCACTACTACCTGAGATGGAAAGCACAGAACCTAACATTATTTGGTCCACATGTTGGCTTTTTTCATATTCTACTTAGCGGTGGCTGATGCCCAGATTTATTTTCCAGGGCGCTCTCAGGGATGGGTTGGATGCAGATAAGTGGTGGGAGGAACCAGCCAAGGGACCCCCAAGGGAGGGAGACTCAGAGCCCGGGGAGAGGGGTGGGTGGGATGACAATGAGGGAGAAGACTTGGAGGGGGTGGTGTCAGAAGTGGAAGGAGTAACAGGGCTTAGTGAGCAGGGAAAGTCTGTGGAAGAGAGCAGCCCAGAATCGGAGGAAGGAGCTGGAGCAGGAGACGAGGGAGGACAGGAGGCAGGGATGGTGAAGAGTCTCCTGCTGCTGTGAGAAGCTCCCCTCCCTGCTGGTCTCCCAGAACCAGGAGAGGCATGAAAAGGGCAGAGGAGAGGTTGGCTCCACACAGGCGCAGTCTCCGATTGCTCAAAATAAAGCCCCAGAGAGGAGGGGATTTAGCTCCATCTGGTACGCCGGCTGAGACCCTCCCTGCCTGACCGGAGTGGTCCATGCTCTGGTTATCTCCCGCTTGGACTACTGCAATGCGCTCTCCGTGGGGCCACCCTGGAAGGTGACTGGGAAACTGCAACTAATCCAGAATGTGGCTACCAGACTGGGGACTGGGAGCGGCTGATGGGACCATATAACACCAGCCCTGAAAGATCAACACTGGCTCCCAGTGTACATTTCTGGGCACAATTCAGAGTTTTGGTGCTGACTTCTAAAGTCCTAAACAGCCTTGGCCCTCTATACCTGAAGGAGCGTCTCCACCCCCATCGTTTAGCCCGGACACTGAGGTCCAGCTCCGAGGGCCTTCTGGTGGTTCCCTCACTGCAAGAAGTGAAGTTACAGGGAGCCAGGCGGAGGGCCTTCTTGGTAGTGGCGCCTGCCCTGTAGAATGCCCTCCCATCAGATGTCAAGGAAAGAAACAACTATCTGACTTTTAGAAGACATCTGAAGGCAGCCCTGTATTGGGAAGTTTTTAAAGTTGTGTGTCTTACTGTAAAGGTAAAGGTAAAGGGACCCCCTGACCATTAGGTGCAGTTGTGTCCGACTCTGGGGTTGTGGCGCTCATCTCGCTTTACTGGCCGAGGGAGCCGGCGTACAGCTTCCGGGTCATGTGGCCAGCATGACTAAGCCGCTTCTGGCGAACCAGAGCAGCGCACAGAAACACTGTTTACCTTCCCACCGGAGCAGTACCTATTTATCTACTTGCACTTTGACATGCTTTCGAACTGCTAGGTGGGCAGGAGCTGGGACCGAGCAACGGGAGCTCACCCCGTCGCGGGGATTCGAACCGCCGACCTTCTGATCAGCAAGCCCAAGAGGCTGAGAGGTTTAGACCACAGCTGTGTACTGTGTTTTAATTTGTTGGAAGCTGCCCAGAGTGGCCAGGGCAACCCAGTCAGATGGGTGGCATATAAATAAAATTATTATTATTACAGGGTTGGGAAGCAGCTTAACTTGCCTGGGCTTCCTCTTCCTCCTCTTCTTCCTCTTCCTCCTCTTCCTTCGATCCATCCTGTTCCCCCCCCCCCAGCTCTGAAGTTTCCCCTTCCTGCACCTCCTGCTTTCTGGTTAGTACAGTTCCCCACAGATCACTGCCCCCCCCCCCGGAGTCAGACTCCAGCGCCCAACCAGGATGGCCACAGAATGAAGCAGAACAGGCACAGGGGGAGTGTAGCATAGTGGGTTCAGGCGAAATGGGGAAGGCCCTCCGGTTCGTGCAATCTGGCTCACACAACAGCCAAACCCAGATCCTCTCTGACATCGGAGCCAAGGGGCGTTCCGCTTACCGACTCGGGGTTCTTTACGAAAACCTTGGAGCGGCCCATCTGGTACTGATCCGCGTCCATGTTGACGGACCGCAGCAAGTGCTGGACCCCCTGGCGCTCATCTCCCTGCCACCTGGGCCACGTCTCCGGGGTCAGGATGGCGTACCTGCCGGAGGGAGCAAACACACCTTGCTCAGAGCACCGCAAAGGCACGTGGGAGATATTGGGGGATCCCAGCAGGAACGGGAAAGTAGGGGGGCGCCGTTGGTGGGGAGGGACCTGCCTTTTAACACCGCAATATATCACCAGCTAAACATCGCGATATGCTGATATATCACCGTGTCTGAAATAAGGGTGGAGCCAGGTAGAGGCATTGGCTAGCTTCACGGTTTTCCCCGCATCGTAAAGTTTGCACAGCACACAAACACATTGTGATTCACAATATATGCCAAAAATTCTGAAACCAATATCATGATATGGACTAGAAACCTAGCGGTGGGTAGTCTAGAGGGCTCTGAAATCTGCTGCCTTCTCTCTCCCCCCCCATAATATTGTGCTAAAACTGTGCTTTTGGGGTGGCCGGCTGGGTGCCCTGCCTACCACCTTGCTAGCGAGACGCAGCCGTCTGCCACCTTCATTTGCCCAGAGGTGTGTATATGTGCCTATATCACCATATGCAAATGATAAGCAGATTTGTGCGCTGGACGTGTACCCTGAGGCCTTGCTAGGAGGATTTTAAAACAAATTCAGGCTCTAACCTGGGGTGTGGGGGGGGAGTGGGGGCTCTTTTCCAGCCTGGGGATTGTAACACGAGGTGGGGGCGTAGTGGGGGGTCTTCAGGACCCACCTTCTGCTATAAAGGTGAGAAAACATGGAAGCCCAGCCCAGCAGCCCCTCCCCGCTTCTGACTCCTAGGAAGTATTTCTGCTTACCTCTGCAGGAATTTGTGGAAGAGCCTGCGATAGGCGAACCCCGCTCGGCGGACTCGGATGTTCTCCTTCAGCCCCAGATACTCCACCTGGTGCTTTACCCTGCAAGAGAGGAAGAGCTGCCTTGCTGCAAATGTCTTAGAAGAGGCATGCCAATCTCTCCCCTGTAGGACAGAATGCCTCTTCTAAGGTGCAGCGCCTCTAAGATATCTGCATCTGTGAAGTTCTCTTTCTACTGAGAAGGGGATGCCTCTCCTTAAGATCTCAGCTCCCCTCTTGTCCATAGCTGTCAACTTTTCCCTTTTCTTGCGAGGAATCCTATTCGGAATAAGGGAATTTCCCTTTTTTTAAAAAAGGGAAAAAGTTGACAGCTATGCTCTTGTTACAGGTAGGTAGATGTGTTGGTTTTCCGTAGTAAAAAATAAAAATAAAAATAAAATTCCTTCCAGTAGCACCTTAGAGACCAACTACCGTAAGTTTGTTCTTGGTATGAGCTTTCAGATTCTGAAGAAGTGTGCATGCACACAAAAGCTCATACCAAGAACAAACTTAGTTGGTCTCTAAGGTGGTACTATTACTTCCCTTGATCTAGATGCTATACTCCTATTGATGCAGCCCAGAATTGCATTGGCTTTTTTAGCTGCTGCATCACACTGTTGACTCATGTCAAGTTTGTGGTCTACCAAGACTCCGAGATCCTTTTCACATGTACTGCTCTCAAGCCAGGTGTCACCCATCCTGTATTTGTGCCTTTCAATTCCCCCCCCCCCAAGTGTAGTACTTTACATTTCTCCCTGTTTGAAATTCATCTTGTTTGTTTGAATGGGCAGCCGTTTTGTCAGTTGAGAGGGTGTTTGGGAGAGGGAGTGTGGGGTGGTTGAAAAGAAGGTCTGTGAGAGTAGGTTTAGGTTAGGTAGTTGTAAGGTTATCTATTACCGTAGTGTTCGCTCCATAGGGCACATCGGACCATAGGGCGCACCTCGTTATTAGAGGAGGAAACAAGAATTTTTTTTTTCTGGTTTTCCTCTTCTAAAAGGCCTGTTTTTTTGAGGATCAGCTAAAAGTTTTGCAGCTTTTTTTGCAAAGGGAAAAGCCCTGTTTTTTTTGAGGACCAGCTCAGATTTGTGCAGCTTTTTTTTTGCAAAGGGGGAAAAGCAGAGGAAAAGCCCTGTTTTTATGGGGTTCAACTCACATTTCTGCAGCTTCTGAAGGAAAGGGAGCCTTTTCTACAGTTTCCAGACAGATAATCTAATCAGCCAGTCCCATGTCGCTGGGGAAACAAACAACCTCCCTCTGCAGCACATTCAACAATGGAGGGCGGGGCTGAAAGGGAGCCGGGGACTCTTATCTCTCTCCCGATCTCTTGCTGATCAGCTACTGAGCGGGGTCCTTTCAACACCCCCTTTTCTCTTTGTAAAATAAAAAGCATGATCCTCTTTTGGCTCCTGGGCAATTCAGCTCCAGGGACCTCCATTCGCTCCATAAGACGCACAGATATTTCCCCTTACCTTTTAGGAGGAAAAAAGTGTGTCTTATGGAGCAAAAAATACCGTATACGATTAACAAAGATATTACCACTGAAACTAAGCTTGTACGCAAAGAAACCTTAACGCAACCATTACGATCTTAAGCTAATAAATTTCCATCGTTAAAGTGCCAGCCAGAAAGTCGTCTGTGTTATTTTCCAGCGAAGGTACATGAAACTCATTTGTGTGGACACTCATTAAAAAGACAAAACTCCCTTCAAGGGTGGAACTGTGAGGGGGGTGTCTTTGAGGGGCACGGTGAGGGTGAAATAGGGAAACAGACCCAGGGTGTCACGAAGTTACCTCAGGGAAGAGGCGAGCTTTTACATGAGGGGATTTCTAGCGGCTGAACCCCTCAGACTGTGGACACAAGGGATAGTCACGTATTTGGCCTAGAGTTTAAAAGGGTACCTGGCCACGTTGGTGCTGGAAAGGGACTCTCTTTTATTTAAAAAGAGAAAGGTTTACTTAAAGGCTAAAGGAATAAGTGGGAGTTTATTTTATTTTTAATGTTAGTTCTTTTAATAAGTGAGAGGACGAAGTGGTAAGTCGAAAGGAAGGGTCCTTCGTTGGCCACTGTGAGAAGCTGGACTGGATGGGCTATTGGCCTGATCCAGCAGGACTCTCCTCATGTTCTCAGTTGTCAGTTTTGATGGGGAATCTGGGTCTCCCACTTTCCTTCCTTACCTGCTCTCCTCCCAGTCTCTTGGTCTCTTGGTCTCGTTGGGTTTTATGCAGCGGATGTAGTGGGGCGTACACTTCATCAAGGTGTTCACGAGATCATTGGCCTGCCTCTTTTAGGGAAATAATAATAATAATAATAATAATAATAATAATAATAATAATAGCCACACATATAAAAACACAATAAAACATCAAACATTCACCATAACAATTTGATCCAATACAAATAAAGTCACAATAACTTTAAAATAAACAACTTGTATCAAATAAAGCTATATTCAATAATCAGTTAGAATCCAATAATAAACAACAAAATAAAACCAGCAGATTATAATTGAACAAAACAAAATAAAATAAAAAATTCCTTTGTGTTGGGCTCATGGCATTCCATTATGTTATTGCTATTTATTGTGAATGAAAAGCAGCACAGAAATAAAATAAATCAAATCAATAAATGGATTATATTTCCAAAAAAAAATTCCTTCCAGTAGCACCTTAGAGACCAACCACCTGTAAGTTTGTTCTTGGTATGAGCTTTCGTGTGCATGCACACTTCTAAGCTCACACCAAGAACAAACTTAGTTGGTCTCTAAGGTGCTACTGGAAGGAATATTTTACTTTATTTTGTTTTGACTATGGCAGACCAACACGGCTACCTACCTGTAACTATAATTAAACAATTTACACTTATCAATAAGAAGAAAGGATAGCCAGACTATGATCAGTAAAAATAATGGCAAGTCACAATGCACTCTTCCCAGCTGCTTTTGCTGTTCTCAAAGTCTGGGAAAGGCTCCCAGGGCTTGATCAGGATTTCCCAAACTTGGGCCGCTAGCTGTTGTTGGACTACAATTCCCATCACCCCTGACCACTGGTCCTGCTAGCTAGGGATGATGGGACTTGTAGTCCAACAACAGCTGGAGACCCAAGTCTGGGAAATCCTGGGCTGGACGGTGGGGCAAGGCTGGTGGGAAAAGCCATTGCCTGAGGGGCAGCAAAAGACACAAGATTTTTGGTGTTACCCAGCCCAGGAAAAGCAGGATCTGACCAGCAGCACTAGGCCTAATGAGCACAGCAACTCTTCTTCAGTGGGTCTTGACCCCATGAAGCAGTTGCTGAGACTGAAAGTCCCTGCCAACCCACAACCATCTAAGAGCCCTTCTCTCCAGGACTTTCCCCAAGCAATCGGAGACTATGCCTGCATGCAGCCAACCTCTCCTCCGTCCTTTTCATGCCTCTCCTGGTTCTGGGAGACCAGAGGTAGGGGAGCTGGTTGCAGCAGGAGGGGGAGAAATCTGTGACTCTTCACCATCTCTGCCTCTTAGCCTCCCCTCCTCTCCTGCTTCAGCTTCTGCCTCCGATTCTGGACTTCATAATACATGGATAGTTTTATCCCACTCAAATGCTTCCTAGCTTCAGCTATGAAACGGATCAGGCCAAACAAAGACTCACCTTAATTTTGGTTCCCACTGTGGTGGGTCTCCCTTTCTTATCCGCGTCGAGTTTTTCTGGGAAGAGTCCCCGGATGAACCCGCTGGGAGGTGAAAGGTTTGGGGGCCTGGTTATGTCAAGACAATAAACCCCACCCCGCGTTCCCCGAAAGAGAGAACTGAGGTAGCAGATAAGGTAGTCAGATGAAAAGAGTTGGTTGTTGTTGTTGTTAGAAAGCAGTGCCATGCACTTTCCCAAGCACACTCATGAGGTCTAGAAACTTCATGCTCCATTTTTAAGCTGAGTGACAGTGCCTGCTTTTTCTCTGCCCATTCAGTGACCAAACAGAGGGATCCGGTGATAATACTAATAGTTGTTGTTGTTGTTAATAATACTAATACTAATACTAATACTAATACTAATACTAATAATAAATAATTTGTACCCCACCCATCTGACTGGGTTACCCCAGCCACCCTGGGTGGCTTCCACCATATATGAAAACATAATAAATCATTAAATCTTAAAAAGCTTCCCTATGCAGGGGTGCTTTCAGATGTCTTATAAAGGTTGAATAGATGGGCCAGGAGAGCCTCCTCTTCCAGGCAGGCTCTACCTTCCTCAAACTGCAATGACTTTGATGCCGCCAGGGCAAAACAGTCCCCTGTTGCCAACACGACTCGGGACAGCTGGTTAATTCCGAAATGTTTTTGTCCACCCCACTTCCCCTCCGCCCTGCTGGTCCCTGGGAATAGCCAGTGTGGTGTAGTGGTTAGAGCAGTGGATCGCAAAGTGGGTGGGATTGCCCCCAGGAGGTGGTGGTGGGATTAACTATTTTAAATAAAGGCACTCACTCATATCTGAGGAGAGAAGGCCTCTTCTAAACAGATGCACCTCTCCATCTCTTGCATGCTGCAGGGAGTGAATCTTCTTCTGTCGAGGAGGACAGAGGAACCTGCAGCCCCTGCAGAAGTCACCGAATTTCACCTCCCAGGGGCGTTGCTGGTTTCCCATCCTGGACCCAGCAAATTCCCAGAGCCTGCTTCTAACAGAGGCCAACCGCCGGATCATGTTTCCGGGGGAACTCACGACCGCAGGAATCCTGGCAACTCACAATTCGCTGCTTTGCATCAACTCGATCAAGTCGGTGAAGAGCACGTCCCGATTGCGTTCGCAGAAGCCGCTCACGTCGTAGGACACCTGCAAACGAGCACCATGGAATCTTAGGGCGGCGGAGTTGGAAGGGGGCCCCCCAAGGGTCATCCAGTCTGACCCCCTGCAATGCAGGAGTCACAAATAGAGAATCCCCAACAGGTGCCGCATGTGCAGAAATGGAATGGAGGGGGAAGAGTTTTATTTTAAAAACGGGCTTTAAAAGTAAAATAAAAGTTAGATAGGGTTGAAAGTTAGATATATTTTGAGGGTAAGATAGGCTGTAGATTAGAAATTCGTTATTTTTGGAGTTAAGATGATATGTTAAGATAAGAGATAGAATTAATGAATTAGAAAAGGTTATAATATAAGATAAGAGACAGGAGATATAAATGAATAAGTTGTTTGTTAGAAAATAGATTAGAATTATATAGATTGGGAAGTTACGAAAAAGATATTCACAAGGGATGCAGGAGGAGGAGACAGGAGGAAGCCCTACTAAGATGAGAGGGAAAATCGAAATATTTTTTTATAGAAGTAATAAGTTGTCATTTTGTTGTGTTTTTTGTTTTTTTTGTTAATGTTGTTGTTATTGTAGTTTTTATGTTGTTATTTTGTTTTCTGTTATGTCAAAAAACTTAATAAATATTATTTTAAGTAAATTAAAAGTAAAACAATATGAGGACAGCAAATTAGCTAATTGGGAACCACTGGTGTATATATCAATAGCAATCCCACAGTGCTCCAGAGACCTTGCCAGCGTAATGGTGGATGACGAATCCCAAATTGGACCCATTGAAATGTTCGTGGTTCCCCACGGCCGACTGCAGCTTCTGAAGGAGTGTCTGGTCAGCCCCGTCGCCCTTGGCGTAAACAGTGGCGCAGACGTCGTCCAAGACGCTCATGATGCCGGGAGGATTCTGGGAGTCGGAAGGAAAGAGTGAAGGTGGGCTAATTACGCCCTGCTTCAGCCTTGCTGGCATTCAGCCACAGGCCTTGTTCCGCCCAACCTCCTTGTGTCCTGCCCGTTCTCTACGCACACATTTTGGGTCGCACCCAACTAAATTCTACTCGGAGTAGGTGTGTTAAAATGCCCTTAAGTCTGAACGGGCTTTCTCTGAGTACGGCTGTGTACACACCACCCACTGGAAGCCCATGAATGCCAAAGAACCATGGGAAATGTCGTTGGTTCAGGGTGCTGGGAACCATAGCTCTCTGGGGGGTAAACTACAGTTCCCAGGATTATTTTTCCGGAGGAAGTCATGTGATTTAAATGTACAGGGTATAGCAGTTTATGCTCAACCATTCCTGTACAATTTTTTATGTAAAAGGGGACTGGGGGGGCCCTCTTACCAGCTTGTTTTCAATGAGGTCACACACCACTTTGTTGTTGAAATATTCGATTGGGGTCCATTTGATCCCTTCCTGCACATACTCTTCCTAAGGCAAAGAGAATGAGCTGCAAACGCGATGTTTTTTTTATTTTTAAAGAAACCATAATATATCAAGAATTGAGGAGTTAACTGTTGATGTCACCCCCTGATTGAGGCCGTCTGTCAAGTGACTGAGACGGGGCACACTTGCCGATTTTGCTTTTAGAAAACTCCCTCTTTTTACCTTGAAAGGGGGCGGGGGGAACCCTTTCCAAACTCCGTTTTTTTTCCTTGCTATATAATACAGTTGTAAGGCTGTCATCACTCTGCAGTTGGTGGCTGCAGTAGCTCCAGCACTACAGCAGAATATCGGGCAGGCAGGCAAGCCAGCAAGTTTGTTTATTCATTTCATTTAGACTCTGGATTTCTATATTAAAATACATTCACCTGCTCTGCTTTGAGGGTCAGCTCGATGAAGATCTGCTGCAGCTTTTCATTCACAAAGTTGATGCAGAATTGCTCAAAGCCATTTCTCTGAGGGGGGGAGAGCGATTGAAAGGCGTTATTCACATCACAGGGAACAGAGACATGCCCAGTACAGGTCGCAAACTTTCTGGAGTTGCGGTTTCTGGAGACGGCAAGAGAATTAAACCCCCACATCTATCTTCTAAACCTGGGGTGGTTTGTCAAAGTGAGATCCGTGTTCCCCTTGGGTGAAACTTCCAGGGGCCACATGGCAGCGGTGGGTGGGGCCAGAGGTCAAAGTGGACGGGGCAGTGCATGCAAATGTCATTCCTACACACACACCCCACAGAGGCACCACTCTCGAGCCTTCATCCAGGCAAGCGAGAGCCATTATCAGAGTTCAAGAAGAAGAAGAAGAGAAGAAGAGATTTGATATCCCGCTTTATCACTACCCGAAGGAGTCTCAAAGCGGCTCACATTCTCCTTCCCCTTCCTCCCCCACAACAAACACTCTGTGAGGTGAGTGGGGCTGAGAGACTTCAAAGAAGTGTGACTAGCCCAAGGTCACCCAAGCAGCTGCATGTGGAGGAGCGGGGAAGCGAACCCGGTTCACCAGATTACGAGTCTCCCGCTCTTAACCGCTACACCACACTGGCTCTCTCAAGGACCCATCTCCAGCCAGGTGGGAAGGTTCAAGGAGGGTGTGGAGCAGGGCCTAGAGAGGGGGCGTGGCTTGGGGAGAGGGAGGTGCTCTTAACAAAGACACCTACCTGGAATATTTCAAACCCATAAATGTCCAGAACGCCAACGCTGTATTCTTCGTGCGGCTTCTGAATGGCTCTGTTGATGGACTTGAGGCAAAGGAGAGAGGATTGGTTAGCGTCAAAACATGGCGGAAGGATGCACAAATGCAGAGTTGACAACCGAGGAACGGGCCAAAGGCAGCAGGCTGCCATCTTGCCCAACCCTAAAGGCAAAGGGTTGCTTCCAGCTAAGTTCCACTCGAAGCTACCAACATGAGTCTGACCAAACTGCGGGAGGCAGTGGAAGACAGGAGTGCCTGGCGTGCTCTGGCCCATGGGGTCACGAAGAGGCGGACACCACTAAACAACAACAACAAGCTCCACTCAGAGTAAACCCATTGGACTAAATGTGCCCAAATAAGTCCTTTCCATGGGTGTCAAGGGGTCTCTTGTAGGACCAGTGGCAGATCCAGCTGAATAGTCCCCCCCCCCTGTTGTACCGCCCTTTATTTCAAAGAACCATAGAGCTGGAAGCGACGAACAGGCTGCTCTCCAATAACTCTCGTCTTTCCACGTTCGGTTTCTAAAGGATCATAGAGCTGGAAGAAAGAAATGTGCCGCCATCTTGTTCCAACACTCTCAAGCTATTCCTCCCTTTGGTGTTCAAAGAACCACAGAGTTGGAAGCCAGAAACAGGCTGCTCTCCAAACAAGTCTCATCCTTCCATTAAGGTATCTGAAGAAGTGTGCATGCACACGAAAGCTCATACCAGGAACAAACTCAGTTGGTCTCTAAGGTGCTACTAGAAAGAATTTTCGATTTCCTTCCATTAATGGTTTTGAAAGAACCATAGAATTGGAAGTGGTGAAAGGCCCACTCTCACACTTCCATATTTGCTTTCCAAGGTACCATAGAGTTGGAAGGGAGAAGCAGACCAGTGTTATCCTTCCATATTTGATTACTGAAAGAACCGTCGAGCTGGAAGCTATGAAGGGGCCACCACTTTTGGGATCCCGAGAACCACAGAGTTGGAAGCGATAGACAAGACTTCCTGTTGCCCAAGTGGCCCCAGCCTCCCCTAACATGCTGGACCAGGATGAGGCCAGTCCTCACCTCCACAAGGAAGTCAAAGACGCGGGAGTACAGCCCCTTGGCAAGGGCGTCGCGGGTGTAGGAAGCTTGCTCGACATTGAGGGTCACGTTGATGGACTCCTTCTGGTTGCCCCACTTGCTGTCCATTTTCCGGCTGGTCAGCTTGTCGTTGAGCCGGTTCTTGTCGATCCCCAGGAGGTAGGCAGGAAAGGCCAGCACTGAAGATGGGAGGGAGAGGCAGTTGAGCATCTCCAGAGGGGCAGAGGGGCCTGTGGGACTCACGGCCACTGCATAACCCTGAACTTCAGGGCTATGGAATGATCTTCACAACAACATTGTAGGGTAGGTCGGTTCGCACACCTTTGCTGGGCCACAAAGGTTGCCGGGCGAGCATGGGGGCTGGTTGCCGTCTTCCCTCAGCCTAACCCATGGGTAGGCAAACTAAGGTCGGTGGGCCAGATCAGGCCCAACTGCCTTCTGGATCCGGCCTGCGGACAGTCCGGGAATCACCACGTGGATCGCCAGTGCGCATGTTATTTCCCTCTCCCTCACACGGCAGCGCCAGGGCCTCCTCCCCCTCCCTCCTCCTGGCTTCTCCCTGCCCTGCCTAGAGGAGGAAGGGGGCTGGGCTTCGTTGGTGCCATTTTAAGCAGCCCCTCTCCGGAGCCCTTTCGTGTGCCGCTCATCGCCTCTCCGCCGCCAGCCCTGGTGCCGCTCACAACACACAGGTAAGCAGCCACCAGGGCTCGTGGTGCTCTGGAATCATTCCCCCCCCCCAAAAAATATAGTCTGTTCCCCCCACAAGGTCTGAGGGACAGTGGACCGGCCCCCTGCTGAAAAAGTTTGTTGACCCCTGCTATCTTCTTCTATCTATGGTAATCATTAATCAGTTTTAAAACATCAATACCTCTTGAAGGACACTTTGCATGAGAAAAACACATCCTACTCCCTCCCAGGCTAGGGCTAGTTTCTTACACACATACACACACACACACACACTGCCCCCTCCCTATCCTCCCGCCATAACAGCTGGTGAGGGGCGTGGCCTAGATAAAAGGGGCGTGGCCACGGGAGTGGAGTCCTGAAGGGCCACTTTTTCTCCCCCTCTGGGCCTGAGGTTCCCCAGGCCATTTGCAATGCTTCATTTGGAGCCGTATTTCACAGGGTCGCAGAACTGTAGCGTTGGAAGGGACCCCAAGGGCCATCTAGTCCAGCCCCCCCCCCCCGCAATGCAGGAATTTGTTCAGATTGGCAAGCGACTCACAATCTGGGCTCTCCACCTGGGCGTAGTTGCCCTGCTCCTGGAAGCCGATGTTGCCGAGGTGAAGGATGCCGGCAGTGATCTGTAGGATGAGCTGCTTGTCTTGGCCAGAGATCCCGATGACGTCCATGGCGTTCTTGGGTGGCGTGGGGGGAAGCCCAGGAAAGAGAGAGAGAGAGTTGTTATAGTTGACTGCAAATAACAACCAGCGGCCGCTGGCACCCATTGGAGCTGATAGGCAGGGAGAGCATATAATGGTGTTATAGATTTGGGAGGGGGACACCCCCCCCCAAAAAAACCCTGGAAATTAATAAATGGCAGGGTTTTGATGATTCGGGACGCGAAGGGTGAAATACGACCACACCATTGTCTCGTGGAATTCGCTCCGGTCGTCCGTTCCGTCCACTTTGTACGTTTCTGATTGGGACAGGTAGTAGTAGTAATCTGGGCTCATGATCCCCAAATTGTGCTTCTGGTCTTGGGAGGCCCCCTCAATGAGCTGCAAAATGAGACATGTGGGGGGAACAGAAAATATGCAACACAAACGCAGATGGCAGGACCACCAAAGATTTCTGTGGTGAGGGAATGTATGGAAGAGGCAATATTATTTGCGCATGGACTAGCAGCAGGGGTGGTATAACGCTCAAGGTTTGGAAGCTGCACTTTTAACAGGTCTTGGGCATGGAAAAGTGCCTACTTCTGGCCGGGCAGTCAGTGCATAGTGGTGCATGCTGTGAGCTTATCCCTGTGCCTCCTTGCATAAGCATGCTCAGCTTGGCACCACATCTGTTTAATTTCTTACCTTACAATAAAATTGCAAGGTTGTCACCATGGTGCACTTCACCTAGCCACCAGTAGGTGGCCAGGGCCACTCCAGCATGGTTGCAGAACAGCAGGCAGGCGAGCAACAAAGCATTAGATGTGCTTCTCAGGCAGGTGCCCATCTAGATACTTAACTGACCCAGCCCTGCTTCATCAGCTCCTACCTGGTAATAGATATGGAAGTTCCTCTCACTTTCGTTCTGGCTCACCACACGGGATTTTTCCAGCAGAAAGTTGGAGATCTTCCCTCCATCGGGCTCCCCTCCACGGCTGAACTGGATCTCAAAGTACTTCCCCTGGCAGGGCGAGACGGAGACACAGGCTCGTACCGAATGTTCGCCCTACTCAGAGTAGCCCCACTGAAAGCAATGGGCATGAGTCGCCAAGGCCCATTTGTTTCAAGTGCTCTCTGAGTAGAACTTAGCGGAAGACAACCCACAGCACTGTGGGCAGGTGATTTTGTAAATCCAGTTTTTCAGCCCAAAGGCCACATTTGCCTCTAGGTAATCTTCCGGGGGGGGGGGGGGTGTCATATAGAATTGTGGAGTTGGAAAGGACCCCCAAGGGTCATCTGGCCCAACCTCTTGCTGTGTAGGACTCTCAACTAACACCCCCCCAGCATTTACAGTATTTTGGCTGCATTTGGGCCCCTGCCTTGAGGTCTCCCACACTGCCCTATTGCCGTCATCAGCAACCAAAGTTGGAGGCTCCAAGTCTTCGCTCCCCAAACAACGACCCTGCATAGACTTACGAATCGACTGGAGTTGTTGTTTCGGACAGTCTTGGCATTGCCAAATGCTTCCAGAAGTGGGTTGGACTGGAGAATGATATCTTTAACATGCTGGTGGGAAGAGAAACCAACATCAGTGGAACTGAGCAAGGCAAAATGGAACTGAGATGCCCTAAACCCTCAAACATTCCTGAATCTAGTTTTCTCCTCCTTTTTCAGAGCAAATAACTCTGAATACAACCCAGGATCCTGACCAGGGGAACCTCCAACCTGGCCTGTACCAATTCAGCGGCAAGGCGAATGTTCAGTTAAGGTTTTATTATTTATTTGTGTTTCATTAGCCTTGCTGGCTGGTGAGCAGAGGGCTCGATCCTGCAGGGCACCGCATCCCCAGCACCTTCTCTGCGAGGAGCACGCCAGCGAAGGAGGCCCTGGCAGCCTCCCTGACCCATCTAACAGCCCCAGATTGCTCCGGAGACAGCCCAACTTGAGCAGGGGCGATCTAACGCTGCTTTGAACCTGACTCAACTCGCAGCCAGGTCCTAAATCGGCTCGAATCAGTTTGTCATCTAGCCAGATGTGGAGCCCAGACCTAGCCCGTGGGGCAGGAAGCAGGACGTCAGAACCGAAACAAAATACAGACTTGGGATAGGGTGAAAGGGCGAAATGACCTACCTGCACCTTTTCGCCACCTCCGGAAACTTTGGAAATGTACCCCATGATGTATTTGGCGGCCACCGTCTTCCCTGCACCACTCTCGCCGCTGAAACACACATGTCAAAATGCCAGGAGCTGCCTTATGTACAGAGTCAGACCAACATGGCCTACCTAGTTCAGTATTGCTGACAGACGTTGTAAGGTGGCTTAATGGCTGCTCATGAGTAACCAGGCTGACACGAAGCTTCTAAAACTAACTTCTTTAATGGTGCAAATATTTACAGTGCAGTGCAAGAAAGAACGTCCAGCTCATCCTTCGGCAGAGTCCGGGAATGAGCCCTTCCGGTTTCTTGCCCAGCATAAAAGGCGCGGAATGCGGAACCCCCGCCTACCCCCTCTGCGTCTTTCCCCCCTGCGCAAAAGGGGAGACGGAAGGGGTGCTTCACCTCCCATTTCTGCTTGGTGCGAAGGATCTCTTCCCCTGTCACAGCCCCAGCTCCCCCTTCCTGCCTCCATCTCCCCCTCCCCACTAGAGGAATTACTGCTCCTCCCACTGGACGAAGATGAAGAGCTCAGCACCGGAGACGGGGGTCCGCGATACTGATAAAGCCCTGGCACCGCCTTGGCTTCCGGCGAGGGCAGTCTCCTGACAGACGTCTGTCTCGAGAGACAGTGTGCTTTTGTGGGTGAAGTCAAACCGCTGTGTGAGCAGCCCCGAAATAACCTCCCTGGGGCCCAAGCCTGGTCAGTGCGTGGGGAGGTCCTGGGCTGCCCAGGTGACATGACCTCCCTCTTTGCCTTACTGCTGTGGTCCAAAGGAAGTCAGAGCAAGCCGTTTGCCACCAGCTTGGCTGCAGGAGTTGCTGGACGGAGGCGTACAAGCCGCCATCCAACCGCCTTAGGGACTCCACTCCAGATTTGTGTAGGCTTCACTCCTGAGTCTTTCCTTCTGCCAAAGATGTCCCCCAGTTCCTTCTCCTAGATAGGAGGCAAGCCCCACCGGCCCCTCACTTCCCTCTGCAGCATGGGCAGAAAGCACCTTCTTGACCATCGAGCCCACTCTTGGTCTCGCCCACTCCATTCGCCGGAGCCTGTCTTCGCATGCAGGGGAAGCCCCTAACTCGCCGAGGGTTTGAGACCCACCAGTTCCCCTCGAAGCCCAGGGTTTGGGAAAGTTATGGGGACCCCAGGATGCCCTCTTTGGTTATTACGGGGAAACACCCCTTTGCCCAATGAAACTTCTCTTCCCATGCAAACCTTCTGCTAGAACACTGCAGACTTCAATGGGGAAGTTGCTTAACATTTTGCAACCAATCTGTTGCAATTTTCTCATCAGGGGAAAACAAACAAAACCCCCAAGCCCTAAATTTATACAGTATATATATTTCCCTTTTCCTTTTCCTTTACCAACAGGCCTCTTCCTAAGTCACTGCAGCCGTGGTAAAAAAAACACACACACACACACACACACACACACACACACACACACACGCCTGCCCCAGGAGTTCTGCTTGAAGGGCAACAGCAGAACTTCTGCTAGAGGAAGAAGTGTGTATGTTTGTATGTTAGTGTCTGTGTAACCCTCGTGCTGAGTTTCGAGTTGCTCAATCATCCCAGATGGTCCACAGATGTTTCATCAGGGGGAGCTGAAGTGGTCTCTTGATTGCTGGGTTTCTCTTTCTTGCCATTGGAATGAGACACCCATTTGAATTCAGAGAAGGTTGATAGACTGGGCAGATAAGTCTGTATCTCTAGAAGCTCGTTCTTGGCAGGCAGAACTATGCCACTGTGATGACCATTTTTGTTAACGTCTAACACATGTGTCGTATGCACACTGCACATGCATGCTGGGAGTGAAACCAAGCGCCTGGGTGCTTCCGGGTTTGCTGCCCCGGGTAGCCGGGCGGCTTCCTTCATGCCTGGGGCAAAGCTGGGTGCAAGTGACCAAGTGGGGATTGAACCCCATGGTCTCTCCTGCCTGCCAGGCTTCCCAGCTGCCAAGGACCCAGATAATGATTATACTGTATATGTAATGATTTATATATTTCAAAAGAGCTTCACACAACTTTGTCCAATTAACAATCAATTCCCTTTGGACTTCCCCTCTGCCTTGGTCCATGCTTTCCCTAATTTTCCAAATAATGCCGCATGTTACAGTCATTCTGTGCCTTATCTTCTCCACAATATTTTCAAATATGTACAGGTTTTACCGCTGTTCTTACTCTTAAGGCTACCTGCGCCTTAACACGTTTTACAACATTTTTAAAAATGATTGAGTATGCTGAAATGGCGAAGCTAACTGGAAGACTTCGAGATAAGGACAACAGAGACTTTAAAGAAGACTGGGAACCATTTGTGTTGTATTTACAGAAGCATTGTAAAGAAGTGGACTCACTAGTAAGCACTTACAACAAACAAAACAAACATAGAGATCAAGATGTAATAACAGGAAAATAATGAAGCGTAAGAGGCAATTTGAAAACAATCATGGTGTAAAAATGATAAGAATATAACAATATTCAACTTAAATAATGCAATATTAAGTTATAATAAAACAACCAGGAGAATTTAATGTGTAAAGAACCAGAAGAGGAAGTTGAGGAAAGTTAGGGGGGGGGGCGTAGTTTGGGAATTGTATTTCTTCTTCTTCTTGACATAATGTTATTGTGATGAATATAAAATTGTAAAACTTAATAAAAATTATTTTTTTTAAAAAACCAATGTTTTTTAAAATATCCGAACAACCTTTTCCAATGCTCTTTCTTGATCTCTAGTTTCGCTAGTTGGACTTGCCAGTTTGGCAGGTTCTGCCAATTTCAGCTGCGATTCCATTCTGCTTTACCCTCCATTTGCTTACCTGATGATGACGCATTGGTTCTCCCCGTCGATGAGCATGTTTCGGTACATGTTGTCGGTCAGCGCGTAGATGTGGGGCGGGTTTTCGTACTGAGCCTAGGACAGAAAACCAGAGAGGCGTGAATCCGGGGCTCCTCCTGTTGCCAGACCCGTGTCAGAGGGCAGGGAGGGCCTCGGATACCTTAAGAAATTGGGGTGCCCACTGGCGCCCCCCCCCCCGACCCATTCTATCACCCCCACGACTCCAGTGCCTTACTGCTCCTTGGTAGAGTTCCACTTCCCGGTCTGTGAAATAGGGCATTTGCTTAAAAGGGTTGACAGAGATCAGGACAGGTCCAATATAGGTCTGAGAGCCATCTGTTAAGGAATAATCTGTCTGTCTCAATATATATAAAAACAAAATAAAATAAAAAATTCTTTCCAGTAGCACCTTAGAGACCAACTAAGTTTGTTCTTGGTATGAGCTTTCGTGTGCATGCACACTTCTTCAGATTTTTTATTTTATTTTGTTTTGACTATGGCAGACCAACATGGCTACCCACCTGTCTATCTATCTATCTATCTGTCTGTGTGTGTGTGTGTGTGTGTGTGTGTACCTCTCTCTATAGGTAACCTTGGCTGAAATGTACCTCGCCCCCCCCCCCGCCTTCAGAAACCAGCATTCAAGCATGGACCTAAAACCCGGGGAAGATGAGGGTTTCTTGTTTTCTCCTGCTAGGTGAGGGTAGGACTCGAACCCGTGGCTTCCGGTTTACAAGAAAGGAGATTCCGACTCAACACCAGGAAGAACATCCTGACAGTAAGAGCTGTTCGGCCATGGGATGGAAGGTGGCAGGCTCTCCTTCCTTGGGGGTTTCTAAGCAGAGGTTGGGTGGCCCTCTGTCCAGGACGCTTGAGCTGAGATTCCTGCATTGCGGGGGGTTGGACTAGATGACCATTGGGGTACCCCTCCAACTCTACAATTGTATGATTCTATGAAATCAGAAGCAGGGGTGGCTTCTGTAAATCCAGGACCATTCCTGGAAAACCGGGACACTTTGTGGGTTTATCCTTGCTGAATTATCCAAGAAGCAGCTGCGGGACTAAGGAAGCGGAAGCTGGCAGCTCCCAGGTTGGTTGTAAGTAGCATAGCAAGCAGGTGAGGGCCAGGTGATTGCTGGCCGAGGTGAGGGGGGCAGTGTCCCATGGACCCCAAGGCGCCATGGCATGTACAATAGGGTGGGTCATTAAAAAATTCCCCCCGAAATTGTTTCCTCCCTTGATCTTATCTCAGGCATATGGTATAAACATAGTTAAATTTAGAGGTTAATATTTAGACCCTGCTCCTACAAATTGAAATTTTGCCTCACCACGAGTGATAAAAACATAGGAATTTGACTCATTTGATTCTCAGTATGTTAAATTGTGAACTAATAAACATAAATTTTAGGTTTTATGTAGAGCAATAATAGTTGCATACTATTATTTTCTGCAATATTTATTTATAAAACATGTTGACAATTTACATGAAAAACCAATGGTGTACACCGTTTGCTTAATTGTTCCATATAATTTTTTCAAAACCATTGGTTTTTCATGTAAATTATCAACATGTTTTATAAATAAATATTGCAGAAAATAATAGCATGCAACTATTATTGCTCTACATAAAACCTAAAATTTATGTTTATTAGTTCACAACTTAACATACTGATAATTTAATGAGTCAAATTCCTATGTTTTTATCACTCGTGGGGAGGCAAAATTTCAATTTGTAGGAGCAGGGTCTAAATATTAACCGATTTGTCCCAAGTTTGAAATTTAACTATGTTTATACCATACGCCTGAGATAAGCTCAAGGGAGGAAACATTTTCTTTTCAAAAAAAAAATAAATTATGACCCACCCTAATGTACAACTGGCCCAGGGTGCAGCTATGCCTGCAAACTCGGTCGCCCTGCAAGCGAGAAGCAGCCGGCCGTTCTCTCTGGCGCCACCTACTGTTGGGCTCCCACCCTCCCAGCAACTGCCACCACCAATCGCACTTGCAGCGCCTGGAGGCAGTGGCTGGGGTTCTGCTCTGCATGGTCCAGGAGCATCTGAGGCGGACCCGAGTTCGGATCCAGCCCCCAGGGGCCAAACCTGACCTTTTAGCATCACCCTGGCTGACTCAGGCCACAGTACGGAAGTCGTTTTCACAACGGCTGCTGTGGGCGGTGCTATTTTTAAGCAGGAAGATGAAAAAGCAAGACAACTTTTCAGTTTCGGTGTCTGTGCGTTTGTCCCACAAAGCTAAAGAGTCCCGTGACTTTGACTAAGCGCATCTGCATCTCTCTTGCATGCTAATTCTTAGAACCTCTGTGGACCTTCAGATTAGTAGTAGTAGTAGTAATTATTATTATTATTATTATTATTATTATTATTATTATTATTATTATTATTATTATTTTATACCCTGCGCATCTGGTTGGGTTTCCCCAGCCACTCTGGGCAGCTTCCAACAGAATGTTAAAATACAATAATCTATTAAACATTAAAAGCTTCCCTAAACAGGGCTGCTTTCAGGTGTCTTCAAAATGTTGTAAAGTCTGGTAGGAGGGTGTTCCACAGGGCGGGTGCCACTACCGAGAAGGCCCTCGGAGCTGGACCTCAGTGTCCGGGCGGAACGATGGGGGTGGAGACGCTCCTTCAGGTATACTGGACCGAGGCCATTTAGGGCTTTCAAGGTCAGCACCAACACTTTGAATTGTGCTCGGAAATGTACTGGGAGCCAATGTAGATCTCTCAGGACCGGTGTTATGTGGTCCCGGCGGCCGCTCCCAGTCACCAGTCTAGCTGCCGCATTCTGGATTAATAATAATAATAATAATAATAATAATAATAATAATAATAGCAACCTGACCGCAAAATTATTTGTACAGTGCAGGGTTTACTTACGGAACTCCCTTCCACAAGAAGGGACACCAGCTTGGGTGGCTTTAGAATCATAGAATCATAGAGTTGGAAGAGACCACAAGGGCCATCCAGTCCAACCCCCTGCCAAGCAGGAAACAGAGCATTGAGAAGGAACAGGCTTTTGATGGCTATTAGCCACAGCTGGAGAAAGTGATGCTTGTGAATCCCAGTTGCTGGAAACCCCAGGACGGGAGAGAGTTGCCCTTGGGCTCGGATCCTGCTTGCAGGCTTCCCACAGGCATCTGGCTGGCCACTGTGAGAACAGGACCCTGGACTAGACGCGTCGCTGGCCTGATCCAGCAGCCTCTCCTTATGCGCTTATGGATTCCCAGCCCCCATAATCATCCCCGGCCATTGGCCGTACGGACTGTTTATTCTTGTTCAACATCATCTGGCATTCTGAGATAGGAGAGCCACCTTCCAATATCTCAAGAGCTGTCCCATGGAAGAGGGAATGCATTGTTTTCTCCTGCTCTGGAGGGTAGGACTCGAACCCATGGCCTCAAGTGACATTAAAGGAGATTCAGACTAAACATCAGTAGGAGCTGATCGACAAAGGGGTGGAAGGTGGGGGCCTCTCCTTCCTTGGAGGCCATCTGCCAAGAGTTCTTGAGCTGAGATTCCTGCATTGCAGGGGGTTGGACTGGATGACCCTTGGGGGTCCCTTCCAACACCACAGTTCTATGATTCTTTGATTCTATGACTGCCCCCAAACAGGAAGGCCTAATTTATCCTCCTTAGCTAACAGCTGCCACTAGATCTCATCTCCACGGGTTCATTTTCTAAACTATTTTTTTATTAAACAGACCTGCTGGATCAGATCAGGAAGACCCACCAAGGGAGGGGCGGGGGCGGGGGCATCTCTCCCCCTCCAGATGTTGACAGATGTTGACCTCAGCCTACATCGTCCCTAACAACTGCCACGCTGCCTCGAGTTGGAATCCAACAACATCTGGGGGGGGGTTTACAGGTTTCCCCCATCCCTGACCCCCAAAATGAGGAACCCCCTTCTCTAGGGAGGGAATGCCTCTTTTTAAAAGAGGCATCTTCCCATTTCTTGCAAGAGTTAGGGAAGACTGCTTCTCAGAGCAGCACCAGGGGATTTCATAGAATTGTAGAGTTGGAAGGGACCCCCGAGGGTCATCTAGTCCCACCCCACCGCAGTGCAGGAACTCACACTGGGAAAAAGAGTCCCTCAATGGGAGCAGCAAATTATTTGGGGAAATGGGCAGAGAGATTGGCTTGTGGAGCGGAGAGGAGGCTTTCAGCGCTCTGCCGGGACTGCCAAATTTGGAGAGAATGACGGGAGAGGAAGAGCGGGGGGGGGGGGGGAGAGAAACATACTTGGCCACAAACCACAGGGACATCTGAACGGAAGTGACACAGGGGGACAGCAGCACAGGCAAGAGCAAAACTATAAATTTAAGAAGGATGTTGACAAGCTGGAAGGTGTGCAGAGGAGGGCCACCAAGATGATCAGGGGTCTGGAAACCAGACCTGATGAGGAATGGTTGAAGGCGCTGGAAAAGAGGAGGCTGAGAGGAGATTTGAGAGCCATCTTCAAATATCTGAAGGATTATCACATGGAAGAGGGAACAAGCTCTCCTTCCTTGGAGGTTTTGAAGCAGAGGTTGGGCGGCCTTCTGTCACGGATGCTTCGGCTGCACTGCAGGGGGTTGGACTGGATGACCCTTGGGGGTCCCTCCCAACTCTACAATTCTATGATTCTGATTCACTGCCCAAAATGAAAACTTGGGTCAGTCAGATGCCCTGATTCTGATCACGACGGGCACCAACGGCTAGAAGGAACGCAAGAAAGAAAGAACAAACGAAAGGACGAAAAGGATACGAAAATATAGTCATCCATGAACCGCTTCTTCAGATTTTCGACGATGGCGTCTTCGTTGATCTTGCTGAGGAGGACCATGTCGTCCACCCCGCTCTGCTTGACATTGTGGCTTTGCCAATGGAACCGCTCTTTGCTGCCCTGGGAAGATGAGAGAGAGAGAAGAAACCACAGTCAGGCCAGCAGGAGTGGATCTGGAGTTTGGATCTGTCCGTTTACACTTTCATTCAGCCTCTGACTGTTTTGTTATTTATTGTCATGGAATCGTAGAATCGCGGAGTTGGAAGGGGACCCCTGAGGGTCATCCAGTCCAACCCCCCCCCCCCCCCGCAATGCAGGAGATTCACAACACGAAAATGCAAAACAAGAACACAAAATACATAATAAGCAAGCAAACAAACAAAAGCAAAAGAACAACCCCCCTCCCACATTCCTCCGGTGAAAATAAGGACATTTCTCACTCCCCCCAAGTGACCCTCCTTGAGCCCCCATTTTTGGCATTTCCACCACTTCACCAATGGGGCGCGGCACACACAAACCCTGAGAAAACCCCTTAACCCCTATTTTATTTTTTAATAGCAATTTTTTATTAAATTCTCCAAAGTTTAACATATATATACTTCAGTACGTAATAAATTTGTCTTTTTCCAACTTCCCACCCCTTTCCCTCCCCCTCTGCTGCACAATACCTTCCAATTCTTATGCCACCGACTTCAATAATTGCTTCTTGTTGCTCATATTTCAAATCCTGCTTGCCTATTCTATTCTATTCTATTCTATTCTATTCTATTCTATTCTGTATCAACACACATCGATAATAGCTTTTAGAAAGGTGCAATATCAGACATGGACGCACAAAGCATTTCTTAGAGTAAAGAAAGCACGGCTCCTTCTGCTCCGCTCCCCCTTTCTTCCTGCCCAGGTTTGCCTTGCCCGCACTGCAGGGCTAGCGTGTCTCAGGGGCTTGGCCTTGGTGGTGGCAGCCCCTCCTCTACTTGGCCGGTTCTGCGGCTGCCCAGGGAGACTGACAGCAGCAGCGGCCAAGGAGAGGCCACGGGATGCTCCCTCGCAGCTGCCATTGGGCCATTCTGGGATCCAATCAGAAGCCGGGGCGGCGTTCGTAATTCCAGGACTGTCTGCAGACCCCACCCCCCCAGGTGTCCCTCTTTTCCAGGGACAGTCCCGGATTTACAGAAGCTGTCCCGGTTTCCGATTTGATAACGGAATGTCCCGCTTTTTACTTAGGACCGTCCCTGTTTTCATTGGAGAAATGTTGGAGGGTAGGAGATCGGCAACAGTTAGAAGACATTGAAGACAGCACTGGGTAGGGAAGTTTATGGAATAGCATGTCTCCATTTTCTTCGGAAAAATGTTGGAAGGTATGTACAGTCCCTGGAACACCAGGACGCTTGGAGGGTATGCAAACACAGCGAAAAGGCCCTGGATAGTTTGATCAGCCAAAGGCCTGGTTATAGAGAAACGTTTTTGCCTGGCGCCGAAATATATGTCATGGGGGAGCGCATTCCAGCAACGGGGAGCCACCGCAGAAAAGGTCCTGTTCTCGTGTTGTCACCCTTCAGACCTCACGGGAGGCGGCACACAAAGAAGGGCCTCAGAGGATGATCTCAGGGTCTGGGGCGGTTTATTTGGGGAGAGGCGGTGCTGGAGGTATTGCAGTGCTCTGTGCAGCGGGCTCATTCCTCAACACGGATCTCTTGATCTTCCATCCAGTCAGAGATGAAGGGAACATTCTGCATCGGCAAAAAACGCTCTCCAGGAGGGCATGCAGCAGAGCTATTGAGGGCCATGGCTTGGGACAAGGGTTGTGGCTTGCGGGGAGTTCTGAGGGCCAGGCAAAGAGGTCCCTGGGGCCGCATTCAGTGTCTTCTCCACCCCCCACAGTAGTCGCGGACAGAAGTATTTCCGAAGGGGAAGTTTTAACTGTTCCTACATGCTGCTGATTGCTTAAGAGGCGGTTTAGATGCAGTGGGGCAATTTTGGAGATCTCGGCCTCTCGAGTCGTTCTGGTGCTTTTAAGATCGAGGGCTGAGATCCGACAAAGTCAGGCTCAAAATAGGCCCACTGGCATCGATGGAACGAGGCAGGCCTGCAGATTTTAACAATCTATAAATAAATTAATAAACAAACATTGCCCCCCTTGCCTATTTAAATATGTATTGTTGCTGAGCTGAAAATAAGATGGAGACCTTCCAGGGACAGGCTGAGACCAGAGAATTCGGGACTATGCTTGATCAAGAGGGAGGCAGGAAGAATTCATCTCTACCTCCTGCAGGATTCCCAAAACACAACTACCCTCTGAAATCTGTGCCTCTCTGAGTTTTAGGACCCCATTCTCCAGCCTCTCCCCTTCTGCAAATGTGTTCAGCAATTTGCATTGTTTTTTGGTGGTGGGGGTCAGTCTGGATGATGTCCCAGGTCCCTTCCAGTTCTTGAGATCCTGTAACTGTTTGGGGTGGGATGCATGAGAGCAAGCCCTTTGGCTCTTATCCCTCTGCATGACTTTTTCTGATTTCCATATGTGCCGGGAAGGGGGGGGGGTTTGCACATAGGCCAATTTGCTGGCGTTTGGGGATTTTTATAGAAAAAAGAATTTGCAAATGGGTGAGGAAATGTGGTGAGGTTGAGATGAAGAAAAAAACAGGAAGCCGAGACCACCCCCACCCCCCACCCGCTCCTGGCAGATCTGAGGGATTTCTGGAGATCCTCAGATCCGGCTGCTAAACTGAAAGGGCTCTCCTGCCTTCATTGAAACCCTCGTCTGCCCCCAAGGAATTTATTTTGGATGTAGTGATTTTTTAGTTATTGTGGATTGCTAACTTGTTGAGCAATCTCACTTGCAGATATTGGAAATGTTATATGTTCAGGAATATTATACGTTCAGGAACCAATGAGCAGCTAGCCAATGGTTAAGGATAATAAACAACAAAATATTGCAATAAGGTTAATTGCAAGGAATGTGAATTACAAATATCTGGGAAAACAATGCAGTGACGAGAGGAAATGATGGGCACATCGAGAACAGAGTGCGGGAAACCAATTTTTGGAAAAACTATGAAAATTGCTTTCATTTGTGGTTGATTTCCGATTTGGCAAAAAAGGGGGGCGGGGCAGGGGAGAAACCATAGTCTGCCCCTTCTTGGTGTGGTCACTGTTTGCAAAAGCATCCGTCATCCACATCCTCCAGATCTTATGCAGCACACAAAAAGGTCTCTTCCTCTGAGGTTTGGTTGCTGCGGCTTGGAGAGCTTCGGTTTGAAGGAAAGGGGAACTGAGGTAGCTGTGTTGTGAGTGTGTTTGTGTGTGTTGTGAAACCTCCGTCTCTTGCGTTTCCCAGGACATGGTTTCGAAAGGCGGCCAGAGAGGGTGGGGCAGACAATCAGCCCCAAAGCAGTGGGTTCCCCCCCCAAAATGGCATGTCCTGCGAATCACTAAGTCAACAGAGGGTTTCTCCGCTGCAACTCTGTATGAGTCTCCGTTCCAAGCCTGGCCTCCTTTGAATCAGCCCAACCCCGGGCACCACCGATGCCACCCATGGGTTTCCTGTGTCGCACGCCAGCTTCAGAGGCAGCCATGAGGCACACTTCCTGTGGTTGAAGTTAGAGGAGCAATCAAGGGCCTAGTCCTCAGCGAGGTGGCAAACCCGACACTGGGGAGTGCCGCTTCAGAGGCAGAACCTCCAAGTGTCCCTATTTTCCAGGGAGAGTCGTGCACTCACAGAAGCCATTCCGATTTCTGATTTGATCCTGGAATGTCCTGCCTTGTTTAGGATGTCCCTTTATACATTGAAAATATGTGGCAGTGCATTCTTGAGCCTGTGACGGAGGGGGGTGGATAAAACGAAAGTTTGGCAACCAAACCTCTGACCCAGCTCTCTCACAGAACCATAGAGTTGGACGGGGGCCCCAAGGTTATCTAGCTCAACCCCCTGACATCCAGGGATCTTTTGCCCAACGTCGAACCCACAACCCCGAGAGTCTCATGCTCTACTGACTGAGCTATCCAGCCAGGGGTAGCTCATCTCAGCTGCATTGATTTATCTCTTCATGTTAAGTTTTGAACATTTAAATGTATTAATTAATATTCTGGGCAATTTACAAACATTGCATTCCAGGGGTGGGCGGGGCCAGAGGGAAAAGTGGGCGGAGCAAACAGAAACACTACAATAATGTTTTAGGTAAAGGGTAAAGGGACCCCTGACCGTAGGTCTAGTGCGGACGGACTCTGGGGTTGTGGCGCTCACTCGCGTGTTACTGGCCGAGTGAGCCGGCGTACAGCTTCCGGGTCATGTGGCCAGCATGACTAAGCCGCTTCTGGTGAAACAGAGCAGCACACGAAACGCCGTTTACCTTCCCGCCAGAGGCGGTACCTATTATCTACTTGCACTTTGACGTACTTTTGAACTGCTAGGTGGGCAGGAGCTGGGGACCGAGCAAGGGAGCTCACCCGGTCCATTGGGGTATTCGAACCGCTGACCTTCTGATCAGCAAGCCCTAGGCTCTGTGGTTTAACCCACAGCGCCACCCGCGGTCCCTCCTCAATAATGTTTTAGCAGGTGCCAAAAAAGGGGGACAGGCGCCTGTTGTCAATAGGCAGGGAGTTCCAAAGACCAATTCTTACAAATGAGGTAGGGGTATTATGCGGCAGCTGTTGACATGGCACAGTTCTGCGATAGAAGAGGTCAAGGGGTATGGCAATCCCACAGGTTAGGGGTGGCTTAGTTTTGGGGATGGGCATGATCAATATTTATTTCTCTGAGTTTTATCTGTCCAGATTTAAGTCCTCCACCTTTCTGCATCGATGTGGATCCTCGTGAAATGCCTGTGCAAATTCACCAGAGCTTAGTGCCAACTTCTCCAAACATGCACATTTTCTGTAAAGCCGTTCCCCCATGTTATAGACATTCCCGTGCGCATCACATTCCCTTGTCATTATACAGATTTTGGGAGTTGGATCGCTGCATCACAAAATTCAGAAACGTGCAAATTTTGAACGATCGCTGCGAATTTCGGTCTTGCAAAGAAGTGTAGGTCTGCATTAAGCGAACCAAATCAAATTCCTCCTCTTCCCCTGTCCTCCTTTGGGTGCCGGGCTCTCTTCAGTCCTCGGCACATTTAAAAATACGAACACAAGAAGAGAAGCAGCATCAGGTCCTCAAAAGGAAGCCCATAAGCAAGAGCAAGTGTCACAGCTTCCCAAAGTAACCTCTCCAAATTATGTTTCCCCCCACCTACCCTCCTGCATTGATGGGTCTCTATCCTCCTCTTCTGACCTCTCCATTCTGTTTTCACACCTCCCACCCAGCTGCCAGTTTTCTTCCAGCCTCTCAGACTGTTCACACCCCATGCTATTAAGTTATTATGGGACTGTTTCGGTGTTTCCGGCCTCCCACACCCCCCCTTAAGATCTTTTGCCTATCTGCAAACCTCAGGGGTTACTCACAGTTTACTGATATTCCTGCCTTAGAATCATGAAATTGTAAAGTTGGGAGGGACCTCCAAGGGTCATCCAGTCCAACCCCCTGCAATGCAGGAATCCTGCCCACGGCCATCCCTGGGTGGGCTTAAACCCCCAGCCTCCTGGTTCACAACAAACGCATTGACCCATTTGAGACGTTTTCTCCCTGTGAGTGTAAAGATGAGGCAAATTGACCCACTATCTCTCTCTCTCTCTCTCTCTCTCAGATCAATCCATGCACACAGAAAGCTAGCATGCAAGGAGAAGGTTGGCATGCTAGTTTTCTGGAGTGCAGTAGAAGCATTCCATTGCTACAGTCTCATGTGCTACAACCCTGGCACGGGAATAGCCATTTGCCGCAGAATTCACAAAGAATTCAAAATGAATAAAATAAAATATTCCCTGCCCGCTGACCCCTCTTATGGTTTTGGCAGATCTTTGGAGTGTTAAGTATTAAATCTGATCATCTCTCTGCAGATCTCAGTTTCTGCTGTTCTCAGGTGGTTCTTTCTGTTACACTTTCAGTTCTGACTAAATGTCAGGAAGAACTTTCTGACAGTCAGAGCCATTCAACAGTGGAACGGGCTACCTAGGAAGGTGGTGGACTCTCCTTGCTGTTTCCAAACAGAAGTTGGATGGGCATCCGCCAGGGATTCTTTAGCTGCATTTCCTGCATTGCAGGGGGTTGGACTGGATGACCCTTGGGGGTCCCCTTCCAACTCTACCCTTCTATGCTTCTATGACTTGGAGCTTTCAAAAAAAAGGTCAATGGTGGTTTAATTGTTATGTTGGTATTAGAACCTTACAGCAAAGCATTGTTTGACATATAAACTGGCATTCTATGGCACAATGGAAGTGTAAAATTCCTGAAGGCTGTCAAAGCCGCTACTTCTCAATTTTGCAATGTATGGATCGTTTTGTAAGCAGAAAACGAAACCTTCAGAAGCACAGGAATAGCACCTCATCTAACCTTGGGGAAGGGGACATTATTCTGTTGCTTTTCTTTTTCTTTTGATTATGTCTTTTGTGTTTTTTATATTGTGTTTTTTGTGTTGCAACTGCCCTGAGACCTGCGGGGAATAGGGACGTACACACACAACAACAACAACATATAAAATTTTATTTCTAATTGAACTCAATTAAGAATCTGAGGCCGATGGAATTATTTGTGTTTATGGATAGCTGTTCAGTGGAAAAGCAGGACAGAAGACTTATAGTAACCACCTAAATACCTACATACAGATGCTTCACTTCCCTGTTGTTTTGAAGCTGCAAAGCTCAGCCCCATGCGTGCTTACTCAGAAGTAGAATCATAGAATCACAGAGTTGGAAGAGACCACCAGGGCCATCCAGTCCACCCCCTGCCAAGCAGGAAACCCATCAAAGCATCCTGACAGATGGCTGTCAAGCCTCCGCTTCAAGACCTCCAAAGAAGGAGACTCCACCACACTCCTTGGCAGCAAATCCCACTGCCGAACAGCTCTCACTGTCAGGAAGTTCTTCCTAATGTTTAGGTGGAATCTTCTTTCTTGTAGTTTGAATCCATTGATCCGTGTTCGCTTCTCTGGAGCAGCAGAAAACAACCTTTCTCCCTCTAGATGACATCCTTTGATATATTTGAACATGGCTATCATATCACCCCTTAACCTTCTCTTCTCCAGGCTAAACATACCCAGCTCCCTAAGCCGTTCCTCATAAGGCATCGTTTCCAGGCTTGGACCATTTTGGTTGCCCTCCTCTGGACACCTTCCATCTTGTCAGTATCCTTCTTGAACTGTGGTGCCCAGAATGGACACAGTATTCCAGGTGAGGTCTGACCAGAGCAGAATACAGTGGTACTATTACTTCCCTTGATCTAGATGCTATACTCCTATTGATGCAGCCCAGAATTGCATTGGCTTTTTTAGCTGCTGCACCACACTGTTGATCATGATGCAGCAGCTAAAAAAGCCAATGCAATTCTGGGCTGCATCAATTTATTAAACGCTGCTGTGCCCACTGTGGCTTACTCCAGATAAATATGCAGAGCAGCACTGAGCGGCGAACTTTCTTCCAACCCGAGGGCCACATCTCCTCCTGTGAAAATTTCTGGGAGCCACCAATCAGATGTGGGCGGGACGAGAAGCAAAAGTGGGCGGGGCACCAGAGGTAAGCCCCGCCTCCTCGCAATAGCCAAGTTTCCACACACCCTCTCTGTCTATCCTCCACCCAGGTGAGTGAAAGACAAGACTGGAGTATGAAAACACATTCCTAGCCTGGGGGAAATGCTCAGGGAGGGAGCGCGGCCTGGAGAGAGAGGGTTTGCGGCCTCAGCACATTTCTGAGGGCCAGACAGAGATGCGTGGAGGGCCACACCCAGACACAAGGGGTCTAAATTGAAGCTAAATTGAAGCAGGTGCTACTTAGGTAGGTTTAGAAAAGACAAAGCAAAATGTGAAAATAGGAACTCCCTATTCAGTAACAACAACAACAACAACAACAATCATAGAATCACAGAGTTGGAAGGGACCACGAAGGTCATCTCGTCCCCCCTTCAAGGCAGGAACCTTTTTGCCCAACGTGGGGCTCGAACCCATGACCCTGAGATGCATACTCTCCAACATTTCTCTCATCAAAATAGAGACTCTGGGCGGCTTCCAACATATGTAAAAACGTAATAAAAACACTAAACATTTAAAAACTGCCTTCAGATGTCTTCTAACGGTTGCATAGCTACTTATCTCCTTGGCTTGGGGATGGCACAAATCCAGACCCTCTAACATTTCTCCGATGAAAACAGGGACGTCCTAAGGAAAAGCGGGAGATTCCAGGATCAAATAAAAAAATCAGGACGGCTTCTGTAAATGCAGGGCTGTCCCTGGAAAACAGGGACACTTGGAGGGTGAATGCCTGGATAGCTCCGTTGGTAAGAGCTTGGTGCTGACAATGCCAAGGTCGCAGGTTCAATCCCCGTATGGGACAGCTGGATGATCTTCAGGGTCCCTTCCAACTCTACGGTTCTATGGTCTGACTTCATTTCCTGGTGATGCTAACCTTCCACAGCAATTAATGCCACCCAAAGTGGCCTTTTTTGGGGGGGGGGGCTGCAGCGGCGAAGGTGCTGAGATTCCTCTCGGATGCCTGTGACAAGAACTACAATCCCCATTTCCCAGCCTGGAAAGAGAGAGTGGTTGTTAAGCCTCACAGGCTCCAGGAAGTTCTCGAGCAGGACGCAAAGGCAGCAAACAATCCCTTGTTCCTAGTCACCAAAATCTAGTACTTCAAGGTAGACTGCCTTTGCACAGGGAGGCTCCAAGTTGCTGTCAAGGTGAAGCTCTGTTAAGGAGAGCTCTGCTGGGTCAGACCAAAGGCCTGCCAAGTCCAGTGGCCAATCAGACTCATGGGATCATAGAATCGTAGAACTGTACAGTCGGAAGGGACCCCCCAATCTCAGCAGGAATTTCAGCCAAAGAGATTCTCCCCTCAATCCCAAGCCGGGTGTGAATGAATGAGGTTAATCCTGAGACACGGTGATTGCGAACTCTCCTGCTCCTCTTTTTGGGTTCTTTGAGGTAGACTTCCTTAGATCATGGAGGTTCCATTACACCAATAGCTATCGAGAGATCTTTCCTTCCCCGAATCGCTGCAGTCTAGTGGACATTACCACATCTCCTGGCAGGGAATCCTGTCAGTTAGGGCGGGATTTCCCCCCAGCTTGTGGGTGCCTCGTGGGCACTTTGGGTCATGAGGCAGGGCTGGTGATGATCCCGGCTTGTGGGGAGAGTCATGAGGGCTGGAGGACTTCATTCAATCTTCGGATTATCCACTCACTGCCCACTTTCGCAGTGGGTACGGTACACGATGCAGAACTTGCACGACTGGTCTGAGATCCTGGCCTGACACTACTGCTAAGTTTGTTCATTCTGAATCGATTGTTTTGAATCTCCCGATGGGCGAGGGATGCCCACAGGGTTTGAGGATCACAGGAGAGGGAGAACAAAAAGTTATTTCAAGCCACTTTCTCCCTACTCCAGAGTGGCTGGGGAAGCTCAGCCAGATGGGCGGGGTACAAATAATAAATTATTATTATTACTACTAGACGTATTTTAAACTGTGTTCTAGCTTCAGTGTGGCTATGCCCCAGATATACATCTTGAACATGGACCCAAATGTGCCAGCTTGGAGCTGAATGTGGGGATTTACTCTGTCTTTAATGAGCAAACAGAACGTCAGGATAAAGGCAGGTCTCGGTGGCTGAATCCTAGTATCCCCCAAGGATCATTCTAGTCCAACCCCCCTGCAATGCAGGAATATGCAGCTGTACCATATTCAACATACAGTGAAAACAGCATCAAGCAGAATCTGCCCTTTCAAGTAGCTTGAAACAGGGCTTCTCCCTCAGATCGTTCAAAGGGTTGTATTGAGTCACCGTTAGCCACAGAGTAGACCCTCTGAAAGTGAGTGGCATGACTAACTTAGGCCTGTGACTCTGAACGTGTCTACTCTGAGTAAAAACCCAGCAAGAGCAACTGATGGATGCCAGACAGAGTGGCAGGGGAGTGAGAAACAGCAGAAAGTGGTTCTCTCTCACGCACTCCTCATGGACCTCACAAGGACTAGCCACTTGAGCTGCCCAGCACCTTCTTATGCCCGAAACACATGCAATTGAAGTTACAGCCCAGCACTTCCGCAAGTTGCTTTTGGGAAGGCTGCAAGCAAGGCCTGCTGGGTTAGGCGTCTCCTTGGACAGGGAAGCTTAATTTTGCCTTTTTTATTTTTTAGCAAACCAAGCTGAAGAACCACCACCCACCCTGGATGACTCAGGAGGACCAAAATACACATGCATCTGAATTGCACATCCTTGCACAAAAAAACAGAAGCAACACACCAGACACAGAAGTGGCAAAATTCATTTTTGCCTGGGTAAGTACAACTTGGTGGGACGGGGTGGCACTGTGGGTTAAACCACAGAGCCTAGGGCTTGCCGATCAGAAGGTTGGCGGTTCGAATCCCCGCGACGGGGTGAGCTCCCATTGCTCGGTCCCTGCTCCTGCCAACCTAGGAGTTCAAAAGCACGTCAAGTGCAAGTAGATAATTAGGTACCGCTCCAGCGGGAAGGTAAATGGCCTTTCTGTGCGCTGCTCTGGTTCGCCAGAAGCAGCTTAGTCATGCTGGCCACATGACCCAGAAGCTGTACGCCAGCTCCCTCGGCTAATAAGTGAGATGAGTGCCGATACCCAGAGTCATCCACAACTGGACCTAATGGTCAGGGGTCCCTTTACCTTTAAGTACAACTTAATCCATCAACTCTGAATACACACAAACACACAAATTATAACGGTGCCGCCTATTTTATCTGAACTAAGTCCCCTTGATTCCCCCCATCAATTGAGTTTTTGAGTAAGCATGCTGAGGACTAGAACTTTTATTTCCCTCCCCAAATTCTCATGTCAAGTGGATGCCAAGTGGTAACTTTCCTTCAAGCAACCTCAGCGGACTAAGCAACAAGTGGCAAGCAATTCGTCAGGGAATTTGGGGGTGTGGGGGACTTACCCCCGCTGAACCCCCCTCTCTGGTACTCGGCCCATTTTTCCTTTTTGAGCAGTGCAAGCTGGGTGGTGAACCGGTTCCCGAAACAGGACGCCACAGCTCACCTTGCCACCCTGCAGCACAGACTTACCATGATCTGTGTTGTGCCCACTCTCCAGATTGGTGCCGAGACCCCCTCGCCCCCGAGATGGGTCACTGAGGTTCTCTGTGGGTCATAGATGCATTCCTGGCAGGGCAAGGAGCAAGCGGGGAGAGATCTCTCAGCGGTGAGCTTCAGAGCTGTGCAGGCAGCAAGAGAGAAGTGGAAGCTCACCAGTGTCGGAGCAAGTTCCTCTATCCGGCCCTCCCCGCCTTAATCTCCCCCTTACTTCCTCCTTCAGAGTTGTGCAGGTAACAGGCCTCAGAGAAGAGTCAGCGCAAAACCTGCACTTTTATTCAGAATGACACTCTCGAACCCAGGGCCGGAATAGAATCGTAGAATTGGAAGGGACCCCAAGGGTCATCTAGTCCAACCCCCTGCAATGCAGGAATCTCGGATGAAGCCTAGTTAATAGTTAATAGATCCCCCTCCTCCAAGTTTCCTGTTTCCAGAGGGGGGGTCAAATTTTTAAAGAAAACTACACACACAGACACAGGCCTGGAAATGAGGCCAGATGAAGAACGATGACGGAATTGGGTATGTTTAGCCTGGAAAGAGGAGACTGAGAGGAGATATGAGAGCCATCTTCAAATATCTTAGGGCTGTCACTTGGAAGAGGGAACAAGCTTGTTTTCTCCTGCTCTGGACTCGAACCCATGGTTTCAAGTTACAAGAATGGAGATTCCGACTAAACATCAGGAATAGCTTTCTGACAGCAAGAGCCATTTGACAGTGGAAGTCTCCCTTGGGGGTGGGGGGTGGTGGATTCTCTTCCTTGGAGGTTGTGAAGCAGAGGCTGGATAGCCATCTTTCATGGATACTTGAGCTGAGATTCCTGCATTGCAGGGGTTGGACTAGATGACCCTCGGGGGTACCCCAACTCCACAGTTGTATGACTCTACGATTCTGTGAAAATCCTCTTTCCAGTGTTGTGGAGTGAGATGGTGGCTCCAACCGCAATGAATCATAATCATAAAATTAAGGGCCAATGCAACCTGAACCTCTAGGTTAGAATGACTTTTGTCAAACCGGGTTCTGAAAGTTACTTAGTGCCCCCGCACCAAGTTACCGGTTCAGAATGTGGCTCATTTCCTTAAATAAACATTAAAAATTGCTAATGTGACAGTGTAATGGCATGGTCTGAACCACAGTGAATTGAGACGATGTACAAATAATTACATGAAAAGAAGGGTCAGAATGACCCTGTTTGGAACAGTTACCAGAACAGAAAACAAACAACAACCTAACAAACTAACAGAGATGTGATGGAAAGTTGGGGTCTTTAAACCCAGTAAATTATAAGAACATAAGTTTGCAATGAAGAATATTTTTTGTTTGTGTGTGCCTAAAATTTCTGTCCTCTTAAAAAGTGATGGAAAAAATAAGGGTGGATGAAGGATTAAGGATGCAATCTGCTTCAATTAAATTTTGTGTTTAAAAACCACACACCCCCATTAGAAATCAGTCTCTTGTTGCACCAGAGTTGGTGGCACTCACTGCGTGTGTGAATGTGACACGGAATGTACTGCTACCGGTGGGATTCCTGCCGTCCAGGCTCTGTGAGGGAAAGGAAAGTTGTCAGTTTGGCTGGGAATGAAACTTTACATGGGTGCTGACCGAGGAATGGGAAGAGGTCCCAGGAAGTCAAGGCACAAAGAGACAAGGTGTCCAGAGGCCAGGGTGAGAGAAGGACAGGGTTGTCAGACTGACATGAGGTACCAATTACTAGGTTTAAAATCCAGGGTTGTACCTAACTCAGCACAGAACAAACCTCAACTTCACCATGCCCATTAATGCCAATGGGTCTATTTCGGGTAGAACTAAACTAGGATAAAACCATATATTTTTACATCTCCCCAACTCCAACACCAGAATAGAGGCTAATTCATAATAACTCAGAACCAGGGGTGGTAGGTAGTTTTTTTATTGTAAAAATCATGCTGTAATTTCTCTCTCTCTCTTTCTCTCTCTCTCTCTCTCTCGCTCACTCTCATCGGCGGAGGAAACAGGATTTTAAACAACTTCTATAATAACAATATTATTAATACAATATATCTGTATATATTTATATATGAAATTGTGAAATCTGACCCTGCCCACCAGAGGGCGCTCTGAGCAGATGGAAGAAAACCAGCACCCCAACTCTCATCTAGGAAGGTCCCTTTGGGCGAAATGCGGATTTCCGTCTGCTTGTGTCCAGGACCCAAAGGAGAGCAAGTGACCAACGTTTTACTGGCAGCCAAAATCCAAAACTGTTGCTGGGTATCACCGAAGCTGAAATTTGAACTGGATTCAGTGAAATTTTGAGGGAATGGGAAACAGTTATGAGTAATACATTGTCCCAACTGGAGGAGTGAAATCCTGTAGGTCCCCTTAGACTTATCAGCCGGGTTGTGGGGTACTTTGTGGGGTGAGGGCGATCTCCAACCAGATGGGAGGAGGGAGAGGGTTTCCCATGTGAGATCCACAAAAGGGGCAAAGGTGAACCAACCAACTTCCTGGTGGCATAGCATGGGTTGCCAGTGCCCAGGGCAACCTGTGGAACATTAGCACTCCCCGAATCCCTTTCACCAGTCCTATATTGAATAAAGTCAACAAAAGACTCTGCCATGTTGACCTCCGCCTTTTCGATGTGCGCATCTCGACTCACTTGAGACCAGCACAGGTACAGCGGGACAGGGACTTGGTCAGGAGAGGGGATCTTTCAAAAGCTTGTGCAGAGGGCACCCTAGCAACCAGCTGCTACCCAAATCCTATCTCCATTGGGAGATTTGCTGTGTTAGCTGTTACTATTATTATTATTATTATTTTGAAATTCTGCACACCTAAGAATTTGTGCCACTGCAACTCCCCCACCCACTGTCTGATTTTGAATTTCTAATTTTGATTGCTCTGGAATTTGGCATGCTGCCTTGCACCTTCTTAAAAAGATAATTATGGAATCGAAATGTACGCAGCTTTTACTGTAGTTTCGAGTCTCCCAGGACAGGAAGGGACCTCCATAGGTTTGTGAGAAACCAGTGAGGTGAAAGAGTTCCCCCCTCAAAGCACCAATTTATCGTTCACGGTCCGCAAATTCAAAGGGAAGACCTGGAAGCATGCACTCCCAAATCTCAGTGGGGACATAAACAGTTTCTAAAATATCCTAGGATCTTCCCCCACTTGCAGGCTCTGATTTAGCCCCAAACCCCCGTGCTTCTGAAAACAAGAGGTCTGTGTCCAAATTCCTGGATCTTCCTCCTTTGCGACTTCGGACAACCCCAGACCTGGAGACGAGCAGGGAAGATCCTGTCGCCCGCTTGTTTCTCTTAAGCGAGCCTTGAGCATGCATGGTCCCAAAGGGATCACAAGGGATTTCCCCGAGGCCTTGCTGTATTCTTTTCTCTGCCATTCACCTGCAGGCTCGGGATCCCTGCCGGGCCCTGCCTCTGACTCCCAGTCCCAGACTCCTGTGCTACGTCTCCTCCGTGGGGCTCGCGATAGCCAACCCACTGAGTAGAGGAGAATTCTGGGGCTGGAAAAAATGAGGGGGGGGGATGCTGATGGGGCACTAGTGACTCGGGTGGGCTACTCCCACACCGTCGGGTGGGCAGGGCGATGGCCGGCACCCAGCTGTGATACTAAAATAAATAATAATGTCAGAGTTTCAAGTAATGCACTCCACAGCGCCTCGCCCAGGTCCTCCGCAGAAGGTGCGGAGATTCTTGCCTGCTCGTTGGCAGTCCTGGGGGAAGGGTGGGCGGTGGGGTGGGGAAGGGCACAGCCACCCCTTGACCCGAGCCTTTCCCCGATTTCCTTGAGGCGCCGAGAGCGTGCCCCCCCCCAGCCACCGCTGCCAGTTAACGCCCCTGGCAGGTTTTGCAGCACATCTGTCGGAAGTAAGGTCGGCTACAGAACTTGAACTTTAGCACCAAAGGGCAGTAGGCGACCTTGTTCACATCTTTGCATTCTGGAGAGGAGAAAATGGAGAAAAAGAGAATAGTGTGAGGTTTGTGGGTCAAGAGTAAGAGGGGACATGAAGAAGTTTACGAAATCATGTGCGGCGTGGTAGGAAGTGAAGTTTTTGCTCCCTCTCTTGTAACGCTAGAAACTTGTGGCGGTCAGATGAAGCCGAATGCCAGGAGATTCAGGGCAGATGAAAGAAAGGACTTCTTCAAGCAGCAGAGTTGAGGTGTGGAACTCACTGCCAGGTAGGCCAGGGGTTGGGATGGCTGGGCTAGGTATTTTGTTATGTACTGAGCTGAATCCTAGAACAATAGGATCCAGAATGCAGCAGTCCTGATTGGGTCCGCAGGAGCCACCCAATCAGCTCCAGGTGGAAGTGAATCAGCGGCTGATTGGCCTGCAGGAGCACCCAATCAGGCTCCTGGAATGAATGAATCCACACCCTGTTGGCCTACAGGAGTAGCCCCTGTATCCGCCAATCATGCAAGGCCCATTGTGTAAATAATGTATATATAGCAGACATTTTGGGGAAGATTCATTCTTCTTTGCTACTACAAGCTGAATAAGGAGCATGAAATTCACACACGACTCCAAGTATATTTCATATTTGTTGACTTCCAGGCCACAGGGTTCTAGCTGTAGAGATGTTCCTCAGGGCTCTCCGGACCCTTTGAGGAGCCTGGGCAGCTAAGGACGGTTTCTTTGGTGTTCAAGAAACGGGTGACAAGGCATCTTGCAGAAAGTGGTCCAGGGAGCAGGTCCACCTCCTTCTTGTCGCTGCCATCGTCAGAGGACTCTGCTCCCAAGCATTCCTCGTCTGGGACTTAGGCAGTTTATTTAGGTGAGACCCGAAGCCACCCCCCTCCCCTGCCTGGCTGGCCTTCTGTGGTCTACAGGTTCCGGCCCATGCCACGGGTGTAAGTCCCAACAACTGGCCCCCAAGACACCTCAAGTACGGACGTTAGGTCACAATAGCCTTGTCTCATGGGGAACATAGTTTTTGCCACCCCCAACCCTACCCCCGTGTTGGAGCAGCACGCAGGTACCTTCGGGGTTCTCTGTGGGTCCCGAGTCACACTTGCTCTCGCACTGCTGTGCCGCCGCAGGCTTGAGGGCTTCTACGCACTCCCCAGAGGGCTGCCCCGTGTGGGTCATGCACTGGACCGGAACGGCGTTGCTGGCCAAAACTGCACTGCCCAGAGCACTTTGGGGAAGAAGAAGGAAGATGCAGGAGGGTTACGATGGGCTAAACAGTACGAAGTAAGATCGGAGTCCGCATGTTAAATAGAAAACACAAGAAGCACATAGACAGAGGGACAGACTGATGAAAATTGTGGACTTTCAAAACTCTGATCGTACTCTTATTCTCCCCCTAAATGAATAAATATAAAATAAATAAATACTACCTAAACATTTAGGAATTGCCTGAGGACATTCCTGTATCTGTTGGATTATCTATTGACTCCCCAAGCCGTCTCCCTTGGTTGTCCCAAACATTATGGCTCCACAGTACTTTCACTATTGGTTGACCCACTCAGTGATGGCTCTCCATCCCCTTCACCCATTGTCTGACCCAACCAAGATGGCAGAGCAGCTCTATTGACCTCCATTGAGGCTCCCCGCAGTGGCGTGGTCTAGTGGAACAGTCCTTGCCAGCTCTCGTAAGTAAAAGAGAGCAGCAGTTCCATACCTTCCCAATCGCGGTGACCCACCGCGGGGGTGGACAACGCCGAAGGCTGCACCTTATACTGGTTGGGGGCTTGGCGTCCTCGGACACTGGGAGGTGGGCAGGGTGGAGGTGTGGTCACGCTCTTGCAGAGGACGATTCGGTGGCGGAAGCCAGGCCCGCAGTTTGGGTGCACTGTAGAGAGAGGATGCTGTTATGGACTGGGGGAGAGAGGGGGGGGGGAAGGATAGCTGAGCTGAGCCTGAAAACTGAGCGGCTCGTCTGGCACATGACCCAAACGTTGGTCGTGACGTGGGTAGCCACTTGTTAATCGGTGCGTGTGCTTGTGTGCCATGCTAAGTACATATTAGACATTTAAAAGACACAGAGGATCTTACCTCAGACCAGTCGAGGCGGCCCATTCTGGGGGGCAGGTCTGGTTGCCGCAGGGCTCCAGCACACGGGGGCGTGGTGAGTTGCAGAAGGTGTCATCCAGGATCTTCTCCTTCTGTGGTGGAGATTTTGCGCCGGCAGGTCACGCTCCGGTGTGCGGACGCCCTGGTTGCAGCTGCGGCTGCACTCGGACAGTTCCCGATCACCCAGCTGGCGGAAGTCGAGAGGCAGAAAGGATAAGTTTGCTTCCCCTGTGTGCTGGGAAGGGTATGGGGAGAGGCCCTCTTGTGCTTGGATCCTGCAAGTTGCTAAGCCACTGTGAGAACAGATATCCTGGACTATGTGGGCCATTGGGGTGATCCAGCAAGCTCTTCTGAGTTCTTATGAGCTTATGTTACAGAATCTGTATTTAAATAGAATCAGGGCTTGGTGGATAAACCACTAACTGGATTTCTATCAGTGGCTGAATGGATGGTTATAGCCGCATTCTGGAAGGAGTCGGTTCAAAAAAGGACGGCGTATTCCTTACGGCGGGGAGGGGACTGACTCACATATTACGATTGGCAAGAGGAATGAAGTACCAGGACACCTTTCTGGGAAAATGGTGGAGCTTTCACCCATTCAAAAATCCTCCAAGAAACCAAAAACCAAGGGTTTATGCTGATGTGCGGATCACTTAAGATGCATTCTGCTCTGAGTTGTGGTGTATGTAGGGCAATACAGTTTTTCACAATGTATTCGGGGAGAAGATAAATAAATATTTAAAAAGAAAGGGAAAGGGATGAATAGGTGTGTAAAAGTAAGTGACCCTCAAATGTTTTCTTGGTGGATTCTTGTTGTTATTTAATTTGTATACTGCTCTGTACTTGCAGGTCTCAGGGAAGTTACAACATAAGATTACAATATAAAAACACAGAATACATATTAAAATGCAAACAAAAACCCAATAACACCCCCAACACATTTTAAAAGGCCATCGGATGTCAATCAGACATGCCTGGGAGAAGAGGAACATTTTTGCCTGGCACCTAAAGGTGTCTAATGAATGTGCCAGGTGGGCATACCTGGGGAGAGCGTTTCCACAAATGGGGAGCCACTGCAGAAAAGGCCCTGTTCTTGTGTTGGCACCTTCTGGACTTCTTGTGGAGGAGGCACATGAAGAAGAGCCTCAGATAAGAATGCAGAGTCTGGGATGGTTTATATGGGAAGAGGCAGTCCTGGAGGTATTGCGACCCTGAGCTGTTTTAGAGGTCAAAACCAGCACCTTGGAATGGGCCTGGAAACTAACTGGCAGCCAGTGCAGTTGGACCAGCATATGCTCAAACCATTTTGCCCCCGATGAGCAACCCGGACGCTGAATTCTGCACTAGCTGAAGTTTCTGAACCATCTCAGAGACAGCCCTACATATAACGCATTGCAGTAATCTAACCTCAAGGTTACCAGAGCATAAACAGTAGTTAGGGTTTGTTTGCCTGTTGGATAAAAGAGTCTGGGCACTGGGCCTCTTTTGGAGTGCCCTCCCCCTAGGATGCAGTCCCACCCCCCCCTGAAAGCATCTAACTTACGCCGGAGGGCAGGGCTCAGTGTTGCACAATCTCTGTCTCTCGGGCAGCTTAGTGTCGGGGCTGCAGAGGTGGTTGAAGACCGTGGAGCTGTTGGCTTGGTTGCGGCAGACGACGGGCTGGACCTGGCTGCCTGTAAGGATGGCGCTGAGGTTTGAGCAGCGAGAAACAGCAGCACCTTCCCACTCACTCCCCACACCTAGATGCCAACTCTCTGGGGCCCCTGGGGGGCTCCAGCATCCACAAAATTTCCTATGAAGGTTGTGGGGCCAAGTTGGCACTCCTGCCCCCTACACCCCCAAGCCCAAACAGTCTGCTTTTCAATGGTAGGAACCGCCTGCCTTCAAATCCCCATAAAATGTGTGTTTTCAAAAAGATGTGTGGACAGAAGCGAGGGTTCATCTAGATCAGAGCTGGCTACACGAGATTGAACCTGGGACCTTTCCCATGTAAAGCAAACTGCTGCACCACTGAGCTACTGAAGTAATTTTCAAGTCTTTGTGTTCCCAAACAGGAAGAGGATTTTTCCTTCTACTGAGTCAGGCTGCTGGTTTGTCTAGCTCACTGACTGGCCAGCAGTTTCTCTAGGGGTTCAGGTGGGGTTTACTCCCAGCCGCACCTGAGATGCTGTTGGGGATTCGAACCCAGGACCTACTGCATGCAAAGCAGATGCTCTGCAGTTGAGCGATAGCCTTTCTCCTACAAATAAAGTAGATTCTAGTCCTCACAGTTCTGTATGGCTTAAATTGGAACATGGGGGATCTGCCTTGGAGCAAGTCTTCCCAAAGGTCTGCTGAGCTTAGCAGAGCCTCTACATGCTGTTGACACAAAATGGCAGGGTCTCTCTAGAGGTTCAGACAGGGGTTTCGAACTGGGCAGTGCTGGATTACCAAATAGGCAGAGTAGGCACCAGGCCTATGGGCCCACACCTTTTAGGGGCCCACGACAACAGATCAATATAAGATTGATTTGATATTGAATAAAATTGGTTTACTGAAATTGTTGGTTGGTAAAATCAACAACGGGACCCAGGTGGCGCTGTGGGTTAAACCACAGAGTCTAGGGCTTGCTGATCAGAAGGTTGGCGGTTCGAATCCCTGCCACGGGGGTGAGCTCCCGTTGCTCGGGTCCAGCTCCTGCCCACCTAGCAGTTCAAAAAGCACATCAAAGTGCAAGTAGATAATATAGGGACCGCTCCAGCGGGAAGGTAAACGGTGTTTCCATGCGCTGCTCTGGTTCACAGAAGCGGCTTTGTCCATGCTGGCCACATGACCTGGAAGCTGTACGCCGGCTCCCTCGGCCAGTAATGCGAGATGAGCGCCGCAACCCCAGAGTCGGACACGACTGGACCTGATGGTCAGGGGCCCTTTACCTTTACCTTTAAATCAACAACATATTAGGAGATAATTTGCACAGGGCCCCCCGAGATTTCGACTACCCAGTGGCCTCCACAGGGTTTAATCCAGGACTGGAATCGGGGACCTCCTGCCTGCATCCGTTGCCGCACCTCTGAGCTGTGGCCCTTCCAATAAAGAGTCTTACCTCCGCCACAGAGGGCTGAGCATTTTGTCCACGAGACATACTGCCACAAGTACTGGGCAACGGAACCACGGAGGATGGGTGCATTGAACTTGTAGCGGATTCTCTGCAGTTCTTCCCTGACGAGCACCTAGAGGTGGGAGGGAGAGGGAATAGGGAGGCTTAGCCATGGTTGGTGGAGAACCCTGCACTTTCCCAAAAGGACCCTGAAAGCAGAATTCTCTGCTGGAAAATAAAAAGCCACCCCCATCCCCATAGCTGTTCTGTTGCATGACTTGTGGGACGTTATTGCAATCAATCCCAACAATTCATGTTTTGCCAGATGGGCACACGAAGGGGCAAAGGTCACAGAGGTTTCCTATAAAATTTGCTAGAGGGAACTCTTCCTGAGATCACTTCCTTTGTCTGTCTTGGCAGGAAGTTGTAGCACTAAATCCTTCCTTCCAGTCTCAGCACCTCTCTCTTTCTTCACCGTGCCTCCAAGATGGCCAAACATGCATGCCTAGTTCAGGCACCATTTTTGAACTCAAGCTTTTGTACTTTTTTTTTAAAAGTTGGAATGGATTCCATCATCCAATGTTTATTAGGGGGGGAAACCTTTAGTCCATAAAAACAAGACCCTTTCTTTCTCAACCCCACCACCTCCCCACAACAACACAATCCAATTTACCGGTAAGTCACGGTGGTGCCATTATTTACTTATTTAATGACATTTATATACCACTTGACTGTGATGCTGCAGCATTCTGCAATAACCGTAGCTTCCAGTTCAAAAGGCACCCCTCCCAATGTCAGACTCGGTCCTGAACATAGGATTGGAACCACTGCCCCCAAATCACATTTGCTGGAGCCTGTCCAGGAGGATACCATGGTTAACGGCATCAAATGCCAATGAGATAACAAGAAGCAGGAGCAAGGTCACACTCCCCGTCCCATACTCTGCAAAGGCCATCCCTCAGGACAACCAAAGCAGACTTAAGTTCTGTGGCGAGGTCTGAACAGCAAGATTGGAACTCAAGACTATGCTTCCTCCATATTCACATCCTTCTGGGCATTGTACTCTTCCACGCTTGCCTCAAATTGCTGAGTACGTGCTGGAAGACACCCATGAGATCCTCCAGCCCCTTCTGGAATATATTGACAGCCGGTAGGCCTCCTCTGGTCTGGATGTGGAGATTTATTTTTCTTTCAGAAGATGGGTGATGCTATATCCACAGCACTTCAGGGTTTTTCATGATCATGTATTGAAGGGAGTTGCCAAGGGTGTGGTCCTCATTGTGGAGCACAAACGTAAAACAGTTCTTATCTGTCCCATCTGCCTGTACCTCTGCAGCACTTGTGGCTTCTTTCCGTCCTCCTCACCCCCCCCCATTTCTTCCCTGCGAGGCCGCCAAGCGAAGAGGACGACGGGGGCCGCGGTCATGCACATGACGCTCACGGCACCCCCTCACGCACGCCAAGATTTTGTACTTTTGTAACTTAGTGGTTATAAGTCTGCCTTCATTTTGCTACTGTACCTCCTGCTTCACGACTGAGCTTTTGTAAGTAAATACTACTTTACTTCTTCGCAAAGCAATGTCATCATCATTATTATATCATTATATTGAAAAGTGGAAGGGATCTTGAGGGTCATCTAAGTCCAACCCCCTGCAATGCAGGAATCTTTTGTGCAACACAGGATTCGAACCCACAACCCCGAGATTAAGTGTAGAATGCTCTACCAAATGAGCTACCCCAGGTCCGTGGGATTGTTATTTTAAGGTGGGGGGGAAGGGGTACTGCCGGAGAAAATCCAGTCTGCCTTAAAGCACCACAGATTATTGTTTCTAGAAGATTAAATCAACCTTGTTTTAGCTTCAAGTTTAAAGCTACAGAGTATGGTAGTCTGCTGATCTCACGCACGTGAGCAAGGAAGGATAATAAATAAATAATATATCATCTCCTAAGGCCTAAACCCATTTCTACATTACATGACCCCCAGTCCAACAAGGACCACATGCCATCCCAATTACATGCCAATCAGCTTTAGCTGTGTGCTGAGGTCAAACAGGGGCAAATGGAGTCTGTTAGTGGGCATGGCGTCCTGTACTGGTGCAGGGAGAATCTTGGCTTATCAGGGATCACCCTAAAGCAGCGGTTTCCCAAACCTTTTCATGCCCCACCACAAAAAGCACTCTTCAGTAGAGCAGCGATACCTGACTGATAGTCTTAAATACCGCATTGAGTAACCACTGTTCAGTCAACGAACCATTACGATGAGGGTGACGTTGGTCGGGCCCAGGGATTCCAGGGACTCCAGCTCGTCTTGAGCGCGTCTGTCGTGGAAGGTGGTCCCGGCGATGTCAAAGCGCCGGGGTGGGTCGATGGAGAGCTTCCCGTTGACAAAGTACTCGTCGTTCTCCCCTCTCAGAGCTGGAAAGAGAATCGGGTATGTGTGTGTGACCGAGTCAGGGGTGGGCCTAAGCACTTGCACCCCACCCCCCAAAGGATTCAGGGATATTTTTCATAATAATCATAATTGCATTATTTGTTCCCCACCCATCCAACTAGGTTGCTCCAGCCACTCTGGGTGCCTTCTAACAAAATATTAAAAGCACAATAAACATCAGCCATTAAAAACTTCCCTATATGGGGCTGCCTTCAAATGTCTTCTATACATCAGATACAGTGGTACCTCTGGTTATGAACGGGATCCGTTCCGGAGCCCCATTCGCAACCTGAAAGGTCTGTATCTGCGCATGCTTGCCGCACGATTCGGTGCTTCTGCGCATGGCATCATTTTGCACGTCTGCGTATGCGTGAACTGCAAAGCCGGAAGTAACCAGTTCCGGTACTTCCGGGTTCGGCGTGTTCGTATCCCGTGATGAATGCAACATGCAGCGTTCGTAACATGAGGCACGACTGTAGTTGTTGATTTGCTTGACATGTGACCACCGAGAAGGCCCTCTGCCTTGTTCCCTGTAACCTCACTTCTCGCAGGGAGGGAACCGCCAGAAGGCCTTGGAGCTGGACCTCGGTGTCCAGGCTGAACAATGGGGGTGGAGGCGCTCCTTCAGGTATACAAGGCTGAGGCCATTTAGGGCTTTAAAGGTCACAACACACACTTTGAATTGTGCTGGGAGCTGCTGTAGGTCTTTCGGGACAGGTGTTATATGGTCCTGCCAATGGCTCCCAGTCACCAGTCCCGACAGTCGCGTTCTAGATTAGTTGTGGTTTCTGAGTCACTTTCGAAGGTAGCTCCACGGAGAGCACATGGCAGTAGTCCAAGCGGGAGTTAACCCACATGTAAAACCAGGGGTTGGAGGTCACATCAAGGACAACCCATCTGGGGTATTCCCTGCTTAGCTAAGGTTTCTCACCAAGGTAGTTCAAGGAAAGGTTGAGCTCCCGGATGTCGATATGCACTGATCCTTTGGGGATCCATATCACCTCTTCGTAGCCTGTGCGGCAGATGGAGATAATAAACCAGGTAAGTTCTAAGGGGGTGCTCAATGCTCAAAAAGCCAAGAGAGAAAATTTGGTGCCGGGAATTGCAAAGCACAAGAAGAAATGTGTTGATGCTATCTTCTACTAACTCAGTCCTGGAATGGGAACCTGGGAGACCAGGCTTCAAATTAGCGTTTTTTAAGGGCACTGGTCAATAGGCATTACAGGCATTGGGCAATAGGTGCTATGCACAGCTGGAAACCTCTCCATCAAGTTCCACCTGTGCAATTTATTTTTGAAAGCATCTGCCTTGGAATAGAAAAACATTTGCCTACAACATGTCAGAACTGTCTTGGCCACTCTCTGAGCTGTACATTTGTCCACCTGTTGGGTCACCAGGTGACCCTCACCTCCGTCCGGCAGCGAGTGGTTGAAAAGTCCTTCAATGGTCTCGCAGGAGCTCCCGTCACCTCCGCAGACACGGCACTTGTCCTCCTTGGGTGTCCGAGCCCAGGATGCGGTCACAGCCCACGTGCTTATAGGAAACAAAAGGAGAGGTTGGATGGAGGAAGTTCTTGGAAGAGTTAGGGAGGGCCACTCAGGTTGGGCGATATTGGGTTTTCAACACTGCGATATATCACCAGCTAAACATTGCGATATACTGATATATCACGATGTCTGAAATAAGGACGGAGCTATGTAGAAGCATTGGCTGGCTTCACGGATTTTCCCTGCATCAATATATTTGCATAGCACATACACACATCAGGATTCGCGATATATGCCAGGTCAAAAATTATGAAAACTGATATGATATGGCCTTCCAACCGGTTTTGGACGATATATCGCCCAGCCCTAATGAGCACCAACCTGGATAGCCTTAAAAGAAAGTAGGCCTTTCTAAAGAGGAATGGTAGAAGACCAGAGCCTGGTTTTGGTCCGGCCAATGGCCTGTTTGGTCCAGCATCTCTTCTCACAGTGGCCAGCCAGATTCCTCCAGGATGCCCGCAGGAAGGAGATAAAGGAGCAAGCCCTATGCCTCTCACTGTGATTCATAAAAGCTAAGAAGAACCTGCAGCTGGGACCCATCTAGTCCAGCCTCCTGTCCTCACAGTGTCCAATCAAATGCCCCCCTAAGAAGCCCAAACAGGATGCGAAAGTAATAGCCTTCTCTTGTTCTCCACCATTCTAAGGTAGACTGTCTCTGCCTATGAAGGCTCTATTTGTGAATCGCCAGAAACTAAGTGGCCACGATGGGAAGCCCCCAAGCAGAACCTGACCATCACAGCAAACCTCCCTCTTGTGGCCCCCAGCAACTGGGATTCAGAGGTAGACTGCCCCAATCCAGGAGGTGATAAGCAGCTATCATGCCTGGCAGCCACTGATAGCCTTATAGTCCCTGAATTTGTCTAATCCTCTCAGTTAGCCTGATCCAGCAGACTCTTATGTCCTTAAATCATGTGTCTCTCTCGTTACCTTTTCTCTAAATGCATAAATCTTTCCTTGTAGAGAAAGTGGACCAACCTCCCCCCCCCCCGGTCCAGAAGCTGCCCATTAAACCTCTATCAGTCGAAGTCCTACGGGCAGTGAAGAGGAGTGGTTACAGCACTGGAAAATCACCTTGCACTCTCCATTGACACAGATGTCGTTGGAGTCCTGGCGGCAGGGTGTTCCGTCCACCACGGCTGCCGCCCTCTCCGTGTAGAAGTTGAAACCTTCCGCCAGGCAGTTGAGAGAACAGGACTTGACGCCTCCTGCGGAGAGATGGCAATTTCAAACCACTACATCAGAGAGGCTGGATTTGGAATGGGTGGAAGCTGTCCCACGTCCCCACCCCTCTGGGGTGTGTGTGTGTGTGTGGAAACGGCCTTACCTCCTCGGTACGTCTTCCAGGTGTAATACTTTCCTCGGAAGGGGATATGATCAAATTCAGCGCACTGCAGTTCTCGGAAGTCTTGCGAGCCAGGTAGGCAGTCCTGGGGTGGGGGCACAGAAAGATCACCAAATTGATTATCAGCTCTCTGGGGCTGGGGGGTGCTGCTTCTTTTAATGCCTGGAAGCAGACATGGCACACTCTGGACCCCACAGCTGAAAGACTTTGCTGGGAGGTGCAAGGCAGACACTCCATGACTGAGTTGTTGTCACTTCTCACATCTGCCTCCTAAGGCACGTGACTCACTCTGCCTTATCATTATTAATATCTATTAAATTTATATACCTCCCTTCACCCGAAGATCACAGGCAGCTCATGACATAAACATTCAAAACGGGAACCCCAAATATAGTTATAGATTGTGTGTGGAGGGGGGGGGAACACTACTAAACCCTAGAAATTGACAAATGGTAAGATTTTGATTAATTGGGATGCGGATGAAAGTACAATCTGCAGAGCTGTGCCAGACAGGGAATCCCTGGGCTGGCTTCTGCAAACCAGCCTGGCTGGCCTGGCAAATAGCAAATCTGTCAACAGTGGCCCCAGATTATGGGCGCCCAGTGGCAGGCACAAGATGCAAAGTGACTTCACGACAAAGAGCAAATCTGTTAACATGACAAAAGGTGTTGATGTGCCATCTGAGAGGAATTCTGTGGCCTGGGGAAGCAGAAGGTGCCAAGGTGATGGGTGTGTGTGTTTGAGGTGACAGGAAAAGAGTCTTTTCAGCAAGGTGTGCTGGGAAGAAGAAAGGGAGAGAAGAAAGCTGGGGTCCATCTTAGGCAGGCTGGCTGAAGGCTGGCTGGGAAAGATGCCTTGGACTCCAGGGCTGCACAAGCCCCTCTTGAAATGACCATGCTGTAAGATCTGGCCTCCCTCCATGCAGACTGAAGGTGTAAATAGGTGAATAAACCACATTTCTCAAAGCTATGGCAGTCTCCACTAGGTCACAATTCCCCAAGGGACCACAGACCCTGGGTGAACGCCTAGAACCCCTTGGGATCTTGCTGCCTCTCAGCAGAGAGTGGGGGTGGCGCTCAACTTTCATAACAATCCATTCCTTTGCCCCCACCGTCGTCCTATCCCAGAATCCCTTGCTACTCACGTCAGTGTTACAGGACCGGTAACGCTTCCGTTCCCCGAGACAGTATTTCCCACCGATTGTTGGCCTTTGGAAGAGAGAAAAGGAGGAAGACATGGAAAATGGCGTCCCAGGGAGCACGGGGGATGTCTCGGGTGTTTATGCACATGTCCACTTACCGTGGGCTGTCACAGTGGCGGATGGATGAGGAGACGCCGCCCCCACAAGTCCGGCTGCACTCTCCCCATGGCGACCATGTCCCCCAGGCGCCGTCCACACCCTCCGGCCGTGTGCCGAAAGGAACACACTCCCGTTTGTAGCACCACTGGCGGTGAATACAGAGGATGGAGGGAAGAAGAGAGACCCACCGGTCAACAACAACACCTCCCACCTTGCTGGGGTTCACGCATCTGACCTCAGCGCAACTGCGTGATTAGGGGTAAAGTGGCAGTCTGGAAGGGATCCCAAGGGCCATCTAGTCCAACCCTCTTGCAAGGCAGGAATCGCTGCTGTAGGTTAGGGTACAGCAAGGGTGGCCCTGCCTCTTACCCCCCTCTCGATGGTGTTAGTCTGGCAGATGGTCCCCTCGGCCGCCGGGATGCTGTTGGTGATGCATCGGTTGCTCTTGCTAAGGCACCAGAGCTCGTTGCAAACTTCCTGGAGGAGGAGGAGAAGAAGGACCAGTGGGTGGGTGGGGGCGCGGGCAGAGCTGGGAGGAGGGGTGGACGACCGCAGATGTTGGTGGTGCTACGTGACGTCTTGGACTAAGGAGGGAGGTGGCAACTGATGACTGGAGACTGAAGGAAGGATTAAAGAAACACAACTGGTCTCTGTGGAGACCAGGTCTGGGAGATATCTGGTTTTCAACATTGTGATATATCACCAGCTAAACATCACAATATATCACCAGGTCTGAAATAAGGATGGAGCTATGTAAAGGCATTTGCTGGTTTCATGGTTTCCCCCTCCCCGCATCATGATTTTTTCATAGCACACGTACACAGGCTGGGAGTCTCAATGTCGCTCCTCTGGAGGCTTCAGCTGGGGCAAAAAACCTGAGTAGTCCACCCCCCCCCACCCCCATAGCTACGGCTCTGCATTAAAGTCAATGGATTGTAGCAAACTGCACCAAACTCAGTAGACCCATTAGCATCAATGGATCTGTCAGTGGAGTCATTTAAGTCAGTTGGTTGCCTCAAATTATATCATGCTGTGAGGAGCCCCTTGGGGTATAGGAAGGGCTACAAAGGAGGAAGGTTGCTGATTCCATTTCCCCACCCCCACCCCAGCCTTTCACCATTCCCCATCCATTAATAAGCAAAAATATTGCTTTTGAAAATCATCAAAGTGGAGAGAAAAAAATTGGAGGAATTCTCATGGGTGGAGTGCAAGGCTTTTGCCATCAATATACAGTCGTACCTTGGAAGTCGAACAGAATCTGTTCCGGAAGTCTGTTCGACTTCCAAACATTTGAAAACCAAATCACAGCTTCTGATTGGCTGCAGGAAGCTGCTGCAGCCAATCAGAAGCCACCTTAGACGTTCTGGTTCCAAAAGAACATTTGCAAACCGAAACACTCACTTTCGGGTTTGCAGCGTTCGGGAGCCAAAATGTCCAAGTTCCAGGGCTTTTGGGATCCAAGGTACGACTGTATTTCTTTTGAGGTGGTTAATAATAATAATAATAATAATAATAATAATAATAATAATAATAATATATTTATATGCTACCCATCTGATTGGGTTACCCCAGCCACTCTGGGTGGCTTCCAACAAATTGAAATACACTTGGAAGCATCCTTCCATTCATTCTGCAGAGATTTGCAGTCTTCCCAGGTGCCCATAGTGTAATAAAATCACAGTTCAGTCACAGAATCGTAGAATTGTAGAGTTGGAAAGGAGCCCCAATGGTCATTTAATCCAACTCCCTGCAATGCAGGAACCACATGCAAAGTACCCCTAAAGAACTGTGTTGGCAATGCTTCCCAAGAAGAAGCTTTTTCTACATCAGGAAGTGTGGTCACCCAGGGAGGCTGTGGGGCACAGAGGACATATGGCCTGGGGAAAATGTTAATTGGGGACAAAACATACACCTGCATAAAAATGTCCAGAAGTCTCTCCGGAAACTCCCAACTGCCCTGTGAACCAGGCACAAAAGGTGGAAGCCTCTTTCGCAGAAGGAGAGTGTTTTTTAAAAACAACAACCCGGAGGACAGATTTCAGCCCTACACTACTGATTACTGCAAGAGTGGACCTTGGCTGATGCTGGTGCTGCAGCTGAGGGCTGTGGCTGGTTTAAAGGCTGGCCGGTGGGTGCAAAACGCCTTGCCTGATGAGGTAAGCCCATCCCTCCACCCCTCCACGTTGGGAATCAAGAGTAAAAGCAGGAAGGCTCTCTACCCCATATTTACACTGGCGAGATTTGACTCCGTACTGAAAGCGGCACTGCTCATCTGCATCGTAAGCCTGTCCTGGGGCCACCGTTGGGTAGACGAAATCCTGCTTGGGTGGAGCATTGTTCAGGCAGAGGCCCATCCCGGAGCTGGGGCAGCAGAGAGAAACAAAGGAGAAAGACATCAAGGGTTGATGGTGTGAGTGCAAGAAGAGTTTTATTTATAAAGAGCTGCAATTCCACATGAATGTAGAAAAATTATTGAAAATTCTGCAAGCACAGACTAAGTAACTGGCTTCATTCTTCAGCTGGTAGAGCATGAAGCTCTTAATCTCAGGGTCATTTCGAGTCGCATGTTGGACAAAAAGATTCCTGCATTGCAGTGAGTTGGACTAGATAACCCTTGTGGTCCCTTCCACTTGTATGATTCTGTCAGACACCTAAAGCAGAATTTGGAGTGGTAGCATTAAACCACCACGTATTTTAATCTATAGTTTTAAAGATTGAAGCAATAGAACAAAACACACTGAGTAGCTCAGTAGAAGAGTCATATTAATCCCCTTGAACATGATCCAACTCAGCTGTTTCCTTGATTTTGTCGTGGAGTGGATCTCCTCAGCATCACCCAGAACCAAGTTCAAATCCAATAACACAGCCTTCTATCCTTGTGTTCACCTGTTCATACAGTCCCACCTGAATTCTGGACCTGTTTTGTAGGTATCTGAAGATGAGGTTGATGGGCTGTACCATTGCTTTCTGCAGCTTCTGGCCTTGCCCGCCATGGCCGACACCTGGGCTTGGAACGACACCCCCCCACAAGACAACCCTACTTCTAAGGGATGGGGGCCCCCTCTAAGAAGCACAGAACCATAGAATTGTAGAGTTGGACTGAGGGTCATCTGGTCCAACCCCCTGCAATGCAGGAATCTTTTGCCTGACACGGGGCTCGAACCCATGACCCTGAGATTAAGAGTCTCTTGCTCTATCAGCTGATCGTCGGAAAGAATTGGCCACCAACCTAGATGGCCTTAAAAAGGGATTGGACAAAATCATGCAAGGAAGGGCTATCGATGGCTACTGCCCACAATGGCTGTGCTCTGTTTCCACAGTTGGAGGCAGCAATGCTTCTGAATACCAGTTGCTGGAATCCACAGGAGGGAAGTTTGCTCAAATCCCACAGGCATCTGGTTGATCACTGTGGGAACAGAATACTGGACCAGATGGGCCGCTGGACTCATCCAGCAGGACTTTCTTATGCACTCCACAACGAAACTAAATACGGAAAGCAGGACCCCAAATAATAAATAAACCCAAAAGATCCCCAGCATGCAAAAGGAGCCCATTGTGTCATTTTTGTGTCCGCCACTTAAAGGCCAGTTATGGAAAACTTTTGGAACAAAGAGGGGAAATGAAAGTGATGGGGTGGTGTGTGCGATGCTTTGGAAAACAGGCAGCCCCTTACTCAAGAAAGCTGGTTATATAGTCCCTACTGCACGTGGACCACACAAAAGGGTTGGTTTTCATGGTGATGTGAGCCGCCATCAGCTTGGCCGTCTCCTGCCCCCGGGATCCGCAGCTGTTCCCGACGCCGTCGTGGTTCATGCCAAACCTGGATGGAGAAGCGTGAAGCCGGAGAAAGAAGGCACATGCCAAACGGGATTATTTGTTGCCTGCTTGGTGTGGCAAGTAGAGGAGTCTATCCTGGAATAAACTGGCCAGCAAGTGGGGAGTCTATTCTGGAATAAACTGGCTGGCAAGTGGGGGAGTTAATCCTGGAATAAATTGATCAGTAAGAAGGGGAGTGTATCCCTGAGAAAACTGACCAACAAGTAGGCCATTCGGATGTCTTTGATGTCGTCCTTTGGTATCCCTGCACCCAACCCCTCCCACAAGCCCTCTTTTGGGCCTGCGGTTCAGAACACTACAACATAGCAGAAGTGGTCCTAAGCATTAAACAAAACATTAACCAGACACAAGACCAAACTGAACAATTTCCACATCAACCCCACAACCAGATCTGAACTCTGCTCACGTGTGGCCGATCTCGTGGGCGATAGTGAAAGCTGTCGCCAGGCCGAGGTCTTCGTTGATGGAGCAACTCCGTTCCCGCTCACACATCCCACCCACGGGCGCCAGTCCTGGGAAAGGCAGAGCATTGTCATAGGGAGACATTATGTCCAAGCAGATTCAGCCACGAGATCCAAAGTCTGCACATTGCTCTGGAAGGGTAGTTTGTAGCGAAGTCCACCCTCTCCCCATATGGAATCTGTTCTAGGTTGCATCACAAACTGATACTGAAATGATGCCTCCCTCTCTGCTCAAAAGCTGGGTGGGGTGGGGTGGGGTGGAATGCCAGAAACAGAGCGTTTGAAATGCATTCAGTGGGTAAGGCTTCCTACCTACCTAGAGTCCCGCACGGTTTGTTTTTGTAGATGCAGATATCGTATCTAAAAAGCAAGTGCAAGAAGAAGGGAGATACAATGAAGGCAGATTCCATCCTGCCAACTGAGCAAAGCAAATAAATGAGGGGTAGCTGGGGCTCGTCCACCTGGGAAGGGAGCCCATCCAGGAGAAGGAAAACTCTGACCCTAAACCTCGGCTGTCTTGCGGCTGGGACATCTTTGGGAGAAGGAAAGGCTCAGGAGTAGACCCTCCACAAAAACGGAGTGGAGTCTCTAAGACGGTTGGATGGTTCCTTGTACGCCTGTTTCTGGCAACTCCTGCAGCCAAGCTGGTGCCAAACGTCTTGTTCTGCTTTCCTTTGGGCCACATATAGTGAGGCCACAATGGAGGTCTTGTTATTTGGGCAGCTCAGGACCTCCAGACACACTGCCCAAGTTTGCGCACCAGGGAGGTCACTTGGGTGCTGTTAGTGCAGCAGTTTGACTTCACCCTCGGAGGCACACTCCATTGTCTCTCATGACAGACAGATGCCAACAACAACAACAACAACAACAACAACAGCTATTATAGAAATTCCAGTTCTGGTGTTTTATAGCTCTTATTTTGGAAAAAAGTGATGTTTGCTGCTCTTATTCTTAAAAATGGAATAAAAATTATTTAATTGTGTTAAACAAACAAACAAACAAACAAGAAGACAGAGAAACCTCTGGGTTGCAAGAGAATCTCAGCTTGCAAGGGGCTCAAACATGGACATAGCCATGGGTGTGCAGGGGGGGCAGCTGCCCCCCATCAAGTAAATAAATAGAAATACCTGACTAACTGACCAATTGCTTTGCAGAAAACTTGGTTCTGCTCCCCCATAATGCCTGCTCCCCCTAAAATAATTCCAGCGTGGCCCAACCCCCGCCCACCTGTCCATCAGCTGACAGCCCTGGGTGACATCAACTGATGGGCAGCATCCAATCCTGCCGGAGTCTGCTTGGCCAATGCATTCCCTGGGGCTGGGAGGATTCAACCACCCTCTTATCAGTGGGCGAGTGGAGGGTTTGATGGCTGGGGGCTGTCTGAGGTTGGTGTGCCAGAACAGCTCCTCCTCTCCCCCTGCCCCCCAATGCTCAAAGCCACAATCAGGATGAAACAAGACGTTTCGACTTTGGAGTCAACTGCTCTTTTACCACCAACATGGTTCCAGTATACCTGGTGATCAAAACGGCGGTGTCGTGATTGGCGATGCCGTTGTCCGGGATGGCGTTCCCGTTCCCATTGCGATTCACAATGGATTTCTGCCACTTGCAGAAGCTGTCGAGAGACTTTCCGGCATGGTGGTTGATCTCCAGGGTGGGCTGGAGGAGGAAGGAGAATCGAAAACGTTTTAGAGAGTGTAAACATATCAAATTCTCCCACTCTTTGAGACCTCCTGGACATTTTCTGTGGCTGCACCAAGACCAGGGAAACAAAGCCCTGTTGCACATGGGGTTCCAGGCACTTACCCAGGATCTGTTTCCTTTGGAAGGCTGAGACATGGCAGAGACCGTCGCAGCTTTAAGAAATATGGTTTACTCGCCTGTTTACACCTTCAGTCTGTGTGGCAGGAGTCCAGATCTTACAGCATGGTCATTTCAAGAGGGGCTTGTCCCCCACAGCAGTGCAGCCACTGAGTCCAAGATATCTCCCCCAGCCAGCCTGCCTGCAGCCTGCCTGCCCAATATGAATCCCAGCCTTTCTTCCCCTCCTTTCTTCTTCCCAGCACATCTTGCTAAAAAAAACACCCCACTTTTCCTGTCAAGCACACACTGCATCACCTTGGCAACACTTGTCTCCCCAGGCCAAAGGATTCCTCTATCCACACCTTTTGTTATGTTAACAGATTTGCTCTTGCTAGGCCAGCCAGGCTGGTTTGTAGAAACCAGCTCAGAGATTCCCTACTTGGCATAGCTCCATACCCCAATTAATCAAAATCCTACCATCTATCAATTTCTAGGGTTTAGGGGGGTCTCTTATCACCTCCCCTGCAAATATGCTCCTCTTCCCCCACTTTATTGCCAAGGAGAGGACCCAGCAAGCAAGCAACCACCGCCATTTTCTTTTTGCCACCACCATCACAGTGATACCTGCCCCGGTCCCTCTTTCTTTCTCTTGGGGCACCCCCTCACCTGGTCCTCTGTCAGTAGGATGAGCCGGGTCACCAGTATGTTGACAATATTGCCCAGACTTGAGTCTTGGAAAAGTTTAGCAACCTGACCTCCAGGAAACAAGGAAAGACCAGTGTTAAAAAACAAGACGGTTGGGGGTGGCTGAAGGATGATGGGCTTTTGTATCTTTGTCAATGGGACAGAGGAAGCTGCCTTTATACTAAGTCAGACCATCAGTCAGTATAGCTCAGTAAAGTCAACACTGACTGGCAGCAGCTCTCCAGGGTTTCTTTCTATCTGGAAATGCCAGGGATCAAACCTTTTGCACGTGGTGCAGATACTCTACAGTCAGCTACGGTTCATTTCTTAAAAATAAAGCAAGGTTCTAGTGCTCAATATTTATTAATATATTTGCGTTTGTTTCTATTTGTTTTTGTATGTGAAGTTGCAAGCCGTACAAGTGTCCCTATTTCCTGCAACATCTCCGCATTTACAGAAGCTGCCCTGGTTTCTAATTATCCCAGAATGTCCTGTTTTTCCTTAGGGCACCCCCATTTTAATCGGAGAAATGTTGGAGGGTATGCAATTGTTTTTTATAACTGTAAATGGTTTAATTAAAAGCATGCCCTAACTATACTATATATCTATATCTATATCTATATCTATCTATCTATCTATCTATCTATCTATCTATCTATCTATCTATGAAATATATTACACACAAATACACACACGGGGCTGCCTCCCCTCCTTCTGTTGCTCACCAACCCCAGCTAACCCCACCAACCTCATGCTAACCCCAGCACCCCTTTAACATCTCACCCAAACCACATCCTCACAAAACTCCTCCAAGCTCCCCATCCCTGCTTTATTCAAACCTCTGCTTTCATTTATAATCACCATTTAAAACCTGCCTTCTCTTTTGCTCTCCTCCCTCGCCCTGAATTCATGGAAATCCAGGATTGAGTTGAGGCAATTTGTAGCTGCGTGACGACAGCCTTATGTTTCTATGTATATAGGAATATACATTTCCCAAATGAAAACAAACAGCTAAACAAAGGCAGACCTTTGGCAAATTGGAGTCAGCCTCCAATAATTGGAGTTAATAATTATCCAAATTGGAGCTAGTTAATGTGTGTAAATGGACTTCAGGAAGCACTAAGGTTTGCCTGGACTGCACTGCACGTCCCACCGCTGGCCCTGTGGGAAAGTTCCCAAAATGGGAACCAGTGGCTGGGTGCTTGCTTATAACACTTACAATATTCATGATGGCCAGGATGTACTGCTCAATGTCCCGCCGGCCGTGGTACCCCACCATCATTTTGTCGGCCACCACAAGGGTCTCCACGTAGCGCTCAGTGCTGACCGACCTCTTCAGCGGAAGCTGCCCCCGTTGGGTGAAGTTGCTCAGCGTCTTCAGTGGGGAGGGTTTCAAGGCCCGCAGCCACCACGGGCGGCCCTTCCACGGCTTCTCGTCTGAATGGGAAACGGCTGTGAGGCAGACTGCATTCTCCTCTGTTCCCCCCCAGCGCTATTTTGTGCAAACCACTCACAATCCCTAAAACATACTAGGCCCGACAAATCCAGGTGACTGCTAGGTCTGGCTAGTCTCTAAAACATACTAGGCCTGGTCAATCCCTGAGGCTTAGTAGGCCATGTCAGCCCTTGAGCCACCTAATCTTTAAGATGGACTACTAGGCCCTGTCAAACTCTAAGGCCTACTAGGCCCGGTCAATCCATGAGATCTACTAGGCTTGGCCAACCCCCCCAGGCCTGGTCAGTCTCTAAATCATACAGTCGTACCTCGTGTTGCATTCGCTGCGGGTTGTGAACAGCGCAGGTCACGAACGCGGCAAACCCAGAAGTGTTTACTTCCGGGTTTCGCTGCGCACACACGCGCATAAGCGTTCTGCGCAGGTTGCGCATGCGCATAAGCGCGATATCGCCGCTCGGGTTGCGGACTTTTCGGGGTGCAAACGGCACCCCGGAATGGATCGTGTCCGCAACCCGAGGTACCACTGTACTAGGCTTGGCCAATCCCTGAGGCCTTCTAGGCCCAGAAAATCTCAGAGACCTACTAGGCCTGGCCAATCTGTGGCAGTGGCCCAAAGGGCCATTATAAATGTGATAATGTGAACCCCTATAAATCATTGAATATGCCTCTAACAGAAGAGTTATGGTAACCTGCTGCTTTATGGAACCGATAATTTTGGCAAGATGCCGTCTCACACTGAGACAGAAGAACAAGCAAATACGTCAATCACAAAGATGCAATTCATAAGCTAGAACATAAGTTGAAACATGGCTAACACAGGTTCCCATACGTTGCATACTAACAAATTGTAACAAATCTCTGAGAACCAAGGTTTAGTTAGCGATCCTTATTGCGCATGCATATTAAAGTGAGAATGAGGTAATGATGGGCATGCGTACTAGACTAGAATGAAGCAATGAAGAACTTGATTGGTTAATTTGAAATCCTTTGTTTGAAATGTTACAAATACCCCTGCCCAGACCTTTGGGCGGGGTTACAGGTTTGCGAAAAGATTCGAGTGTAATCTTATTGCTTTGCAATAAATAATAATGGACCCCTAGCTCCTCTAGTATCTGAGTTTTATTGGTCTATCTCAGAAGATAGGCCATTTCTGGCTTTGCAACAAATCCCTGAGGCCTGCTAAGCTCAGTCAGTCTTCAAGGCCTTCTAAGCCTGGAAAACCCCTCAGGTCTACTGGGCCCAGCCAATCCTTGGCCAATTCCTGGGCCTACTAGGCCCAGCATGTCCCCAAGGCCTAGTAGACCTGGAAAATCCCTGAGGCCTACTGGGCCTAGCCAATCCTTGGCCAATTCCTGGGCCTACTAGGCCCAGCATGTCCCCAAGGCCTAGTAGACCTGGAAAATCCCTAAGGCCTACTGGGCCCAGCCAATCCTTGGCCAATTCCTGGGCCTACTAGGCCCAGCCTGTCCCCAAGGCCTAGTAGACCTGGAAAATCCTAGTAGACCTGGAAAAAATGACTCGGAAAGCTGTCTGCGGACAAACGCCGGCTCCCTCGGCCTGAAAGCGAGACGAGTGCCGCAACCCCATAAACGCCTTTGACTGGACTTAACCGTCCAAGGGTCCTTTACCTTTCTGCCTTTACTAGGCCTGAAAAAATCCCTGAGGCCTACTAGGCCCAGCCAGTCCTCAAGGCCTCCTAAGCCTGGACATTCTCTAAGACTACCTAGGCCTGGACAACCGCCCATTTTAAGGGCCACTTCCAGATTTCATGAACAGTATCGGTAACAAAAAAAACCCTGCACGGATCAGGAGGCAGAGCAGCATTTGAAAGAGTCGGGAATGTAGAGCGCCGGTTGCTTGTTTTGGGGATTGTTATCTCTCCAAGAAACAAATTGGAAGCAGATTTGCTCTTGCCCAGAGAACGCAGGGAATAAGCAGAGTGCTTGAAGAGGGCAGCAGAAGGCCACTTGGCGGCATTAAATGCAAAATGGCTTTGACAGTGTCCTCTTCTTTACTCCTTCTGGTATCCGGGAATCCGATCTTTTGGATTCCGGCTCCAAAGTTAGCGGGAGGCGTGTGTCTCCCCCACAAAGGCAAACCGGAATCCAAAACCACATCCTTGGACCAAGTGTCTGTTAGGTCAAAATGCATTCCTCACTGAGCCTCCCAGATGGCTTACAAAATTACTACCGCCAAACAAATTTCTGGCCTATTTCAGCCCGAGGGCCACATTCCCATCTGTGCAACCACTCGGGGGCCACATGCCAGCCACGGGCAGGACCAGAGGCAAAAGCGGCCAGAAAGTGGCGGACTCTCACTTGGAGATTTATAAGTAGAGGTTGGGTGGCCATCTGCCAGGGAATCTTTAGCTGCGATTCTTGCATTGCAGGGGGTTAGACTGGATGACCCTCGGGGGTCCCTTCCAATTCTACAAATGGGTGATTTTAAAAAAAATACGTTGATGGTTGTTCAGTTGTTATAAATAATATTTCGCAATTGAAATCAGCTTACATCAATCAGTCAAGACTCCTAGCTTGACGCTATTCTCTTTTTTTGTGGCTAGATGCTTGGTGGAAAAAAGCAGGACAGGAATACTTTAAATAAACACCCAAATACTTACATAAGGGCGTTTCACTTCCTGTTGCTTTGAAGCTGCGAAGCCCAACCCTCTGCGTGTTTACTCAGAAATAAACCCCGCTATGTTCAATTGGGGCTTACTCCCAGAAAAATATGCAGAGTAGAGTGGGGGAACGCTGCACCATCTGGGGGCCACATTTCATCCTTGGCAACCTTCCAGGGGCCACGTGCCAGAGGCAGGTGGGTCGAAAGGCAAAAGTGGGCAAGTTTCTACACTCAGAAACACCCCTTCTCTTTACCCTCTATCCCAGCAAGAGACGCAAGTAAGGACTGCATCCCAGCCATATGAATGCCGTAGCTCAGCTGGTAGAGCATGAGACTCTCAGGGTGGTGGGTTCGAGCCCCATGTTGGGTGGAAGGTTCCTGCATTGCAAGGGGTTGGTCTAGATGACCCTCGTGACCCCTTCCAATGTTACAAGTCTGTAGTGTTTATCCACCCGGATCTGGCCCACGGCATACCTAGCACCCCGCAGGCGGCGTCCATGTGTGGGTGCTGGAGAGACGATCTCTTGTAGACCACATGGGGACTCCCTTCGCTCTCGTGCCCCCCACTGATATTGGTGCCGGGGCTCAGGGGCTCAATGAAGTACTCCTCGCCGTCTGCGATGATCACACCATGCTGGAACGAGAAGAGGAGAGGAACGTGCAACTCATTTATATGTGGGTCTGCCTCTGAAGACGGTCCAAAAACTTTAGCGGCCAGATCACTCACCAGAACAAGGCGGTTCGAGCACAGGACACCAATCCTGGAACAACCGCACCGGCTTCCGATTAGTTTCCAGGCCCAATTCAAAGTGCTGGCGCCAACCTTACAAAACCTGGCATGGCTCAGGACCTCAATACCTTAAGGATAGCCTAACCCTGTATGAAGCAACCTGGGCCCCACACTTGTCACTGGAGGCCCTTCTCTATGTCCCCCATGCCAGTGGCAGCAAGAGAATGGGGTCTTTTCTGTGGTGGCTCCCCGATTGTGGGATGCTCTTCCCAGAGAGGCTCGCCTGGCAGCATCACTACATGTGCCAGGCAAAAATATTCCTCTTTGTCCAGGCTGATGGCTATTACCATATTTTTCGCTCCATAAGATGTACTTTTTTCCTCCTAAAAAGTAAGGGGAAATATCTGTGCGTGTTATGGAGCGAGTGGTGGTCCCTGAAGCTGAATTGCCCAGGGGCCAAAAGAGGATCATGCTTTTTATTTTACAAAGAGAAAAGGGGGTGTTGAAAGGACCCCGCTCAGCAGCTAAGCAGCAAGAGATCGGGAGAGAGATAAGAGTCCCCGGCTCCCTTTCAGCCCCACCCTCCTTTGTTGAATGTGCTGCAGAGGGAGGTTGTTTGTTTCCCCAGCAACATGAGACTGGCTGATTAGATTATCTGTCTGGAAACTGTAGAAAAGGCTCCCTTTCCTTTAGAAGCTGCAGAAATGTGAGTTGAACCCCATAAAAGGGGCTTTTCCTCTTTGCTTTTCCCCCTTTGCAAAAGGAGCTTTGCTTTTCCCCCTTTGCAAACAAAAGCTGCAAAACTTTTAGCTGATCCTCAAAAAACCAGGGCTTTTCCCTTTGCAAAAAAGTTGCTAAACTTTTAGCTGATCCTCAAAAAAAACAGGGCTTTTAGAGGAGGAAAACCAGGGGGGAAATTTCCCCCCCCCTGGGTTTCCTCCTCTAAAAACGAGGTGCGCCCTATGGTCCGGTGCGCCCTATGGAGCGAAAAATATGGTAAATAATCTATGGCCTGTGAAAGTGTGGCGGAGAAGACTGTTACTGTATGACGACTGCTTTCTTATTAGGCTGTCTGTCAGTATGCTTGTTATTATGTTCCTATCATTGATGTTCTGAAATGTGTTTTTAATGTTGTAAACTGCCCTGGGATCTTCTGATAATGGGTGGTATGTAAATTGGAATGAATAAATAATGATAACGGCTACTAGCCATTAACGGCTGTGCTCTGCCCTCCGTGGCTGCAGGCAACAAATGTTTTTGAATACCCAGTTGCTGGAAGCCACAGGAAGGGAGAGAGCTCGTGCTCGGGTCCTGCTTGTTCACAGGCCACCTGCAATGCAGGTTGTTGGACTAGAGGACCTCCGGGGGTCCCTTCCAAATCCACAATTCTATGATTCTGGACGGCCACTGTGAGAGCAGGATGCTGGGCTAGATGGGCCGCTGTCCTGACCCAGCAGGCTGTTCTTAATGTCCTTATGTTTTCCACCCCAGGGTGACCCTGCCCGCAAGCCACGAGGTGAGCCCCCTCTCCTTCTTCCCGGCTGCTCTCTCCTCCGGCTGATGCTCGAGTTTTCGGCCGGACTCCTTGCCAGCCTAGCCTCACACTACCCCGCTTGTCCTCGGAAGCGTGGCTTGCAGCCAAGAGCAACAAAGCTTTCGTCCGGAAAGGAAATCCACAGCAAGGCCATCAACACCGCCCCTTTCTAGGGCTGGGAAACCAGAAACTTTTCATTACACGCACACAGAAGTGATTCAACTCTGGTTCTTTATGGAGGGGGCTTGCAGGGAGAGAGAGAGAAAAATTGGGGGGGGGGGACCCACAGAACAACTGATAACTAGGCAGGCTAGCAGATTTCCAAATGCTTTAAAATAGAGAGAGAGAGCAGAGGAAACTCTTATTTTTTTTAAGAGTTAAAAGCGCCCTGGGAGGAGGGCTTCCCTTCCCATCTTATCCCGTGCTGCTTGACAATATTCCTTTTCATTCCGCTACAGAGACGGGAGAGCCGCATCAGAAAGGTTGCAGTGCTTGGGGCTTTCTAGTTTAGAGGAAAGGCGAGTGGCATGATGGAAGTTCATAAAATTATACATGGCACGGGTGGAGGAAAACGTTTGCTCCCTCTCTCATGAAACTAGAACTCGTGGGCATGCAATGGAGCCGAACGTTGGAAGATTCAGGACAGATAAAAGGAAGTCCTTCTTCACGCAGTGCAGAGTTAAACTATGGAACTCCCTGCCCCAGTAGGCTGCGATGGTCACCAACTTTAAAAGAGAATTAGACATGGAGGAGAGGGCTATCAGTGGCTACTAGCCACGGGCTGGCCCCTGTGAGAACGGGATGCTGTGCTAGATGGGCTGTTGGCCTGATTCAGAAGGCTCTTCCCAGGTTCTTAAAATGGTGTCCGGTGGCATTTAAACATTGACAAAAAAACCTGCACCTAGATCTCAGGAACAATCTAGCCAAACTTGGTTGGTATCGTTGCAGCTTTGATAGTTTCAGTCCACCATCTTGATTCCGAATGGCACCTGGCAGTATCCAAATATGGATGAAAACCTGCACCTTGATCTCAGGTACTGTCTTGCAGACCTCCAAGTGTCCCAATTTCCCAGGGACAGTTGCAGATTTACAGAAGCTGTCCTGGTTTCTGATTTGACCCAGGAACGTCCCGCTTTTCCTTTGGACATCCCTATTTTCGTCAGAGAAATGTGGGAGGGTCTGGAGTTATGCAACCCCTGAGCCAAGGAGATACAGCTATCTGAAGGCAGCCCTGTATAGGGAAGTTGTTGTAGAATAGGATGTCCCTATTTCCCCCGGAGAAATGCTGGAGGCTATGATCTTGCCAAATTGGGCAGCGAGGTCTTAAAAGGTGCCTGAAGGCACCGGGAACAGGCAAGCAACTTTCCAAAATCAGCAGGGAGAGTTCCTGCCGTGCTCAGGTCCTGCTCGTGAGTTGGCAGCAGGATGCCGGGCTGGATTTTAGCATGATCCAGCAGCCAGGATCGTCTTAATTTCTTACTCCAGAATCCGTTCTGGGATCTTGCATGGTTAGGAAATTGTCTGGGGGGGTGGGGTGCGTGTCGGGGGTGTTTACTGAGTTACCGCCATGTCCTCGGGCTGGGAGCCAAAGAGAGAGTGACAACAGGAGGAGGCATTGCAAAATTTTCCTCCTCGAATTGTAAAGAGGGAAAGAATGAGTCTAGGATTGAGAAACCCAAGGAGGATCTTCCAAAGTGAAGAGTGGAAGGAGTCGCCCACGGAAGGTCTACAGAACCTCTTCCCCGAAGTGCAAAACTTTTCCACTCGGAAGGAATAGTTAGTGTAAATTATCTGGGAATGATAATAATAATGATTTTATTTTTTATATGCTGCCCATCTGACTGGGTTTACCCAACCACTTTGGGCGGCTCCCAACAAAATATTAAAAACACAATAAAACATCAACCATTAAAAGCTTCCTGATACAGAGCTGCCTTCAGATGTCTTCTAAAAGTTGTGTGTGGGTTTTTTTTTTGTTTTTATCTCTTTGACATCTGACAGGAGGGTATTCCGCAGGGAGGGTGCCACTGCTGAGAAGGCCCTCTGCCTCCTTCCCTGTGACTTCACTAGAATCTTACATCGTTTTTTAGGGAACAGTGAGGACTAACCTAGAAATGACAAACCTAGACAGCATCTTAAAAAGCAAAGACATCACCTTGCCGACAAAGGTCCGTATAGTTAAAGCTATGGTTTTCCCAGTAGTAATGTACGGAAGTGAGAGCTGGACCATCAAGAAGGCTGATCGCCGAAGAGTTGATGCTTTTGAATTATGGTGCTGGAGGAGACTCTTGAGAGTCCCATGGACTGCAAGAAGATCAAACCTATCCATTCTCAACGAAATCGGCCCTGAGTGCTCACTAGAAGGACAGATCCTGAAGTTGAGGCTCCAGTACTTTGGCCACCTCATGAGAAGACTCCTTGGAAAAGACCCTGATGTTGGGAAAGATGGAGGGCACAAGGAGAAGGGGACGACAGAGGATGAGATGGTTGGACAGTGTTCTCGAAGCTACTAACATGAGTTTGGCCAAACTGCGGGAGGCAGTGAAAGATAGGTGTGCCTGGCGTGCTCTGGTCCATGAGGTCACGAAGAGTCGGACACGACTGAACGACTGAACAACAAGAGGACTAGAACCTTGCCCTGTTGTTGTTGGGGTTTTTTAGGGGAGGGTCCCAGGCCTAGCACAGACGAGGCTGAGCGCTGGGGGCAGCTTACCAGCCCGTTGCAGTTGCTGATGGCGACTTTGGAGTTGAGGTACTCGTCTTGCAGGTGGCCGGAGTAGTGGCAGTCCTCGTGGAACTCGTGCTTCCGGTCGACCCCGTCGTGCCGCCAGTACTCCACCTGGAATCGCTCCGCCAGCAGGTTCGTGTGAAGCGTCAGGTTGAGGAGGAACTGCGCCTGGTGGGCTGAGACCCTGTAGAAGACCTGCTGCTCCCGAGGGGGCTCGTGGGAGGGGGCCCCTGTTCCGCGCCGAGCCCGCCGCTTTCGCGGGCTCTTCACGTCAAAAGTCAGGAAGTCCCCATTCTGGTCCACCTGCATGGGGAAGGCGATCTCATAGTGGTCGAGGCTTGAGAGGAACTCCTCTGGAGGGGGGGGGAAGGAAATGCGGGGAGAGAAAATAAATGCACATGGGTGAATCGGGACATGCGTTCAGTGCCCTGGCCATTCGCAGGGTTTTGCTCGGCACGGCAATCCATGTTCATTCTGCAAGAGAGAGGTGGGGAGCCTTCTAGATGTTGTTGGGGTCAAGTTCCCATCACCCCCTCTGACCGATGGTTGCACTGGCTGCTGGGAGTTGGGAGTCCAGCAGCACTAAGTGGGCCACGGTGTTTGCCACCCCCAGTCTAAGAAGAGGCATTCCCTGTTCTCGTATGTGAACACCCTTCTAAATAGAGGCATTCCTCCAACAAAAATGGATGGATACAGGCACCTGCCACCCCACAGCTACCTCAGTCCCCTCCTTTCCAGGATTCCCCCCCAAGCAATCGGAGGCTGTGCCTGCACACAGGCGACCTCTCCTCTGCCCTCTTCATGCCTCTCCTGGTTCTGGGGGACCCATTTCTGCCTCTTGGGCTCCTTCCTCTCCTGCTTCAGCTCCTGCCTCTGAGTCTGGACTGCTCTCTGGCACAGACTCTCCCTGCTCACTAAGCCCTGTTACCCCTTCAGCTTCCAACACCTCCTCCTCCCAGTCCTCCCTTTTCTCCTTCTGCCCACTAATCACCGTCCCACCCACCCTCCGCAGGCTCTGAGGCTTCTTCCCTTGAGGGTCCCCCAGCTGGTTCCTCAAACTGTTCCTCTGTGTCCACCTAGTACGTGACATCCCAGAAGAGGCATTCTCCCATCTCCCCCACCCAATTTGGCCTTTGTCCTCGCCACTGAAAGGCTGTCCAGTAGTAAATGCAGTCCCCAGGTCAAGAAAGCTTCTTTCCCCCTGCCTTGAGGTCTAGTAAGTAAGTCATTATACTACAGTCAATGACCAGTATCTAAACATAGAACACCAAGTGCAAATTTTAAAAACCCAGAACAAAGTAAAATAATGTAAAATCACATATACATAAAAAATATTTTTTTTGGGGGGGGGGGACCTTTCTGACCTAGGAATGTTCATTGGTCAATGTGTTATAATCCTGGGTATGCCTCACCCATCTGGCTGGCTTCCAGAAAATATAGAAAATAATAAAATGTCAAACATTCTAAAGTTCCTTATACAGGGCTGCCTTCAGGTGTCTTCTAAAAGTTGTGTAGTTCTTCATCTCCTTGACATCTGCTAGGAGTTGCATTCCACAGGGAGGGCGCCACCACTGAGAAGGCCCTTTGCCCAGTTCCCTGCAACCTCACTTCTCACAATGAGGGAACCGCCAGAAGACCCTCAGAGCTGGACCTCAGTGTCCGGGCCGAACGATGGGGGTGGAGACGCTCCTTCAGGTCTACAGGGCTGAGGCTGTTTAGGGCTTTAAAGGTCAGCACCAAAACTTCGAATTGTGCTCGGAAATGTACTAATCATTGCGTGTCGTATTTTAATTGCTGCTGCCCAAAATCTGGCCACCTTGTGTGTGTTACACCAGGATTGTTATCTAGGAGCGACAGAGTGGCAAGAAACCGTTCAGTATATTTATGGAGTATTGGCAGAATAAGGTCAGAGTGTAAATCTCTATAAAACAAGCACTGAGGACTAGCAGCTTGGGGCTCAACCTGCGCTCCCTTGCCCCGCCGTCCCCCCACCGTACCTTGCGACTGGAAGGCGTAGCCTGGGAGGTTGCCCACGGACACGGCCGAGACGAGGGTCCAGGTCAGAAGCCTCCAGGCCGTTGCCATAGTGGGCTACGATGCTGGCTGCGATGGGGGCTGCGTTGGACCAGGCCGACGGGGTCTGCCCCAACATTGCTTTCGCTGAGCCGCCACGCTTGCTTAGACAGGGGTCCCCCGTTCCTGGGTGGCCATCCTCGGCCGCTGGGTGCTCTGCAGGAGGCGGCAAGGGTGGGGCGGGCGTCAAGGCGGGGAGGGGCCGCTCCACGGTGCTCAGCATGTGCCAGGAGTCTGCGGCATTGCTCTGTCGGAGAGGAGCCTCATAGAATCACAGAGCAGTAGAGTTGCAAGGAACCACAAGGATCATCTCATTCAACCCCCTCGCTCTATAGGCCAAGGGAGCCGGCGTACAGCTTCTGGGTCATGTGGCCGGCATGACTAAGCCGCTTCTGGAGAACCAGAGCAACGCACGGAAATGCCGTTTACCTTCCCGCCGGAGTGGTACCTATTTATCTACTTGCACTTTGACGTGCTTTCGAACTGCTAGGTTGGCAGGAGCAGGGACCGAGCAATGGGAGCTCACCCCGTCGCAGGGATTCGAACCGCCGACCTTCTGATCGGCAAGCCCTGGCCTCTGTGGACCACAGCACCACCCACGTCCCGCGATGAAGGTAGGGATGTCCTATTCAATAACAACAACAGCAGCAGCAGCAATTGTTGTTGTTTTATTGTTTATACCCAGCCCATCTTGCCGGGTTGCCCCAGCCACTCTGGACGTCTTCCAACATAAGTTAAAACATTGAACATCAACAGCTTCCCTATCCAGGGCTGCCTTCTTCAGATGTCTTCTAAAGGTTGTCTAGTTACTGCGGGAAACCAGCAAGCACAGGATCCGAGCCCAGGAGCAACCCTCTCCCTTCCCGTGGCTTCCAGGAACTGGGATTCGGAAGCTCCGCTGCCTCTGCCGTGGAAGCAGAGCTGTTGTGGCTCACAGGAGAGATTTTGTGGCTCAAGAAAGAGAAAGATGGTGGGGGGGAAAGAAAGGATAGAAATGAGGTGCTTGGGGCGCAAAAACAGTGGGGAGAGAGGCAGGGGAGAAGGACACAGAGAGGATTAGTTTACATCTTAATTCTCTTCCCCCCCAAAAAAAATCCAGATTGTTGTTGAAGGGAAAGAGAGAGAGAGAGAGCGCGTCTGTTCCCAATTTTGCCACTGGGTCTGCAGACAGGCCGCGCTGGCTTTGGATCCAGCTGCAGAGGAGAGTAATGGGAAGCAGATGGGCCGGAGGGGTCCCTCTCCGCCTACGAAGAAGCGAGGAAGGATTTTTGCAAGGAAGGCAATGGGACCCCGAGATCTTGTTTTGCAGGAGCTCAGATATGTGGTTATTTCACCACACACAAGTTTGACCCAGGGTAGGCCCCTCCAAGTTAACGGCTTTAAATTTCAGTGGGTCTACTCTGAGTAGGACTCAGCTGGGGGATTTCGGGAGGCTCGTTTCAGGTTCTCTCTGTCCTCCATCTTAAAAACCAGCTCTCCGCAACTGGGTCAGAGTGTTGTCTTAGGCCCGGGTGTGTGTGTGACCCGGGTTCAAATCCCCCCCCCACTTGGCCACAAAGAGCACTGGATGCCCTTTGGGGGGGCCAGTCTCCCTCTCTCTCAGCCTAACCTACCTCAGAGAAAAGGTCGGATCTAAACGCAATAAAGAGATACGTTTCAAGAGCAACCACCACAAAAGTCTCAAGGAAATTGATCAGAGAGGTAAGGCATGGGAGTGAAATAAAACCATAGCATCATAGAACTGTAGGGTTGGAAGGGACCCCCAAGGGTCATCAAGTCCAGCCCCCTGTATCCATGACAGATGGCCACCCAACCTCTGCTCAAAAACTTCCAAGGAAGGATAGTCCACAACCTCTGTTCGACTGTCAAGCAGCTCTTACTGCCAGAAAGTTCCCCCCCCCCCCGGATGTTTAGTCAGAATCTCCTTTCTTGTAACTGGAAGCTATGGGTTCGAGTCCTACCCTCCAGAGCAGGAGAAACAAGCTGGCTCCCTCTTCCATGCGACAGCCCTTGAGATATTTGAAGATGGTGCTCATATCTCCTCTTAGTCTCATCTTTTCCAGGCTAAACATCCCCAGCTCCTTCAACCGTTCCTCATAAGGCTTGGTTTCCAGAATTTAGCAAAATCTACATACTGCTTGACAGGGACGCGGGTGGCGCTGTAGGTGAAACCACAGAGCCTAGGGCTTGCCGATCAGAAGGTCGGTGTTTCAAATCCCCGTGATGGGGTGAACTCCCGTTGCTCGGTCCCAGCTCCTGCCCACCTAGCAGTTCGAAAGCACGTCAAAGTGCAAGTAGATAAATAGGTACCACTCCAGCGGGAACGTAAACGCGGTTTCCGTGCGCTGCTCTGGTTCGCCAGAAGCGGCTTTGTCATGCTGGCCACATGACCTGGAAGCTGTATGCCGGCTCCCTCAGCCATTAACGCGAGATGAGCGCCGCAACCCCAGAGTCGGACACGACTGGACCTAATGGTCAGGGGCCCCTTTACATACTGCTAGATTGTGGTAAAACCTCTGAGTACATACATAATTTTATTTGTATGCTGCCTCTGAGTAGGACAACTCTATGATTTGAAGATGTGTGAAGAGTCAAGGGTGTCCCACAAGCATGTGAAGAGTGCAAGGACACACCAATCTATCCATTTTGGTTCCTCTCAGCTCCTCGTTCTTCCATTCTTAAAGTTCAAATTCTGTGGGAGCCTTGTTTTTTGAAAGTCCTCACGAAAGTTCGCTCGCACTTTCCTGCAGATTTCTGCGAGCTTGGCTAATAGACCAATTTTGGTTTCGCAAAGCAATTTCTTCAAAAAAGAGCACCTTATTTTCTCTTCCATCACCCAGGGCAGCCATTTTTTGCACGTTACCTGGCCAGAGAACCATTTTACAAAATTGGGAAAAGTGCACACTTCAATGAACAGCTCCTTTGTTTGTTTGTTTGTTTGTTTGCGTGCCATTTCAGAAAATGCAGATACGGTGGTTTCGCTTCAATGCGAACTGAATAGATATTCCCCCCTCACCCCATTCCTGTTTAAGGCTCAGAACATAAAATGAGGCCATGGCCATGAAACATCTGAAATGGAATTTAAAAAGAGAATGCTCACCTCCAGCCTCCTCCTAACCCCGACTCTCATTTTTAATTATAATTAAGCCCAATTATTTACACTCTCAACCCACCAGACGTCATTGAGCGAATGGCTTGGCTTTTCAACTCAACTCAGGTTTGCTTGGATGATTAAAACAACAGGTTGCAAGGGATTAATTGAGTTGAGCCTGTGGTGCATTGGAGTGTGGGGTTTAAAAAAAAAAAAAATTGGACGGAAGGGAATGCATTTAAGGATCCAATCAGAGCATATGACCCAGAGCTCTGAGCCAGATACCCAGCTTGAAGAAGAAGAAAAAGCACACTGCTGTTAACTTATTTTTCGTGGGCATCCGAAGAGCAGCCGAGACGAGAGAGCATGTTTAAGCTTGTTGGGAAGGTAGACATGTAATCCTACAATGCCCAATTAGCAGATGCAGGTAATTAAAAGGTTGTCAGAAAGTTGGGAGGAAAACACACACACACAGGGGTGCCAACTTGGGGTGGGGAGCAGGTAAGCCCCACCCTGCATAACTGATCACATGACGCAGGGCACTCACACCGTTTGAATGGGCATCGATACCTCCAGGGCTGCCTCTCTCCAAATGAACCGACCCGGACCCTGAGATTATCCTCTGAGGCCCCTTTTCGCGTGCTTCTTCCATGAGAGGTCCGGAGGGTGGCAACATGAGGACAGGACCTTCTCTGCAGTGGCTCCCCACCTGTCGGATGCTCTCCCCAGGGAGGCTCGCCTGGTACCTTCATTATACACCTTTCGGTGCCAGGCCTTTAGCTGACTGACATCCAATGCCCTTTTAAAATGTTACAGGTAGGTGTTGGTCTGCCACAGTCAAAACAAAATAAAATAAAAAATTCCTTCCAGTAGCACCTTAGAGACCAACTAAGTTTGCTCTTGGTATGAGCTTTCGTGTGCATGCACACTTATTTTTTTTTGGAGGGGGGGGGGGGTTATTGTGTTATTCTTGTTTATGGTTTTTATTATGCACTTTGTGGTTTTTATACTGCGATTTTATGTTGTAACCACCCTGAAACCTGCTAGTATAGGGCGGTATGCAAATTTAATTAATAATAATAATAATAATTTGGGAGGGGGCTGGCTGTCACACACAAACCCCACATCCAAAGCCACCATCTCAAGGGAGACTGATGTTGGAACACTGGCCAGGCCCAACCAGACAGTCAGGGGTGGGCATACATTTTGGGGGCTGGCTGGGGGGGGGGCGCTAGACTTTATTTCACCCAGGTCAAAGACCCAGTTTGACACCCCCTACACAAGCATTTGCGCGTGCACACACACACACACACACACACACGGCACCCCTCTGGAAAAAACCTGGCAGCCCCCCCCCCGCCCACTTCATAGCTATGACTCTGGGGGTTGTTATGGGGTTCCCTTTGCAACCAGCAACTTGGGCAGTCCCTGTCCGTGGCCCTGCCGTACAAGAGATCACCACATTTAAAAATAAAATAAATTAACAACTACATCTCAGGTTTTGACTAACATGTCAAAGCCGCTGTTGGGAATAAATATTTCCTACGCCTTATATAGTTTCCAAGAAGCGTGGGGTACCAATTAGGGAAATGCTGTACTGTATAAATGCATGAATTAAGGCGTTTTTAGGACCCCCCTCGGTGATTAGGGACCCCGCAAGTTACGCTTCCTTCATTTCCTAGTCGATCCGCCACTGCAGATGGTGGTGATCAGCCCTGGAGATTTTTGCATACGTGTAGAATTTTGGGAACGCGAGGCGAACATACTTGGCATCCTGCAGAAATGTTTTCCCACCCACCCAGAAGGCAGCAAGCCCTTCCCATTCCCCGGAACACAGCTAACAGAGAGAGAGCGAGAGAGAGAGATCTTTTCGGGTGGGTGTCGGGGGGGGGGGGAGACCGTGTCCCCGGCCTCATCCCCCAAACCAGCCGTTTTTGCGCAAGGATTCTGCAACTCCCTCCCTGGAGCGCCTCATCATCCCCCGCCCGCTTTGCAAAACCAGAAAGTTCCCAAAAGGAGGAGAATTTTTTTTAAAAAAAATAAATTCCCTTTGCATACCTTTCGCTAATTTTGTTTTTTGATTTTTCTTCTCCCCGCCCCGGGTTTCTTGCCGGAAATTTCGGTTGGTCCGATGAGAGAGGTTATCCAAGCGCAGGACGCAAAGTTTCCCCCCCCCCCCCCAAGCAACAGCTGGAAAGAGAAGGAGAGAGAGAGAGAGAGAGGGAGAGAAGAGAAGAGAAGCGGCAGAGGGGGAAATTCAGGGGAAATGCTACTCCTGCAGAAAGTATTGAGCTAACGGATTCGTTGCAAGAAGAAGAAGAAGAAAAAAACAGAACGAGAGAGAGAGAGACCTCCTTTCAGGAAGCAAATGGAGGCTGTATGAAGCAGACCGGGTTGTTTAGCAAAAAAAGAAGGGGGATTTTGCCAGGCTAATTAAAAAATAAAATAAAAGCCACCACAGTGCTTCCCCCCACCTTCACCCAAGGAAAAAAAATGAGAGGGAGAGAGCAAGAGAGAGAGAGAGAGAGAGAGAGAGAGAGAGAGAGAGAGAGAGAGACCTCCTTCTCTGGTGACGCCACTGAAAGGCAGGTCTCTTTCTGTTACAGATGTAAGGCACCGCTGGGTTGCTAAACCTCAGCGGGAAAGGGAGGGGGATACAGTCAGATGCACACCCTCCAACATTTCACCCGTGAAAATTGTAACGTCTTATTCAGTAACAACAACAACAACAACAACAACAACAACAACAACAACAACAATAATAATAATAATACCCCATGCATCTGACTGGGTTGCTCCAGCCACTCTGAGCTGCTTCCAACATATGTATATAAAAACATAATGTAACATTAAACATTGAAAAACTTCCCTTTCCAGGGCTGCCTTCAGGTGTCTTCAAAATGTTGTATAGTGACTTATCTTCTTGGCTTGGGAGTCGCATAACTCCAGAACCTCCAGCATTTCTCCGATGAAAATAGGGACGTCCTAAGGAACGGGCCAAACTGCGAGAGGCAGTGAAGGATAGGCGTGCCTGGCGTGCTCTGGTCCATGGGGTCACAAAGAGTCGGACACGACTGAACGACTGAACAACAACAAGGAACGGGTGGTGCTGTGGTCTAAACCACAGAGCCTAGGGCTTGCAGATCAGAAGGTCGGCGGTTCGAATCCCCGCAGTGACGGGGTGAGCTCCCGTTGCTCGGTCCCAGCTCCTGCCCACCTAGCAGTTTGAAAGCACGTCAAAGTGCAAGTAGATAAATAGGTACCGCTCCGGCGGGAAGGGAAACAGCGTTTCTGTGCACTCTGGTTTCCGTCACGGTGTCCTGTTGCGCCAGAAGCAGTTTAGTCATGTTGGCCATATGACCCGGAAAGCTGTCTGTGGACAAACGCCGGCTCCCTCGGCCTGAAAGCGAGATGAGCGCCGCAACCCCAGAGTCGCCTCTGACTGGACTTAACCATCCAGGGGTCCTTTACCTTACCCCAACCTGTATGTGAAGCGGTTCTTTCCCTCTCATTAGTTGTCTCACTTACCCAATTCTGGATAGGAAAAAAGGGTGTGTGTTTTTATTTATTCAGCCCTTATTGGCATAATACTTTTAAAAATGTAACTTCAAAAAGCAGAGCATCGCAGTTTGAGTGGGTGGGGAAATGCACAGAAGCCTGCGACGGGGTTTGCAACTGCGACGGGCAGGAACCATAGAAGCGGGCCTACGGAACTCCCTGCCACAAGGCATGGCAATCTGGTTTTTAAAGAGGGCCCCTGTTGGGTATGCTGTGCCTCCGCAGGACCTTTCCCCCTATGTTCCTAACTCAAACCAGATCTTTATTCAGGATCATGAGGACTACATTCTTAGTTTGCATTTAGGGGGAAATGTCACTATGGAAAACAGAGGGCGGGGAATGCTGTGCTCCCCACTTTTGAAAAACAGCGCTTCAGTGTGCAAGAGTAAAAAAACAGATAATGTACATTTCTCATGATGCCGCAAGGTGACATCACTTATTAAAGGCTGACTCCCCTTACAAAATGGTGCAGAGGCACAGGGTGGGAATGAATTTAAATAACATTAATGATAATAAATACAGTATATATATTTATAAGGGGCCCTTTATGGGATGGGACATTTGTTAGTGTTCACTTTCAGTGCCCTCTGGTGGCCAAAGAAGGAAAATCTTTCTCCCCCCCCCCCCGAGATATATTTTATTGTTATTGCTTTTTAAAAGAAAACATTTTTAGTATTTTAAAGGAAAAAAATTTCAAAGCAATTTGCAACACATGAAAACATCAAATAAAACACTCCAGAATAAAACAAATCCAAGCTTCCAGATTAATATTTCGGATCCTTCTCTAAGTGACATTTTGCTTTCCCCTTGTTTAATGACTGGCTTCATTTATAGAGCTGCCCTGTGACGGAAGGACGCTAGAAATTTCACATATACATTCCAACACACAATAGGTTTTTCTTCCATTTTGTCGACTTCCCATCCCATTTTCCAGGGTGTTTTTTTAATTTTATTTCTCCCCCTATCTGCTTCCTCTTATATCATAACAATAATGAAATAATCTCCATAGTTCAAATCCTGCTTGAGAATACATCTTACTAAAATAAGAAACACGCCCTTCTTTCAGGAGGGTTCCTCACCCCTGGAAGCATTTAAAGACCTGCTGCGACGGGCGCGTCAGTACTTTTTATAACTAGTAAGTTGAAGTCTCAGACATATCACCTGGAATACTGTGTCCAGTTCTGGGCACCACAGTTCAAGAAGGATACTGACAAGCTGGAAGGTGTCCAGAGGAGGGCAACCAAAATGGTCAAAGGCCTGGAAACGATGCCTTATGAGGAACGGCTTAGGGAGCTGGGTATGTTTAGCCTGGAGAAGAGAAGGTTAAGGGGTGATATGATAGCCATGTTCAAATATATCAAAGGATGTAATATAGATGAGGGAGAAAGGTTGTTTTCTGCTGCTTCAGAGAAGCGGACACGGGGCAATGGATTCAAACTACAAGAAAGAAGATTCCACCTAAACATTAGGAAGAACTTCCTGACAGTGAGAGCTGTTTGGCAGTGGAATTTGCTGCCAAGGAGTGTGGTGGAGTCTCCTTCTTTGGAGGTCTTTAAGCGGAGGCTTGACAGCCATCTGTCAGGAATGCTTTGATGGTGTTTCCTGCTTGGCAGGGGGTTGGACTGGATGGCCCTGGTGGTCTCTTCCAACTCTAGGATTCTATGATTCTAGGTTTTCTTTAAACAAACAATAAAGATTTATTTAAGGCAAGATAGTATATAACACACATGGATTAAACTTAGGTTAATTCAAGAATACAGTGCAATTTCTCTTTAATTCGTCCTCAGTTGTTTTTGCGTTGTAGGTTTGGTTCCCTTTATAGGGTCATACTTTCTTTCAGTTATCCACCCCCTTTAACAATCCTGCTCTTGAGATACTTTAAGTAATAGAGCAATGGGCTCTCCATGCCCCCCCTTCACTGGGTCTGGGAGTTTATTCTTTTACTTAGAAGAATCTCTCCCCTCCAGACTAGATTTGAGTCCCAAGTAGGCCGTTCCTTTCCAGCTCCTACTTCTCCTGGCTCAACCAACCTCCACCTCCCAGTAAAATTTCTGGTCTATTCCTCCTACAGGACACCACACTCTGTCCTTCGCAATATGCTAAGAATGGAAGTTGTTTTTACCCAGAACCAACTCTTTCTCCCATTCACTCTTTATTCCTAAACCTGTCTCCTATCCTAACTCCCTAAAGGTAAAGGGACCCCTGACCGTTAGGTCCAATTGTGTCCGACTCTGGGGTTGTGGCGCTCATCTCGAGTTACTGGCCGAGGGAGCCGGCGTACAGCTTCCGGGTCATGTGGCCAGCATGACTAAGCCGCTTCTGGTGAACCAGAGCAGCGCACGGAAACGCCGTTTACCTTCCCGCCGGAGCGGTACCTATTTATCTACTTGCACTTTGACGTGCTTTCGAACTGCTAGGTTGGCAGGAGCAGGGACCGAGCAACGGGAGCTCACCCCGTCGCGGGGATTCGAACCACCAACCTGATCAGCAAGCCCTAGGCTCAGTGGTTTAGACCACAGCGCCACCCGTGTCCCCTACCTATCTCCTAACCTCTCCAACCTCAATTCCAACCCTCCAAAACCAACCCTCTCAACTCCCACAACCACTCTCTCTCCTCAGATCCTCTCCTTTCAAGCTCTCCCCCCTGGAACCACGGCCAATCAGAGGCTGCCGTTCATTAAGCATTTGCTGGCGGGGAAAGAAAGGGGGAAAAGAAACACTTTTTGATCCAAACAGTCCAGCAAAACCAACTTTTTTGTCACACCTGCCTCTTTCTGGCTGTGGCTCATCACATTGCTCCTTGTTATCCAATCACCCGGAGACCCAGCCGGGCATCACTTGCAGGAGAGGGACCAGGGTGAGAGGCTGTGCCCACCTTGGTGGGCATCCAAGATTTCGGCTCCCACAATGCCCTGGGTTGTTGATTCTGGTGCCACAGAGGTGCCCTTTCATCTCTGACCAAACCCAGTTTAATGTGTCGACCTTCCAGTTCTTAGGCTGCACTATTCCTTTGAAAAATCAGATTTGAAATAAGAGTGCCTCTAAGCATGCTCAGAGTGACATTAAGTTTTTTTCTAGGGGAGGTGGCACAGTCTTCATGTAGTTATATTGGCTTTAAATTACTGCCCCTTTGTTAGAAAACTATTATTATTATTATTATTATTATTATTATTATTATTATTATTATTTACTCACTCACCCTTTTTCATTAATTGAAAACAAACCCCTTTTCCCCAGAAATGAAAATGAATGCAAATTAGGTAAACATATGTCAAAAGTGCTCGATTAATTCAGATGAGAAAATGTGGAGCTCTTGTCCCTTGTTGCAATGGTCTTCTGGCAAGGATATGGTTTTAGAGTATCAGCTCAATCCATAGAGCATGAGAAACGGAATCCCAGGGTCATGGGTTCGAGCCCCGTGTTGGGCATTAAGATTCCTTCATTGCAGGGAGTTGGACTAGATCACCCTTGGGGTCCCCTTCCAGCCCTATAATTCTTTGATTCAATATGCAAAAACCCAATTGGACATTTTCATTTGTATCAAAACCATTATTTCTCCCTCCTGCGCTGCTGGCAATCCATCAAAATCTTCCAATTTTCCTTTGGAATTTCCACATGCGATGATTCCAACCACTAGGTAGTGTTGCTCCTCCTGACCCCAGGCAAGATGCCTTACCTACCAGGCAGGGAATCAAGACCTGCAGGTTTTCCCATAAGAGAGGGGAAAGAGTGAGGGAGGAGAGTTATGGCTCTACCGGTCGAATTTCTGCCTGCGGCACAATACTCAAGAAAGCACAGGAGCTCTCTCTGAGAAAGGAAGTGGCGAATGTGAGCTTTTCAGGCCTAACTTGTGCTCTTTACACCTTCTCAAAACCAGAAGCCTTTCTTCAAACGCTCTTTTTCAACCTTCCTGCTTACGTAGTGCGGAAATTGGGTCAAAACTTCAAAGACACCCCCACCTCACCCTGTCGACGCCTGCAGAGCAAACTCAGCCACCACGTCTTCACTGCCAGAGACCAGACTCTCTCTCTCTCTCTCTCTCTCTCTCTCTCTCTCTCTCTCTCTCTCTCTCTCTCTTTCCCTTTACACCCCTAAAAACTGTCGTTTTGCTTTGGGATGGACATCTGACTCCATTCATTTCCCCTTGAAAAGAGAGAAACAGACAGAAACGTTTACGGAAGTGTCCATTGTCTTCCCAGCTCTCTGGATCAGGTAAGGATCTCGAGATGTTTGATGCACAGATAACCATTTTTCTCCCCATTTAGTGCTGAACTGGCGCTGCTCCACATCGGTAAGGAATTGATATTTCATTGTGGTGGCATCTGCCCTCTGGAACTCCCTGCCTATTGACATCAACAGAAGTCTCGTGTCCAGATCAAGGGAAGTAATGGTACCACTCTATTCTGCCTTGGTCAGGCCACAACTAGGAATACTGTGTTCAGCTCTGGGCACCAAAATTTGAGAAGGATGTTGACAAGCTGGAAGGTGTGCAGAGGAGGGCGACCGAGATGATCAAGGGTCTGGAAAGCAAGCCTGATGAGGAACGGTTGAAGGAGCTGGGTATGTTTAGCCTGGGAAAGAGGAGGCTGAGAGGAGATATGAAAGCCATCTTCAAATACCCCAAGGGTTGTCACATGGAAGATGGAGCATCTTCTTTTCTCCTGCTCTGGAGGGTAGGACTCGAACCCATGGCTTCGAGTTACAACAAAGGAGATTCTGACTAAATGTCAGGAAGAGCTTTCTGACAGTAAGAGCCATTCGAGAGTGGAACAATTTCCCTCAGGAGGTCGTGGGCTCTCCTTCCTTGGAGGTTTTTAAGCAGAGGTTGGGGGACCATCTGCCATGGATGCTTTAACTGAGATTTCTGCATTGCAGGGGATTCGATCCTTACCCTTCCAACTCTACAATTCTATGATCGGGGGGCACCTTCTTCACTGTACTCTTTCCTGTGCCTGCTAAAAACATTTTCGTTGCTGTTTAGACATGCCTTTCCAGACATGTGGAATCATAGAATCGTAGAGTTGGAAAGAATCACAAGGGCCATCTATTCCCACCCCGTACCGTGCAGGAATGTTGACTTATGTTTTAATCTGTTTTCGTTTTATCACAGGTTTTATCTTTGGAAAGTTTTAAAGAATTGTTTTCCCCAATACTTTTAATGGCTTTAATTCTATTGAGAAACACCACTCGGAGATTGTTGTTGTTCTATAGTCAAGTGGTACAGACATTTTATGGAAAAAGCACACAGCAAAAAACAAGTTGGGGGTTCAAGGTGGGGTTTCAGGGATCGAACCTCAAGGGGGTCTTTGGTTGTTAAAGGTTGGTTAGGGTGGGCTGGCGTTGGGTTTAGATAGGCCGGTGGTGTGATTTAGTGTAAGATAGCTTCCTATTTAAATCAGCCACTTATCCAAAACCACAGGACTAGAAACTTAACTTTATTTTTAGGGGGCCAGAGCTCAGTGGCAGAGCACCCTCTTCGCAGGCAGAAGGTCCTGGGTTCAACCCCCTGCCTGAAAGCCTGGAGATCCACATTCAATCACTGCAAATAGTCTTGAGCTTGATTGATCCATAGTCTGACTTGGTATATATAGCCAGAATTTTTGTTAGGGAGCCAGACCTTTTGTAGAGCAGGGGCAAAACCTCAGTTTGCTATGTATTTTTATTGATTTGAGGGGGCAGCTGCCCCTCCCTGCCCCCTTGGCTATACCCATGTATATGTCCCTATCTAAATCAGAATCATGAGGACCAGAAACTAACTTTAGATTTACAGGGGAAGGCCACAGCTCAGTTGCAGGAGAACCTGCTGAAAGGCAGCTTCCTACATTCCCAGTCAACCCTATCAAATGCTTTTTCCAGAACTGTTACAAACTTAGTTTTACTTTCAGGGCAAGGCAGGAGCTCCATGGCTACTTTGCCTGCAGAAGGTCCCATGTTCAAGCTGCCAACCAGTGTAAACAATACTGAGCTCAATGGACCAGGGGTCTGACACAGTGTAATGGAGTTTCTTTTTAAAAAATAAAATAAAATGTCCAAAAATTCTACATAAAATTCCAATGCAAATTTTAAAAGATTTCTTTCATATTGTTGACTTCACATCCCATTTTCTGTTATGTTTTTCTTATTCTTCCCCTTTGCTGCATTCTGTCTTCCCTCTGTTTTAACATAGTCATAGCACAATAATCTTTAATTATTTCTGTTGCTCATAGATCGAAGCCTGTTCACAGATTCTTCATGTTCTGTGTCCTGCTTGGAGCAAAATCATTGCAGGCTGTTTTATTTAGGTCCTTTGATCTCAGTAAGTTCCTCTGTGTTTAACTCACAGTCCTATTCAGAGTAGTTGCCGTTGGACTCACTTCGGCCCATCAATTTCCAATGGGTCTTCTCTGAGCTAAAAATTTTCAGTGTTTGCAGAGGAAGCGGAGTCTTGCGATCGACATCTATAATGTGACTTGGGGTTGATTTCGGTTTCTCTCAAGTTTTCCACCCTCCCAGTTTTCAGTTTGTCATGTTTCCACATCCGTTTGCAAACTCTAATAAAATAATTTGAAAAGCCCTGATGGAAGATCATCAGCACTTTAGTGCTCATTTGCCTCCCATCGACGGGTTTCTCTGATATGTGGAGTTTCCCTGATGTGATGCATCCCCGCGTGTTATTTTTGCGAATTTGCGCACAATTGCCGACACACATTTCCACCGAGTGTCTGCAAATTTTGAGCTGTGCTTCATTTGCGGGGACTGCATCATTCGAGTTCGGAGGGTTGTAAAATGAAATTATGAAGTTGTTAACCAGCTTCCCGCTGGCTGAATGCCTCATTGGTGGTGAACGCCGGGCCAATGTGATTTAGGGACAAGTGTTGACTGCTCAATAGGGTTATAACTTTTTGACACCCCCCAAAAAAAACAACTGATTTCCTGTGTCACAAAGGGATGAGATTTTGCTTAGAAACACTGAAAAAGGGACTAATTGTTCTCAGTTGTGAAAAAAGTCACCCTGAAAGTTGGAGTCACTATGTACTTTGAAAATGACTTCAAGAACTTGTCACAAAATGCTTTCAGAAAAGCATTGCAGGTGTTTGAGAATCACTGGAAGCAGGAGCCGTCCGTACTCCAGACACCAGAAGTGATCCGTGGGCAGAACATGCATTGTACAAGTATTAGAAAATTTGCAAGCTCTATTTCCCCATACATACTATGCATGTTACATAATATGTTAAAAAGGTAAAGGACCCCTGACAGTTAAGTCCAGTCATGGACGACTCTGGGATTGCGGCGCTCATCTCGCTTTACAGGCCGAGGGAGCTGGCGTTTGTCCACAGACAGCTTCCGGGTCATGTGGCCAGCATGACTAGTCCGCTTCTGGTGAAACCAGAGCAACGCACAGAAACGCCATTTACCTTCCCGCTGGAGCGGTACCTCTTTATCTACTTGCACTCTGACGTGCTTTTGAACTGCTAGGTTGGCAGGAGCTGGGACTGAGAAACAGGAGCTCACCCTGTCGCAGGGATTTGAACCGCCGACCTTCTGATCAGCAAGCCCAAGAGGCTCAGTGGTTTAGACCACAGTGCCACCCGCATCCCTACATAATATGTTATACAATTGTTGTTGTTGTTGTTCAGTCGTTCAGTCGTGTCCGCCTCTTCGTGACCCCATGGACCAGAGCATGCCAGGCACTCCTGTCTTCCACTGCCTCCCGCACTTTGGTCAGACTCATGTTGGTAGCTTCGAGAACACTGTCCAGTCATCTCGTCCTCGGTCGCCCCCTTCTCCTTGTGCCCTCCATCTTTCCCAATATCAGGGTCTTTTCCAGGAAGTCTTCTCTTCTCATGAGGTGGCCAAAGTATTGGAGCCTCAGCTTCAGGATCTGTCCTTCCACTGAGCACTCAGGGCTGATTTCCTTCCGAATGTATAGGTCTGATATTCTTGCAGTCCATGGGAGTCTCAAGAATTTCCTCCAGCACCATAATTCAAAAGCATCAATTCTTCGGCAATCAGTCTTCTTTATGGTCCAGCTCTCACTTCCATGCATCACTACTGGGAAAACCATAGTTTTAACTATACGGACCTTTGTCGGCAAGGTGATGTCTCTGCTTTTTAAGATGCTGTCTAGGTTTGTTGTTGCTTTCCTCCCAAGAAACAGGTGTCTTTTAATTTCGTGACTGCTGTCACCATCTGCAGTGATCATGGAGCCCAAGAAAGTAAAATCTATACAGCTACAAAAACAGAAATGGATGTATTGATTTCAGGGTGAACTCCCCCCCCCCAAATATTTGGAAATGACAGCCCATTCCTTTGTTTTTAGGCAAAAAATCACGAGGCTGTAAATAAGTTATAACCCTAATGCTACACCTGTATAGAAATGGGTGTTTTGTTTTGTTTTCCCACCTGCAGAAGAGAAAAGGCTCAGGACAGGTTGAGCGGGTGGCATCCAAGCATGTGCAGAGTCCCAAAGCAAGACTCTTGGGCAAACTTTTATAACAAACTATTTTGGGGTGGGGGAACTTACCCATTCAACCTATAAAAATAAATTGCCTTGGTCTCCCCCTCTGCCTGAAAAAAGGTTGAGCAATTGGGATGCAAACATGTGCGCAGTGAGCTTTGCTTCACAAGCAACATCCAAACCTTTCCGTGTTTTCCCGAGCCATCTTTTCCAGCAAACTTTCTTATGGTATTTTATATTCTTTCTTGCCAAATAAAAAGTACGAAATGCACAGAGTAAGATACAAAAAAAAATAAGAAAAAGCAAGAAATAGTACCCACGTAGAAAACAAAACAGAAAAAATATTGTGCACATTACAAAAAAGGCGGAAAATTGTCATTGTAGTTAACCAGACCTTAATCTAACATGGTATTTATAAAAATGAACTCCAAATATTGTTAAATCTGTCCGTGGCATGTGGAAATCTTTTCCAGCAAACTTTGCGTGGAGGGAAACTTGTAAAAAAAACAAGAAAAAAAACCCCAAATCAATTTCTCTCCAGAAAATGGTGGCACAAAACTTGGGAAATGTTGAGTAGGTGGGACCCAAACATCCACAAAGAGTCTTTGGCCCCAGAGCAACATCCAGTTTAACTTGAGCATTGTTTTCCAGCAAACACCAACTTTCTTAATGGTAAAAATTAGTAATAATCTGGCCTGCTTTCAAAGGTGCAAACATATCTTCCCCGAGGATCAGGCCACATTGAGCCAACACTTCCTCGAGGCCACTGCCCTTTACACCCACCAGCCACAGCAATGCTCAGAAATTTCCAACCACAAACACTCGGTTGCTTGGAGGCCGGGTGGCTGTTGTGATTGCACAGCTTTTCAAGATAATGTATGCTAATCAGGACGCGGGTGGCACTGTGGTGTAAACCACCGAGCTTGCCGATCAGAAGGTCTTAGTCCTGCTGGCCACATGACCCAGAAGCTGTGTGCGGACAAACGCCGGCTCCCTTGGCCTATAGAGCGAGATGAGCACCGCAACCCCCGAGTCGTCCACGACTGGACGTAACAGTCAGGGGTACCTATACCTTTATGCTAATCAGAGACAAACCCAGAAGGTAAAAAACATTTTTTTTACTGGTTTTTCCACCTTCCTCGGTTTCCCCTGCAGGCAGAACAGAAGCTCTCCCACTTAGCTCACCAAAAGGTAAAGTAGTAGTATAGTTGTTGTTGTAGTAGTAGTAGTAGTAGTAGTAGTGTAGTAGTAGTAGTAGTAATAGTAATATTGCGTGGCCAGGCGGAGTCACCCGAACCCCGGGGCAGCCCCTGAAGGAAATAACGACGTGAGGCAACGTTCTATGGGATTAAATTGGCCACAACTTCAGATGTAGGAAGACCTTGGCTCAGGCATTGGGCGTTTATCCTTCCCCAGCCCCCCAGCCGGGGTTCTGGGTAGCTTCAGGGTTATCCAGCATGAGTGGGGAGTGGGCTAGTCTGGAGAACATATGTTCAAGCAGATAGCCCGCCCCCCCTGTTTGCTGCTGCTGGAGGGGGAGGGCAATGACGACCTCTGGGCGTATGGTCAATGCCTCCCCCTGAGACCCCTTAAACGGGAACCCTGTTATTGCCACCGCAATGGGGCCAAGGGTCACCGCCCCGCGCCCCACCAACCTTGTAGATGACTAAAGGATTCCGCCCAAGGCCTGCAACCTCCAAAGTTGTGACGAATTGCTACGGGAAAGGCGAAACCTGCCAATGCAGGGAAAGTCCTTTCCGGCCCTTCAACAGCGACCTTGACATAGCAGCGCCTGTGTGGCTGTGTAAAAAAGGTGGTTAACCTGCAAAGTAAGCTCAGGTGAGGGAGTGGAGGGTGGGGAAGCTCTGAACCCAACAGCCACTTCCCAGGTATGGCTCAAGTTCTATTGTGCGCACTGTATAATCCCTCCTTCTACCTGGCCAATCCCCCCCTCCCCGGCAACACCTCCCCAGCCGGGATTGGGCGGCTGCTAGAGTTGGTGGAGTCCACAGGTATCCAACCTGGGAAGGCGCTGCCAGGACCAACTGCCAGGAGCTGCACCGTGATCCAATGGGGCTACTCGTGACCACGCAAAAGGCGCACCCCATTTGATGTGGGGAACGCTCATTATTACTTCAACCCCGACCATCTAACTGGGTTGTCCACTGTGCTCGGAAACATACTGGGAGCCAGCATAGATCCTTTAGGATGGGTGTTATGGTCCCGGCGGACACTCCCAGTCACCACTCTGGCTGCCGCCTTCTGGATTAGTTGTAGTTTCTGAGTCAGCTTCCAAGATAGCCACACGGAGAGCGCATGGCAGTAGTCCAAGCAGGAGATAACCAGAGCATGGACCACCCTAGTGAGACAGTGTGCAGGCAAGGAGGGTCTCAGATGGAGCTGGTAGACAGCTGCCCTGGAAGCAGAATTGACCTCCACCTCCATGGACAGCTGTGAATCCAAAATGACCCCCAGACTGCTCACCTGGTCCTTCAGGGGCACAGTGACCCCATTCAGGTCCAGGGATTCCCCCACACCCACCCTCCTCCTGTGCCCCCAGAAACAGAACTTCTGTCTTGTCAGGTTTCAACCTCAACCCGTTGACCGTAAACAACTGCAAACCCTGTGTGCCATTGTAATGGATTGTTTGAAGTCATTTCTGCAACAGGTAAATAAAATTTTAGCCTCCCCATTCCACACCCTGACCTGTCCCGTATTTTGCCTGACCAAAGGTGGCAATGAGGGTCATCTAATCCAACCCTCTGCAATGCAGGAATCTTTTGCCCATTGTGGGGCTCGAACCCACGGCCCCACCGACTGCTCTGTCCCAGAAGGCTTGAGAAGCAGCCTGGTGTCAGATGCTTCATTTTGTAGCTCCATTTGCACAGCAAGCCCCCAGCACAAACACACAGAGCGACCATCTGCCTGCTCTTAAGTCACACCTCCTGGCGGCTGAGCTTCCTGCCGCAACTTCCTGCCCCCCAAATGACATACGAGCACCTTCTGAGTCTTCAAGAGAAGACTGGCCTTCCGGGATCAGAAGATGAGTGCGAACACATGGATGCTATAAATTGCAAAATCTATCAAGCATGGGCGAAGAGACTCCCCGGAGGGAACCTTTCCCAGTGTTTAGGACCTTTTAGCTTAGAGAAAAGGCGAGGGAGAAGAGACACGATGCTAGAAATGTACAAAATTAATCATGGCATGGAGAAAGCGGATAGGGAAAAGTTGTCCTCCCTCTCTCCCCACACCAGAACTGAAGGTTGGAAGATTCAGGGCAGACCAAAGAAAGGACTTTTTCGTGCTGTTAGACTTCCCAAAAAGATAAAACAATAAAATTACCCAGTCACCATTCCGGCAGCCGCATTTTGGATTAGTTGTAGTTTCCAAGGTGTTATGTATTCTGTGGTCTGTGTTTGCCTGAGCTTGAGTCAGGTTCGTTAAAACCTCTGTAATAAATGTCCTGGTATTTCCCCCATTAATCCCTCTCAAAATAAGACATTACACAGTCTTCTATAAAAGCATAAAAATGTTTACTCACGAGAAATCATCTGTTCACAATTGGATCCCAGACAGCAGACTTAAACTTAGTAAAAGTTACATTTACTCAGGAGACTGTTCCATAAGGGAAAACAGCTCCTTTGTGTTCTCTTGGCTGAAGTGTGGTCCAAAAGAGGAAGATGGAGTGTGGCCCCTGTGGTTTTGTGTTAACCTGCCCAGGTGAGACCACACCCATCTCCAGTTACACAGAGGAAGTCCATCCCAGCCCAGGGGAAACAGCGAGTTCCGACTTTGCTGGCCTAGAGTTCCCCTTCTGTGTCCACTCTAGCAAGGTTGTGTTTGACTGCTCCTGCGTTTTACATCCCACAATGGGAAATGATTTATCCCCTAATGGTCAGGGAGCAAAAATGTAAACCACTGTCAGCAGCAGAATTCTTGTTATTATTATTTTTATGCGTGAAGTAAACACAATAAACAGAACCAAGCTGCACGGAACTGCATGCGTAATTTTGTTGTTGTTTGTTAAGTAGTGGGTGGACACAGCAGACGACACAGTGATTTCCAAGCAGCTCTTGTTTATTCTCAGGCTGGAACAGAAGTGAGCTGAAGGGCTCAGCAGCCTGCTTATATAGAACTCAGCTACAAGCAACGGTAACAACTTTCTGTAGTTACCTAATCCCTGAACGTCACTTTTCAATCCCTCATTTGCATGTGCGGACCTGAGTGAAAACTGCAGCAGAATGAACTATATACACACACACCCCTAGTGGCCTAGGGTGAGAACTTCAATACATAACATTGTTGAAATTTAACACAATATGGAATAGTAATAATGATCCCTGCCTGCTCCTGTTTCCCAGGTGTTTCCCTGATCATCCTATGACCACGGCTTGGGCTGCCCCAGGACCTGCCGCACGATGCCCAACCCGGCTGCCCACCTGCCCTTTTACTACGGGAGCATCTCTCGCTCGGACGCTGAGGAGCATCTCAAGCTGGGCGGGATGATGGACGGCCTCTTCCTGCTCCGCCAGTGCCTCCGCAGCCTGGGGGGCTACGTCCTGTCGGTCACCCACAACCTCCAGTTCCACCACTACCCCATCGAGCGGCTGATGAACGGCACCTTCGCCATCGCGGGTGCCAAGGCGCACTGCGGCCCCGAGGAGCTCTGCGAGTTCTACTCCAAGGATGCCGACGGGCTCTGCTGCCCGCTCAAGAGGCCGTGCAACCGCCCCAGCGGCCTCGAACCCCAGCCGGGCATCTTCGACTCCATCCGAGAGAACATGGTGCGGGAATATATCCGGCAGACGTGGCAGCTGGAGGTACGGGCAGAATCGGGGCCTTTCCTGCGGTTGGGGGCAGCAGAGGGGAAACATTGCGGCCAGCGGAATATGGAGTGGCACCGGAGGACACGGGGGGAAACGTCAAAAAGAGCAGCAACTTTTTTTTGCCAATTAATTTTTACTCATTTTCAAATTTATAACACATCCAAATTAATTAAAGGTGATTTAACCCCCCCCAAAAAAAACTGGTTTCCCACTCTCTCAGGTATATTCAAATTAATCCCCTTTTATATGCTGCTATTACATGCCCCTATTACATGCTACATTTTACAGATTTATTTCTGCTTAACATCCATTTTGTTAAGCAAAATTCTCATCCCTCAGCTGTCCTTTTACTGACTCCTGCATACGGATAAAACACAATTACACCAAATAATAAGAAGTGAGGTTGTAGTAATTTTGTTCCTCTTTCCAACTTGTGTGTAGATTCTTTATTACGGTCAACGACCAGCACACACACACAAAAAAAGACACATACAGAATCAATAATAAATGCAATTTAAAATTGATCTGAGATTTGATCTAAAAGGGGTTGGCCGTATTAAAATTAAAGTACATTAAAATTAATAATTATTGCTTTAAAAGAATAAATTTGGAAATTAATTAAAAAATCAACAATTCAGATTATTATAATACTTAAATCAAAAGAAGGATCAGGAGCCACCTAATTGTGCGGACCGAAGCTTAATAGCGACAGCACAGAACTTTGCCACCGCAGCTGTGACCTTAGGGTTGGCATCTGAGAGGAGCCAATGGGCGTAGTGTTCTTCGGGACATCCAGGAGACTCACATAATAGCGGAGAGATAAGTTCATTCCGTAAAGCCCTATAAAAGCAGCAATGGAGAAGTACGTGTGTAGATTCATTCTCTTAGTTTTCAGCCTTTGCCTGTTTGCGCAGACCCTTTTCATTTCCATATGCAAACCAGATTATCTCCTTTCAATGTTCAGTCTTCATTATTGAGTTACAGCTTCTCATATCCATTTTTTTTTGCATTCCATTGGAGATAAACGCCCTTCTTTTCCTATTGGAGGCTATCACAAAGCAGGACTGGGAGATATCTGGTTTCCAACGTCGTGATATATCACGATGTTTGAAGAAGTGTGCATGCACACGAAAGCTCTTAGCAAGAACAAACTTAGTTGGTCTCTAAGGTGCTACTGGAAAGAAGTTTTTATTCTATTTTGTTTTGACGATGTCTGAATTAAGGATGAAGCTGGGTAGAGGCATTAACTGGCTCTACAGTTTTCCCCGCATCAATATTTTTGCATAGCACACACACACACACAAACACACACACATCATGATTAGCAGTATATTGCCAGGTCAAAAATTATGAAACTCTACATTTCTATGCCACTAGATAGTCATTTACACTTCCAGAACCCCCTTTCCTCTGAGTGCACCCCCTCCAAGTAATCCCACTGCCCTCCGGGAGACCGTACCACCCACTTTGGGAACCCCTATGAAAGATACTCGGAGTCCAGTGTGATTTTCATGCTCTTTATTCAGCTCATAGTAGTGAGGAATGTAGTTCCCCCAAAACGTTTGCTTTATATACACTATTTACACAATGGGCCCCACGTGATTGGCTAATTCCGGGATACTCCTGTATGCCAATCAGAGTGCGGATTCACTTCCACCTGGAGCTGGATTGGGTGGCTCCTGCAGACCAATCAGACTCCTGCAATCTCAATCCTATTGTTCAGGGACTAGTCAGACTGCTGCAATCTCAATCCTATTGTTCTGAGACCAGTCAGACTGCTGCAATCTCAATCCTATTGTTCTAGGACCAATCAGCCTGCTGCAGTTTGGATCCTATTCAACTCAGTACATAACACCCCTCCCCTCTAAGTTCCAGTCCTGCCTGGGAGGTTGCATCCATAGTCCTCAAGGTACGCTGGCTGCCTACGTGTGCGTTGCGGCCTGGGCTGTTCCCTGGTCAGGGGTTCTGGTTCAGGCTCGTGTTCCAAGGCTGCTGGTTGTGATGGGGCTGTTTGGTCTGGCGCAACCAGCTCGCTCTGTCGTGGCTCTGGTTCCGGTGCCCTTTCGGCCTCACGGGTCCTCTCAGTATTTACTGATTCTGCCTCCCCTGCCGGCCCCTCCTGCTCTACGGGTCTCAATGCCCCACTGTTCCCTTGGGACTCCTCTGACCTGTCCTCCTCCTGGTTTTCTCCTGGGAATCGTCGCCGTAGCTGGTCGCAGTGGCGGCGCCAGCATTGCCCCCCCTCTGTTAGCACCTCGTATGACACGGGGCCCGTCACCCTGGTGACTGTGGCGGGTACCCATGCCGGGCCTGCCCCAAAATTCTTTGCGTACACTGGATCCTGGGCCACAAAGGTCCGGGGGTTCCTGCCTTCCCCCACCACTACCTCATCCTGAGCTCTGTCAGGGTGGAGGCGGTCCAGTCTGATTGCGAGGCGCCGGCCCATTAGTAGTTCAGCGGGGCTCCGGCCAGTCGTTGAGCTGGGGGTGCTGTGCTGTGCTAGAAGGAATGTGGCAAGGCGGTACTCCCAGTCCCCTTGCGTCATGCGGCGTAGGGTGTCCTTGGTGGTCCGCACCATGCGCTCTGCTTGGCCATTGGTGGCAGGGTGGAATGGTGCTGAGCGGATGTGGCGGATGGCATTCTGCGCTGTGAAGGTCTGGAATTCTTCTGACGTAAATGCGGTTCCGTTGTCTGAGACGAGAGTGTCAGGGAGTCCATGGGTTGCAAACAGCCTGCGTAGTACCCGGATGGCTGCGGACGTAGAAGTGGATGGTACCAGTGCGACTTCCAGCCATTTGGTGTAGGAGTCCACCACTATGAAGAATGTTTTCCCCTGGAAGGGCCCCGCAAAGTCCATGTGCAGGCGTGACCATGGTGCTCGGGCGGACTCCCAGGACTGCACTGGGGACCTTGGGGGATCTGGGCGGGATTCTTGGCAGGCCTGGCAGTGTTTGACCCAGGTCTCTATCTCTCCGTCAATCCCTGGCCACCATACATAACTCCTGGCGAGGGCCTTCATTCTCACTACCCCTGGGTGTGTCTCGTGTAGGGCTGCAAGGACCCTTTTGCGAAGGGGCTCAGGCACGACGACCCTGCTTCCCCATAACAGGCACCCCTTGTGGGCCGACAGTTCATGTTTACGGGTTGTGTAGCCAGCGAATTCTGGCCCGGGGCTGCTGCTGGGCCATCCCCTCCACACCCAGTCCAGGACCCGGGAGATGACCCTATCTTTCTTGGAATGGTGTGCAACTTCTTGTGCCTGAATAGGGCGGTCGGGAAGCAGCTCCAGGCTCATAACCTCTTGTGCGGGTGCTGGGTCGGGGCCAGTTTCTGGTAGTGGTAGTCTGCTGAGGGCGTCTGCATGGCCCATCGCTTTCCCAGGGCGGTGAATCAGTGCATACTGGTAGCCGGCAAGGAAAATTGACCACCTGAGGACGCGAGGAGACAGCACTTGGGGGGTCTGCTTTTCGGGGGCAAACAAACCAAGCAACGGCTTGTGATCAGTCACCACGGTAAAGGGCCGCCCGTACAAGAAATCATGGAATTTTTTTACTCCCTTCACGATTGCCAGACCTTCCTTGTCGATTTGCGAGTAGTTCCGCTCGGCTGCGGTGAGTGTCTGGGAAAAGTATGCCACTGGCACCTCTCTTCCATCTGGGAGTTGGTGTCCAAGGACAGCGCCGATGCCGTAGGGTGAGGCGTCGCATGCTAGCACCACCGGCAGCCTCTCGTCGAAGTGTGCCAAGACCGAGTTTGAGACGAGCAAGTCCTTGACTGCCTGGAATGCGGCCTCCTGGCGCTGGCCCCACACCCAAGGGGCCCGCTTGTCCAGGAGTCTATGTAGGGGCTCTGCTACTGCTGCCTTATGGGGAAGGAAGGCATGGTAAAAGTTCAATAGCCCCAAGAAGGCCTGAAGTTCAGTCTTGCCCTTGGGCGCTGGAGCATCACAAATGGCCCGTACCTTGTCCCCAGTCGGGTGGACCCCTTCTGCATCCACCATAAATCCCAGAAAGTCCACCTGAGGCACTCCTAGTAGACACTTTTCCCGCTTCACCTTGAGACCCGCCATCTGGAAACGGTGCAGAACGGTGCGAAGGCGGTCCTCAAACTCCTCTGCCGTGGGCCCGGCAATCAACACATCATCAAAGAAGGGGGTGACGCCAGGAATCCCTTTAAGCAGCGAGTCCATTAGATTCTGGAATATGCCTGGTGCCACGCTGACACCGAATTGCAGCCGCTTTACCTTGAATGCTCCCCTGTGTGTCACAATCGTCTGTGCCTCTGCTGTGGCTTCATCTACTGGCAGCTGTTGATAGGCTTGGGCCAAGTCCAGCTTGCCAAAAAATTTTGACCCAGCCAGGGTGGCGAGGACATGGCTGACCACTGGCACTGGGTATGCGTGGGCCATGAGGGCCTTGTTTATGGTACATTTGTAGTCTGCGCAGATGCGGACCGAACCATTAGGCTTGACGGGTGTGACGATCGGGGTTTCCCAGGTGGCATTAGGCACAGGCTCCAGCACTCCTTGCTCCACAAGCCGGTCCAATTCCTCGTCTATACGGGGTTTCAGGGCGAACGGGACCCGGCGGGCCTTGAGCCTGACAGGTCGTACTGCGGGGTCCAGCTGTAGGGCAATGGGGGGGCCCGTATACTGTCCCAATTTCCCATCGAAAACTGCCGGAAACTCCTTGCATATGGCGTCCACATCCACTTGTAAGCTAGTGCGGTTCACCCCGGTGACGGCTAGCCCCAGTGGTCCAAACCATGCCAATCCCAGTAAGCTAACGTAGGAGCCCTTGACCACGAGCAAGTCCAGTTGCCGTGTCCGCCCTCGATATTGCACCCTGAAGGTCCCCACCCCCATTGTGGGGACCTTACGTTTCTGGAAGTCCCGGAGGGTGAATGGGGCTGGCCTGAGTTTGGGACCCCCACTAGGGCACAGTTTTCTTAAAGTCCGTGCCGAGATTATGGATAGGGTTGAACCTGTGTCCAGCTCCATGCGGCACGGGGCCCCCTCTATCTGTACCTCTACATAAATTTTCTCTATGTTAGGGTGGGGCAACTGGTATACCTGGTAGTCCGTGGTCTCCGTCGAGTTGCCTTGGTGCGTTGGGCCCCGGGACCTGGGGCTCTTGGGGCGGTCATCTGATGCCTGGCGTCGGATGGGCCGAGCCCGACACACCCGGGCGATGTGGCCTGATTTTCTGCACTGCCTGCACTCGGCATTGCGGAAACGGCAGGTCCTCCTCTCGTGATTCTCCCCGCAGCTTGCGCAGTTCCCTCCTTCTGGTCGAGGCAGCTGTGGTGTGTGCACGGCTTGAGTGCGCCGCTGTACTCTGTGCACCTCCTCCCTGTCTGATCCTGAATCGTCGATGAGGTCCTCGTGGTGGACCCTTGGTTGGGACGGCACGCTCGGCCGTGCCTCTTGCATCGACCTCTCGGCGGCTTCTGTTGCCAGGGCCTCCTCCAGAGCGACCTGGAATGTTAGGTCCTTCTTGGCATAGAGGCGTCGTTGCAGCTTCTCGTCACTCAGGCCACCGACGAGGCGGTCACGCAGCATGTTCTCCAACTCTGAGAAGTTGCAGAACCGAGCGGCTTGGCGGAGGGAGGTCACAAACCCCGTTATGGTTTCCCCAGGGGCTTGCCGCTTTGCATAGAAGGCATTTCGACGAGCCACCACCGAGGGCTGTGGCGAGAAGTGCCCCTTCAGCCGTTCCACTATTGTTTTGTAAGGAACGGTAGCGACATCATCAGGCGCAAGGAGAGCCCGGGCGATTTCGAATGTCTCCTCTCCGCAGACGCTGAAGAATATCGCCCTCTTCTTGGCATCGTTGGTGACCCCTTTAGCTTCTAGAAGAAAGGTGAAACGGGTGGCGTATCCTTCCCAGTCTCCTGATGCTGGGTTGAATGGCGAGAAGCTGCTGTCCGTTGCCATCTTGAGTTCCTTGGGACCCGGAGCTGAAGCCTGGATACACGGTGCGAGGCAGCTGTGCGGCAGGTGGCGTTGCTGCGGTGCTGTGTGTGGCAGTCAGCTCAGCGGGATCCCACCTTCGTCGCCAGTGAAAGATACTCGGAGTCCAGTGTGATTTTCATGCTCTTTATTCAGCTCATAGTAGTGAGGAATGTAGTTCCCCCAAAACGTTTGCTTTATATACACTATTTACACAATGGGCCCCACGTGATTGGCTAATTCCGGGATACTCCTGTATGCCAATCAGAGTGCGGATTCACTTCCACCTGGAGCTGGATTGGGTGGCTCCTGCAGACCAATCAGACTCCTGCAATCTCAATCCTATGTTCAGGGACTAGTCAGACTGCTGCAATCTCAATCCTATTGTTCTGAGACCAGTCAGACTGCTGCAATCTCAATCCTATTGTTCTAGGACCAATCAGCCTGCTGCAGTTTGGATCCTATTCACTCAGTACATAACACCCTAGTTTAGGACAACGTAGAATTACAAAAGGCAGTTCCTTCCATCTCCAGCATACAGGCGTTGAGTGCTGCTCTTGTGTAGGAACCACCTGGGTTAAATGGGAGGCTGAGAATTCCCCCCACCAGTCGCAGCTTGTCTGGGGAAGTTAAATATTCCCAGAAAGGCAATAGAGTCTCTGTTCTCTCCTCTTCCTTCTTCGTAGGGGGACACCCTCGAGCAGGCCATCATCAGCCAGGCCCCCCAGGTGGGAGAAACTTCTGGCCACCAAAGCCCACGAGAAGATGCCCTGTACCACGGCCCCATCACTCGAGCGCAAGCAGAAAGCAGGCTCTACTCCGGTTCACAGCCTGATGGGAAATTCTTGTAAGCACGTTATCAGGGCAAAGCTTCCTGTCTGTCTTCTTCTTCCTTCTTCTTCTTCTTCTTCTTCTTCTTCTTCTTCTTCTTCTTCTTCTTCTTCTTCTTCTTCTTCCAAATCATTCTATCGATCTCCCAAATTTTAACGAAATCAACCACAAATTAAAACACATTCAAGCCAGTGTGGTGTAGTGGTTAAGAGTGGTAGACTCGTAATCTGGGGAACCGGGTTCGCGTCTCCGCTCTGCCACATGCAGCTGCTGGGTGACCTTGGGCTAGTCACACTTCTCTGAAGTATCTCAGCCCCACTCACCTCAGAGTGTTGTTGTGGGGGAGGAAGGGAAAGGAGAATGTGAGCCGCTTTGAGACGTCCTTCGGGTAGTGAAAAGCGGGATATCAAATCCAAAACTCTTCTTCTTCTTCTTCCAATCTCCCCCCAAAATGGCTTCCCTGCGCTCTGTCCTCGATGCGCCCACAATTTCCTCTCGTTGCTGCGTTGTTTCCTCCCCAAAGTTGTCTGTCGTCTTCCTGTGGTTGGGGCACCCATCTGCCTCGCTTTGCAGATTCGGGGGTATCTATCGACCAGGGCGAAGGAGTTGGAATGGCCGAGTCCAGGAACTTGCCGTCCTAATGTCCCACAGGAGGGGTGAGGAGCCCCCAGTCTCCTCATTTGGCCCGCGAGGCCATTTCACCCAAGCCCACCTCCCCGTAAGGGTGTCAGAAAGCATCCACTTCCATTCCGACCCAGCGTTGCCACTGTTGGCTCTGCTGCAGTTCCATTTCTGCCCGGTACTAACAGACCCTCCAAGTGTCCCTATTTTCCAGGACAGACCCAGATTTACAAAAGCTGTCCTAGTTTCTGATTTGATCCTGGAATGTCCCGCTTTCCTTAGGACGTCCCTATTTCATTGCAGAAATATTGGAGGGTATGATTAGTTATGAGACCCCAAGCCAAGGAGATAAAGACAACCGTAGAAGACATTTGAAGGCAGCCCTGGATAGGAAGTTTTTTTTAATGTCACTGTTTTTTAACGTTTTATATATGTTGGAAGCTACCCAGAGTTTGCTCTTGTTAATTGCTACTTGTAACTAATGTAGCTAATTGGTTGGACTAGATCAGGCATCCCAAACTTCGGGCCCTCCAGATGTTTTGAGACTACAATTCCCATCATCCCTGACCCTGTCCTTGTAGCTAGGGATCATGGGAGTTGTAGTCCAAAACATCTGGAGGGCCGCAGTTTGGGGATGCCTGGACTAGATGAACCTTGGGTTCCCTCCCAACTCTGCAATTCTGTTTGTTGCCAGGGTATAAATTAAGCTCGTTTTGCCTCAAAAGGCAAACTTCCCTGATTCGTAATTTTTGAAACCCTATGCAGAATGCAAAACAGCCACCCCTCACAATTGGCAATTCTCTGAATTTTGCAATGCCGTCCCCCAGATGTGTGCCTATATAGCAGCAACCTGCCCATAAAAAGACACACATCTGTGCAAATATCATACAAAGTTGCATTATCTCAGGGGACCCTGCTTTGCATAGGGAAGCTGAGATTGGAAGGATGAGAAACAGAAAATGGACACATTCGCCAGGCCCCTTGGAGAAAAATCAGGTGCCCCTTAAGCAGGAACAGAGCGGATCCTGACAACTTCCATGCCATTCCCTCCAGGCTGAGAGAGAAAAAGGAGAACGGCTCTTACGCTCTGTCCCTCGTCTACGGAAAGACGGTTTATCACTACCGGATCGGACAGGACAAAGCAGGAAAATATTCGGTGGAAGACGGAACCAAGTTTGATACGCTGTGGCAGGTGGGTTGTGTGAGTGCGTGGGGCTGGAGACCCTCCTCCTTCTCGGATTGCCTGCATTGCAGCGAAGAGAAGAGAATCATCAAACTGCAGAGTTGGAAGGGACCCTGAGGGTCATCTAGCCCAACCCCCTGAAATGGGGTTTATTCTATTGTTTTAGGGAAGATGGCACTGCCACCCAAGAAGGTGTCAGCAAACATGGGCAAGCCACAAGGTTTGCAGGGGTACAAGTTTTGCCGGTGGGGGAGGATGGGTGGACACCTAAAAGGGAGGGGGAGCCCCCAAAGCAGACCCATTTGGACTGAGCATGTGTGGTGGCTGTCGAGGGAGACGAACAGAAAACCAGATGGGCAGGGGAACCCAATGGAGTGTCATGGAAGTGGACCATTTATTGTAGCTTCCACTCATCAGCATGACTAATAGCCATGTAGAGACGGGGGGGGGGGGGAAACAGCAACAAGACTGAATAGGTCCAGTGGAAGTTTTCTTGACGGCTCTGCGGATTGGAGGGGTTTTAGAGGCACGTTGGTGACATGGCAGGGGTATCAGTCATGCATCAACCACCATGGATGATATGCGGCCCTCAGGAGCACTCAGTGTGGACCTCAGAAACCTCCCCAGGACGCACCCTTCCCTGGCTTTGCTTCGCCCCTTCCTTCTAATATTATATTTTATTGAAATAATTTCGATTATAAATAAATAAAGTGATACAGAGTAAAATAAGTGGGGAAAGTGAGGGGTGTTGGAGAGGAAAGATGTGTATATTCCTAGCTGGAACTGAATGGAGGACAGTGGGGTGTTGTGTGTTAATTTCCTAAAATTATATTCTGCTCGGTTGTGCAAATAAAACCTCAAAGCAGGCTGAGCGTGGGCGGAAATTATCCTGCTGTACTCAGGTATAGCCTGTGACTCCGCCCGCTTTTCCCACTGGCTCCGCCCACTGCTGGCGTGTGGCCCCCTAAGAGGCTGCCAAGAAAGGAATGTGGCCCTTGCATTCATGAAATCTACTGTTGTTGTGGAGGAACGCTTCCCCCATATTTCGTCTTGCTGTCTCCAAGGAGATCTTGGGATCCGAGCAAAAGGGAGCGTGGAATTTTTAAAAAAATTCTCTCTCTGTTTTTGGGCTTCTAATCTTCTTCTCCTCCCTTCCTATCTGCAGCTCGTGGAATATCTCAAACTGAAACCGGATGGCCTGATCTATTATTTGAAGGAAATTGCGCCGAATCCGGATATGCCAACAGGTGAAACCCCAATATTTGTGACTTGGAAAATATTGTAACTTCTTTCAGGTGCAATTCAGAGTTGTTGGGATTTTTTGGGTTGTTGCTTTTTTAAATTTATTGACTTTGTTAAATACGGCCCAGTTTCTTTAAAAAATATATATGAATTTTCAAGCACCAATTAAAAAGCAAAGCAAAACAATACCCATATCCCCTTGGACTTCCCTCCCTCCTTTTGTGGATTCTGATGTTATAACTCCCCCCTAACCCCCAAATCTCCTTAATGATTCTAATTCTTACTTGTAAATACCCTTTATTGGCACAAAACAGTAAAACCATACAAAGTCATCCAAATACATTGATACAGTAATCCAAACACATACAATATATAAAAGACTTGTTGTGTTGTTGTTGTTGTTGAGTCGTTGAGTCGTGTCCGACTCTTCGTGACCCCATGGACCAGAGCACGCCAGGCACGCCTATCCTTCACTGCCTCCCGCAGTTTGGTCAGACTCATGTTGGTAGCTTTGAGAACACTGTCCAGCCATCTCATCCTCCGTTGTCCCCTTCTCCTTGTGCCCTCATCTTTCCACATCAGGTCTTTTCTAGGAGTCTTCTCTTCTCATGAGGTGGCCAAGTACTGGAGCCTCAACTTCAGGATCTGTCCTTCTAGTGAGCTCTCAGGGTCGATTTCCTTAAGGATGGATAGGTTTGATCTTCCTGCAGTCTGGGGACTCTCAAGAATCTCCTCCAGCACCATAATTCAAAAGCATCAATTCTTTGGCGATCAGCCTTCTTTATGGTCCAGCTCTCACTTCCATACATCACTACTGGGAAAACCATAGCTTGAACTATACGGACCTTTGTCGGCAAGGTGATGTCTCTGCTTTTTAAGATGCTGTCTTGGTTTCTCATTGCTTTCCTCCCAAGAAGCAGGCGTCTTCTAATTTCGTGACTGCTGTCACCATCTGCAGTGATCATGGAGCCCAAGAAAGTAAAATCTCTCACTGCCTCCATTTCTTCCCCTTCTATTTGCCAGGAGGTGATGGGACCAGTGGCCATGATCTTAGTTTTTTGATGTTGAGCTTCAGACCTATTTTGCGTTCTCCTCTTTCACCCTCATTAAAAGGTTCTTTAATTCCTCCTCACTTTCTGCCATCAAGGTTGTGTCATCAGCATATCTGAGGTTGTTGATATTTCTTCCAGCATCTTAATTCCAGTTTGGGATTCATCCAGTCCAGCCTTGCGCATGATGAATTCTGCATATAAGTTAATAAGACTAGATAACCACAATTTTACTAAATCTGTAACTGTTCCTTATTTCCCATTTTTTACTACAAGTTCTACATCAGTCATAGAATCATAGAATCATAGAATCATCGAGTTGGAAGAGACCACCAGGGCCATCCAGCCCAACCCCCTGCCAAGCAGGAAACACTATCAAAGCATTCCTGACAGATGGCTGTCAAGCCTCCGCTTAAAGACCTCCAAAGAAGGAGACTCCACCACACTCCTTGGCAGCAAATTCCACTGTCGGACAGCTCTTACTGTCAGGAAGTTCTTCCTAATGTTTAGGTGGAATCTTCTTTCTTGTAGTTTGAATCCAATGCTCCGTGTCCGCTTCTCTGAGCAGCAGAAAACAACCTTTCTCCCTCCTCTATATGACATCCTCATTAGTCCTGCTAATGAGTTTAGTTTCCCCCCAATAGTTTTTCCAATAGATAATATGCTTCCCCATTCTTCATTAAAAGTTACTTCTCCCTGGTTTCTAATTCTTCCCGTACGTTTGCCAGTTAATAGTCCATTAATTTTATCTGCCACTCTTTCTTGGTTGGGACTGTATCTTCTTTCCACCTAGTTCCTTCCAAGCAAGGTTCATGAGGTCTGGAAGCTTGGCGGCTTTGTTTGTTTGTGCACGAGGGAACTAGAAGGACCATAGCTCAGGCTTGTCCTTTGCAGATGTCACCTAAGCAAACTCTTTCCTCTTGTTTCCAGAAACCGTGACACCTGCCCCACCGGCCCACCCGTCTGCGTTCGTAAGTAGTGGCTCTTTCTTTGGCTTCCTCTCAAATTGTCACAGTTGGGTACCGCCTTTCAGGGTCTGTTTAAGGACTGGGGGACACGCATGTCCTGGGTGAGAGATCAGCCGTGGCTTCCATCAGCGGCCAGGGAAATCCCATTGAGTCAATCTCTGCACTGAAACAATCCTGCATCTGCAAGGGGTGAATTCCAACTCTGCAATTCCATGATTCCATGTTTCCTTGCCAGGCTCAGCGGAGACTCGTATCACAAAACTCTGATGGTTACACACCTGACCCCATCGGTGAGTAAAGGGCAAGGGAATAAACCGGCACCCCAAGGTGAATTGTTGTGGTTTTATATGTTCTTGGTAAGTCACTGGTCCAAATTTTAGGCATTTCTCCTCTCTCTCTACACACACACATAATTTTATTCATGTGCTGCCTCCCCACAGTTGTGGACTCTCCTTCCCTGGAGGTTTTAGCAGAGCTGGATGGCCACCTGTCCTGGATGCTTTAGCTGAGATTCCTGCATTGCAAGGGTTGGACTAGATGACCCTTGGGGGTCTCTCCCTACCTTACAATTCCAGGATTCCAGGATTCTATGAACCATGCTCAAAGCAGCTTAGAACATGAAGAAAATTCATAACTACAAGATAACAAAAGTAGTCCATGACTAATAATAAATGAAGTGTTAAAAAACACACAACCAAACCAAATGATTCCCACATAAATCACAACAAAATCTAAAAGAATCCACAGCAACAGCACCACCCTGTGGCCACTGGTGGCACTACAACAAAGGAACTGTTTGAAAAGGACGTTTTTAACTTTGCATCTAGGAAATAATTCACTCTACTAATTGTTTCTTTAAGTGCGAAAAGAAGAAAGAGGTGAGAATTACACCAACTTCATCTACTGCAATCATTTTATCATTTTTTCTTCCACTGCTTTGCTATAATATTTTTAAATAGTCCACAAAAGGCCTCCATTCTTCTATGAAAAGTTCTTAATTTGGATCTCTTAATTTCGCTGTCAGCTTTGCCATTTCCACAACGTCTGTTACTTTCAAAAGGCAATCCTCCTTTGATGTTGTTGTTGTTGTTACTTTCTCTTCTTTCCATTCTGTGGTTATAATATTCTAGTTGCTGTTGTCACATACATAAATAATTTGGTCATCTTCTTTGAAACCTCTGTCCCTATTATCCCTATAAGAAAATCTTCTGGTCTTTTGGGAACGGCTCATTTAAAAATTTTCTTCATTTCATTATAGATAATTTCCTAAAAGCCTTTAGATTTTGTGCATGCCCACCACATATGGAGGAATAACCCTTCTGTCTGCTGACATTCCAACATTTACTTGACACATTTCTATGTATTTGACCAGTTTATTTGGTGTTAAATACCACCTGCAACATTGTTTCAAGATTAAGTTGACATGAGTCAACAGTGTGATGCAGCAGCTAAAAAAGCCAATGCAATTGTGGGCTGCATCAATAGGAGTATAGCGTCTAGATCAAGGGAAGTAATAGTACCACTGTATTCCGCTCTGGTCAGACCTCACTTGGAGTACTGTGTCCAGTTCTGGGCACCACAGTTCAGGAGGATACGGACAAGCTGGAAGGTGTCCAGAGGAGGGCAACCAAACTGGTCAAAGGCCTGGAAACGATGCCTTATGAGGAACGGCTTAGGGAGCTGGGTGTGTTTAGCCTGCAGAAGAGAAGGTGAAGGGGTGACATGATAGCCATGTTCAAATATATCAAAGGATGTCATATAGAGGAGGGTAAAAAGTTGTTTCTGCTGCTCCCAGAGAAGCGGACACAGGGCAATTGGATTCAAACTACAAGAAAGAAGATTCCACCTAAACATGAGAAGAACTTCCTGACAGTGAGAGCTGTTGGACAGTGGAATTTGCTGCAAGGAGTGTGGTGGAGTCTCCTTCTTTGGAGGTCTTTAAGCGGAGGCTTGACAGCCATCTGTCAGGAATGCTTTGATGGTGTTTCCTGCTTGGCAGGGGGTTGGACTGGATGGCCCTTGGGGTCTCTTCCAACTCTAGGATTCTATGATTCTAATACTCACTCTCAGCCCTCTGTGAGCATCTCCTTGATCTCTTGGGGGAGGGGAATCAGATACCTGCTGGAATCCAAAGAGACAGAAGGTACATTCTACCATATGTGGTGGCCATGTAAATTGGGCTTCTCAGTCATGATATATACTGAAATGAATATATATATATATATATATATATATATATATATATATAATATATATATATATATATAAAAGGTCTTTTATAAAAAGACCAGAAGCCTTTCTCTTAGGAATAACTGAGTCAGATGTCCCCAGAGATCGAAATAATCTGTTTATTTACGCAACTAGGCCAACCTGAATGCCCAGAAATGGGAGGGAGGGAACAAAGGAGGCGTGGCAGACGAAATTGATGGAATATGCAGAATTAGCAAATTTAACAAACAGAATAAGAGAACAGGAAGAAGGATACCTTAAGGAAGACTGGAAAATGTTTGTGGAATATTTGAAGAATCATTGCAAACAGGTTAGAACGTTAGCAGGACTAGAGTAATTTCAGCAGTAAAAAATACGTCGGGAAGGGAAAACACATGGTGGATGGCACATGCATGCAGCAGCAAGGGGTCACCAGAAGGAACAATGGAAGGGAAGTCAATGTTCGATTTAATTTAATGCTTTGCTTTGTTATGTGACTATGAAAATGATAAAATTCATTTAAAAACAAAGTTCTCTTGGGGATGGGTGCAGGCCGTGGAAAAAAGGGGCCGGATCCTGCCCATGGACACGTCCTGCTACGAAAGCCCTTACAGTGACCCCGAGGAGCTGAAGGAGAAGAAGCTATTCTTGAAGAGGAGTAACCTGATTGTCGAGGACATGGAGCTGGGGCAGGCAATTTCGGCTCCGTCCGGAAAGGCGTTTACAAAAATGAAGAAGTAAGTTTGCCTCACCGTGAGCGAGAGCAGTGATCCGGCGACCTCAGTATTGCCTGCACTGACTGGCAGCAGCTCTCCAGAGAGTCAGGCAGGGATCATCCCAGCTGCACCTGGAGATGCTGGGGGTTGATTTTATATGCAGAACTTGGGGCTCAAAGTAAGATTCCAGCCCTCACCCCCCATTTTAAAATGGATGTTGCCTTATAATGGATTGAGGTTGAATCCTGACAAGACAGAAGTACTGTTTTGGGGGGACAGGGGGTGGGCAGGTGTGGGGGACTCCCTGGTCCTGAATGGGGTCACTGTGGCCCTGAAGGACCAGGTGTGCAGCCTGGGGGTCATTTTGGACTCTCAGCTGTCCATCGAGGCACAGGTCAATTCTGCATCCAGGGCAGCCGTCTGCCACATGGGTAGGCAAACTAAGGCCTGGGGGCCAGATCCGGCCCAATCGCCTTCCCAGATCCACGCCCGCAGACGGTCAGGGAACCAGTGTGTTTTTACATGAGTAAATGTGTCTTTTTATTTAAAATGCATCTCTGGGTTATTTTTGGGGGAACAGGAATTCATTCACACCCCCAAAAAAATATAGTCTGGCCCCCCACAAGGTCTGAGGGACAGTGGACCGGCCCCTTGCTAAAAAAAAGTTTGCTGACCCCTGGTCTACCAGCTCCATCTGAGACCCTCCCTGCCTGCTCCCTGTCTCACCAGAGTGGTCCATGCTCTGGTTATCTCCCGCTTGGACTACTGCAATGCGCTCTCCGTGGGGCTACCCTTGAAGGCGACTCAGAAACAACAACTAATCCAGAACACTGGTGACTGGGAGTGACTGCCAAGAACATGTAACACCAGTCCTGAAAAACCAGCTCCCAGTACATTTCCGAGCACCATTCAAAGTGTTGGTTCTGACCTTTGAAGCCCTAAATGGCCTCAGTCCTGTTTACCTGAAGGAGCATCTCCACCCCCCATCGTCCATCCCGGACACTGAGGTCCAGCTCCGAGGGTCTTCTGGCAGTTCCCTCCCTGCAAGAAGTGAGGTTATAGGGAACCAGGCAGAGGGCCTTCTCGGTGGTGGCGCCCGCCCTGTGGAACGCCGTCCCATCAGATGTCAAGGAGATTTAAAAAAAACAACAACACACCTATAGAACTTTTAAAAGACATCTGAAGGCAGCCCTGTATTGGGAAAGCAACGCAGTCAGATAGGTGGCGGTGGTTATTTCCAGTATTTGGGGAATGCCTCTTCTTAGAGCAGGACAATTAATTAATTAATTAATTAATAATTCCTCCACATATTATTCCCCACACTGGGGAAAGCCTCTTCTTGGAGCAGGAAAGTATTACTATTCCAGTTTGGGTGGAATTCCTCTTTCAAATAGTCTTCCAAAGAGTCATTTCAGAGCCCAGCCTCCTTTCCCGACTCTTAAGAAGAGGCATTCTGCAAAGTCGGAGATAGAGGCACCCCCTCCACCTCCAGCATGTGGAAGGGAGTGCTTCTTCTGAGAGGCCAATGCCAACTGCCACCCGTCACCATGAACTCTGCTCCCCTCCTCCCTAGGAAGCACATCGACGTGGCCATCAAGATCCTGAAAAGCGGGAACGAGAAAGCCGAGAGGGACGACATGATGAAGGAGGCGCAGCTCATGCACCAGCTGGACAACCCTCACATCGTGCGCATGATCGGCTGTCTGCGAGGCAGAGGCGCTCATGCTGGTGATGGAGATGGCCTCCGGAGGGTCGCTCAACAGATTCCTCTCCTCTAAGAAGTGAGTCGATCCCGCTGCCGAATACACCTGTAGGTCCCGGGCAGTTCTTTATTTCCAAGGGTTATGGAGAACTCTTCTTCTCCAAAGAAGGTCAGAAAGCGGATTGGCAGATCGATTAAGCAATTCCTCCATTGAATAAAAAGGGCTGCGAATAGACCTAATGCGACTTCCTTTAGAATTGTAGGCTTGGAAGGGACCCCGAGGGTCATCCAGTCCAACCCCCTTCCGGAATAGAAATGTCTTTGTCACGTTCAGCAAGGGAGGGGTCTGTCATCTGAGCCAGGAGGGAGATTTGCGATATTGGGATCACCCTATGGAATACTTGGCTCCTGAGAGATATGAGCCACGGTGTCTGAGCCACGGGGATACCACTAACCCTAGAAGCATAGATTTGTAGAGCTGGGAGGGACACCTTCTGCAATGCAGGACTCACAGCTCAGGAATCCCTGGCAGGTGCCCCCCCCCCCAGCCCCTGTTTAGAACACCTCCAATGAAAGAGAGTTTCTGAGGTCATAGAACTGTCGAGCTGGAAGGGACCCTGAGGGTTGGACTAGATGACCCTTGGGGGTCCCTTCCAACTCTGATTCTATGAAACAAAATACAGGTAATAACTCCCTGGAACTCCTCAGGCTAAGAACTTTCTCCATTTTGGACTTTTTAAGCGACAAAAGAGGAAGGCTGGGCCTGGGAGAGAAATGTCACAACATACCATTTAGCAGAATAGTATGAAAACTAATTTTAATTACAGCCAGAAATTTTCATGGAGTGTTTATATTAAATAATATAATGTAGTACTAACTACAGTGGCTGGCGCTGTGGGTTAAACCTACCTAGGGCTTGCTGATCAGAAGGTCGGCGGTTTGAATCCCCGCGACGGGGCGAGCTCCTGTTGCTCGGATCCCTGCTCCTGCCAATCTAGCAGTTCCAAAGCACGTCAAAAGTGCAAGTAGATCAATAGTACAGCTCCGGTGGGAGGTAACAGCGTTTCCGTGCGCTGCTCTGGTTCGCCAGAAGCAGCTTAGTCATGCTGGCCCATGACCCGGAAGCTGTACGCCGGCTCCCTTGACCAGTAAAGCGAGATGAGCGTCGCAACCCCAGATCGTCCGCGACTGGACCTAATGGTCAGGGGTCCCTTTACCTTACCTAGTACTAACAATTGACAGAAAGGGTTGTGGAGGTACTTTTCTTTTATCTTTATCTCTTTTGTCGTCGTCCCCCCCCGCACTTTCCCCCTCTTGGTTTTTCTCTTTTCTTATTCTCTTGATATGTTGATTTTTATCATTCTTTCATACATGAGTTTGGATTTTATTGTTTTATATCTTAAACACACACACACACACAAGTTTCCCCTTCCCTATTCCAAAGCAAATGGGTTTCTCCAGCTCAGGAACCCTCATTACGTCAATGCCTTAACCGTAGAAGAACTTCTTCCCCCCTTCCCCTAGGGATGAAGTCCCCGTGAATAATGTGGTTGAGCTGATGCACCAGGTGGCCATTGGCATGAAATATTTGGAAGAGAAGAACTTTGTCCACCGAGACCTGGCTGCCCGGAATGTTCTGCTGGTCAACCAACACTACGCCAAGATCAGTGATTTTGGGCTGTCCAAAGCTCTGGCTGCTGATGACAGCTACTACCTGGTGAGAAATGAAAAACGGGTTGGGGATCCACTGAAGGTCAGATGCAAGAATGGTTGAGATTAGGGCTGGGCGATATCTGGTTTTCAAGATTGTGATAAATAAAGATTGTGATAAAGCAGCTAAACATTGTGATATATTGAGATATATCACAATGTCTGAAATAAGGATGGAGCTGGTTTTCAAATTTGTGATATATCACAAGCTAAATACCACGATATACTGATATACTGATCTCAAAGTCTGAAATAAGGATGGAGCTATATAGAGACATTGGGTGGCTTCACAGTTCCCCCCACATTGTGATTATTTTTAAAGCACACACACACACACACACACACACACACACCATGATTTGCAATATATTGCCAGGTCAAAAACTATGAAACCGATATCACAATATGGACCTCAAACTGGTTTTGGACGATATATTGCTATATCGCCCAGCCTAGAGATATCTGAGGGGGGCAGAGGACTGCTCAACCAGATCATGAGAAAACAAGAAGGCATTTGATTATATCGAGGTGACTCCAAATACGTCATGGTTGGAGTGTAAGCAATAAGTTGTTGTTGTTGGTGGTGGTGGTGTTATGAACTAGGACCTGGGAGAACAGGACCAGGGTTCAAACCCTCAATCAGGCTAGCCGGGTGACTTTGGGGTGAGCCACAGTCTCTTATTGTTCCTCAGAAGAATAAAAATGGGCCAAAGGAGAGTCATGGATGCCATCTTGAGTTCCTGGGAAAAAATCTGGGATAGAAATGGAATAAAAACCAGGTCTTGCCCATTGAAATTACCTCTGGATATGAGCTGTTGGGAATTTCAACTGGGGAGAGTTGCTGCCGTTGCATTCAGAGGTCGGGGCATATTGTCGGACGCCATAAAGATAGGTGGGTGGACTGGATGGGCCCCCTTTGGCCAGATCCAGCAGCCAGGCTCCTCTGAGTTTCTTACGGCTGCTAAAAATAGAGCTTCCATGGGCAGAGGCAGTCTACCTTAGAATGGTGGGGAACAAAGGAGGGAGGAAGCCTTTGGTTGGCCCCTATGAGGGACAGGATGCTGGGCTAAGGTGGGGCCTGTCTCTGCTTGGGGGAAAGCGGGTCGTCCACCCAAGTCTTCTCCTTCTGCACCATGCACATTACCTGGCGATTCTTCAGTGCTCCTCTTCCGTGCCTTTCGATGCAGGCCAAGACAACAGGGAAGTGGCCACTGAAGTGGTATGCCCCCGAATGCATGCTCTTCCGAAAGTTCTCCAGCAAGAGCGACGTCTGGAGTTACGGCGTCACGATGTGGGAGGCGTTTAGCTACGGACAGAAACCCTACAAGGTGAACACCACTAAGCTGAGTAACGCGGGAGCCCGGCCGCACCCTGCAACATTTCACCAGGCTCACGATATATAAAACTGCTAGCACATTCGCAAACTAAGCAGAGTCTGCTCTGGTTTCTAATTGGATTGGGGGGGGGACTGCATGCTTCGGCACCTGCAGGGGGTTGGACTAGATGACCCTCGGGGGTCCCTTCCAACTCAAAAATTCTATGATTCCACGAGAATCCATCTATCTATCCATAAGAATCTACCTGTTTAATCTGTTTATTCTTATTTCATCAAATTTATCTATATTTTTTTATTCTGTCATAAAATTTACCATGCAGTTGTTGTTGTTGTTGTTGTTGTTGTTGTTGTTGTTGTTGTTGTTGTTGCTGCTGCTGCTGCTGCTGCTGCTGCTGTTAAAACAAAATAAAATAAAAAATTCCTTCCAGTAGCACCTTAGAGACCAACTAAGTTTGTTCTTGGTATGAGCTTTCGTGTGCACGCACACTTCTTCAGATACACGAAAGCTCATACCAAGAACAAACTCAGTTGGTCTCTAAGGTGCTACTGGAAGGAATTTTTTATTTTATTTTGTTTTTTTTGCTACCTACCTGTTATTGTTGTTCTTAGAGCATGGGACTCTTAATCGTATGCATTGCAGGGGGTTGGACTAGATGACTCAACTGTATGATTCTGTGGTTCTCTGCTCTTAAGACAAACCAGTCAATTTCTCTGCCACCATTCCACTAGAAAATGAAAGGACCGGAGGTGATAACATTCCTCGAGGAAGGGAAGAGGATGGATTGCCCCGCGAAATGCCCCCCGGAGATGTACAAGCTAATGCAGCAGTGCTGGACTTTCAAGTAAGACCCTTCTGCAGTTAAACAAGGTTTGGTTTCTCAGACTTGGCTGAGTGCTCTAAATTAGTCGAGGCCTCTCAAAAACCTTGCAGGGGTGGCAGGCCAATATCTGGGATTCTTTTATTTTTTAAAACAAACAAACATTTATTCAAAATAAAATAAAATAAAATAATTCCTTTCAGTAGCACCTTAGAGACCAACTAAGTTAGTTCTTGGTATGAGCTTTCGTGTGCATGCACACTTCTTCAGATTTATTCAAAAGTTACAGTACAGCTTTCCCCACTGCCATAACATCACAGAATGATCGCTCTGTGAGCCGAGGAATACCCGCACCTGATATCTGAGACGGGGAATGCTCCTTCGTGCAGAACGGAGTTAAGGTGCGGGACTCCCTGCTGCAGGGTGGGGAGAGGTCAGTGCAAGTACGAGCCTCCAGGACGCCGGCCCCTTTTGCAAGCTTCACATTTCACTGACAAATACGCAGAACCCTCAACCCTCACTTTTATTTTCTCCCCTCCGTTCCCCTCCCTCCCCAGGTGGGAAGACCGGCCGGACTTTTCCACGGTGGAGACGCTCATCCGCACCTATTACTACAGCATCGCCGCCCGGACGGAGGAAAAGCAAGAGGAGAAAGCGAGAACGACGCCTGATTGAGCTCCCAAAACCCTCTGCAGCCAAGACATCTTTCCGCCCTTTGGAAAGGGATGCCTTGCAGGCTGCGCTGTTTCTCTGCGGCTGCAAATCCAGAGTTGGCGGAGACCAAGCTCAGTCTGCCCTCGCCCAGGCCCACAACTGCCTGCCTTCTTCTGTACAACCAGCCCTCCTGCCTCTCAGCTTCCTCCCTCATCCTCCGTTTTGCACAGTGGTTAAGAGCGGAGGACTCGTAATCTGGTGAACCGGGTTCGCGTCTCCGCTCCTCCACATGCAGCTGCTGGGTGACCTTGGGCTAGTCACACTTCTCTGAAGTCTCTCAGCCCCACTCACCTCACAGAGGAAGGGAAAGGAGATTGTTAGCCGCTTTGAGACTCCTTCGGGTAGTGATAAAGCGGGATGTCAAATCCAAACTCTTCTTCTTCTCTTCTTCATTGACTCTGGTGCCCCCTACTGGCAGTCCTCCTGTACAACAGACACTGCACACTGTGGATCCAAATTCTAGTAGTGGCTCCAGGTTTTCCTTCTCCCTTCCCGCTCCCTGCTGGATCAGGCCAATGGCCACCATGCAGGCAGGATCCGTGCGCCAGAGCCCCCTCCCTTCCTGCAGTTTCCGGCAGCTGGTGTTCAGAAGCATTGCTGGCTCTGGTTGTGGAGGCAGAGCAAAGAGATTGTGGCCAGTAGCCTTCATAGAATACAATTTATTGGAAGGGACCCCCCAAAGGTCATCAGGTTCAAGAGTTACCTGTTTTGTTATACATAATGTACTTTTTATTGAATTTCCTAGTTTTTCCAAATGGACTTCAAATTAAATAGTTACATTGTTTCATGTATTGACTCTCCCCCCCCTCCGCAACCAACTCAGTGTTTCTGTTCACACCCTTTTCTACTGCATTATAAATCGAACTCAGATCCCTCTAATACAATTGCTTTTTCATTATTCTTTCGCTGCTCCGATCTCGAATCCTGCCTGCGATTTCATTTGGCTCCAAATACTCCAAAAAAAGAGAGAGAGGTCTCCATTCTTCTATAAAAATTTCACCATTTTGACCTCTTAATATTCCTGACACCTTTGCCATTTCTGCATAGTCACAGAATCGTAGGGTTGGGAGGGACCCCAAGGATCATCTAGTTCGACCCTGTGCAATGCAGGAATCTTTTTGCCTAGCATGGGACTCGAACCCAAAACCATGAAACTGAGAGTCTCAAATTCTACCGACTGAGCTATACCAGTCCACTGAGTAATCTCTTCCCTTTGAAACCTTGCAAAGGAAAACCCTCTAAAGGAGGAAGAAAGTACCCCTCTTCTTCCCTGTCTCCACACCCCCCTCCCTCTTCTCAACTGCCAAAACGGCCCCCCCTTCCCTCCTTTTAAAGGGGGGGGGGGACGGACCGCCCCGCCCCCAAAGGATGAACTGTCCGTCAAGATGAAGGTGGATTAACCCCTTCTGCGCTGGGATGTAATACCTCCTCCATCTTAGGACGAATCCCAGATGTTGCATGCCTAGGAAGCATGGTTCCGAGCAATTTTGCCTTTGACCCCCTCTTTCCCCCTAGAAATGCCCCCTTTAGTGCTAAACCAGAGAAAACCCGATGGACGCTTGCTCTGATTCACCAGCAAACAGACAGTGGGGACTTTGACGTCCACCTTACGTCCTGTTTCTCTTTCTGCCATTTCAAGAAGCCAGTGCAACTTGGTGGAATTTGTGCGTATTAAGTCCCCCCCCCCCACTCCGCTCCTTTTCCATTTCATTCTGAAACTACTCCCCTGTCTTCCCCAGAAATTACTTTCTCCGTTCGGAAAGGCCCCCAGAAACTCCTGTGACGTAAAAGTTTCAAATTTAGCCATTGCTAATAGGACGCCCATGAATGAATGAATGAATGAATGAATGAATGAGTGAATGAATGAATGAATGAATGAGTGAATGAATGAATGAATGGAATCTGCATACACTTGTTATAGGAATTCTAAGGTTTTATATATATAAAAATAAAAGTCCATAAATGTACAAGGCAAACACATGCATAAGTATATAAACCACGTGTCTGAAATAGTACAGGAGAACAACCCTGAAGCCATTTTGACTCTCCCAAATTGACCTCAAATATTTCTCTGCAAGGAGGAAGGAAATGGGAAAAGCTCTCCAATTGTCTTTGGACTGTAGGGGCTTAACACCTCCCCGTAAATACAGTCTGGCAAGTGCCTGTTAAGCTGAGCACACTATCCATATGCGTAAGAGATTCAGGAACTAAGCATTTACCATCTCCAAGGAATGGCCAGGCAATTATGGCATTATCAGGTATCCTGGCAGACAGGAGAGAAGCAACACACTCAAATTTCTGCTGGAGACCACCTCCTTCTGTGATGTATGGATGATGTTGTAGGGGAGTGGTCTTGGGCTCCATGGTGGGCAGTTTCAAAAGTCTATATAAAGGCTTGCACACCATTGTTCGGGGTTCGTCCTCCCCCCTGTGTGTGGTGAGTGTTATGTATTGAAGTTCTCACCCTAGGCCACTAGGGGTGTGTGTATATAGTTCATTCTGTTGCAGTTTTCACTCAGGTCCGCACATGCAAATGAGGGATTGAAAAGTGATGTTCAGGGACTTGGTAACTACAGAAAGTTGTTACTGTTGCTTGTAGCTGAGTTCTATATAAGCAGGCTGCTGAGCCCTTCAGTTCACTTCTGTCCCAGCCTGAGAATAAACAGAGCTGCTTGGAGAATCACTGTGTCGTCTGCTATGTCCACCCACTATTTAATAGTGAGTGAGTGAGGACCCTGTTGCAACAGATTAATAAAGATCAGGCTTAGCCTACTAGTTGACCTCTGTTATGATTCTCCTTCTGATAGAGAACCCACATAAAGACTCTATACGGGCTCTTGGGTGCCCCATAAGGGAAAAGGAGCAGTCCCCCCCCCTTATAACACCATCCAATATTTCTCCAATGAAAATAGGTAAAGGTAAAGGGACCCCTGACCAGTTGTGTCCGACTCTGGGGTTGCGGCACTCATCTCGCATTACTGGCCGAGGGAGCCGGCGTACAGCTTCCGGGTCATGTGGCCAGCAGGACTAAGCTGCTTCTGGAGAACCAGAGCAGTGCACGGAAATGCCGTTTACCTTCCCACCGGAGCGGTACTTATTTATCTACTTGCACTTTGACGTGCTTTTGAACTGCTAGGTGGGCAGGAGCTGGGACCGAGCAACGGGAGCTCACCCCGTCATTGCGGGGATTCGAACCGCCGACCTCCTGATCGGCAAGCCCTAGGCTCTGTGGTTTAACCCACAGCGCCACTATTCCATACGCTCCAAAATTTCTCTGATGGCTTCCTTATTTTCATCGGACAAGTGTTGGAGGGTATGGACTTTGTTGTTGTTGTTCAGTCGTTCAGTCGTGTCCGACTCTTTGTGACCCCATGGACCAGAGTATGCCAGGCACTCCTGTCTTCCACTGCCTCCCGCAGTTTGGTCAGACTCATGTTAGTAGGGTATGGACTAGGACGTCCCTATTTCACTTGGAGAAATGTTGGGGTGTCCCTATTTTTCATCAGAAAAGCGTATGCTGCGGACTGAGCTGCTTCTCAGGGCACAGGAGCAAAGGCTGGGTTGAAAAGTTTGCGACCTGCGTGGCTGCCTCGCTATTCTGAAGGTTGGCGCGCTCTCTTTCTCACACACAACTTCCCCAGTGACTCATTTCCCACCCTGATCTTAGAAATAAACCTGCTGCCCTTTGGATCAGCCACTTTGACCCGGTCTGTTTCCCCCCCTCCCCTTTCCATCTGGGGATTCGGGTTCAAAAGAGAAATGAGATCTCCACCTGCGCCCCTTTTTTTACCACCTTCCCTCCCTCCCTCCCTCCCTCACTCCCTCCCCTCCTCCCTCCCTCCCTCCCTCATGTAATTGTGAGATGCTCACCCGTTTTTTCTTAGACTGGAGACAGACAGACAGAGTTGATACCTATATACGTCCCCAACTCACTGCCCCGGTTCATCTTAGAAAGATCGGGAGACCCTGTTCTCATCCTCCAAATGTTGGCAGGTAAGCTCGACCACCTAAACATTAGGAAGAACTTCCTGACAGTAAGAGCTGTTGGACAGTGGGATTTGCTGCCAAGGAGTGTGGTGGAGTCTCCTTCTTTGGAGGTCTTTAAGCGGAGGCTTGACAGCCATCTGTCAGGAATGCTTTGATGGTGTTTCCTGCTTGGCAGGGGGTTGGACTGGATGGCCCTTGGGGTCTCTTCCAACTCTAGGATTCTATGATTCTATGATTCCTCCTCATAGGGATGAGCTAGAAATAAAATTCAGTTCGCACTCAACGGCAGACCTATTGACATTTCCCTATATAACTTTTAAATTATTTCCCCCCCAAGATATTTTTACCCTAACCTTCAAATCAAATGCAGTTTCATAACTGACTTCCTCCCCTCCCCTCTACAATTACTCAAACCTTTTGTACTGCATTATATCTTTATCTCTTACAAAAAAGTTTCTCTATTACAATTATTTTTCTTCCGCTGCTTTCATCTTGAATCCTGCCCGCGATTTCATTTGACTGTAATGTTGTTGTTTTTTAAAAAAATAGTCCACGAGAGGCCTCCATTCTTCTTTGAAAAGTTCATCATTTTGTTCTCTTAATTTCGTGGTCAGTTGTGCCATTCCTGATAGCCCATTGCTTTCAAAAGCCCCAATTATTATTATTATTATTATTATTATTATTATTATTGTTATTGTTATTATTATTATTATTTTATTACCTTTTCTTCTTTCCATTCCTGTGCATATAATATTCTAGCTGCTGTTGTCACATACATTAATAATTTGGCCATTTTCTTTACTTATTGGCGTTTTCCAATGAACGAACCGAAACTCTGTCATCTTCCAAAATCCGCTTGGCACAAATGTCGAAGGATGGCATACGATTCACAGGATTGTACAGGTACCCCCAAGGGTCATCTAGTCCAACTCCCCATTATATACATTGCTTTGGTAGTAGTAATAATAATAATAATAATAATAATAATAATAATAATAATAATAATTTATTTGTACCCCACCCACCTGGCTGTATTCAGATGCAAACTGAATCCAATTTCTTTCCCCATAGAAATCAACAAGTTTTCTCTCAGGAAAGCTTAGTTCATGGGTAGGCAAACTAAGGCCCAGGGGCCGAATCTAGCCCAATCGCCTTCTAAATCTGGCCCACGGACGGTCTGGGAATCTGCGTGTTTTTACATGAGTAGAATGTGTGCTTTTATTTAAAATGCATCTCTGGGTTATTTGTGGGGCCTGCCTGGTGTTTTTACACGAGTGGAATGTGTGCTTTTATTTAAAATGCATCTCTGGGTTATTTGTGGGGCCTGCCTGGTGTTTTTACATGAGTGGAATGTGTGCTTTTATTTAAAATGCATCTCTGGGTTATTTGTGGGGCCTGCCTGGTGTTTTTACATGAGTGGAATGTGTGCTTTTATTTAAAATGCATCTCTGGGTTATTTGTGGGGCCTGCCTGGTGTTTTTACATGAGTGGAATGTGTGCTTTTATTTAAAATGCATCTCTGGGTTATTTGTGGGGCCTGCCTGGTGTTTTTACACGAGTGGAATGTGTGCTTTTATTTAAAATGCATCTCTGGGTTATTTGTGGGGCCTGCCTGGTGTTTTTACATGAGTGGAATGTGTGCTTTTATTTAAAATGCATCTCTGGGTTATTTGTGGGGCCTGCCTGGTGTTTTTACATGAGTGGAATGTGTGCTTTTATTTAAAATGCATCTCTGGGTTATTTGTGGGGCCTGCCTGGTGTTTTTACATGAGTGGAATGTGTGCTTTTATTTAAAATGCATCTCTGGGTTATTTGTGGGGCATAGGAATTCGTTCACCCCCATATCTATCTCTATCTATCTATCTATCGTCTGTCCCCCCACAAGGTCTGAGGGACAGTGGACCATCCCTCTGCTGAAAAAGTTAGCTGACCCCTGCTCTAGGAGGCTTAGTTTTGTCAGAATCAAGTCTACACTTCCAGAGTTAATGCTAAATACATTACTTTTGGTAAATGGGCCAGCGTAGCCACGAGAGGCTTTTTAGATTCATCTGTCCCGGCCTTTTATGTTCATCTTCCCAGGCGCTACCTGAAACCAAAGGGGCACATGGATTCTTTCTAGTTCTCTTATGCATGATGTTACCCCATTTTTTCTGAATTAAAAATTCCCCTTTGTTTAGAGAAAAGGTGAGTTGTTGGGGGGGGGAAGGGGAGTGATACAACAGAGATCTGTAAAATTATGCATGATAAGGAGACGGCTGATTCCTCCCCACTCCGTCTCTGAGGCTCAGAAAGGAAGCACAGCATTTATAAAGGATCTGCAAGTATGTGTTGGAGATGTGTGGGGGGGGGACAATGGAAACCTATTCCATATGTGGTGGATATGCCAAAAATAAAGACGTTTGATTCATGATGAGCTCAAAAAAAACTACTAGGAATTACATTCCCCCCAAAAATCAGAATCCCTCCTATTAAGTATTGTCGATAAAGAAATTCCAGCCAAATTAAGAGAGGCCTTTCTGTATGCCACGGTGGCAGCTCAAATCTTAATAGCAAAAAGCTGGAAAGAACCAGAACCACCTTCGATAATAGAATGGCAAAACAAGCTGCAAGAGTTTGCCGAAATGGCCCAGTTAACTAATAGTTTGAGAGGGGGATCAAAACAAAAATTTCAAGAAAATTGGGTTAGATATATCTAACCTTGCCGACAAAGGTCCACATATGGTTTTCCCAGCAGTAATGTATGGAAGTGAGAGTTGGACCATAAAGAAGACTGATCGCCGAAGAATTGATGCTTTTGAATTCTGGTGCTGGAGGAGACTCTTGAGAGTCCCATTGACTGCAAGAAGATCAAACCTATCCATTCTGAGGGAAATCAGCCCTGAGTGCTCACTAGAAGGACAGATCCTGAAGATGAGGTTCCAATACTTTGGCCACCTCATGAGAAGAGAAGACTCCCTAGAAAAGACCCTGATGTTGGGAAAGATGGAGGGCACAAGGAGAAGGGGACGACAGAGGACGAGATGGTTGGACAGTGTTCTCGAAGCGACTGGCATGAGTTTGGCCAAACTGCGGGAGGCAGTGAAGGATAGGCGTGCCTGGCGTGCTCTGGTCCATGGGGTCATGAAGAGTCGGACACGACTGAACGACTGAACAACAACAACATATAATATATGTTCAGAAATACAGTAGGGGTTGGATAGTTATGCCAGCTTTTCAGTAGCCTTGGAAGTAGAAAGAAGGATATGAATTGAAGATTGGGTACCGGTTGATATTACAGTGTAATAAAGATATATATGAAGATATGTGGATATGTTGAATTACACTCATAAGTAAGAGCAAATCATACAGTTGGGCTTGATAGGAAGTTGAATGGGCTTGGGAAATTCGTTGGTATTGTTTTTTTTTAATTTTGAGGTGTTTTTTTGGGGTTTTCTTTTTTCTTCTCTTTCCTTTTTTCTAGATTTTCTATTTTTTATGTTTTCTTTTCCGTTCAGTGATACGTTATTTTTGGTTTATTTTATTTAAACTATTGTTGATTTATTTGTAGTATTTTATAAGTGTATAGAATTGGATACCAGTTAGGGGTAATAACAAAACCAAGCAAATACAGTAATTGTAATTGGGTTTTTTAAAATTTGCGTTTGGAACGTTTATTGTACGATTATGGCAAACATTGTATATCTGATAAATAAACGACAATTTCAATGCAAAAAAGAAAAAAAGAAAATGAAAGGAAGCACAGCATTGGAAGATTTGGGACAGGTGAAAGAAAGTAATTGTTCTTCCCTTTCTGAACAGTTTCCATCTCTGCAAGATCATTTTTGTGATGAGGTGACCAGAACTGCACACAGCATTTCTTTCTTTTTCAAAAAAATAATTGTTATTTGGCTTTACAAAATCAATCACACAATTAACATTCTTGAAATGTTCGAATCTTAGGACTTCCCTCCTCCCCTCCATGGATTTGTAAAATACCTATATCAACTGCATATTATAGTTCATCCAAATTTCAGTTCTCCATTGTTTCCAAAGTCTTTGTAAGATTGCAGGAGTTGTTTAAAGGCTGCCAGAGAGTTCATGTGTTTACAGTGTTCTTGTAAATACAATCTATATTTATACCAATTTCTGTTGGAAGTTTCGTTCCTCCAGATTTCTGATTTCCCTGGTCAATCTTGCCACTTCTGCGTAATCTAGCAGTTTCATCTGCCAGCTCTCCTTCGTAGGCATCTTGTCATCTTTCCATTTCTGGGCAAGCAACATCCTTGCAGCTGGTGTAGCGTACATGAACAGTCTTTTTGCACACAGTCTTCCAACTGGATTATGATGCCAGCTGTTTTATTTGCAATTCCTTTCCTAATGGTCCCTAGTGTGCAACTTAGTGGGCAACAATCTGCAGATATTTAACCCACCATCGTGGGTTGCAAGTTAGCTGAATGTTTCGCTGCCATGCGCCCCCCCCTCTCTCTGTCCTTGTTCTTTGATAAAGTGAAATTTATCGACCTGTGGTTGAGAGATCTTCCAAGCACCAGCCTCATTTCATAACCCCCAACGATTTCCTCTTCTCCCACGCCAGTTACCGGCACTTAGGCATCAGTAAGAGATTGACAAAACAATCTGTGGTTTGCTCTGGCAGTGGTGAGATTGACGTTTCCATGGAGAAAGGTCAACCAGTTCTTGGTGATAAGGCATCTCTTCTAGGTAACTGACATTCGCCTTTCGTTTTGCGAGGTAGGTTCCGTTCCAGACATCGTTGCTTCCCAGCAGCTGACATGCTTGGGGGAACATGGCAAATTGGCCCCCAAGTCCCGCCCAGATTCCCCCCCCAGGTGACCCCAAAGGTGACCCCAAATGACGTACATAGAAAGAAGAGTTGGCGTGTTTACATTTTTCTGAGCTGGGGTTCTGTAGCAAGAACATAAGATGAGGAGTCCTGCATTACAGGGGGTTGGACTGGATCTTAGAATCGTAGAATCAAAAACTGTACAGTTGGAAGGGACCCCAAGGGTCATTTAGTCCAATCCCCAGCAACACAAGTCAGCTAAAGTGAATTAACATGCCAGTCTCAGACCCAGCTCCTTCGACCGTTCCTCATAGGGCTTGGGTTGCAGACCCTTGATCATGTTGGTTGTCGTCCTCTGCATACGTTCCAGCTTGTCAACATCTTCTTAAATTGTGGTGCCTAGAACTGAACACAGTTAGGCTTGCCATATTTAAAATATTTCAAAAAGCAACGTTCCTGACACCCTCAAAGTTGTTGAGCTTAGCAGACGAGGCACGCTTAGAAGGGCTTTATGAATAACTGCCACCCATGGTGGAGGACACCCACCGGCTTTCCTGTCGCAGGACTGTGACACCGCAGGGTGATGGCCACTCTGCCCAACTCCGACAGAAAGTGGTCTGAGCAAGGCAGAATAGAGTGGTGCTATTACTTCCCTTGATCAGGACAGTCAACTTCTATCGGTGCAGCCTAGAATAGCATTAGCCTTTGTTGCTGCTGCATCACCCTGTGGGCTCATGTTCAGCTTGTGGTCCACTAAGACCCCGAGATCCTTTTCACAGGTACTACTAGTAAGCCAGGTGTCCCCCATCCTATATCTGTGCATCTGGTTCTTCCTGCCTAAGTGCAGAACTTGAAAGTGTGTGAAAGAAGGAATGAGCATATATTTTATCTCTCTCTCGATCTAATCCACGTTATCATCCAGATGTAGCACAAATGGCTTAAATTTTCTGTTTTACATTGTCAACCTTTCCAAGTGACACATTTCATATCACAAGACTTTTGTGAAGCTGCATCCAAAGCATGTTCTCTCAAAAATGAGTCTTTGGGGATGATTTAGCTGAGACTCCTGCATTGCAGGGGGCTGGACTGGATGACCCTTGGATGTCCCTTCCAACCCTACAATTCTAGGATTCTATTATTTTTTTCTGTCCATGAATCGCCCAGCATTCAGCTTGGCTAGATGTTCGCAGGTTCTTGTCTTTCAGAAGTTGTGGATTCCACTGATTCAATAATATATATATTTTAAAATAATTTTATTATTTGTACCCCGCCCTTAGCTGTCAACCCTCCCTGCTGTTTCCCACTGCTATAATAAGGGAATTCCCCGCAAAAAAGGGAAAGGTTGACAGCTATATGTCCCCACCCTTCTGACCAGGTTGCCCCAGCCACCAAATTGGAGTCATGAAGCAGAGAGGGCAGCATGAGGTTCTGGTTATAAGGTGCGAAACAGTCTGGGTTGTGTGGCTGTCAAAACAAAGGACGTACCTGTTGCCAAGTCAGTCTGTTAATAATAGCTGAGGTTTCTGGCTTGCAGCTGTGCACTCACTGCATGCGCCAGAGGAACCCTTGTCACGGCACAGCAGTGGCATCCGTCTTTCGCAGCCCAGCAGAAACCAGAGGCATTCCTCACACCATCCTTGTTCCTGACCACGATGTGGTCGGGGCCAGAAACCCAGAGTTATAGGCTTGAAGATGGAAACCTGGGATCCCAGGCCAAGACACACGCTGTCCAGAACTGAAGGTCGAGAGCATGAACTCACGAGGCCAGGAGAGTGTGGTGCAGTGGTTAGAGTGATGGAGTAGGAGGGGCAGACCCATTTGGCTGTGAAGCTCAGTGGCAGACCCTATTTTCCAAGGACACTCCTGGATTTACAGAAGCCGTCCCAGTTTCTTATTTGATCCCGGAATATCCCGTTTTCCCTTGTTGTTCAGTCGTTCAGTCGTGTCCGGCTCTTCGTGACCCCATGGACCAGAGCACGCCAGGCACCCCCCTTTTTTTTTAATAATTTTTTTTATTATTTTCAGCATAAGGAACAAACAAGCAAACACAATACACATATACAAATACACATAGAAATAACAAAACATAATAAACAATTCAAACAAAAATCACAATAAACAAAAGAAAAACATATACCTACCTAAACTGCACAGAAAAAAAAAAAATCTATCCTTATTAATTCTTGTTTCGATCTTCTTCTACCATGGACCTCCCCCGCAAACCCGGCTGCATTCAACCTGAATATACTTTGGTAACTTTGTATCTTTTTCCCATAAACATTAACAATACTTCTTAAAATCCTTAAGATAATTAATCAAATATAATTCAACACCTAAACTACACATCCTAATATTCTTACAAATTTAAATCATTCATAACAATATTTCTTATACACATTTTTGTTTAACATCGATTAGCTAAAGCCTATTCATCTAGCTAATTCTGCTCAAATATTCAATTTTACACACTTATTTAAATAGTCTTTAAAATTCTTCCACTCCTGAAGCACCTTCTCCTCCCTCTGGTCCCGGATTCTCGCGGTCAGTTCGGCGAGTTCCATAAAGTCCATTAACTTCATCTGCCATTCTTCCACTGTCGGAATCTCTTCACCTTTCCAGTTTCTTGCAAGTAAAATTCTAGCAGCTGTTGTGGCATACATAAAGAACATTCTATCCTGACTGGGTATCTCATCATTAACCATGCTCAAGAGAAAAGCCTCTGGTTTCTTAGTAAAGGTAATTTTCATTACCTTCTTAAGTTCATTATAAATCATCTCCCAGAAGGCCTTTACCTTTGGGCATGTCCACCACATATGATGGAAGGTGCCTTCCACAGATTTACACTTCCAACACACATTACTTGTTGCAGAATATATCTTGGCTATCTTAACAGAGCACGCCAGGCACCCCTATCCTTCACTGCCTCTCGCAGTTTGGCCAAACTCATGTTAGTCGCTTCGAGAACACTGTCCAACCATCTCGTCCTCTGTCGTCCCCTTCTCCTTGTGCCCTCCATCTTTCCCAACATCAGTGTCTATTCCTAGGGAGTCTTCTCTTCTCATGAGGTGGCCAAAGTACTTGGAGCCTCAGCTTCAGGATCTGCCCTTCCAGTGAGCACTCAGGGCTGATATCCTTCAGAATGGATAGGTTTGTTCTCCTTGCAGTCCATGGGACTCTCAAGAGTTTCCTCCAGCACCATAATTCAAAAGCATCAATTCTTCGGCGACCTGCCATCCCTATTTTCATTGGAGAAATATTGGAGGGGGTGGAATTATGCGATCTCCGAGCCAAGGAGATAAGTCATGATACAACCTTTAGAAGGCATCTAAAGGGGGGAATACAGGACACGGGTGGTGCTGTGGTCTAAAGCACTGAGCCTAGGGCTTGCCGATCAAGAAGTTTGGCGGTTCGATTCCCCATGATGGGGTGAGCTCCCATTGTTCAGTCCCAGCTCCTGTCAACCTAGCAGTTCAAAAGCACATCAAAGTGCAAAGTAGATAAATAGGTACAGCTCCAGCGGGACGTTTCCATGCGCTGTTCTGGTTCGCCAGAAGTGGCTTAGTCATGCTGGCCATATGACCCGGAAAAAACTGTCTGCGGAGAAAATGTCGGCTCCCTTGGCCAGTAAAGTGAGCTGGGTGCCGCAACCCTAGAGTCGTTTGCAACTGGACTTAACTGTCAGGGGTCCTTTACCTTTGCCTTTTTAAAGGGGGGGAATGGGGACGTTCTGGGATCAAATGAGGAGGCTGGGATCAGGGGCGTAGCAAGGTAAAATGGTACCCGGGGCAAAAAATAAAATAAAAAAAGATTGTCACCCCCCCCCCCCTGAGGCGTGGGAAGGTCAGGTGGTACCCAGTGTGGAAAATTTCTTGTCAACTCCCCCATTGATTCCCCCCTGCAAAAATGGTTTTATGTTATTTCATATTTTCTTACAAAGGAATAATAACAAGTAATAATAATAATAATAATAATAATAATAATAATAAAACCTTTTATTTATATCCCGCCCTCCCCGGCCGAAGTCGGGCTCAGGGTGGCTAACATCAGATACGTAACATTGGTATAAAATCAAACAATAATTAAATCACCTCCTAAAAACACCTCAGAATCAAATTAAAGTCTAATTAGATGGCTTTGCACAGGGTTAGGGTTGGGAACAGTAAGTGCTCCACTGAACTGAAATTTCAGCCTTCACGACACAGGAAAACAGCCAAGTGAACAGCTATTTTGGTGGAGGAGGGTCAAGATATTAACCGATATGCATGAAATTTCATATATAGCTATATAATCCCTAGTATGGTAAGATAAGACATTCGGAGCGGGCATTTTCAAAAATACATAAATAAATTTAAAAATTGTTCCTTGATAATTTGTCACCCCCTCCATTATGGAAACTGGGGCGGACCGCCCCCGCCCCGCCCCCCTTGCTACGCCCCTGGCTGGGATGCCTTTCGTAATTCCAGGGCCGCCCCTGGAAAACAGGGGCACTTGGAGGCCATGATCCCTGCCTTAAGAACCTCCACCTTTCATTGGATGACTCTTTCCCCACCTCAACCCACCCAAATGGCAGTTTTTTTCCCAAGAGTTTATGATTTCACGCTTTCACGTGGTGCCCAAGGAGCTGAAGAGGAAACCTCCTGGGGGCAAATGGGCGCGAGAGAAGCTTGTGGCGGAATGCTGATTCGTCCCTTGATGCAGGTGGGGCCACCCCCCGCACCTCCGCTGAGTCGGCACCCCTGTCAATGCCAACAACACGACAAGGCAGCAGAGAAGCCTAGTAAGCAATTGCAGACCTGAAACCAGGGCAAGGGGACCGTGGCTTTGAGATATAACTCCTGGCAAGAGGCTGTGAGACGGCAGCTGGCCACGATCCCCTCCCAATTATCATAGAATTATAGAATTGTACAGCTGGAAGGGACCCCGAGGGTCATCTAGTCCAACCCCCTGCAATGCAGGAAACTCAGCTAAAGCAACCAGGACAGATGGACTAAGGGGGCAGTGAACCAGGGATGGGGGGGGACGGACGTGGCCCTCCAGATGTGATTTGGAATGGAGGGCTTGTTTAAACAAGAACAGCTAAAGCTGCCTTGCTTCATCAAACCACTGGTGCATCTAGCTCAGTGTTGTTGACACTGGCTGGCAGCAGCTCTACAGGGTGTCAGGGCATCAACTGGAGATGGCATCAGGGATTGAAGGGGGGGTGCATTTGCATGCTCCACCCCTGAGCTATTGCCCCTCCCATAAAGATAACGTAACATCCTAGTCCTCATGGTCCTGAATTTAAAAAGTCGATTTAAATGGGAACCTGGGAAGATGCCTTTTACTCACTGGGCCAGTATTGTCTACACTGACTGGCAGCAGCTCGCCAAAGTTTCAGGCAAGGGGGATTTCCAGCTCCACCGGCAGAAACACGGACTCAAACCTGGGACTTTCTGCAGAGATTCTAGTCCTCATGAATCTTGGGGCAGGGGGAAGGTTGAAATTTAAACGGGAAGCTGCCTTATTCTAGCTCAGTGTCGTCTTCTCTGACTGGCAGCATGTTTCCTGGGGTCTCATACAGGGTTCTTCCTCAGATTTCCCAGCAGGGTCGCAGAGTTCCACCTGACATTGGGGGTGTGATGTCACACGTGTGACACACATGTGAGACGACATACATGTCAGAAGGCTGTGAGGCTCGGCAGGGCCTGCCGCCACCGTGGGGGAAGCCTCGCCCCTCAGGATTGGGGGGACTCAGCTCCATCCCCAAATACTTGAGGGGCGGTGGCTGAGGGGTGGCACCTATGTCTCCCAGGGGACTGAACCTAGAACCTTCTACCATGGAAAAAAACCTCTTCTGCCTTTGCGTGCATATTCAGCAAAGCTCACCCTTTCATAGAATCATAGAAATGTAGAGTTGGAAGGGACCCCGAGGGTCATCTAGTCCAACCCCCTGCAAGGCAGGAATCTGAGGCCAAGCATCCCTGATGGCTTTGACGAAGCGAGATTTCTCACCCCTACTGAACCCATTTTTTTCTCCCTTTCGCAGAAGGCAGTGAGCGGACTGCGGAGGGTTTCCATGCCCGCCCCCCCGGGGTCTTCAGCCCCCTCGCCATTCGCTGCACAACAGGCCCTCTCCCTTGCAGCCCTAAGGGGGCTCCTCTGCGGAGGAAGCGGGAGTTCACCCCCGACGACAAAAAGGACACCGCCTACCGGGAGAAGAGGAGGAAGAACAACGAGGCGGCCAGGCGTTCCCGGGAAAGGAAGCGCTTCAGCGATTTCGCCATCGAGAGCCAAGTGGCCACGCTCCAAGAGGAGAACCTGCGTCTCCGCTGGGAGGTCCTGGAGCTGAGGGCCCGGTTCAGCCTCGCCGACTTGGAGGCCCAGCAAATCCCAGACCCCCAAGTCTTCCCTCTCCTTCCCAGACAAGACGGGGGCTGCTTTAGGGCTCGCCTTGACCCCCCTGCAGCTCAAGAACCAGTAGGTTTTATCTACTTCTCCGGGAACCTCCCAGGTTCTCTGCCAGGCTTGGGTTCTCTGCAAGAAAGGGGTCATGAGGAGGAACCCACTTTTTGCAGATCGGCCTTCTTCTCCCCAAAGTTCCTCGACTACCACCTCGTCCACAGTTACAGCTGCCATTTCCCGGGGTTTGGAGACCCCCGTTTGCCAACTGTGTCACTGACCGCGGGCGAGGGAGGGAGCGATGGCCGCCCCCAAACCCCGCCAAGCGGCGGGCCTGAGCAGCGAGGTGGGACCAACTCGCCCCCTTGCAGGTTGTTGCCGGATGCTTCCGAAACGCTGCAGGCAAACAAATGCCCCTCTGCCTTGCCCCATAAACTCCGGATTAAGGCAAGTTATTTAAACTCCTGGGGAAATGGCAGCATCAACAGACACTGTACGGATAAGCTCGAGGGTCGATCTTCGGAGAGGAAGGAGGACATGGGACTTAGGGCGTAGCAACCAACTTTCGGATGCGGATATTTGGATCAGGACAGTGGTTTGCAACCTTTGGGAGTCCACGGCAAAACAAGATTAAGATTAGAAGCAGGGGTATTGTGTTATTGTGGGGAAGGGAAGGAAGAAACACACAGGCAGACGTGGTCCTTTCCCACAATATTCTCCACATCTCCATAAAGCCGGGTGACTGTTAAGGAGGAGGGGGGTTGCCTGGGGGGGGGAGAGGTAGAGAAGAAGAGGGGGAAGGAGGTTGGAGGTAGAATTAATTTTGTATACAGTGGTACCTCAGGTTACATATTCTTCAGGTTACATTAGCTTCAGGTTACAGACTCCGCTAACCCAGAAATAACGCTTCAGGTTAAGAACAGAAACCGTGCTCTGGCGGGAGGCCCCATTAGCTAAAGTGGTGCTTCAGGTTAAGAACAGTTTCAGGTTAAGAATGAATTAAGTTCTTCACCCGAGGTGCCACTGTACTTGCGCTAGCTCAAACATGGTGGCAGAACTTCAATGATGGGACTAAGAACCGGGGAGAGACAGGTTCAAATTGCCAGCAGCCGGGCGGCCCTGAAGCTCACTTAGGCCAGACACAAACTCTCCGCCTAGCCTACTTTGCAGGGCTGTTGTGAGGATAAAATGGTGGGCAGCAGGAATGACTATTGTATGAAGAAGAAGAAGAAGAAGAAGAAGAAGAAGAAGAAGAAGAAGAGTTTGGATTTGATATCCCGCTTTTCACTACCCGAAGGAGTCTCAAAGCGGCTAACATTCTCCTTCCCCTTCCTCCCCCACAACAAACACTCTGTGAGGTGAGTGGGGCTGAGATACTTCAGAGAAGTGTGAGTAGCCCAAGGTCACCCAGCAGCTGCATGTGGAGGAGCGGAGACGCGAACCCGGTTCACCAGATTACGAGTCTACCGCTCTTAACCACTACACCACACTGGCTCCCTGGAAGAAAGGGTGAATAGGAATGAAAATTATAATAACAGGGAACTCAAGGACCACCATAGGAACACACCCAGACCCCACACTCAACATCTGAGGCTCTTCTTCGTGTGCCTCCTCCACAAGAGGTCCAGAGGGTGGCCACACGAGAACGGGGCCTTTTCTGCAGTGGCTCCCTGTTTGTGGGATGCTCTCCCCAGGGAGCATTGCCTAGCGCCTCCATTATGTATCTTTTAGGTGCCAGACAAAAAACGTTTCTGTAGAACCAGGCCTTTGGCTGATTAAACAACCCATGGCCTTTTAAATGTGGGGTGTGTTTTTTGGGGGGGAGTTATTGGTTTGTTTGGGGTTTTTGTTATCATAGAATAAGCGTAGAATTGTAGAGTCAGAAGGGACTACCAAGGGTCATCTAGTCCAACCCCCTGCTATGCAGGAATCTCAGCTCAAGCATCCATGACAGATGGTGATCCAACCTCTGCTTAATAACCTGCACAGAAGGAGAGTCCTCAACAGGGAACTAAATTTGCTACTTCCTTGAATCTTCCACCGTTAAGGGGTGCATTAAAACCCACCTGCTGCTTCTCGTTAGAGAAGGCACTCTGCAAATGCTCAGAGGCCCTTCTTGGTAGTGGCACCAGCCCTGTGGAACGCCCTCCCATTAGAGGTCAAAGAGATCAACAACTACCTGACATTTAGAAAATACCTGAAGGCAGCCCTGTTAAGGGAAGTTTTTAATCTGTGATATTCTAATGTATTTTAATATTTGTTGGAAGCCGTCCAGAGTGGCTGGGGAGACCCAGCCAGATGGGCGGGGTACAAATAATAAATTATTATTATCATTATCATTATCATTATTATTATTATTATTAAGGTACTATGAGCGACCTTTAAAATTGCATCCCACAATTACAATTTTGCTTACAATTTTGGGGGAAAGGGCGAGGAATGTTCTGCTCAGAGAAGAGAAGAGGAGATCACTCTGCCCATGCTCAGGAGCACTTGGCACCACGGCAGCAATAATGGGCAAATCATTGATTGTGTCTCTATCCACCTGCTGAAAAAGTAATAAACATTTATTTTTATTTAATGGGGACATTATGCTTCCTCTTTCCTGGTGCTGGGGGTTGGGGAGGCAGGAGGTGCATTGATAAAAGGAATGCAAAATGTTGCAAGCGGAATTGACCGCAGGCCGTTGTGGTTACGACCGCAGCATGGAGCCTAGCATGGAGCAATCTGGCTGCAAGTTAAGAGGCCAAAGGCAGCGTGAAAATGTCTTGGCTTTGGTATCAGCCATACCAATGGATCTTAAACTAAGACTTACACTAAATAAAATATTATCTAGAACCTATTGGACTCCCTGATGTTTGCATAAGAAAGGACCATCTAATGCAGGGGTGACCAACTCCCAAGAGACTGTTACAGGTAGGTAGGTAGCCGTGTTGGTCTGCCATAGTCAAAAAAATAATAAAAAAAATAAAAAAAATCCTTCCAGTAGCACCTTAGGGACCAACTAAGTTTGTTCTTGGTATGAGCTTTCGTGTGCATGCACACTTCTTCAGATACACTGAAACAGAAGTCACCAGACCCTTAAATATAGTGGGAGGGGTATGACTCCGAAGGGTGGTGGGAATGGGGGATTGGCTGATAAGTGTGGAAAACCTGTTGACGACTCTTAACGACTGCAATTGGTCTTACAGGGAAAGGCAAGGGGTGAGGTGGCTGAAGATAGCTTTGTCATGTATAATGAGATAAGAATCCAATGTCTCTATTCAGACCAGGTCTCTCCATGGTTTTAAGTTTGGTGATTAGTTGCAATTCAGCCACTTCTCTTTCCAGTCTATTTCTGAAATTCCTTAGTAGTAAGACAGCTACTTTGAGATCTTGTATAGAATGTCCTGGGAGACTGAAGTGTTCTCCTGCTGGTTTCTCTGTCTTGTGATTCCTGATATCAGATTTATGTCCATTTATCCCCACTCTCTCACTGTATATAAGGGTCTGGTGACTTCTGTTCCAGTGTTTCTGAAGAAGTGTGCATGCACAGGAAAGCTCATACCAAGAACAAACTTAGTTGGTCTCTAAGGTGCTACTGGAAAGAATTTTTTTATTTTTTATTTTGTTTTCCCATGAGACTGTGATCTACTTACAGAGTTAAAAACTGGCAGTGATCTACCCCCTTTTTGGGGTTCAGGTCAAAGCTGTTGAGCTTTTTTGGGGAGGAGGAAAGCCTTGTTTTTTGGGGGCGCAGGGCAAAAAAATGAGCTTTTTTTAGGGGAGCCAAAGTTGTTGAGCTTCTTTGGGGGAGCCGGTGATCTACCAGTGATCTACCACAGATGTCCAGTGATCTACCGGTACATCATGATCTACCTGTTGGACGTGCCTGATCTAATGTATCTCTCGGTTGGAGATGTATTACGGACAATGCTTCTTTGAAACATATGCTTCTGCTATGTCGCACACTGACTAAGTTTTGGGAGAAATTCCTGGACTATATAAACAATGCACTATGGAAAAACTAAAGATTTCCAGAGGTGAATATGTTCTTGAACTATATACCCACTCTAGGGAACTGTACACTGTACGCGGGTGGCGCTGTGGTCTAAACTACTGAGCCTAGGGCTTGCTGATCAGAAGGTCAGCGGTTCGAATCCCCGCAATGACAGGGTGAGCTCCCGTTGCTCAGTCCCAGCTCCTGCCCACCTAGCAGTTCGAAAGCACGTCAAAGTGCAAGTAGATAAATAGGTACCGCTCCGGCGGGAAGGTAAACGGCGTTTCCGTGTGCTGCTCTGGTTCGCCAAAGCGGCTTAGTCATGCTGGCCACATGACCTGGAAGCTGTCCCTTGGCCAATAAAGCAAGATGAGCGCCACAACCCCAGAGTCCGACACGACTGGACCTAATGGTCAGGGGTCCCTTTACCTTTACCTATGGAAATTGACAACAGGACAGTGAATTGGAAGAATAGAGATACAATTCCTCTTAATCAGTGGTTTGACAACATGACAACATTGGCAACTTATTTTCATCTTTTTCATACCCTCCAAAGAAAATAGGGACGTCCTATTCTATTATTATTATTATTATTATTATTATTATTATTATTATTATTATTATTATTATTATTATTATTATTATTATTTTTATACCCTGTCCATCTGACTGGGTTGCCCCAGGCACTCTGGGGCACAAACAGAAGAAATCATGAAACACTGAAAAACTTCCTTCAGATGGCTCAGGGCTTGGATAGCTCCATACCCTCCAACATTTCGCCAATGAAAATATGGACGTCCTAAGGAAAAGCGGGACATTCCGGGATCAAATAAGAAACAGGGACACCTTCTGTAAATCTGGGGTTGTCCCTGGAAAACAGGGACACTTGGAGGGTCTGTGAACAGACAGCTAATAGACGCATACTTTATTTGGATAAATGCAATTATATTGGGAATGGGTTCACACAGAGTATATTAGATTACTGGCAATTTTATGTTTATTAGGATCATAAGAATATACACACCTGTATACTGATGCATGTTAATGTAACAGTGTCCCCCCCCCCATTTGACTCACTTTTTCCTTTCTTTTTCTCACTCTATGAAATCCATCTATTAATAAGAAGAAGAAAAGAGGCCTCCGCTGCGTTTCCTTGCCTGCAGCAAAGGCGGTTAAGGTTGTAAGGGCCTCAAGGGGGCTTCGGGGCTTGCAGCCTCCTTCCCAGGGGTCTCCAGCACAGCTGTGGGCAAAAGCCCGTTTGGAGAGAAATTGTGCAGGGAGCCCATAATTTCCATTCTTAACACAGCTGCTTTCCTTGTGGGCTCCCTGACCCCAGCACTGCCTCCAAGGCTGAGCTCATCCCCTCCAGCCAATAACTGCGAGTCTCTTTTGTCATTCCTATGCAAACTGATTTATTTGTGGTGCCCTGGCACCCCAGCCCCAAACTACCCCCAGGGGATTCTCGCCTGGCCCGCCTCAGTAGCACTTCCTGTGGACGATGTATGGGCCGTGTTCGTGATACTGCTCCTTCCGGACCCAGCATGGCTGGAAGTTCTTCAGGGAAGCGAGGATGGAACCCCCAGTCCAAACGGAGTACTTCCTCAGAGGGATGGCCGTGACTTTCACTTTCGTGTTGGTGGGCACAGCCGCCATGAGGTCGTGCAAGAACCTCTTCTCGAACCCGTCAAAGAGGGACGAGCCGCCGCAGAGCATGATGTTCTCGTACATTTCCTTCCGGGATTCTTCGGGGACCTTCCGGATGCTTCTCAGTGCCATACCATGAAGCCCCAAAAGGTTCAGTCCGGGCATCTGCGGAGGGCTGAACAACATCTCTGTACACTGGAATCTCTCTTTGCCCAGGCTGATGATCTGGCCGTCGGGCAGCTGGTAATCTGCCACGTAGTCTCTCTTGGGACGATTCCACTCAGTCTCGAAATCAAAAGCCACGTAGCAGCATTTTTGCTTCATGTCGTCAATGACATCCCACATCCTCTCGTCAAAGTAATGTCCCATGTTCCTGAGAAGGTCCATCAGGAAAGATGTCATGTTGGCGCCCGCAATGTCCATCCTCTCGGTGGCATGCGGAAGATTGTACCCTTGGTGGACGGGGACGGTGTGGGATGTGGCATGTCCCGTGTCCACTACCAAACCGCTGATCTTGCCGTGGGCGTACACCGACAACACCGACTGGTACGCCACGTACATCCCGGGGGAGTTGAGCGACTCGAAGACCACCTCCACCAACTTTTCCCTGTTCGTTGTGGGGCAGAGTGGAGGGTCGGACATCAAGAGGGCGTGGTCTTCCGGAGCAACCTTGAGGTCGTGGTAGAACAGGTGCCTCCACAGAACTTCCGCCGCGTCCCAGTCGATGATGATGCCGTGTCGGACTGGCAAAATGATATCGACGTCCGGCTCTAACCGCGCCCGCTCCCCAACAAAGGTATTCGGCCTGTCTCTCCTAGTCCTCATGGACTTCTCAGTGGGGTGCCCAACCAACGTTCCAATGACCGCCTGAGGAGTCTGTTGACCTGCGAACCCTGCTTTACACGTCCCTGTACCTGTATCGATGATTACTGCTCCTGTCTTCACAACTGAGCGCCCTCTTTCCGGAGTATTTGACCGAGGAGCTTCTTTTGAGGATGCCCGCGATCTGGACGAGCGGTCCAGTGCGAATCCCGGGGATGCTTTCCTTGTTCCAGCATGTCCTGGGCTGGCCGGCCTCGACCCAGGGCTCTTTGATCGCGAGGTTGCTGGGCTCCTTGTCCGCGAAGGCCCGGGGCTGGTTCTCCTGGTACTCCTGAATGACATCTTGAACGGGCCCTTGAGATACCCCCTTCTTCAAGGTCAGCTACAACACCAGAGTGTCCTGCAGAACTCTGCCTCACTATGTCACAAAGGCAACTATGACGCCACACCAGCTCCTTGGGTGACGTGGCTCGGGAAAGGGCCACTTGGTCTCGGCCGGCTGCGATTGCCTCCCTCCGACCATCGCTCAAAGCGTGAATCCTGGGTGTTCAGTCCATCCCACCGCTGGTCGTCAGGAGGCTCTGAATTGTTCCACGAGAGACAATGGGTGGCAGGCCCGGAATCCTGGAATCTTCAGTACTAGATGACCCTTGGGTCCCTTGCAACTCTATGGTTCTATGATTCCATGAACATGGAACACCACAGCTCAGCTGGGCATGTTCTCTCCCGAGTGAGTGGCATCTAAGGGCTTCACATTTTGTATCTGGAAACACAGATAAGTGATGGTTCCTCCATCCACAGCTGGGGGCAGGAAACACCTCGGGAGTTGCAGCTGCTGGGAATCACAATGCATTGTTGCACTCAGGTTCTGTTTGCAGGCTTCCCTTTGGGGTATTTGGTTCCTACCAGATCTCTCAGCAGTTGCCGACCACAGTATCCTCCTGGACTGTCTAGGAGGGCTGGGAGCTGGGGGCCCTGTTCTGCAGTGGTTCTGCTCCTTCCTCCTGGGCCATGTCCAGAAAGTGGTGTTGGGGGATGAATCTTCAGTCCCCTGGGCTCTCACTTGTGGGGTGCTTCAGGGTTCCGTCCTCTCCCCCATGCTTTTTAACATCTATATAAAACCTCTGGGAGAGATCATCAAGGGGTTTGGGTTGGGTGTTCACCAGTATGCGGATGGTACCCAGGTCTACCTCTCTTTTAAATCAGAAGCAGTGAAGGCAGAGAACATCCAGTTTGGGTGTCTGGAGGCGGGTGGGGTGTGGACGGCTATCAACGGATTGAGGTTGAATCCTTACAAGACAGAAGTGCTGTTTCTAGAGGACAGGGGGCAGGAAGGTTGGGGACTCCCTGGTCCTGAATGGGGTAACCATGCCCCTGAAAGACCAGGTGCACAGCCTGGTAGTCATTTTGGACTCACAGCTGCATGGAGTCACAGGTCAATTCTGTTTCCAGGGTGGTTGTCTACCAGCTCCATCTAGTACGGTGGCTCCCTGCCCGCAGACTGTTTTGCCAGAGTGGTCCATGCCCTGGTGATCTCCTGCTTGGACTACTACAATGCGCTCTCCATGGTGCCACCTTTGAAGGTGACTTGGAAACTACAACCAATCCACAATGTGACTGCCAGACTGGTGACTGGGATTGGCCACTGGTACTATATAACACTGATCCTAAAGGATCTACACTGGCTCCCAGTATGTTTCCAAGCACCATTCAATGTGTTGGTGCTGACTTTTAAAGCCTAAACAGCCTTGGCCCAGTATACCCAAAGGAGCGTCTCCATCCCCATCGCTCAGCCTGGACCCTGAGGTCCTCCTCCGAGGGTCTTCTGGTGGTACCCTCCCTGCAAGAAGTGCGATTATAGGGTTCCAGGCTGAGCGATTGGGGTGGAGACGCTCCTTTGGGTATACTGGGCCAAGGCTGTTTAGGGTCTCTGTATCCACGAAGGAGAACATAAGAATGCTAATATAAGAAGGCAGAGGGCCTTCTCGGTGGTGGCACCCTGCCTGTGGAATGCCCTCCCGTCAGATGTCAAGGAAATAAACAACTATCTGACTTTTAGAAGGCATCTGAAGGCAGCCCTGTATTGGGAAGTTTTTAATGTTTGGTGTTTTATTATGTTTTTATATGTGTTGGAAGTTGCCCAGAGAACAGGGTGTTGGATTCGATGGGCCTTTGGCCTGATCCAGACGATCATTCTTATATCATAGATATGGAGTGAGTCAGAGACCCACAGGTCCATTTAGTTGAGTAGGCATTATGTACGTTGACTGACAGGAGCACGTCAGGATTTTAGACAAGGGGGCTCTTTTCTGGAGATCCCGGGGATCAAACCTGTGACTTTCTGCATAACCTAATGGGGCTCCCTTTGGCCCAATCCAATAGGGAACTGCTGATGTTCTTCGGAATGATTTTGGACAAATTCAGCAATGGCTACTACCTGCAGTTTCAGAGGTAATCTATCCCTGAGCACTAGCTGATAGGAATGCAGCCGGGAAAAGTTACTTTTTTATTATCCAATGAAGGCCGATTTTGGAAAATTTGGGACCAGTAAAGGAAAATACTTCTTCAAAGTACCTGCCACAAATCTGGATCTTGGTATCCAGGCATCTGACTTCTTTATATCCATTTTTTCATTGCCACAACAATCAATCTGTAAGGCTGGTAAACCTGAGAGACACTGCCAGTCAGTGTAGACAATACTAAACTAGACAGACCATTAGCCTCAGAGGGTACAAGGCAGTTTCCTATAGTCCAGGCACGTTCAACAGGTAGATCATGTATCTACCGGTAGATCACTGGGTGTCTGTGGTAGATTGCTGGTAGGTCACTGGCTCCCCTCAACAACTCAACAACTTTGGCTCCCCTGAAAAAAATCAACAACTTTGACCTGAACCCCACAAAACAGGGCTTTCCTTTCTAAAAAAGGAAAAGCTCAACTTTGAACTGAACCCCCCCAAAGGGGGTAGATCACTGCCAATTTTTAACTGTGAGTAGATCGCCGTGTTTTGGGAGTTGGCCACACCTGCAGTAGTTCTAACGCGCTGAACATACCGGTAGTTCAGGCAACAATGTCTTAAATTTGCCAGCAGGTGGCAGGAGTGAATCAATTAATCACAATCCCACCAAAATGAAAAGCTGTTAATCTAGATCAGGGTTTCCCAAAGTTGGGTCTCCAGCTGTTTTGGGACTAGAATTCCCATACAGGGATCGAACCTGCAACCTTGGCATTATGAGCACCATGGTCCATCCGACTGAGCTATATCCAGGACATGATATGGCTTAGATGCAATTATCATCTATAGTGTCAGAAAAAAATTTGGCGGACTCCTTCATTGCAGGTTTTTAAACAGAGGTTGGGTGGCTGTTTGTCAGGGATGATTCAGCTATCAGTCCAGCATTGCAGGGGGTTGGGCTAGATGACCCTTGGGGTGCCCTTCCAACTCAACAATTCTGTGATTCAATGATTGCTGAACGTCTGTATACCCTATTTTCACTGGAGGAATATTGGGAGAGCATGCTGGGTATGTTTAGCTTGGAAAAGAGGAGACTGAGAGGAGATATGAGAGCCATCTTCAAATATTTTGTATTTGATTTTTGTTGGAAGCCGCCCAGAGTGGCTGGGGAAATCCAGCCAGATGGGTGGGGTACAAATAATAATAATAATAATAATAATAATAATAATAATAATAATAATAATAATAATTAATATTATTATTATATCTCAAGGGCTGTCACATGGAAGAGGGAGGCAGCTTGTTTTCTCCTGCTCCGGAGGGTAGGACTCGAACCCATAGTTTCAAGTTACAAGAAAGGAGATCCCGACTAAACTTCAGGAAGAACATTCTGCCAGATAAAGCCGTTCAACAGTAGAACAGACTCCCAAGAGAGGTGATGTACCCTCCTTCCTTGGAGGTTCTTAAGCAGGGGTTGAGTCTCCTACATTGCAAGGGGTTGGACTGGATGACCTTTAGGGGTACCTTTCAATTCTGCAAGTCTGCTACAGCAGGGACAGGGAATACTGATGACCCTCCTGGTGTGGTTAGACTCCAACTCCCAGCAGCTCAGAGGAATGATGGAAGTTGGAGTCCATCAGTATCTGGAGGGGATCTGGTTGGGCAAGGCTGATCTACAGGTATATCATGTTGTCAGAGTGATAGTAATTAAGATAGTAACAATAATAGTAAACTTATGGAGAAATTATGATCTGGAACGGATTCATCACTCCTGCTTGACACGCCACTTTTTTGCTCACATGTTGCAAAATCTCTGCAAGGAAGGCACCCCAGGGCATCCGTTCACAAAAAGTTCACTTTCAGTTGAGCCACGGTCCATTTACTCTGCTCCCTCTGTCGCAGAATACGTAAGGATCAAAAGCACAGAAAGACGCCCGTTCTCAAAACAGCCGCCCTCCCCGAGGGCAGGAGAGGTGGCTGAGAGGGCGGAAGAATGAACGGCATTTGCATTCCGAGAGGCAGGAAACTTAAGAAGGGTTTGCTGGATCTGGACAGAGGCTCATCGAGTTCAGCATCCCTTTCTCTCGGCGGCCAACCCACAAGCAAGATTTGATCACAAGAGTCGCACTCCGCTCCTGCGGCTTGCAGCAGCTGGGATTCAGAAGCATACAATGATAGAATTGTAGAGTTGGAAGGGACCCCGAGGGTCATCTAGTCCAACCCCCTGCAATGCAGGAATCTCAGCTAAAGCATGCAGGACAGACGGCCCTCCAAACTTTGCTTAAAAACCTCCAAGGAAGGAGAGACTACCACCTCACAAGGAAGAAAGTACCACTGTTTAACAGCTGTTAATGTCAGAAAGTTCTTCCTGAAGTTTAGTCAGAATCTCCTTTCTTGTAACTGGAAGCCATGGGTTCGAGTCCTACCCTCCAGAGCAGGAGAAACAAGCTGGCTCCATCTTCCATGCGACAGCCCTTGAGCTATTTGAAGATGGCGCTCATATCTCCTCTCATTCTCCTCTTTCCCAGGCTAAACATACCTAACTCTGTTCCTCATAAGACTTGCTTTCCAGTCTATTGATCATCTTCGTCTCCCTCCTCTGCACGCCTTCCAGCTTGTCAACATCCTTCTTAAATTGTGGTGCCCAGAACTGGACACTGGACTCCAGGTGTGGTCTGGCTAAGGCAGAATAGAGTGGTACGATTGCTTCCCTTGACCTTGACACTATACTTCTGTTGATCCAGTCTAGAATAGCGTTTGCTTTTCTTGCTGCTGCACCACACTGTTGGCTCATGTTCAGCTGGTGGCGAGCAGCTCCAAAGTGACTTCTCTGCGGCGCAAGCCTAGTAGTCAGTGTGTCTGGAGGTCCTGGGCTAATGCAGCCCAAAGGAAATCAGAGCAAGATGTTTGGCACCAGCTTGTCTGCAGGAGTTGCCGGAAGGAGGCGGGCAAGGTGCTATCCAGCCGTCTTAGGGACTCCACTCTGGATTTGTGTAGGGGTTTCTTCTCCTGAAGATATCCCGCAAGGCAGTGGAGGTTTAGGGCCAGAGTCTTCCTTCTCCTAGTTGAGCTCCCTTCCCAGGTGGATGAGTCCCACCCGCCCCTCACTTCCCTTTATGGCAGAGGCAGAAACTGCCTTCTTGACCGTTGGGCCCACTCTTGGTCTCATCTTCTCCATCCCCGAGGGCCTGTCTTTGTGGGAATGTTGAGGAGTGTGGATGATGATATATTATTTGATATATCTCATCCCAGCTTGAATTAAGAAGCTCCAAACTTAGCAGAGTTCCATTCCCTTTTAAAACACACAGAGCAGACGCGCTTGCACAGGCTTGCTAAAGCCTCTATAAGAAATATATATTCCTGGTATAATTCCCCTATATCCCTCTTAAAAGACTGCACACGACACAATGTATCTTAGATGAATAAAAAGAGTTTACTTACATAATTCCTGAGTTACACAGCGTTTCTCAGAATGGCAGTCTTGCTTAGTAAAAAGTATTTACATGTGGTTACTACTTCCATAGGGAAAAGTAGTTTCCTTTGTTCTCTTGGCTGAGAGCCAGGAGAACATCTTGTTGCATCTTGAACAGACAGAGGCAAAATGGTGACTGATCCCTGGGATCTTGTTCCCAGGTAAGACCACACCTACTTCTGGTCAGAGGAAGTTAACTCAGTCCAGGAAGCAGGAAGTTATGCCTGGAGGACTGAGTTACCTTCATGTCCACTCTAGCAATGTTGTGTTTGGCTGCTCTGTGTTTACATCCCACCGTCTTCACATGCAGGGGAAACCCCAAACTCATTGTGGGTTTGAGACCCATCAGCTCCCCTCACCTGGTTTAGCCGGCCAGTCGAAGCCGTTCCCAGGATTGTGGCCGCTGTCGCCTGCTGACACCTCCTAGGAACCGCAGGTGAGAGCTGAATGCAGGGTGGGGACTGAAGGTGGACAAACGACCCCAGAAGGAGCACACATGACACCCATGAGAATAAGAATAAGAAGAAGAGTTTGGATTTGATATCCCGCTTTTCACTACCCGAAGGAGTCTCAAAGCGGCTCACATTCTCCTTCCCCTTCCTCCCCAACAACAAACACTCTGTGAGGTGAGTGGGGCTGAGAGACTTCAGAGAAGTGTGACTAGCCCAAGGTCACCCAGTAGCTGTAACTGGAGGACAGGGGAAGCGAACCCGGTTCCCCAGATTACGAGTCTACCGCTCTTAACCACTACACCACACTGTAGTGCTACCCCTCCCCTAACACCCCCCACACCCTGCTCTCGATTTAATAATCATAAAAAGAGAGGGTTTGCCCTCCTAAGATAACAATCATATAAAATGACGTCTTTTGCCTCTTTTATATGGCAATCATTTGGGGATTTAAAGAACAAGGAGTCTTAACTCGGAAACCAGATCTTCCTCTTCTGCCGTTCCAGTACGCTTAAGGCAAATAAATGTATGTTATTAAGACCTGAGGCTTAATGTATGTTATTAAGAAATGGAGGCAGTGAGAGATTTTACTTTCTTGGGCTCAATGATCACTGCAGATGGTGACAGCAGTCACGAAATTAAAAGATGCCTGCTTCTTGGGAGGAAAGCAATGACAAACCTAGACAGCATCTTAAAAAGCAGAGACATCACCTTGCCGACAAAGGTCCGTGTAGTTAAAGCTATGGTTTCCCCAGTAGTAATGTATGGAAGTGAGAGCTGGACCATAAAGAAGACCGATCGCCGAAGAATTGATGCTTTTGAATTCTGGTGCTGGAGGAGACTCTTGAGAGTCCCATGGACTGCAAGAAGATCAAACCGATCCATTCTCAAAGAAATCAGCCCTGAGTGCTCACTAGGACAGATCCTGAAGCTGAGGCTCCAGTACTTTGGCCACCTCCTGAGAAGAGAAGACTTCCTGGAAAAGACCCTGATGTTGGGAAAGATGGAGGACACAAGGAGAAGCGGACGACAGAGGATGAGATGGTTGGACAGTGTTCTCGAAGCTATCAACATGAGTTTGGCCAAACTGCGAGAGGCAGTGAAGGATAGGCGTGCTCTGGTCCATGGGGTCACGAAGAGTCGGACACGACTGAACAACTGAACAACAACAACAAGACCTGACTCTCATGTCATGAGCTGCATTGTGGCATAATGGATGTACGATTACCACTGGGTTTCATTTGCTTGTAGGTTTGCTTTAGATTCCAGATATGCTTATACACACACACCCTCTCAAGTTCGTTTTTCAGCTTGCTGTTTATTGATTGGTTCGTAAGAAGTCGAGAACGTTTTTAAATATTGAGATATTTTAGAAAACAAAGAACAATCATCATATCAATCGCTGACATACAAATATATATTATTTTGGAATCTGGTTCTCTCCTAAACAACAGCCCCAGTTGTTTTTTTGGGGTGCTGTGTGTGTGGAATTATCCTTCCAGTGTAGCAAACTTCTCCAAAAAGAGCATCTTTACTTTAAATAGAAAAATCATCCCTGCCGGCAATCACTAAAATACTGCTATTTTGTATTAGGTAAAATGGAACAAGAGACCTCCAGCTCGCTTCCCCCACCCCCCACCCCAGACCCTTAGGCCTCTCTTGTCAGGCCACATCCTTCACCAACCTTCCACCACACCTTCCATAAGTGCTTTAGCCTGGATGGAAATGTGTCTGTGATTATGCCGCCTGCTGGCCTGGACGGAGGACGGAAAGAGGAGTGGCTGGACATAGAAACCTCTGGTCTTCATTCTGGCAGCATGTAGCCTACCACACAAGGGTAATTAGCATAGGCCCGCCTACTTTTTGCTCCCGGCTCCGCCCTCCAACGGTATGTGGCCCTCAGAAGATCCCCCAAGAGGGGGACCGGCCCCTGAGCTGAACGAGATCTCCCAGTCCCTGAGCTAAACGGAACCTGTTTTTGCAAGCAGATACAATATCTGCTGAGGGATGATATTCCCGAAACTGACGAGATTGTTTCGGGATATTTAGTTGAGATATTTAAAGTCAAATTTAAAACTGCTTAATTTATTTAATGGTGGCTACTTGGTCTTTTTTATGCTTTATGAGTTTAATATGTCTAGATTACGAATGTTTTATGGGTGGTTTTGGGTTTTTTAAAAAAACCCGATTCTACTGTCTAAGCTATGCCAATAAAGGCTGAATGAATGAAAAGCAAAATTCTAAGGGAATCTAAAGTGCAATACAGTCTGAACTTCCTTCGACGTATCTCTGGACATTTCAGAGAACATGGGGCGGGGGGAGAAAGACTTGCATTCCAGGCAGAATTCGTCTACAAATAGTTAAATAATCTGTGGCTACACACACACACACATATATATTAAAATTACATTCCAAAGTCCACCGTGCGTTAATAAATAAATTGGAACGGAGCCTCCCCAGCCCACTCAGTTCTGAATCCGGCAGTCTTCAGGGTCGGCCAGGTCAATGTCCAAAATATCTCATAGAGCATGCTCAATAGTCGAAGAATCATAGGGCTGGAAGGGACCACGAGGGTCATTTAGTCCAACCCCCGCAATGCAGGAACCATCTCTCTCTCTTTCTCTCTCTCTGGTCCAAGACAAGCTAACGTTGATTGGTTGTGATTCACTTCTTAATCTAGACGTCTGTTCCAGCTGTGCCAAAACAGTTGTTTGCTGTGGACGGTGGGAGCAGTGTGCCAAAGGAGACCACCCCACCCCCCACCTCGTGGGGCGCAGAGAGTCAAGGCCGCAAAAGGTCTGCCCGTCATCGCGCTTTCCTCATGTCCAAGTGCGGGAAGTAGAGACCGAGGATGTCCTGCTGCACCTGATACTTCCCTGCTTTCTTCCGCAGACAGAAGGCAACCTGGTTGGTGCAGAAAGAGAGGGGGAAAAGAACAGTTGTCATACAAGTCTGTGTGTGGACAATGCTCCCCTTCCTGACCTGCATCAAGCTGAACATGAGCCAACCGTGTGATGCAGCAGCAAAAGAAGCAAATGCTATTCCAGGCAGCATCCACAGAAGTCTCATGTCCAGATCAAGGGAAGTCATAGTCCCACTCTATCCTGCCTTGGTCAGGTCACACCTGGAATACTGTGTCCAGTTCTGGGCGCCACCATTTAAGAAGGATGTTGACAAGCTGGAAGGTGTGCAGAGGAGGGCAGCCAAGATGATCAAGGGACTGGAAAACAAGCCTTATGAAGGACGGTTGAAGGAGCTGGGTATGTTTGGTGTGGAGAAGAGGAGACTGAGAGGAGATATGGTAGCCATCTTCAAATAGCTCAAGGGCTGTCACATGGAAGAGGGAGCTTGTCTTCTCCCGCTCTGCAAGTTACAAGAAAGGAGATTCCGACTCAATGCCAGGAAGAACTTTCTGGTGGCAAGAGCTGTTCAACAGTGGAACAATCTCCCTCAGGAGGTGGCGGGCTCTCCTTCCTTGGAGGTCTTAAAGCAGAGCTTGGGTGGCCCTCTGTCACGGATGCTTTAACTGAGACTCCTGCATTGCAGGGGGTTGGACTAGATGACCCCTGGGGTTACCCTCCAGCTCTACAGTTCTGTGAATCTAAGCCTGTGTGAGGACCACGCTCCGCTTTGTGCCCTGGAACCAGAGCCATCTGCAGATGCTGTCAGGGCTGGAGTTGGACACAGGTCAGCAAGGAGAGAAGCAGATCTATGATGCCAGTAAAGTTAACTCTTTATTCAAGGAAGCGGCACACAACTCAGCAACCCTTCCCAGAAGGTCTTGCCCCTATGGAGCCGTTGCCAGGACTGGAGGTCCCTGCCTTCCACCCTCTCTATGGCTCCTTCTCTTCCAGATGTTTCCCAAGCAGACTCAAACTATATCTGCATACCTCTAGCCTCTGTTTTGCCTTTCTCGTTATTCTCGGAGACTAGGGTGGAGGGGAGCTTGTCACAGCCAGAAAGAGAGACTCCCTGGATTCTCCTGCAGCCTCTTGACACCCCCACCCCCCTTTGCTTCAGCCTCAGAGTCTGAACTGCTCCGTGTCACAGACTCCTCCTGCTCACTGAACCCCGTTGCTCCGTCTTCTCCCTCTGACCTCTCCTCGGTGTCCCACCACCAACCCCCTGGCTCTGAGCCTTCCTCCTCTGGGGTTTCTCTTGGGGGGTTCCCCAGCTGGTGCCTCCCACCACTCCTCTTCGTCCTTGCCAGTCCCTTACAGATGCTCGCTGTGGCTCCCTAGGACAAACCATTCCACCTGGCTACGTCAGACAGAGAGGTGAGGCAGGAAGTCTCCCTCCGTTGGTCCAGCTGGGACAAACTGTTCCACCTAGCTGTGTCACAGGGAAGACCATCAGCCTGGCTTGCACAAGCCGTTCAATACAGCTGCATCTGAGGGAAAGGCGAGATAGCGAGGCCCCCTCCGCCAGCCAGGCTGAAATTAAATGCCGTTTGGGTCCTCCCCTCCCAAAACTACCTCCATCAGCACACCAGGACATTTCCCAATGCAGAAAAAAATTAATAATTATAATAAATACTTGCGCAAGTAGTTCTCCCACAGCATTCTCCAGCCCCCTTCCATGTGAAATGGTTCTGGGGAAATGCAATTTCCCCCACATTGGGTGCAACTGGTATCAGAAGCGGGAAACCTCGACCTTGCCCCCACCCCAAAAATGCACAAGAACTGCGTGCATTGCTTGTGTCCGGTAAAAAAAGAGGAAAGAACTTCCTATCCCCTCTGTCTTGAACGCAGAGGATGAACATACCAGGAAGCAGATGAGGAGGAGGAGGAGGAAGCCCAGGAGAGCAGACAGGCTTATAAGGATGATGGCCCAGAAAGGTAACCCTGGAAAGACAAAAAAAAAAAAAGTATTAAATGTTGGCAGGCCTTGACCCATGGCATTGTGGGCAGCTTCTGAGGCTCAGGCATTTGAGTACCGTATTTTTCGCTCCATAGGGCGCACCGGACCATAGGGCGCACATCGTTTTTAGAGGAGGAAACAAGAAAAAATATATATTTTTCAGGTTTTCCTCCTCTAAAATCCCTGGTTTTTTTTTTGAGGATCAGCTCAAATTTGTGCAGCTTTTTTGCAAAGGGAAAAGCCCTGTTTTTTTGAGGATCAGCTCAAAGTTTTGCAGCTTTTTTGCAAAGGGAAAAACCCTGTTTTTTTGAGGACCATCTCAGATTTGTGCAGCTTTTTTTGCAAAAAAAGCTGCACAAATCTGCACAAATCTGAGAAAAGCAAAGAGGAAAAGCCCCATTTTTATGGGGTTCGACTCACATTTATGTAGCTTCTAAAGGAAAGGGAGCCTTTTCTACAGTTTCCAGACAGATAATCTAATCAGCCAGTCACATATCGTTGGGGAAACAAACAACCTCCCTCTGCAGCACATTCAACAAAGGAGGGCGAGGCAAGGGGGCAGGGCTGAAAGGGAGCCAGGACTCTTATCTCTCTCCCGATCTCTTGCTGATCAGCTGCTGAGTGGGGTCCTTTCAACGCCCACCTTTCTCTTTGTAAAATAAAAAGCACGATCCTCTTTTGGCCCCTGGGCAATTCGGCTCCAGGAACCACCAGATATTTCCCCTTACTTTCCAGGAGGAAAAAAGTGTGTCTTATGGAGCGAAAAATACGGAAAATCCAACGGCCAGTGGAAGAATTGAAAGAGGAGACCCACCCACCAGAAACCGGGACCCCTCCAACCTCGAATCAACGCTGAACCAAAGAAACATCACTAACCTCCTTGGTGGTGCACTGGGGTCACTGTTGAAGGATAACCTGTAAATAGGCAAACACAGCATAAGCATAAGAGCGTGAAATGAACCCAGGAGCAGAATCGAGCCCAAAGGGCCCCATCTAATGTCTTGTTTCTGGGGGACGGGGGGCGGGCAGCTGTGGCGGACTCCCTGGTCCTGAACGGGGTAACTGTGCCCCTGAAGGACCAGGTGTGCAGCCTGGGAGTCATTTTGGACTCAGGGTGTTGTGTCCAGAGGTCCTGGGCTGCCCAGAGGACAAGACCCCCCCCCCTCTCGGCCTCACTGAGGGGGTCCAAAGAAGGCAGAGCAAGACGTTTGGCACCTGCTTGCCTGAAGGAGTTGCTGGAAGGAGGCGTACAAGGTGCCATCCAGCCGTCTTAGGGACTCCGCCCAAGATTGGTGCAGGGTTTACTCTTTTGTTCTCCCAAAGATTTCCCACAAGGCAGCAGAAGTTTAGGGTTAGTTTTCCTTCTCCTAGATAGGAGATGAGTCCCATCTGCCCCTCACTTCCTTCTACAGCACGTGCAGAGACCACCTCCTTGACCATTGGACCCACTCTTGGTCTTGTCCGCTCTGTCTGCCGGAGCCTGTTTTCGCACGCGGGGAAAGTCCCTAGCTCCCCGAGGGATTGGGACCCATCAGCCCCCCCCCCTGCCTGGTTTAGCCGGCCAGTTGAAGCCCTTCTTGGGTTGTGGCCGCTGTCACCTGCTTGCAGCTTCTAGGAGCCACAGGTGAGAGTTGGGTGCAGGTGGGGACCAGAGGTGGGCAAATGACCCCAGAAGGAGCATGGTATGTCCCCCACCAGAGGTAACATGTAATGTTCAATTGCCCTATGTACAGATCGATACGTGCCAGTATATTAAATCCGATAATTCAGTCCATTGCTGATAAGCCAGCTGACCTACGTCTTGCTTGGGTTCTCCAAGATGTGGACCCTTATATAACTCTACAGGTTGCTAGATTCCCAACAGCCGTCATCTCGCACATGAGACAAAATGGGATGTCAGCCGATTACTGATAATTAGATATGTTTTTTAAAAATAGAATTAGACATTGGTTTTAGTTTTGGGTGCCTAAATTTTAACTTTAATTCTTTTTTATATATGTTTTATCGAAGTGATAATATTGGTCCCTGTGAGTTGTGTTATTATATCCGCGCCCTGTATTGGGTTATCGTTTTATTTGATTTTACCTGATTTTTGATTGACTGCTTGTTTTGTATTGTATGATGGGCGCAAATGCCGAATAAACATCTATCAGTCAGTATCAGTCAACACCCCCCAGCGCCCCTAACACCCCATACACCCCAGTCTTGGAGGCAGTTATGCTTCTCAGTTGCTGGAAGCCACGGGAGGGGAGAGTTACTCTTGTGCCACAGTGAGACAAGGATGCTAGACTAGATGACCCATTGGCCTAATCCAGCAGGCCCTTCTGACTTCCCCCTGGAAGCTTCTGCCATTGTCCAGGATCTCTGGCACCCACTGCATTCTTACCGCTGACCAGCAGACTTCCGTTTTCCAGTGTGTACACCCCCAACGCTGTGGCATTGCCTGTCCATTTCCTAAACGCATCGTACACCAGAGCTCGGTCGAAGGTCCTTGTGGGCGAATCCATCGCGAATGCGCAGGCGGCGCCGACCCCTGTCTCGGTATGCTGGCCGGTGGGTCTATGCAAAAATTAAATCATAGTTGGTCAACCGCCATGACTGATGTCCCTTAAGCAGGGACGTTGGAGACTCCCAATGGCAGCGGAGATTGCAGACCCTCACTTAGACTGCATTCGAACCACACACACACACACACACCTGAAGCTCTCGACAGAGCACTGCACAAACTCCTTCTGCAGGCCGCTGCGTTGATATAAATGGTGGAGCTGTTTGGAGGAAAAAGGAGAGAACAGGATCAATAAGGGCGAATGTAGCCAGAGAGAGGTGCGATTCGGGACGCTCTTTGAGTCATATCACGTTGGCCTGGCCTGTGCCATTGATACGCGGGTTTTAAGGTGCGCGTACACACACATAGCAGGTGCCCCCCCACCCCGCAGAAAACCAACCCTTCACCCTTCGGCAATTAAATATTCTCTGGAAATAACAGCCACTTTATTTGAATGTATTAAACTTAGTTCACATAGCAAAACAAGAGCGTTTTTAGTCGGGTGGCGTAAAATGCAAGGCGAGGGTTGCGCCCCCTAACCTCACTGCGGGCATTGTGCAGGAGGCAACGGGTGGACTTTGCTCGCTGTGCCCCTGTGGTAGCAACTCCTCGCCGAGGTTGGCTGCCCTCTCGGCTTGGTGAGAGACCAGGGTTCGAATCCCCACTCGGCTGTGGAACTCACTGAGTGACCTTTCAGGCCCACCTACCTCACATAAGCTACACTGGGCGCCTCAGAGAAACAGGAGACATATAAACACAACAAATACATGATTTGAGATGTTTTAAAAAATTGCCCGTGGACAAACTTAACAATATTTGGAATTCATTTTTATAAACACCGTTTTTTATTAAGGTATGGTTAACTGCAATAACAATTTTATTTGTTAATGCATGCAATATCTTTTTTCCTGTTTCGTTTTCCACATGGGTGAGACTTCTTGTTACCCTGTGCAGTTATAATTTTGTACTCTGCATTTTCCAATGAAGAATATAAAAACAAAACATGATCTGAGATGATTTTAATTCTAGCTCTTTTAAAATATTTTGATCTGCTCTTAGAATGTTCTCGCTTTGTTTTTTAAAACTTCGCATTTGGGGAGGAAAGGTAGGATATAGAAGTTCGATAAATAACATTACATATACATATTTCCAGCCAGGCCCAAACGCTTGAGGAGGGAGAGAAAGAAGGCTTGTCTGGGGCAAGCCTGAAGGGAGTCCCGGGGGCCAGGCAGAGTGGTCTGGAAGGCCTGGCCTCTGCTTAGTGTCTCTCCCGAGCCGCTTACCTCGTTCTCAAGACTCATTTTGGTCTTCCAGTAGACATCCGAGTCGGGATCTGCCATTTCCCCTGCGTACGGCAGGTTGGTGACGGTGAAATTGACCGCAAAGTTCTTCAGCTGGAGTTCGGGCAGCAGGGCAGCAGTGACGGACTCAATGGCCGATTCGGGAGCTAGGGAGGAAGGAATGATCCTAAAAATCCAAAAAAAATACCCCTTCGGCCACTGTCCCCTTGATTCCCAGTGCCCACAGCTGGTATTATTTAAAAGAGCGGTTTGCATGACCTAAAGGGACCCCTGACCATTAGGTCCAGTCGTGTCTGACTCTGGGGTTGCAGCGCTCATCTCACTTTACTGGCCGAGGGAGCCGGTGTACAGCTTCTGGGTCATGTGGCCAGCATGACTAAGCTGCTTCTGGTAAACCAGAGCAGCGCATGGAAACGCCATTTACCTTCCCGCTGGAGCGGTCTGATAAGGAAAATTCCAGCCGCCACCTTCCCCACCGCGCAGCCTCCTCGCGGGACTCCCGCGCTGCCAAATGCGGGACCTGGAAGCCTCTTTCTTCTCTTTGCCCCCCCCCCCGACGATGAGCGGGTACCCCACACACACGTATAAGTCGCACAAGCACCACATAAAACCCTCGCGATGAAGGGTTCCCCAAAACCCCAAATCTGCGTTCCGAAAAGCCCCTGGAAAAGCGCTCCTGTCAAACAGCGCTCCGTACGTGCTCCATTTTCTCAATGAACGGCAAACCCACCAATCAGGAGCATGCATTCAGCTCAGCCTGCAAAATGGAACGTTCAGCTCAGCTACTATGATTCAATCATCACCTTCACGCTTGACTGAACGCTAAGTGGGTATTGACAGGCTCCCTGCTGCGAGAACAATGGAACCGAAACCAAAATGTATCCAGTTTGGGAAACTATTAATTATGAACTGCAACAATGTTGCAAGTGGACTTATTTAGACTGTGGGTGGGCAGTCTGACAGCTCAGACAGTAAAATAACATAAAAATCAATATCTCAGCAACGCATTATCCGATCTGCTTGGTTCGGGTGTCTATCTGCTCCTTATAAAATAACCTTTCTAACCCCTCGGTCCCCGCCATCCTCCGATCATCAGAAGTATATTATTTCGATACTGCATAATTTTTGGACTCTCCACTCAGTGACTTTCATAATCCCTTAAGCAGCGAGTCACGTCCTCATCCAGCTGCAAGAGGAAATGCACCCCTCCCGGTAATCCATTCAAGCACCCATCCATCAGTTACCATGGCAGCAGACATCCTCCTAGGAGTTTTCTATTGTCCTGCCACAGTGGAAACTTTCAATGTGTATTACACCCACCCTAGATCCATTTACCGGTTCCTGCCATCCTTCCTGTTATGCAAAACTTGTTTTTCCTATATGTAAATCCCACTAGAACCTCCTCTCCCTCCTCCCATTTCTGACGTTTCTGTGATGTATTTCGCTATGTATTCTGGGCAATGGCGGGAAGTTTTAAAAGTCCGGGACACCCTTTGTTCGGGGTTCGGATCCTCCTGAACCTTGTTGCGCAATAAACTCCTTTGCTTTTGCTCCAATCTCCGGCTGGTCTCCATTGCCTCCGCAGCGAACCACGGGCTTCCTCCGTAGGACCGGGAGCTGAGCCTCCTCGACCCGGTAATTTCCGTAACAGTCTTGGTGCCGAAAGCCGGGACCTGCGTTCTCCCGTGGTGGCCGGGGACCCCATCGAGTCTTCAGCCGGCATCGGGACCCTCTTCTCCCGTGGAGACCCATCGGATCCCTGGCCATCCTCCGGGCGGTAATTGCAGGTCTCAAGGGGAGCCAACCGGGGAGCAAAGGCAAAGTTCAGCCGGCTTCGTCTCCAACGATCCAGCGGATCGCGGTGGAAGACGCGTAAGTATAAATCCAGTGCACTGGTGATTGGGGGGAGGGGGGAAGTAAGCCTGGCAACCGCAATCTACTGCTCTCTTGCCTATCATTTCTTGCCTGTCTCTCAGTCTGTCCCGTGGACTGCTGCTCAACTCGAAAGGGGAGTCCTGAGCTCTATCTCTTTTTCTCCAATACCCAGTCAGCCGCCCCGTTAGCTGGTCTAACGAACGCAAGGGACTGGGCTCTTTTTCTACTTTGCCAGCTGCCAAGGGGCAAAGGACTTCTCTGCACTATCCTAAACCTCAGCCGCCCCGGTCGGGCCATGTAAAACACGCTGGTCGTGCGTGAGCCCGCTTCCGAACGCAAGGGAGGTTTTTCCGGACCGTTTAACTCTATTTAAAGGGCTGCCCGATCTGGCACTGCAGTGGCAGGCGTCCAGTAGGGTTCCCTTCCTTAGCTGTTAACGATAGGCAGGAGGTTGCCAGGTGGGGGTACCCTGTAATGGGTGGAAATGGGGGTTGAGAAATAGGAATAGATGAGAAGAAATGGAAGAGAAAGGAAGAGGAAAAGGGAGCTCCAGGAAAAAGGAAAGGAAGAGGTAGTTTAGAGTAGATCCCCCTGGTCAGCCGCCCCGCTAGCCGAACTAGTGAACGCAAGGGACCAGGCTAGATTATTGGAACGTTGTGTACTGTACTTTGCTTATGTTAAGAAACCCCCCTGTCCCACTCCCTTAGTGAGAAACCCCGACTTACAAAGATACCTTTCCCGTCCCTCCTTTCCCAAAAACCCCAGGTTCCTCTTAAACCCCAAGGAACGATGGGTGCCAAGGCTTCGAAGCATGGTCGTACTTCCACTGGGAAGAAGGCTTCTCGAAAGCCTTCTTTTACCCAGCCGGAACCCGACTCTCCCCTCGCGATTGTCATGAAGCATTGGAAGATAATTCCGGACCATGAGATTTTGTCTAGACAGAAGCTGCAAGATCTTTGTAGGAATTCCTGGCTGTCTTTTACTGAAAGAGTGCCATCAGAACTCCGCTGGCCACCGGAGGGATCCTTCCATCAGGATCAACTAAAAACCTTAAAGAAGCTCTTATTGGAGGAAAAGCCTCGTCAGCTTGATTATCTGGAGACTTTCGAGGCTGTATCCCAAGTCCTTATGACTCTAAACCCGTCCCCAACGCTCCAGATGCCCGTGATTAAACCTCCTAGAAAGGATCCTAAGAGACCAAAGGAAGGTCCTGCGCCACCCCCCTATGAGGATCGGGCCATGACACAGGGACCTGAACATGATGCTAGTCCCAATAGCCAAGTAGTGGCTCAGCGTGGCCAATTACTGATTCATCCCGCCGGCCAGGGAGGGATTTTAGTGGTGCCCGATGTGCTTGTGGGTCCTGACTCTACTCCAACTCCTGTCAGCGACCATGGCACCTTTCCCCCATCCGCTCTCCGGCAGTCTGTCAAGGAAAGTACCAAAGGAAAAAAGGGAAATAATCACCAAGCAGCCTCCTTCCAGATGCCACTGAGGGCTTTCCCCATACCACCGACAGACCCGGATGGGGCCCCACGTATGATCTATGCCCATCAACCCTTCCGTACGGCCGATCTGATTAACTGGGCTAACACGATGCCCTCTCTAAGAGACGATCCTGACAAATGCCATAGGCAAATATCTACTATCTTCTCCTCACATCATCCCTCTTGGACTGATGTCCACGTACTCTTAAATGCCCTATTCAATGAGGCTGAAAAGGCTGACATCCTCAGTAAGGCGGAAGAAGCCCTAAATCAGGAAAACTACCAGGAAGGAAGACCTCAAGGGGTGGGGGCCCTGACACCTAGAGATCTCCGTATTGAACCCAACCCTGCCTGGGACTACAATACCCCTAATGGCATCTGGTGCCTGAACTTGTTTAAAAGGGCCATCCTAGATGGCATCAAGGCTTCAGGGCAGCGCTCAATAAACTGGACTAAGGTTCAGACTGTAATACAGGGACCGAATGAACACCCTTCGGACTATTATTCTCGGTTGGTGGCGGCCATAAAAACGTGGGGTGGAATAGACCCTGAAAATCCTCACCACGAGATAATAGTAAAGGGTTTCTTTAAGGACCAAGCAACGCCAGACATAAGGAAAACTTTGAATCTCCTAGTGGGTTACGACGGGAAAACCTTTAGTGAGATATTATCAATTGCAAAATCCGTCTTTAACAATCGAGACGAAAAGAAAAGGACGGACACCAGGGCAGAGGAAGAGGCAGTGCTTGCCCTCAGTATGGAAACCCCTTGCTTCCCAGCTCCAGGGTTCCCGGCCAGGGGAGGAGGCAGGGGGCGAGGAAGAGGGGGAGAAGTGAATGCAAGCCCATCCATGCCACGACCCTGGGGCCCATCCACTGGCCTTTGTCACCTGTGTTTTCAACCAGGGCACCTAAGACGAAACTGCCCATATTTATACCCGGGGAGCCCATGGGTTGAAGCCAACTCTTACCCATTCCCCGGAGGAAATTCACCATACTCCACCTTTCCTTCGCACCCTCCTTGGGCCCAGGGTTATGAGAACCAGCAAATGGTGCCACCTTAACCCCAAGGGAATTGGCCACCCCAAGGCACCCAGGTCTCGGTGGCCCAACCAACCGCAGAGTCACACCCTCCAAATCCTTTCCGTGCCCCTCTGCCAGCTCAAACTGACCCGCAATTCGTTCAAGCCCCTCCTTCCGACTTGAGAACATAAGGAGAGCCCCAACAGGACCTTGAAGCCCTTCCCCTTTGGACTGCGCTCAATTCCCACCCCTCGTATACCCGGGGGTACAGCCCACCGTACCCCAGCATCGCACCCCAGTTCCTGTTCCTCGTACCCCAGCACCGCACCCCAGCATCGCACCCCAGTTCCTGTTCCTCGTACCCCAGCATCGCACCCCAGCATCGTACCCCAGTTCCTGATCACCGCACCCCAGCATCGCACCCCAGTTCCTGTTCGTCGCACCCCAGCATCGCACCCCAGCATCGCACCCCAGTTCCTGTCCATCGCACCCCAGTTCCTGCTTCACCATTCCCGAGTCCCCGTACATCGTTCCCACCGACCATTTTCGGACTTGCCGCTATTGACAGCTTTTGACAGCTGTTTGACAGTTCTCCACATTTTCGGACTTACCGCTTTGACAGCTTGCCTTGGTCTACCTGCTTGCCGTTTGACAGCTGTTTGACAGCTATTTGACAGCACACCCTGTCTCCTCGTTGGCCACCTTTGACAGCTCGCCAGTGTGACTACCTGCCACTTTGACAGCCGTGTGACAGCTCATCATACTCTCCGATCAGCTGGCTTTTGACAGCCCACCGTGCCTGCACCCGATGTTGGCATCCAACCATGACCGGCCCGCTCTCCCTGAGTACGACCAGCCGAGGCGCGTGGGGAAGGTGAGTACCAAGTCTCGAAGGTGTAGGTGTGGAGAAAAGGATTTGTGGTTCTGCGAACCAGATACAAATCTTATCTCCAAATGCGGGACTGATAAGGAAAATTCCAGCCGCCACCTTCCCCACCGCGCAGCCTCCTCGCGGGACTCCCGCGCTGCCAAATGCGGGACCTGGAAGCCTCTTTCTTCTCTTTGCCCCCCCCGACGATGAGCGGGTACCCCACACACACGTATAAGTCGCACAAGCACCACATAAAACCCTCGCGATGAAGGGTTCCCCAAAACCCCAAATCTGCGTTCCGAAAAGCCCCTGGAAAAGCGCTCCTGTCAAACAGCGCTCCGTACGTGCTCCATTTTCTCAATGAACGGCAAACCCACCAATCAGGAGCATGCATTCAGCTCAGCCTGCAAAATGGAACGTTCAGCTCAGCTACTATGATTCAATCATCACCTTCACGCTTGACTGAACGCTAAGTGGGTATTGACAGGCTCCCTGCTGCGAGAACAATGGAACCGAAACCAAAATGTATCCAGTTTGGGAAACTATTAATTATGAACTGCAACAATGTTGCAAGTGGACTTATTTAGACTGTGGGTGGGCAGTCTGACAGCTCAGACAGTAAAATAACATAAAAATCAATATCTCAGCAACGCATTATCCGATCTGCTTGGTTCGGGTGTCTATCTGCTCCTTATAAAATAACCTTTCTAACCCCTAGGTCCCCGCCATCCTCTGATCATCAGAAGTATATTATTTCGATACTGCATAATTTTTGGACTCTCCACTCAGTGACTTTCATAATCCCTTAAGCAGCGAGTCACGTCCTCATCCAGCTGCAAGAGGAAATGCACCCCTCCCGGTAATCCATTCAAGCACCCATCCATCAGTTACCATGGCAGCAGACATCCTCCTAGGAGTTTTCTATTGTCCTGCCACAGTGGAAACTTTCAATGTGTATTACACCCACCCTAGATCCATTTACCGGTTCCTGCCATCCTTCCTGTTATGCAAAACTTGTTTTTCCTATATGTAAATCCCACTAGAACCTCCTCTCCCTCCTCCCATTTCTGACGTTTCTGTGATGTATTTCGCTATGTATTCTGGGCAATGGCGGGAAGTTTTAAAAGTCCGGGACACCCTTTGTTCGGGGTTCGGATCCTCCTGAACCTTGTTGCGCAATAAACTCCTTTGCTTTTGCTCCAATCTCCGGCTGGTCTCCATTGCCTCCGCAGCGAACCACGGGCTTCCTCCGTAGGACCGGGAGCTGAGCCTCCTCGACCCGGTAATTTCCGTAACAGGTCCCTATTTATTTACTTGCACTTTGATGTGCTTTTGAATTGCTAGGTTGGCAGGAGCAGGGACCAAACAGCGGGAGCTCACCCCATCGCTGGGATTTGAACCACCGACCTTCTGACCGGCAAGCCCTAGGCTCTGTGGTTTAACCCACAGCGCCACCCGCGTCCCTGTTGCATGATTTACCGGTACTAACAAACAAAATCAAAACTCTAACAATGGATTGCACATATATTGGAGATAAAATGATTCAGTATCATTAATTCAACAAATCTGATTAGCTTTATTTATCCAGTGGCGCCGGCTTTCCTAAGTCTGGTAGTCATTGATACCCCCAATGCGACCTCTCGTCTCATAGCCCCCCTCCGGCAATCCCAAGGTGTATACTTTTGATTTTAATAACGATTAAACTTTTAGTTGCATTCAACCTTTTAGATAGAATGCACGGAGGGAAAGGTTTGATTTCTGGGTAAGGTTCCTGTGGGCCTGTATTTTGCAACCTTATGCTCTCTAGACCACAAACAAGAAACTCTAACCTTGTAAGTGGTACAAACGGCCATTAAGGTTGTTATTCTAAGTCTATCATGAGTGTGTAAAAACAGCTATCCTTGAAACTTCCTGGGAGATAGAAGAGGCAAGGGAAGGGAGACAGGGACAGGAATGCCAACAGCCCGACGAAGACCTGTTTGGCAGGGGAAAGGGGACAGGAGGGCAACATCCGAGACGAAATGGCCTGGGCACATTTGGAGCACTCAGGGGTGAAGATGGAACTGCGGGGTCTCAAGAAATATGATGTAGAAGCCTTTCCTTTCCTGTTTATAGGATAAGTAATGCCACATTTGCTTCTCTACAACGTGCTTGCTAAATTAATAGTTTGTAGTTAACAGAAAGTTTGCCAAGGAATTTGATGGAGTTTTTAGTAGATACCAAGTTACCTCGGAAGTTTGTCTCCTGCAACAAAAACCTGTCCATTAATTTGTGGCCTTGCTGTCTGCATTCCTTTGAAGCTTGGTCTTTTGTTTCTGTATCCTGTGTAAGCCCATTAATCAGCCTAATTGTCATACTTGTGGAAGAATGTAACAGTACAGTGGAACCCCAGGATGCGCACACCCCGGGTTGCGGACGTTTGAGTTAAGAACGCCCGCAACCCATAAGCGTTTCCGGAATGCGCGCAACCCATGCACAACCCCCGGATGCACAGAACGCTTCTGCGCACTTCGCGCATGCGCAGAAGCACTCAAATCGCGCTACTTCCTGTTTTTTCCTGTTTTTTGGGGGGGTGTTTGTGTTACGCACGCCCGTGTTACATAGCGCAATCCGGAACGGGGTACCACTGTACTGAGAATGGTTGGGAGTCATTTTTCCTGTGTCTGGTGCTCAAGGTTTGTAAATCAGCTTGGTCTGATTTATAGCCCAGAGGCCCCTGAGATTGACAGATTTATAGGTTTAGGTTTGGTTTAGGGCAGGGGTCAGTAAACTTTTTCAGCAGGGGGCCGGTCCACTGTCCCTCAGACCTTGTGGGGGGCGGGACTATATTTTGAAAAAAAATATGAATGAATTCCTATGCCCCACAAATAACTCAGAGATGCATTTTAAATAAAAGCACACATTCTGTTCATGTAAAAACACGCTGATTCCTGGACTGTCCGCGGGCCAGATTGAGAAGGCGATTGGGCTGCATCTGGCCCCCGGGCCTTAGTTTGGGGACCCCTGGTTTAGGGTTAGTCAATAAACTGGGAGATTTAGCAGGTGCTAGCTTGAGGGCTCTGCACACGCTCTAGAGTCTCATGAATATTAAAAAAAACACCCCTTGTCCTTAAACTGCTAATTTACATGAACATGGGTCGTATGTAAAGGGAGGGGGCACATACCAGGGAGTAGATATGAAATGGGCGTTTAGGGAAGTCTGTTAGCTGCAAGTTCTCCACCAACAGGCATTGTAAGGAGGAAAGGAGGGGGAGAGCGGGGGACGGAGAAGCTTTCAAGCACTGGTAGGCAAACTAAGGCCCAGGGGCTGGATGTGGCCCAATCGCCTTCTCAATGTGGCCTGCGGACAGTCCGGGAATCAGCGTGTTTTTACATGAGTAGAATGTGTCTTTTTGTTTAAAATGCATCTCTGAGTTATTTGTGGGGCATAGGAATTTGCTCACCCCCCCAAAAAAAATAGTCCGGCCCCCCACAAGGTCTGAGGGACAGTGGACCGGCCCCCTGCTGAAAAAGTATGCTGACCCCTGCTTTCCTCTGTATGGAAAGTGTTGCCCTCTGTTTTACTCAGCTGATTAAAAAGAGTATTTTCCCTGGATCTCCTGAGTCTGTTGGCTTTCACTGATCAACTGAGCCAAAGGCTGTCCTGGTCCAAATAGTGGACCCAACAGAACCAGGCGTGTTTTACTTCTCACAACCAGGTGACCTTTCCTGGTTTTTGCTGTACCTCGCACAGTCACGCCCTTGAGCTGGAACTGCTTCCCCAGCCACAGAGACGTGGCGTTCCTCGTCTCCTGCTGAAACGTCTCTCGGACCACCTCTTGGCTGGTGTTGGTCGCCGGGTCAAAGTAGCACTTGCAATCGACCACGATGGAGCCGTACCTGAGAATTGCAATGTGCAGAGGAAGAGTCAGGGACAAGAGGACATCTCAAACACAAATGACCCCAACCCCAAGAGGCAGGCAATCCCTCTGAACAACAAGGTTAATTCAGAAAAACAGCCTGATCCCACAAGGCTCTCCTGATGTTCTTATCTGTGACTTCCATCTCCCATTAGCCTCAGCTAGCATGGCCAACATGCAAGGGATGATGGGAGTTGGAGTCCCTCGACATGCAAGGGATGATGGGGGTTGGAGTCCCTCAACATGCAAAGGATGATGGGAGTTTGGAGTCCCTCAACATGCAAAGGATGATGGGAGTTTGGAGCCCCTCAACATGCAAGGGATGATGGGGGTTGGAGTCCCTCAACATGCAAAGGATGATGGGAGTTTGGAGCCCCTCAACATGCAAGGGATGATGGGGGTTGGAGTCCCTCGACATGCAAAGGATGATGGGGGTTGGAGTCCCTTGACATGCAAGGAATGATGGGAGTTGGTGTCCCTCAACATGCAAGGGATGATGGGGGTTGGAGTCCCTCGACATGCAAAGGATGATGGGGGTTGGAGTCCCTTGACATGCAAGGGATGATGGGAGTTGGTGTCCCTCAACATGCAAGGGATGATGGGGGTTGGAGTCCCTCGACATGCAAAGGATGATGGGAGTTGGAGTCCCTCAACATGCAAGGGATGATGGGAGCTGGAGTTCTTCAACATAAAGTCCAAGTCCAAAGATTCCTTATCTCTGATTCAGGTAGATGTCTCAGGAGCCTGGACAACTGCTTACACTTTCCTTTCTATCGGTACTGACCTCAGTCCAGTTACTTGGCAAATGTTGAATCCATTTCGGATGGCACTCCGGAGGAAGAGTTGATTTAACTGGAATGGGTGGAACAAACTGAAATTAGGAACTGCTGGGATTATTATTTTATTATTATTATTATTTAATTGCATTTGTCTCCTTTGAGGAGGTGGCTAATACGGTTTCCCTCCGTCTCGCTTAACCCTCGCAACAATCCTACCAGGTAGGTTGGGTTGAGAGTGAATGACTGACCCACAAGGGTACCCAGAGAGCATCATGGATTGGTGTGAATTCGAACCCTGGTCCCTGACGTCCTAATTCGACACTCTAACCACTGCACCACGCTGCCTCTCATGTTAAATCACCTGTGCCTTGCAATGTGTGAGAAAAACCACGCAGCCTCACTGTTTAACATAGAGGGTCTTTCCTAGCCCTACCTGGAGATGCTGGCGGGTGGAATCTGGGACAAAGTAGACCCCTATAACTGAGCTACGGGCCTCCTCTACAGATAATGGAAGGCGCTTGTATAGTTCAAAAAGTGAAAATCCAGACACAAAAGGCTTCCCCCCCGCAAAGCTGTTGAGTTTGTTGTTGTTGTTGTTGAGCTATTCGTAAGGAAATTCGACACGGGTTGCCATACGTATGTATGGTAAAATAAAAATAGGAACAGGAAGCGATCTCAGTGCTGCATTTTATCTGCACAGACTGCCGTGAGGGTTTCAGAATTTGGGTTTGATCCAGCTGCTGTTCTTAGGGACAGCTTTACAAAGGGTTTAGAAAAAAAACAAGCTTTGCCATTCTTCTTCCTTAAACTCCAGAATGGCAGAAGAAAGGTGCGAGGATGGTCAATTCAAAATTTAACACGGATAATGACACTATATCAATTTATATTGCAATGCACAATAGTCTATTAGATTGCATGTATATATGTATATGTATATATATATCATATTTTTTGCTCCATAAGATGCACCTGAACATAAGACGCACCTAGTTTTTAGAGGAGGAAAGCCCTGCTTTTTTGAGGATCAGCTGAAAGTGGTGCAGCTTTTTTTGCAAAGAGGAAAAGCCCCGTTTTTATGGGGTTCAACTCACAGTTCTGCAGCTTCTAATCCTACAGCCATTTCTACAGTTTCCAGACAGATAATCTAATCAGCCAGTCCCATGTCACTGGGGAAACAAACAGCCTCCCTCTGCATTCAACAAGGGAGGCCTGGGCAAGGAGGCGGGGCTGGAAAGGGAGCCTTATCTCTCTCCCCGATCACTTGCTGAACAGCTGTTCAGCGGCTTCCTTTCAACACCCCCTTCTCTCTTTGTAAAAAAAAAAGAGCACAATCTGCTTTTGGCCCCTGGGCAATTCGGCTCCAGGGACCATGTATTCGCTCCATAAGACGCACAGACATTTCCCCTTACTTTTCAGGAGGAAAAAAGTGTGTCTTTTGGAGCGAAAAATACAGTATGCTGTATATAGCTTTCTTATACACATCTTTGGTTCCCCCCCCTCACTTCTCCCCTTTCCCCCGTTTCCATCACTTTATTTCTTTACTACTGAAATTATTTCAGTATAAATATAACACATAGAAAAGGAGGACACTGAAGGAAGTGCGTGAGACCCATTCCTGAAGGCTCCTATGCCCTCTAGGGTCTGGTGAGTCCCAGCGCACGAATCCTGACCTCATGGGCGATGGCAGACTTCACGCGCTGGTATTCTGGAGAGGACGGGTCCGTGTGGGTCAAGTTCTGGTTGACAATCGTGAAGCCGAGCTCATAGCCGACCCCTTCTGCTCCTCCTCTGAGGGCTGGCGGGTATCCTGCAAGGAGTTGGAAGGAGTAGGTCGTGAACAGGTGTGTAGGTAACGGCAGGCCCTCCAGGTGTCCTAATTTTACCGCGATGGTCCTGGATTTACGGAAGCCGTCCCGGTTTCCCTCAGGACCTCCCTTCAAAGGCATGGTGTGTGAATGCAGTCGCCCTCGGAGGAGAATGAGGACTGAATTAGGCCCTCCCCAATAGGAAACGGTTTTTTGAATATTCACAAATAAATTGTAAATGGATAAGAACATTGGCAGGATTATCGTATAAATAATACTGTGTAACAGATAAATGGGTAAATTACCGGTAAATTTGGAACATGCAGAAAATATTTTTAAAAACAAATTTAAGGAACCGCAGAAAGAGAGGGAAGGAAGTTGAGTTTTGAAATGTTAAAATGGTTGTAAAATAATTGAAATGTATAAAACTGAGAATCATTAAAAAAATAATAATAATTAGGCCCTCCCTGTTCCACACCCCCCTTCAGTGTTTCAAACTCAGATCCGAGCTCTTGCTTGCCTGGATGAAGTCGAGAGAGGGCTGTTTGTGTAGAAACTAGCCTATTCTCTACAAAGCTTACATTTTATAGAATCGTAGCGTTGGAAGGGACCCCCGGGGGTCATCTAGTCCAACCTGCTGCAATGCAAGAATCTCAACTAAAGGAATCTCATTTACCATCCATTTCCCCACCCACTTTTTGCACCCGGCCCCGCCCACCCCTGGCATGCGGCCCTCGGAAGGCAGCTCAGGCCCTCAGGGTGGGAAAGGAGCAAACCCATTGGGATGAATGGGCACACAGTGATGACTGGCTTAAGCCTGTCGATTTCCACGGGTCTCGGGTTCTTCCCATCCACCCTCCGGCCCCAAACTGGCTTACCATTCACAGACAGGCTGTCCTCCTCCAGGCTGTAGTGGCCGAGCCTCGTGCCGTCCCTCGTCAGGTTGCTGATCTCCTGGTGAAGCTTCGCCTGGTCAAAGGGTGCAGGGAGGAGGTCTTCCCAGTAGGCGCAGACGGTGTCCACCGCCACGGCGTGCCTGGTTTGTGGAGCCCTAAGGAAAGGCAAATGCGCATTATAGAATCATATAAATCAGAAGGGGTCCTTCAAGAGTCATCTAGCCCACCCCCTGCAATGAAAGGGGGTCCTCCCCTCCAGAGCAGCAGAAAACAAGCTTGCTCCATCTTCCCTGCAACGGCCCTTCAGATATTTGAAGGTGGCCCTCCCAGCAGATGTCAAGGCAATAATCAACTATTTTACTCTTAAAAGACAATTCAAGGTGGCCCTGTTTAGGGAAGTTTTTAATGTTTTATGCTGTATTGTTTTAAATATTGGTTGAAAGCCCAGGTGGGCGGGGTATAAATAATAATAATAATAATAATAATAATAATAATAATAATAATAATAATAATAATAATAATAATGTATTTATACCCCCAAAACTGAGAATTTGGAAGGTGTGCAGAGGAGGGCAATCAAGGGTCTAGAAATGAAGCCTTATGAGGAACGGTTGAAGGAACTGTTTAGCATGGAAAATAGGGAACTGACAGCCATTATTATTATTATTATTATTATTATTATTATTATTATTTATACCCCACCCATCTGGGCTTTCACCCAATAGATATTGAGAATTTGGAAGGTGTGCAGAGGAGGGCAATCAAGGGTCTAGAAATGAAGCCTTATGAGGAACGGTTGAAGGAACTGTTTAGCATGGAAAATAGGGAACTGACAGCCATTATTATTATTATTATTATTATTATTATTATTATTTATACCCCGCCCATCTGGGCTTTCACCCAATAGATATTGAGAATTTGGAAGGTGTGCAGAGGAGGGCAATCAAGGGTCTAGAAATGAAGCCTTATGAGGAACGGTTGAAGGAACTGTTTAGCATGGAAAATAGGGAACTGACAGCAATTATTATTATTATTATTATTATTATTATTATTATTATTTATACCCCGCCCATCTGGGCTTTCACCCAATAGATATTGAGAATTTGGAAGGTGTGCAGAGGAGGGCAATCAAGGGTCTAGAAATGAAGCCTTATGAGGAACGGTTGAAGGAACCGTTTAGCATGGAAAATAGGAAACTGACAGCAATTATTATTATTATTATTATTATTATTATTATTATTATTATTATTATTATTATTGCTGTCAGTTCCCTATTTTCCATGCTAAATGGTTCCTTCAACCGTTCCTCATAAGGCTTGATTTCTAGAACCTTGATCGCCCTCCTCTGCACACCTTCCAAATTCTCAATATCTATTGGGTGGGTGGGGCTCAAAATGGGTATATGGAACACCCACGTTCAACAGCAGTCTACCTTGGGGACCTGCCAGGGGAATTGGTTGGAATTGGAAAGCCCGGCTGTTGTCCACCCTCTCAGCTGCCCCCAGCCCCCCAGCCCCTTACCGAAATCTCTCCACTTGGCAGTTCGCAAATGCCGGGCCAACGTGTGTTTTCTTGAGAAGGGGCTCCATCTGGGGTGGGGAAAGAAAAGAAAAATATTGGCAGAGGTCCGTCACATGAAAGCTTTGCCTGAAAGGCAGAATGATCTGCAGGGCTGGCACTGTTGACGGCGCCATCTAATGAGTTATTCGCTAAAGAAGAAGAAGAAGATGATTCTGCATTTGTAAAAAAAAAAAAATATCAATCTTTCAGCACATGGTGGAACCTAAACTTTGGAACTTCCTGCCTCTTGACACCTTCCCTGTACTCTTTCCCGCACTTGAGAGCCAGTGTGGTGGTGTGGTTAAGAGCGGTAGACTCATAATCTGGGGAACCGGGTTCGTGTCTCCACTCCTCCGCATGCAGCTGCTGGGTGACCTTGGGCTAGTCACACTTCTCTGAAGTCTCTGAGCCCCACTCACCTCACAGAGTGTTTGTTGTGGGGGAGGAAGGGAAAGGAGAATGTTAGCCGCTTTGAGACTCCTTCGGGTAGTGATAAAGCGGGATATCAAATCCAAACTCTTCTTCTCTTCTTCTTCTTGCTAAAGACCTTTTTTTTATTAGACTCAGAAATTTAGAATGCTGATGTGTTTTTAGGTTGTTGCTGGTTTTGATTGTTATTATTTTTCTGAATGTTTTAAATGGTTTTTACTAATACTTTTACTAATACTCTTACTGTTTTATTCTTTTTGTAAAGCGCTTTGAGGATCAAGCAGTATATAGGTTTTTTTTGCAAAATAAATAAATGCACACAAGAGATAGGAAGGGGGCTAATAAAGGTTTCTCAAGAGGGAACAGGCATCAAGAGTTGGCCCAGTGAGGCATTACCCAAGGACTCACAACTAACAGTGGGGTCCAGTGGCAAGAGCCCCTTTTAGCAACCCAGGCCCATTTGCCACTTACTTATTTATTTTATAAAATCTGTGCAATGCTTGGTTTCACAAAAGCAAAACAACGGCCTCAAAGCTGATTACATAAAGGGGTAAAGCAATAAAAATATACACAAGAAAAAAGAACAGCCATAATTTAAGACATTCAAGGAATTAAAATGCTGGTAACAATAGGCTAAAAATAGATAATGCAGAATGAACTTCTGGAACCAAAGTGCTTTTTTTGGTGCAGCCTGAGCACAAAAAGTTTTAAAACTAGCTCAAGTTGAACTAGCCAGATGTTTAGCTGAGAATCAATCAGTCAGTCCATCAATTGGACTTTAGAGTCATCTTGCCCCAAAATGGCAACTAGACATTCCGTTTTGGCAACGACAACCTTGGTTTAAGGAACCGTGTGGCGTCTAGGTTATATATCGGAGTTTCTAGCACTGGAGGCAGTCTTCAAGGGCAAGCCCCACATCTAATGCAAGGCAGTAGTCTAACCAGGAAGTCTCCAGGACTGGGCTAATTGTGCTGCAGGTGGCGCACACAAGTGGGGTATGAAACGTACGTAGAAGTTCAGGGCTTTCTCCGTGGCGTTGAACTTGCGAGAACCAGGGGTCCCCATGTCATTCGTGTACGGGAGGCTGGACAAGGTGTAGTTGACCGTGAAATTCCGCAAAGTTGGTATCTTGGCAGGGGTCGCTGCGGGGAGATCTGAGGGAGGAGAAACAATGTGAATTTCAAGGCGGGCGTCGTTTCAGTCGGAGAGTTTTCCGTTCGTGTGGCACTTTGGAATACTTACACGGAACGCTACGCAGGTCGCTGTAACCTGGAAAGGAAAGAAACAGACACCCTCGTAAAGAAACAAGATGGAGAAAGTGTAAAGAAAACGGTCTTCCTGCTCAAGAATCCCTCTGTGTTAAAAAATAAAGGCTTCCAAGCAGAGGCTCCTTCGTCACTAACTGCAGATGAGCTCGTGTCTCCATGTAGAATTGTGGTTCCCCCCGCAGAATTAATACTTAATATTAATATCCTTTATATCTGGATGGTGCAGTAAGAAATCACCCTCTGTGTGTTCCAAAAAACAGTTACAGAAGACATTGTTCACTGCATTACCCAGCCTCCTCTGTTCAAAGATCCCTGTGAAATATCGGATGAGGAAAATTATGGACTCCTGGGGGTTCATTTGCCTCGGCTGCCAAATGGGTGGCTCCACTCAGAAGGCCTTTTTGTTATGGTTAGGGCTTATAGCTAAACAAATAAACTTGCTGCTCCTGCCCTTCATGAGGACTAGCAGCCATGCTATCTAAAAAAAAACCCCAAATATGTATTCAGGATCCGTCTTGGAGCCTGCTGATTGGGGAAGTCTGTTGTGTGTGAAGCCAGGTGTCCTCTCTCTGCTGACCCAGAAGCCTCTTGACCTGCAGCCGCCAGCCTGGAGGTGGTTGGGGGATGGATGGTGGCCAATGGATTGAGGTTGAATCCTGGGGGGGGGACAAGGGGTTTGGCAGGTGTGGGGGAATCCCTGGTCCTTCGTGGGGTAACTGTGACCCTAAAGGACCAGGTGTGCAGCCTGGGGGTCATTTTGGACTCACAGTTGTCTATGGAGGCACAGGTCAATTCTGTGTCCAAGGCGGCTATCTACAGCTCCATCTCAGACCCTCCCTGCCTGCACACTGTCTCACTAGGGTGGTCCATGCTCTGGTTATCTCCTGCTTAGACTACTGCAATGCGCTCTCCATGGGGCTACCTTTGAAGGTACAACTAATGCAGAATGTGGCAGCTAGACTGGTGACTGGGAGTGGCCGCCGAGACCACATAACACCGGTCCTGAAAGACCTACTTTGGCTCCCAGTACATTTCTGAGCACAATTCAAAGTGTTGGTGCTGACCTTGAAAGCCCTAAATGGCCTCAGCCCAGTATACCTGAAGGAGCGTCTCCACTCCCATCATTCAGCCTGGACACTGAGGTCCAGCTCTGAGGGCCTTCTGGCAGTTCCCTCACTGCGAGAAGTGAAATTATGGGGAACCAGGCATAGGACCTTCTCGGTGATGGCACCCTCCCTGTGGAATGCCCTCCCATAAGATGTCAGGGAGATAAAGAGCTACACAACTTTCAGAAAACATCTGAAGGCAGTCCTGTATCATGGAGTTTTTAATGTTTGATGCTTCATTGTGTTTTCATATCTGTTGAAAGCCTCCCAGAGTGGCTGGAGCAACCCACCCAGACGGGTGGGCTATAAATATTATTATTATTATTATTATTATTATTATTATTATTATTATTATTATTATTATTATTAATGTACCATTGACGTAGAGGCTGTCCTTGTCTAGAGTGTAGGGCCCCATCTTGGTGGAGCCATTGGTCTTATTTATCAGCTCCCGGTACACCTTCACCCGGTCGAATTGTGACGCCATCATATCTCGCTGGTAGCTGCAGACTGTGTCCACCGCAGTTGCCGTCCCACCATCCGAAGACCTGCAAGATCGAAGGCGCAACGGTCAGTCCCTAAGCAGGCAGGGGTTGAGCGCTTTGCCGGCCCGGGGGCTGCATTGCAGGGGCTGCGTGCCGGAAGCGGAAATGGGCAGGGCAATTGTTGTACCGCTGGCTAGCCACTACCCACAGTCACAGAATCCTCTGCAGGCAAGTAAAGGGCATATCTCTAGCCTGGCGAAAATCAGTCAGCTGGGGTGAGAAGCGAGGGGTGTGGCCTGGGGAGAGGGGTGTGGCCTAGAGAGAGGGGATGTGGCCTGGGGAGAGGGGTGTGGCCTGGGGAGAGGGGTGTGACCTAGAGAGAGGGGATGTGGCCTAGAGAGAAGGGGTGTGGCCTGGGGAGAGGGGTGTGGCCTAGAGAGAGGGGATGTGGCCTGGGGAGAGGAGATGTGGCCTAGAGAGAAGGGGTGTGGCCTGGGGAGAGGGGTGTGGCCTAGAGAGAGGATGTGTGGCCTAGGGAGATGGGTGTGGCCTGGGGAGAAGGGATGTGGCCTGGGGAGAGGGGGTGACCTGGGGAGAGGGGGTGTGGCCTGGGGAGAGTTCCCAAGGGCCAGATAGCAAAAGATCTGGAGGGCCAGGCCTGTGGTTCTCAAATGCTACCATTGATTTCTTTATATTCTTTTTCCTTTTACTTTATTTCATTTTCTTTTTGTAAAGTGTTTTGGTGCAGCACCCTTTTCTCTGGCTGAACAGGAATTTCTTTTCCTGCATCACAGGGGGTTGGGCTGATGACCCTTGGGGTCCCTTCCAACTCTGCAATTATTGTCCCCCCCCCCCCAGTTTATCTTTAGTAATTTGTATTGCTTTTCAAAAAAATTAACAAATTCATGTCAAATTAATCTGAATTGAATATTTAAAAGTTGCTGTCCCAACCTTCCTTCATGTGTGCCCTTGTTCGTCCTATCTTGCTGCATTATAAAACATATTTTAATCTGCTTGTCACTTTATTATTTTTAAAAAATATCATTTTAACATTATTATTTTTTAAGTCTTCATCTCATCATTTTCCATTGTGTATATTTCAATCCCTGCCCTTCCTTTTATTAACATATATATATATATACACACATATATATATAAACATATATATATGTATGTGTGTGTGTGTATTGTCTTTCTCCTCTGTTTCCTTTCTCCCTTTGTCTTCCTCTCTTTTCTTTTGATATTCCTCTCTCTTTCTTTTTTATGATTTAATCTGTTCTAGATGTAGTTTTTACTGTATTGCGAAAACTTTAATAAACATTTCTGGGGGGGAAACAACAACAACCCTATAACATATTTTCCAAACAAAGCAGAATTACTCTCTGCTTTGCTAAACCAACTCAACAATTCTATGATTCTCGGCTAAAGGCCGCAGGACACTGGTGCTGAAATTCATTGGAATGGAAATACTGGTTAACGGCAACATTCGGGTTCAAATCAATAATAGCCACTGCACTTATTTAATTCTCCATGAGAACATGGAAGGTTCCGGAATGTCGAGACGTCTTACCGTAGAGCCGTAACGTTGCATCTGGAAAAGGCGTCTCCAATGCTGCTTTTCTTCAGCATCTGGCCCAGCTAAGGGCAGAAAAGAATCTCATATTAGCCCGACTCACACTCTGGATAAGGAATGATTAAATTCTGACTCCGGGTTGTCTGGAATCCAGCCTGGCCCTTTGGTCCAGGTTTGGGAAAGACTGCATCACACGCTTATCGGGGAATAGAGCAGAACCTACTCAGGAGGTGGTGGGCTCTTCTTCCTCAGAGGATTTTAAGCATATGTTGGATGGCCGTCTGTCAAGGATGCTTAAGCTGAGATTCCTGCATTGCAGGGGGTTGGACTAGATGACCCTTGGGGGTCCCTTCCAACTCTTTGAATATATGATTCTATGACTAAACCAACATGGGATTGCATTGTACATTACGTCGGGCCAGTGACCTTAGGGCCTGGCCTACTTCACAAGGTTGTTGTGAGGGGGGATTAGGGGTTGGTGACCTCAAGTTCATTGGAGGAAGCGCAGGTGTGTTTTTAAAATGTTGCTATTATTGTTGTTGAGATAATAAATTAACAATAACAATAATAGATTAATGATTATTATGAGTACATTAATGGTGGGAGTACTAATACTGGAACAGGCAGCTTAAAATGATATTAAGAATGCTTAATAATAATTATATATTCCATAATAATTAACAGATTATTGGGCAGTAACCAATGTTGGCTCTATTCAGGGCAGCCCCACTGAAGCTAATATCCATTGACAAGCTTGGGCCCATTAATTTCAATCAGTCTACTCTTAGAACTTAGATGGAGCCAACCCATGGTTAATTACCAATAATAATTATTACTCTTGCTGCTGGTAGGAACGTGAGGCATAATCTGTCAGCGCATACGTATTCCATCTCATCTATGCATTAATTGATTCCCCTCCCCTGCAAAAAATCAAAATGCTCACACTGGAAATTTTTGGAAGGGCGAAAGCCGGTGGATTATGACCAGTGCATGATAGCTCAGCTGGTTGGAGCATGGTGTTGGTAACACCAAGGTTGCATGTTCAATCCCCATATGGGACACCTGCACATTGCAGGGGGGGGAGACTAGATGACTCTTAGGGTCCCTTCCAGCCCTACAATTTTATGATTCTATGACTATCTGCTCAGAAGTAAGTCCGGTTGAATTCAATGGGCCTTCTTCCCATGGAAGTGGGGAAAGAACAGCAATCTTTGCTCCTCATTTGCAGGACATGCCAGACCACACAAGACTTTGCAAGGACCAGATCTCTCATCCAGACCTACTGATATCCTGTGCCCATGAAGTACAGGAACACCCAGACTCACCAAAGTGGTTACAACTCTCTGTGTGGAAGTGAAAGCTTTCGAACTCGGATCCCCCATCTCCGCCTTGTATCTGAGGTTGGTCAGAGTGAGGTTGACCGTGAAGCGTTCAGTGGCTGGAGGGTGGCGAGGAGTTGGGACAAAGCCTGCATAACGGAGAAGAAGAAGAAGCCATTATTGACGTAGATGTCTGTCTCCTCAAGAATATTGCTGCCTCCAAGAGCTGAGCAGAAACAGTTTTTTCACGTTGCACCATCATGATCATCACCATCTCTGAAATGCCATAAGCCTGGGCCGCGTGTCTGGAGGTCTCACTGAGGGAGTCCAAAGGAAAGCAGAGCAAGACGCTTGGCACCAGTTTGACTGCAGGAGTTGCTGGAAGCAGGCTGAAAAGGTACCATCCAACCGCCTTAGGGACTCCACTCTGGATTTGTGTAGGGGCCCCCAGATGTCCCGCAAGACAGCAGGTAAGGTCACGAGCAGTGGCGTGGTGTGAGGGTCACATGGGTGGCTGCCCCGAGGCCAAGATACATGGCAAAGCAGAAGCTAAGATGTTCTGCCAACAACTGACAGCCCTATGCAGTGGCGTAGCATGCCCCCCCCCCCAAGGTGGTTACCCCGGGCGCAAAATTGTTAGGGGCGCAAAATTTCAACACCTGGTGCTGCCTCAATACAGCTGCACACTTCTGTCGCTGGGCTTCATTGAAAACGCTTTCTCCATGCAAATCAGGAAGTGACCTCTCCATACTTTTCTTACGTCTGTGGCTGCAATCTCCTGGGTGATGCTTGAATGCCCTGGGCACTGGCAACCCACACTACGCCACTGGCCACAAGGACTAGAATTGTGCTTTATTTAAATTTAATAGCATTGTGTTTGATCTCCAGCATCTCCAGGGCAGGTATGGGAAAGGCCCTTGAGTCTGAAACCCTGGAAAGCTGCTGCCAGTCAGTGCAGATGATATTGAGCTAGGTGGGCATGGTTTGACTCTGCATAGGGCATTTTTCTATGTTCAGTTGGGATGTGGTTGAGCTGTTGCAGTTCTGTGAATAGCACACTTACCGGGTTGGCGAGATGGTTCATGATAACCTGTTGAAGGAGGGAAGACTTTTTAGAATGCGGCAGAGAGCAGGTGGCGGCGTTGCGGGCGTCACAACCTGAGCACGCATGCAGGGGCTGATACACAGCCCCTGCGTGATTGGCAGGATTCCCGCCGCTTCTCCCTGAAGGCCGACCAATCCGGTCGGCTGAGGGGAGTGGCTAGCAGCCCTTTAACTAGGAGATGGCGGGAATCCTTCCCCCTCTCCTTCGCTGCCCCCTGCTGCATCGGTTCGCCCGCCCGCCCACCTTTTAGGTTAGCTATTGACCTTGCTATGGACTTCGGTTGGTCGCCCCAGTTGGCTGGGGGGACCTGGTAGGACTTTTTCCCATTTGGGCTAGCCAAATCGGGGTTTTTCGCCTACCTCGTAGCAATTCGTCACAACTTTTGGTTTGGCGGTTAGGCATTGGATAACATCAATAGAGGTAAAAAGGGGAGGTAGTGCCATCACCTGCCCCTCATTGGAAGGGTATTCCGTTAAAGGTTTCCGGGGGCGTGGCCCTGTCCGAAGCCTAGGGAGGTTAGGACCTAAGGCACGCCCCAACGGTGATCACAGGGGCAGTTCCACTTGATAAGCATCAGTGGGGCTACCCTTGGTGGTTAACCCTTCACGGACCTCCAACACCCGGGTTGGGGTCAGATATAGTGGTTGGGATCCAATGCCTAAGCCAATACCGCCCAACATCCGTAACCAATAAAGTTGTGGCCTTTACGCCCATTAATTCGATACAATGTCTCATGTGTCATTATTCATTCGGGAGGGAGGGACATTGCCACGCAATGTCCCACCCAGGCTAAAGAAATCAGGACAGAGGACAATGTTCTAACACATGTAACCATACAGTGCCAGTAAATCACAGCAACGCAAGCTGAATTTAAAGAGTAAGCAACTATTTTGGAACATGTTGAAATATTGCTTTGAATATTATGTAATATTGCATTTATATTTGAGGAAGTAAATCTCTGGGCTTATGGGATATCAATCATTGCAGAAATATTCTGGCCTCTGTGTCATGTTCAGAGGACTCTCAGGAGACCAGAGATCTCTCCCCCAGGCATTTGGAATAAAGAGAAGCTTCAGCTGAGAAACAAGAGTTGTCCTGTGGTTTGATTTCCACAAGAACACCTCCACATGCTTCAACCATAACAGCAAGCTTCCTCTCCTCACCATTCACAAGGAGGCTGTCCTGGTCCAGGTCGTAGGGCCCCATCTTGTTGAAGTCCTTTGTCTTGTTGACAATCTCCCGATATACCTGCGTCCGGTCAAAAGGGGATGCCATCAAGTCTCTCTGGTAACTGCAGACGCTGTCCACACCAGTGTTCTTCCCGTCATCTATGGATCTGGGAATGGAAAGGTTAAAAACTTTAAAACTCTTCCTAGGTGGGATCTCTTCCTCCTCCTTCCATTTCAACACTTTTGGCCCTAAATTAGATGTCCCAGGAAAGGACCAGTGGTTCTGGTAAGGAGCAGGGACTTTGCTGGAGTGGCACCTCCAAGAGGACAAGGCAGGTCAGATGTTTCAGCACCACGGAGAGCTCCCTGTCAGCCACTTGCCCTGCCGGATATTAGATGTGTATTGAGGTCTTTAAAAATTAGTATTAGCACTAATATTAGTTGCTCTTTTGCCAGGGCAACTCAAAGCGACTTACTATATATAAAAATCTGTTACTGATTTTAGACCCAGTAAAGTAAATAAAGGTATAAATGGACAAATATTGCATAGTTATTGTTATTGTTTTGCTACTTAGTTTTTAATTATTTTCTTGCTTTTATTCTGTATTTTTTTCTGTGAACCACTCTGAGATCTTACGATGCAGCGTGGCAGTATTACAACAGGTCAAAAGCAGCATACAGTTGAACATCATCATTAAATTTATTATTCCAAAGCATTACCAAAAAACCTTCCATTCTTCCATGAACCTATTAGGCTGGTTTTGTAAACCATTACTAATGTAGACCAGATTTTTTTCAAACCATTCACATACCCAAACTTTCAACAGTGTTGGTGCTGACCTTTTAAGCCATAAACGGCCTCAGCCCAGTACAGTGGTAATAATAATAATAATAATAATAATAATAATAATAATAATAATAATAATAATTTATTTGTACCCCGCCCATCTGGCTGGGTCTCCCCAGCCACTCTGGTACCTCTGGTTATGTACTTAATTCGTTCCGGAGGTCTGTTCTTAACCTGAAACTGTTCTTAACCTGAAGCACCACTTTAGCTAATGGGGCCTCCTGCTGACGCTGCTCCGCCAGAGCACAATTTCTGTTCTTATCCTGAAGCAAAGTTCTTAACCTGAAGCGTTATTTCTGGGTTAGCGGAGTCTGTAACCTGAAGCGTCTGTAACCCGAGGCACCAGGGGCGTCTCCACCCCTGTCGCTCAGCCTGGACCCTGAGGTCCTCCTCCGAGGGTCTTCTGGTGGTTCTCTCCCTGTGAGAAGTGAGGTTGCAAGGAACCAGGCAGAGGGCCTTCTCGGCAGATGTCAAGGAAATAAACATCTATCTGACTTTTAGAAGACATCTGAAGGCAGCCCTGTTTAAGGAAGTTTTTAATGGCTGATGTTTTATTGTTTGTTTGTTTTTTGATATTTTGTTGAAAGCCACCTAGAGTGGCTGGGGAAACCCAGCCAGATGTGTGGGGGGTATGTATGTATGTATGTATAAATAAATAAATAAATAAATAATCTTGTCAACAAACCTCCCCCCCCCCTTTAAAGAAAGGGCTGTGCTGTTTTTATTCCCTCCCATCACAGGTCAGGGAAATAAACAACTACCTGACATTCAGAAAAAACCTGAAGGCAGCCCTTTTTAGGGAAGTTTTTAATGTTTGATATTTTTGTATTTGATTTCTGTTGGAAGCCGCCCAGAGTGGCTGGGGAAATCCAGCCAGATGGGCGGGGTACAAATAATAAATATTAATATTATTATTATTATCTGTATTTTAAGAGATTTGCTTTTATATTATCTTAATTCTACAGTGGTGTCCCGCTAGACGAATGCCTCGCTAGACGAAAAACTCGCTAGACGAAGGCATTCGCCTAGCGGAAGGCTGCCCCGCTAGACGAAAAAGTCTATGGGGCTGCCTCGCAAGATGAAAAATTTTCGTCTTTTTTTTTTTTTTCGTTTAGCGGAGCGCGGCTGTCATTGCCGCTTCGCTAGACGAAAAACCCGCTAGACGAAAATTTTCGCAGGACTAATTATTTTCGTCTAGCGGGGCACCACTGTATTAGAGTTTGATTACTTTTTAAAACCATTATCTTTTATATGTTTTTAGATTTTCGTATTTGAACTGTGGCCATTTTAATTTGTGCAAGCTGCCTTGAGTCCCCAACTGGGGGGGGGGGAAAGGGTGGCATACAGCAGTTAGCATTTTTATGCTCCCTCCCTTTCTGTCCATCTCCTGGCTCAGAGGAGAGAGAGAGGGGGGGAGGAGCTTCCTTGGTAACTTCTTAACTGTCAGTTCTGAGGAGAGTATTCTGAGGTAAAATGTGTTCTCATCTCTGCTAGGTGACTGAAACTCACACAGTCTGTATAGTCTGTATATATCTACAGGTTTAGCTTATAAATAAAAGAAGGATTACTTCAAAACCTCTGGAGCTGAACTTCATCTGTTTATTGGTGCTCACAGCTAGCAGTTGTGAGTCCGGATATATGGATAAACCCATCAACAACAACCACAACCACAACCACAACCACAACAACATTTCTTTGAAATGTGAATGACTTTTTCGAACAGCTCCTTTTCCAGTTTCCACTCCCCTGCCCTTCGAAAGGGGATGTTTACGCATTAATGGTAATAATATTTGTTCTTATCCCTAAACGTTTTTGGCCCGTAATTTCATAAATTACATTTTCTTCCACCTGCCAGATTGCTACATCTACATCTTCCCAATTTTTGTGTCCTCTGGTTGTTGTTGTTTTTTTCTTTTTTGTCTTTTAAAGTTATGTTTGGTAGGTAGGTAGGTTTATTTTGGCCATGTGGCCCATATCACATCGCAAAACACATTCATCATAATACACACAGAGTAAAACAATTTAACAAATTTAAATAAATTACATTTTCTTCCACCTTCCAAAATGTAATTTACATAAATTTCATTTTCTTCCACCTGCCAGATTGCTACATCTACCGTATTTTTTGCTCCATAAGACGCACTTTTTTCCTCCTAAAAAGTAAGGGGAAATGCCTGTGCGTCTTATGGAGCGAATGGTGGTCCCTGGAGCTGAATTGCCCAGGGGCCAAAAGAGGATCATGCTTTTTATTTTACAAAGAGAAAAGGGAGTGTTGAAAGGACCCCGCTCAGCAGCTGATCAGCAAGAGATCGGGAGAGAGATAAGAGTCCCGGCTCCCTTTCAGCCCCGCCCTCCTTTGTTGAATGTGCTGCAGAGGGAGGTTGTTTGTTTCCCCAGGACATGTGACTGGCTGATTAGATTATCTGTTGGAAACTGTAGAAATGGCTCCCTTTCCTTAAGATTTTTCAGAAATGTGAGTTAAACCTCATAAAAATGGGGCTTTTCCTCTTTGCTTTTCCCCCTTTGCAAAAGGAGCTTTGCTTTTCCCCCTTTGCAAAAAAAGCTGCAAAACCTAGCTGATCCTCGGGGAAAAAAACCCAGGGCTTTTCCCTTTGCAAAAAAAGCTGCAAAACTTTTAGCTGATCCTAAAAAAAGCCTTTTGCCTTTGCAAAAACAGCTGCAAAACTTTTAGCTGATCCTCAAAAAAGCCAGGGCTTTTCCCTTTGCAAAAAAGCTGCAAAACTTTTAGCTGATCCTCAAAAACAAAACAAAACACAAAAAAGGGCTTTTAGAGGAGGAAAACCAGAAAAATATTTTTTTTCCTTGTTTCCTCCTCTAAAAATGAGGTGCGCCCTATGGTCCGGAGCGTCCTATGGAGCGAAAAATACGGTACATCTTCCCTATTTTTGTGTCCTCTGGTTGTTGTTTTTTGTTTGTCTTTTAAAGTTATGTATGATATCCTCACGTTTTAACTACAGTCATACCTCTTGTTGCGTCTGCTCCGGGTTGCGTTTTTGCAGGTTGCAGTCAAGCTTTGTGACATAGGCGGCGCTTGTTATTTTGCACCTCTTACTTGCCTGGTAAAATTTCAAAGACCACCTTTAGAATAATAATGAAAAAGCCCCCATCCCACATCTGTACCTGAACTCTGAAACTCTGCATCCCATGAGCGCAGGTCCAACGCTGCCTGTCCGCACTGCTCGACCCATCTAGGCACAAAGGAAGGTGCTGTCATTTATTTATTCCTGCCCTTCGAAAGCAGAAGGTGTGCTCTCCGGGAGGGCTTACCAGTGCTGACAGGGCCTTCTCCGTCGCGTTGAACGCCTTCGACTGGGGAGTGCCCATCTCTGGCTTGTAGATGAGGTTCGTCACGGTGTAGTTCATCGTAAAGTGATCCACTGCCGTTGGAGGTCGAGGAGTGGAGGGTGGGGCAGCTGTAAGGGAGATAATCTGAGTTCACAGCCTTGCCCCATGTATGCCGCCAACCCCGACCTCACCAGTCTGCATTAGCGGCACATAATACTCCTTCTACACTTGGAAGAAATCCATCTTTGAGTGTGGCAGAAGCTACCCTTTGGAACTCCCTGCCTCTTGACATCAGGCGGACGCCTTTCCTGTACTCTTTCTGGCTCCAGCCAAAAACATTTTTTTGTTTACGCAAGCCTATCCAGACTTGACCCTCCAGATGTTGCAGGACTACCACTCCCATCATCCCTGACCGTTGGCCATGCTGGCTGAAGCTGATGAGGTTTGGAGTTCAACAGGAGGTAGTCACAGCCTCACTATCCTATCCTACTGCCTCAGACATCCCCGAACAGTGCACTGGCCTTCTCTTCTCCAGATCCTCCCACCAAAAGGTGGTCATCCAAGGGGTCTGATCCCTCTGGTCTGGTTCATTGGGCCCTGGAACTGCTGCCCTCCCTTTAAAAAACCTCTGTAATAAATGTCCTGGTATTTTCCCCATTAATCCCTCTCAAACTAAGACATTACACAGTCTTCTATAAAAGCATAAAAACGTTTACTCACAAGAAATCATCTGTTCACCGTTGGATCCCAGACGGCAGACTTAAACTTAGTAAAAGTTACATTTACTCAGGAGACTGTTCCATAAGGGAAAACAGAAATCCTAGCAGTCTTGCTTCTTTGAGAGTGTGGTCCAAAAGAGGAAGATGGAGTGTGTCCCCTGTGGTTTTGTGTTAACCTGCCCAGGTGAGACCACACCCATCTCCAGTTACACAGAGGAAGTCTATCCCAGCCCAGGAGAAACAGCAAGTTCTGACTGGCTGGCCTAGAGTTCCCCTTCTATGTCCACTCTAGCAAGGTTGTGTTTGACTGCTCCTGTGCTTTACATCCCATATATACCTCATTTACATGGGCTTTGTAAGGATTCTACAGCCTTTCACAGTTATACTTACTTGGTTCCAGAGGGACTTCATTATATCCTGGGGAGAAAGAGAAGAGGTGACAGTTTGTGGAGAGAAAAAGAAGACATGGCAGCATTTTTCTCTAAGGCAAAACCGGCAGGTAAATAGGCAAGATTCTCCCTCCCCTCCGTCCTGCAGCTCTCCATCTTGGGATTGGTGCCTCCTTGTATTTTTGTCCTTCCCTTAATAAAGAAACTAAATGCGCGATAGACTCATGTCTTCCTCTCTGACCTGATCTTCCTGTGAGCCCCTTGACACCCCAATGGGAAGGCCACTCAAAAGCATGGCACCTGAGTCAATCTATAGCACAACGAGCACATGCCCCAAAACTGCTTTGCTACCGTTGACATGGAGACTGTATCTCTTCAAGTCGTAGGGCCCCATCTTGCTGAAGCTCCTTGTCCGGTTAACGATTTCGTGATACACAATCATTCGGTCGAACACCGGTGCAGCAGAGCTGTTCCGGTAAGAACAGACGGCATCCATCCCGGTTTCGTCCCCGTTTTGCACCGGTCTGGAAGGCAAGAGAAAGGATTTGAGCAGCAGCCTTTGGAACTGGCCAAAGTGTTGGGTCCGAGAGGAATGAAGCTGCTGGTGTCGGGGGAAGAGATGATCAAAGCTGAAATGTCTACAAATAATAGGAAGGCTGACCTCAGAGTTGACACTTTGCATCCCATAAACGCCGTGCCGATACTGCTACTGCGGAGGATTCTTCCAAACTGAAAAAGAAAGGATCCGTTGAATATTATTATTTTGAATCCAATATTCTGAGTGAGTAAATCTCATTTGTACCTTTTACAAGAGTGTGTGATTGTTATTTTAAGGGGGAAATACAAGGAGAATCCAGTCTGCCTTAAAGCATCCTGAATTAAGGCTAAAATTAGCTGATCTAAGCTTCCCTTTCAAGCTGCTGAGCTCACAGACATGAGGAAGGAAAGATAATATCTAATAAATTTATCCTCTCCTAGCATCAAGTCACATCCCAACAGTTACAACCTACTTAATAGCCAGTTTATGGACCAAAGTTTACATCTAAAAGGTCCTAGCCTGCCAGTGGAGGTCAAACTACCAGGGAACACCACCACAGCACCCCAAACAATCAATGCCAACTGGAACCAGTCTTACCAGGGTGGTGAGTGCTCTCTCTGTGGAGTTGAACGCCTTCGAATTGGGAGTTCCCATCTCCGGCTTGTATCTGAGGTTGGTTATGGTGCAGTTCACAGTGAATCGTTCAACTGCCAGGGTTGGGGTTTGTGCTTTGGTTGGTACTGGGGGCGAAACAGCTGGAAAGGAAAACAGCTATAAATCAGTGCTCTTCCATTGAAGCTCTGCAAGAGACCCAACACGCTCTGGCTCCCCTTCCCCTCTCCCCATGTTCCGAACAGACTCAAAGTTAGGATCTGATTGTGGGACTTACTTGGTTTGAGAGGTTGCTCATTGTAGCCTAGGCAAAAAGGAAAGGTAAGAGCAATTAGCATGAAAGTCAAGGGGGAGAAAGGAATATTACGATGATCCCTGGTTACAATATGCAGTCACCTGTGGGAACACACACACCAAACCCCCTCCATATCTATAAGGAAAGTACAATAAATGTTGTGTGAAAAAGGATTCCCATCGCAGCAGAGAATACTGCTCCCGTGCTGTGCTGGAACATTGCAATAATGCAAGCACGCCCACAGATATTCAATGCATGTGAAATGCATAAAAGCTATTTGGCCACTGTTCTTTCATTTCATTTTTTTCATTTCACTTTAATTTGGCTAGCATTATTTTATTTTTTTATTATTTGTTGAATTTATATACTGCCTGAAGGTCTCAGGGTGGTTCGCAGAACAAAATCAAAATATAAAACTACAAAGTACACAATCATACATATCTACCATTGACGTAGAGGCTGTATCTTTCCACCTCATAGGGCCCCATCTTCCTGAAGTTGTCCGTCCGGTTGACGATTTCATGGTATACCTTCATTCGGTCGAAGACGGGGGTGGTGGAGTCATTGCGGTATGTGCAGACGGCGTCCATTCCAGTTTCATCCCCGTCTCTCACTGGTCTGAGAGGAGAGGGAGAAGGAAAGAGAGGGTTTAGCAGAAATATTGGGGTGTGTGGGTCAAGACAAAGGAGTATTGAATTGTTAGGATCAGAAGGGCACAGGATGGTACTAGTCCTCATGTTTTTGAACAATGGCTGGTTTAACTAGGAACCCAGGGAACTGACTTATAGCAACTGGTCCATCAAGCTCAATATTGTCCACACTGATTGGCAGCACCTCTCCAGCAGCCTTCCCTACCAGAGGTGCTGGGGACTGAGTCTGGGGGCCTACTGCTTGCATAGCGGACGCTCAGCAACCAGGTTATGGTCTTTCCCCTAAATGTAGTACAAGATTCTAGTCCTCATGGTCCAGAATAAAGGGCTAGGTTAAACAGGAGCTCAGGAAGCTGCCCCATACTGAGTCAGATCATCTAGCTTGGTATTTTCCACTCTCCAGGGCCAGACTCACTACCTCCCCTTCCCTTCCCCATTACCTGCCCATTGGTATTTGTATTGCATTTATTAGGAAATGTATTTTACAAAGAATAAGTTGTGCTGGGGGAAATAAAACCTATGTAATGCAATGTGATGGCTGCAAAATCTCGTGACTCCAATTAAGGTCACAGAAATGCTGGATCGTGGCCTCGTTAGCTCCCTTTAAAAGTGACCATGAAGGAGCTGGTGAGGACAGGCAAGCTATAATTTATGGGCTGCTTCAAAGGAGTTTTGGAAGCTAGAAGATCCTCCCTTGGACTCAAGAGAGTGAGATGCGTTGCATTGGACTTAGCATATATATATGATATTGCTTGTAATAGCTGCCATCCTGCAAGTAAAGAGTTTTCTCAGGTGTGGAGTCTACATCATCGCTAGGGCTTTGAGGGTGAAGCTGCTGCATCACTCTGCATGACTCAGGAAAAAAAGCGAGACTTACTTCAAAGCTGTGATTTTGCATCCTGAATACTCTCGGCCGATACTGCTTACGGAGAAGATTCTGCCGAGCTGGAGAAAAAGACAAGATACATTGAGTACTGTACGTTGAACCTTGATGCTCCACACCTTACGAGAATCAATTTTCTGCCAAGTGGATCGGAACCCAACTCTTACCAAATGCCTGTCTAAATAAAGAGGAAAAAGAAGTCCTAGCCTGCCAGTGGAGGTCAAACTACCAGGGAACACCACCACAGCATCCCAGACAATCAACGCCAACTGGAACCAGTCTTACCAGGGTGGTGAGTGCTTTCTCTGTGGAGTTGAATGCCTTCGAATTGGGAGTTCCCATCTCCGGCTTGTATCTGAGGTTGGTTACGGTGCAGTTCACAGTGAATCGTTCAACTGCCAGGGTTGGGGTTGGGGTTGGTGCTTTGGTTGGCACTGGGGGCAAAACAGCTGGAAAGGAAAACAACGATATCTTGACAGTCTTCCATTGAAGCTCTATCATGAGACCATCACCCCCTGGTTCTCCTTCCCTGCCCTCCATGTTCTGAATGGTTCCCAATGCGGTACTTACTTGTTTCGCGAGGCTGTTCGTTATAGCCTAGGGAAAAGGGAAGGAAGGAATGGTTTGTGTCAGAATCAATGTGATGAAAGAATTCTTGCTTTGATCCCCAGTCTACAATATACACTTACCTGTGGACAGTTGGAAACACCCCCCCCCCATATCCCAGGAAGCCATAACAAATACACAATCAAAGGCACAGAATCATAGAATAGTTGTTGGTGGAAGGGACCCTGAGGGTTATCTAGTCCAAACCACTGCAATGCAGAAATCACACTGAAACGATCCCTGATAGGCAAAAAACCTCCAATGAATGAGAGCCCACCGTGTTCCAATGCCCTCTCTTCCACTGTTGAACAGCTCTCACCATCAGAATGTTAAAACAAAAAAAAAATAAAAAAAAATCCTTCCAGTAGCCCCTTAGAGACCAACTAAGTTTGTTAGAATAATATCAGAATGTTATTCCTGATTTTTAGTCATAACGTGTCCAGAGGAGGGCAACCAAAATGGTGAAAGGCCTGGAAACGATGCCTTATGAGGAATGGCTTAGGGAGCTGGGTATGTTTAGCCTGGAGAAGAGAAGGTTAAGGGGTGATATGATAGCCATGTTCAAATATATAAAATGATGTCATATAGAGGAGGGAGAAAGGTTGTTTTCTGCTGCTCCAGAGAAGAGGACACGGGGCAATGGATTCAAACTACAAGAAAGAAGATTCCACCTAAACATTAGGAAGAACTTCCTGACAGTGAGAGCTGTTCAGCAGTGGAATTTGCTGCCAAGGAGTGTGGTGGAGTCTCCTTCTTTGGAGGTCTTGAAGCAGAGGCTTGACAGCCATCTGTCAGGAATGCTTGATGGTGTTTCCTGCTTGGCAGAGGGTTGGACTGGATGGCCCTTGTGGTCTCTTCTAACTCTAGGATTCTATGATTCTATCTTTTTTTCTTGTCTTTTGAAGAAGAGAAGAAGAAAAGTTTGGATTTGATATCCCGCTTTTCACTACCCGAAGGAGTCTCAAAGCGGCTAACATTCTATTTGTTTGTGTCCTACCTACTGGTGCAGCAGAAAACAAGCTTTCCCTATCTTCCATGTACAGAAACTTCCATGCCCTTCTGATATTTGAAGATGGCTATCCTATCTCCTCTCAGTCTCCTCTTCTCCACACTAAACCTACCCAACTCTCTCAACTATTTTTCATAAAGTTTGGTTTCCAAGCCCTTCTTAGTCACCCTCCTCTGGACATGTCAACATCCTTCTTAAATTGTGGTGCCCAGAAATGGACACAGCATTCCAGATGTGGTCTGACCAAGGCAGAACAGAGTGGGACTGTGACTTCCCTTGATCTGGACATGAGACTTCTGTTGATGCAGCCCAGAATAGCATTCACTTTTTTGTTGCTGCATCACACTATTGATACATGTTAAGCTTGAAAGTGAGGAGGAATCAAAGAACCTTTTAATTAGGGTGAAAGAGGAGAGCGAAAAATATGGTCTGAAGCTCAACATCAAAAAAACTAAGATCATGGCCACTGGTCCGATCACCTCCTGGCAAATAGAAGGGGAAGAAATGGAGGCAGTGAGAGATTTCACTTTCTTGGGTTCCATGATCACTGCAGATGGTTACAGCAGTCACAAAATTAAAAGACGCCTGCTTCTTGGGAGAAAAGCAATGACAAACCTAGACAGCATCTTAAAAAGCAGAGACATCACCTTGCCGACAAAGGTCTGTATAGTTAAAGCTATGGTTTTCCCAGTAGTAATGTACGGAAGTGAGAGCTGGACCATAAAGAAGGCTGATCGCCGAAGAATTGATGCTTTTGAATGATGGTGCTGGAGGAGACTCTTGAGAGTCCCATGGACTGCAAGAAGATCAAACAGATCCATTCTTAAAGAAATCAGCCCTGAGTGCTCACTAGAAGGACAGATCCTGTAGTCGAGGCTCCAGTACTTTGGCCACCTCATGAGAAGAGAAGACTCCATGGAAAAGACATTGATGTTGGGAAAGATGGAGGGCACAAGGAGAAGGGGACGACAGAGGATGAGATGGTGGGACAGTGTTCTCGAAGCTACTAACTTGTGTTTGGCCAAACTGCGAGAGGCAGTGAGGGATAGGCGTGCCTGGCGTGCTCTGGTCCATGGGGTCACGAGGAGTCGGACATAACTGAACAACAACCAGAAGCTTGTCTACTAAGACACCTAGATCTTTTTCACATGCTGTCAAGCCAGGTGTCTTCCACATTCTCTTTTCTGCACCTGGTCATTCCTCCCTGAATGTGAAGGAACAACCTGATGTACAAAGTTTCCCAACCTTCCTAACTTGCCACCATACTCCAAAGTGTACAGCCACAACAACCATTTAGAAGCATTGGAATAATGCAAATCCCCCCTCCCCAATTACTAAATCTTCTTTAAAAACCAACACTAGGTTACCGTTGACGTAGAGGCTGTATCTTTCTGTGCGGTAGGGAGTCATCCTGGTGAAACCATCGGTCTGGTTGACGATCTCATGGTACACCTTCACTCGGTCAAAGGTGGGCATGGTGGAGTTGTTGCGGTAAGTGCAGACAGCGTCCATTCCTGTTTCATCCCCGTCTCTCACCGGCCTGGGAAGAGAGAGAGAGAATTTGGGGTGCAGGACTGACCACAAAGGTGGAAAACAGAGGCGGGAAAAGTCCCCCTTGCCAGAGTGAGAAATGACCAGAGGATATATGCTTCCGCACTTGAGGAAGGCTTACCTGAGCTGAGTCACTTCGCATCCCACATACGCCGGGCCAACGCTGCTTTTGCGGAGAATTCTTCCAAACTGAAGAAGGAAGGAAGCATTGAATTGGTGAAATCATCAGCATCACCCACAACACATCCCATGCCAGTCTGACTAGTAGATGGGAATCAGCCTTACCAGCATGGTGAGCGCTTTCTCCGTAGCGTTGAAGGCCTTTGACTTGGGAGTTCCCATTTCTGGCTTGTATCTGAGGTTGGTTACGGTACAGTTGAGAGTGAAGTGTTGAAGTGTTGGGATTGGGGCTGGCGTTTGTGTTGGCGTTGGCAGAGTGGCTGCAAGTGGAAGAGAAGGACACATTGTTGAGAGGTTCATCGCGTGATAGGATTGGGACACACAGCAAAGCAATCAATGAAATATTTTCCAAATGAGGATATTCCACTGAGTCACGGCCATTATTGACACCCTCATTTTACATGTTCCCTTGAGTTTGTCATGAGGAGCACAATTTTTTATATTTCATTTTATTGGGTTTTATAAACAAGAATAATGTAATACAAACAAGTATTCTCATGTCCTTTGTGTATCACAAAAATACCATAATAAATGCAGAAAAATATCTACAGCATATGCACACAATTTAGGGATTATGATATGGTACTCACTTGGTTCAACTGGGACTTCATGATAACCTAGGACAAAGGAAGACAGGCTGGTTTATGAATGGACCAAGACAACGGTGTTTCAGTGGTAGACACTTGAAAAGGGTTCAATCCAGCCTTCCTCAGAGCGTAATCCTCCACAGGGGAGGCTCCTCCCTCTCCATGCCCCACTCCCAAATTTCCTTCTGCCTATGAAATATGAATTCCCCGTATAGAGACCTCTCAGTTCTGGAGTGAGAGGCCTCATCTCTGAGGAAATCATGGACGCAACAAGGAAGCTGAGCTCTGAGGACAGTCTATTTCTGTACCATGACACAAACCCCACACAGAGATAAGGGAAACACACGAGATGATTAGGAAACTCCTGGTTACCATTGACATAGAGGCTGTATCTTTCCGTGCGGTAGGGACCCATGTCGGTGAAATCGTTGGTCTGGTTGACGATCTCATGGTACACCTTCACCCGGTCAAAGGCGGGCGTGGTGGAGTCGTTGCGGTAAGTGCAGACGGCATCCATTCCGGTTTCATCCCCATTCCTCACAGGTCTGGGAGGAAAGAGAGAGAGAGATGTTGAGCAGAATTATGAGCAGTTGGAAGGGTTGGGTGAGACAGGATCATTTGTGTCTGTTCAAAGGATGATGAGAGCTAAAAGGTTCCCGTGTTTGAGGATAGCTGACCTGAGCTGAGTCACTTTGCATCCCACATACGCCGGGCCAATGCTGCTGTTGCGGAGAATTCTTCCAAACTGAAGAAGGAAGCATTGAATTGGTGAAATCACACAGCATCACCCACAACACATCCCATGCCAGTCTGACTAGTAGATGGGAATCAGCCTTACCAGCATGGTGAGCGCTTTCTCCGTAGCGTTGAAGGCCTTTGACTTGGGAGTTCCCATTTCTGGCTTGTATCTGAGGTTGGTTACAGTACAGTTGAGGGTGAAGTGTTGAAGTGTTGGGACTGGGGCTGGCGTTTGTGTTGGCGTTGGCAGAGTGGCTGCAAGTGGAAGAGAAGGACACAGTGTTCAGAGGTTGATTGTGTGATGGGATTGGGACACACAGCAAAGCAATCAATGAAAGATTTTCCTACTGAAGATCTTCCACTGAGTCACAGCCATTACTGACACCATAATTTTACTCGTTCCCTTGAGTTTGTGATGAGGAGCACAATTTTTTATATTTTTATTTTATTGGGTTTTAGAAACAAGAATAATTATACAAGCAAGTATAGCAGGTATTCTTATGTCATTTGTGTATCACAAAAATACCATAATAAATGTAGAAAAATATCTACAGCGTATGCACACAATTTAAGGATTATGATATGGTACTCACTTGGTTCAACTGGGACTTCATGATAACCTAGGAAAAAGGAAGACAGGCTGGTTTATGAATGGACCAAGACAACGGTGTTTCAGTTGTAGACACTTGAAAAGGGTTCAATCCAGCCTTCCTCACAGCATAATCCTCCACAGGGGAGGCCCCTCCCTCTCCATGCCCCACTCCCAAATTTCCTTCTGCCTATGAAATGTGAAACCCCGTATAGAGACCTCTCAGTTCTGGAGTGAGAGGCCTCATATCTCAGGAGATCATGGACACAACAAGGAAGATGAGCTCAGCGGACAGTCTATTTCTGTACCATGACACAAACCCCACACAGACATAAGAGAAGCACACGAGATGATTAGGAAACACCTGGTTACCATTGACATAGAGGCTATATCTTTCCGTGCGGTAGGGACCCATGTTGGTGAAATCGTTGGTCTGGTTGACGATCTCATGGTACACCTTCACCCGGTCAAAGGCGGGCGTGGTGGAGTCGTTGCGGTAAGTGCAGACGGCATCCATTCCGGTTTCATCCCCGTCTCTCACAGGTCTGGGAGGAAAGAGAGAGAGAGAGAGAGGTTGAGCAGAATTATGAGCAGTTGGAAGGGTTGGGTGAGACAGGATCATTTGTGTCTGTTCAAGGGATGGTCAGAGCTAAAAGGTTCCCGTGTTTGAGGATAGCTGACCTGAGCTGAGTCACTTTGCATCCCACATACGCCGGGCCAATGCTGCTGTTGCGGAGAATTCTTCCCAGCTGAAAAAAGGAAGCAAGCATTGAGTACATCAAACCAATAGGATCATGAGAAGCCGTTCTCACAAGCAGGCAGGAATTTGACTTACCAACGTGACGAGAGCTTTCTCTGTAGCGTTGAAGGCCTTTGAATTGGGTGTCCCCATTTCTGGGTTATACCTGAGGTTGGTTACGGTCCAGTTGACGGTGAAGGGTTCAACTGCCAGGGTTGGGGCTGGTGGAGGGGCTGGTGGAGGGGCTACCACACGAAATGAAATAAATGGATCAGGCAGAGGCTTGCGGCTCATTGAATGGTGTGAGTGATCAAAACAACAAACAATCAATTCAAATGTGTTCACATTGACACTCTTCCATTGACATATGGCCAACACTATTGCCTTCCTATAACTCCTTTCCTTGAGTCTGGTGAAAGGGCCATGAAGGGTTTTTAGATGTTGGAATATTTAAAGCAAACTTACTTGGTTCAACTGGGACTTCATAATAACCTGGGGAAAAGAAGAAACACAGGTGTATGGACGAGGCAAAACAGTGGTGTTTCAGATGGCGATTCTTGCCAAAAAATTATAACTGGTTGCATCCAGAATTCCCTTGCGTGGTTCACTGATCAGAGGGGGGTGGGTCTCCAATCTGTCTCCCTCCAAATCAGCTCTGTGGGGATTAGGAAAGCTTCTTGAACATGGGCTACGTGATACGGTAATAGGGGCAGCACCAGGAAGGAGGTGTCATTCTCAGTGGTTTGTGACCTCTTCCATAATCTATCTCTGCAGCCAATTCAGCTTCCTTCAGCCCATAGAGTTTGAAATCCCCCATTTGAAAGCATGTCATGCTGGAGATGGAGCCCTCAGCTCTCTGAAAACATTAGATCTGATGAGAAGATGGGACCCTCAGGACAACCGGCACTGTAAACACAACACAAACCACACAGAGAGGTAATCTATGTACATGAAATCTTTAAGAAACACTAGGTTACCGTTGACATAGAGGCTGTATCTTTCCGTGCGGTATGGAGTCATCTTGGTGAAACCGTCGGTCTGGTTGACGATCTCATGGTACACCTTCACTCGGTCAAAGGTGGGCATGGTGGAGTCGTTGCGGTAAGTGCAGACAGCGTCCATTCCTGTTTCATCCCCGTCTCTCACCGGTCTGGGAAGAGAGAGAGAGAATTTTGGGTGCAGGACTGACCACAAAGGTGGAAAACAGAGGCGGGACAAAGTCCCTCTTGCCAGAGTGAGAAATGACCAGAGGATATATGTTTCCACACTTGTGGAAGGCTTACCTGAGCTGAGTCACTTTGCATCCCACATACGCCGGGCCAATGCTGCTGTTGCGGAGAATTCTTCCAAACTGAAGAAGGAAGGAAGCATTGAATTGGTGAAATCATCAGCATCACCCACAACACATCCCATGCCAGTCTGACTAGTAGATGGGAATCAGCCTTACCAGCATGGTGAGCGCTTTCTCCGTAGCGTTGAAGGCCTTTGAGTTGGGAGTTCCCATTTCTGGCTTGTATCTGAGGTTGGTTACGGTACAGTTGAGAGTGAAGTGTTGAAGTGTTGGGATTGGGGCTGGCGTTTGTGTTGGCGTTGGCAGAGTGGCTGCAAGTGAAAGAGAAGGACACAGTGCTGAGAGGTTGATTGTGTGATGGGATTGGGACACACAGCAAAGCAATCAATGAAAGATTTTCCAAATGAGGATATTCCACGGAGTCACGGCCATTACTGACACCCTCATTTTACTCGTTCCCTTGAGTTTGTGATGAGGAGCACAATTTTTTATATTTTTATTTTATTGGGTTTTAGAAACAAGAATAATTATACAAGCAAGTATAGCAAGTATTCTTATGTCATTTGTGTATCACAAAAATACAATAATAAATGTAGAAAAATATCTACAGCGTATGCACACAATTTAAGGATTATGATATGGTACTCACTTGGTTCAACTGGGACTCCATGATAACCTAGGACAAAGGAAGACAGGCTGGTTTATGAATGGACCAAGACAACAGTGTTTCAGTTGTAGACACTTGAAAAGGGTTCAATCCAGCCTTCCTCAGAGCGTAATCCTGCACAGGGGAGGCCCCTCCCTCTCCATGCCCCACTCCCAAATTTCCTTCTCCCAATGAAACGTGAAATCCCCATATAGAGACCTCTCAGTTCTGGAGTGAGAGGCCTCATCTTTCAGAAAATCATGGACGCAACAAGGAAGCTGAGCTCTGAGGACAGTCTATTTCTGTACTATGACACAAACCCCACACAGAGATAAGGGAAGCACACAAGATGATTAGGAAACACCTGGTTACCATTGACATAGAGGCTGTATCTTTCCGTGCGGTAGGGACCCATGTTGGTGAAATCGTTGGTCTGGTTGACGATCTCATGGTACACCTTCACCTGGTCAAAGGCGGGCGTGGTGGAGTCGTTGCGGTAAGTGCAGACGGCATCCATTCCGGTTTCATCCCCGTCTCTCACAGGTCTGGGAGGAAAGAGAGAGAGAGAGAGAGAGAGAGGTTGAGCAAAATTATGAGCAGTTGGAAGGGTTGGGTGAGACAGGATCATTTGTGTCTGTTCAAAGGATGATGAGAGCTAAAAGGTTCCCGTGTTTGAGGATAGCTCACCTGAGCTGAGTCACTTTGCATCCCACATACGCCGGGCCAATGCTGCTGTTGCGGAGAATTCTTCCAAACTGAAGAAGGAAGGAAGGAAGCATTGAATTGGTGAAATCATCAGCATCACCCACAACACATCCCATGCCAGTCTGACTAGTAGATGGGAATCAGCCTTACCAGCATGGTGAGCGCTTTCTCCGTAGCGTTGAAGGCCTTTGACTTGGGAGTTCCCATTTCTGGCTTGTATCTGAGGTTGGTTACGGTACAGTTGAGAGTGAAGTGTTGAAGTGTTGGGATTGGGGCTGGCGTTTGTGTTGGCGTTGGCAGAGTGGCTGCAAGTGGAAAGAAGGCCACAGTGCTGAGAGGTTGATTGTGTGATGGGATTGGGACACACAGCAAAGCAATCAATGAAAGATTTTCCAAATGAGGATATTGCACAGAGTCACGGCCATTACTGACACCCTCATTTTAATTGTTCCCTTGAGTTTGTTATGAGGAGCACAACTTTTTTTTATATTTTTCTGTTATTGGGTTTTAGAAACAAGAATAATTATACAAGCAAGTATAGCAAGTATTCTTATGTCATTTGTGTATCACAAATATACCATAATAAATGTAGAAAAATATCTACAGCGTATGCATACAATTTAAGGATTATAATATGGTACTCACTTGGTTCAACTGGGACTTCATGATAACCTAGGACAAAGGAAGACAGGCTGGTTTATGAATGGACCAAGAGAACGGTGTTTCAGCTGTAGACTGTTGAAAAGGGTTCAATCCAGCCTTCCTCTGAGCGTAATCCTCCACAGGGGAGGCTCCTCCCTCTCCATGCCCCACTCCCAAATTTCCTTCTGCCAATGAAACCTGAAATCCCCATATAGAGAGCTCTCAGTTCTGGAGTGAGAGGCCTCATCTCTCAGGAAATCATGAACACAACAAGGAAGATGAGCTCAGCGGACAGTCTATTTCTGTACTATGACGCAAACCCCAGACAGAGATAAGGCATGCACACGAGATGATTAGGAAACACCTGGTTACCATTGACATAGAGGCTGTATCTTTCCGTGCGGTAGGGACCCATGTTGGTGAAATCGTTGGTCTGGTTGACGATCTCATGGTACACCTTCACCCGGTCAAAGGCGGGCGTGGTGGAGTCGTTGCGGTAAGTGCAGACGGCATCCATTCCGGTTTCATCCCCGTCTCTCACAGGTCTGGGAGGAAAGAGAGAGAGAGAGGTTGAGCAGAATTATGAGCAGTTGGAACGGTTGGGTGACACAGGATCATTTGTGTCTGTTCAAGGGATGGTCAGAGCTAAAAGGTTCCCGTGTTTGAGGATAGCTGACCTGAGCTGAGTCACTTTGCATCCCACATACGCCGGGCCAATGCTGCTGTTGCGGAGAATTCTTCCCAGCTGAAAAAAGGAAGCAAGCATTGAGTACATCAAACCAATAGGATCATGAGAAGCCGTTCTCACAAGCAGGCAGGAATTTGACTTACCAACGTGACGAGAGCTCTCTCTGTAGCGTTGAAGGCCTTTGAATTGGGTGTCCCCATTTCTGGGTTATACCTGAGGTTGGTTACGGTCCAGTTGACGGTGAAGGGTTCAACTGCCAGGGTTGGGGCTGGTGTCAGGGCTGGTGGAGGGGCTACCACACGAAATGAAATAAATGGATCAGGCAGAGGCTTGCGGCTCATTGAATGGTGTGAGTGATCAAAACAACAAACAATCAATTCAAATGTGTTCACATTGACACTCTTCCATTGACATATGGCCAACACTATTGCCTTCCTATAACTCCTTTCCTTGAGTCTGGTGAAAGGGCCATGAAGGGTTTTTAGATGTTGGAATATTTAAAGCAAACTTACTTGGTTCAACTGGGACTTCATAATAACCTGGGGAAAAGAAGAAACACAGGTGTATGGACGAGGCAAAACAGTGGTGTTTCAGATGGCGATTCTTGCCAAAAAATTATAACTGGTTGCATCCAGAATTCCCTTGCGTGGTTCACTGCTCAGAGGGGGGTGGGTCTCCAATCTGTCTCCCTCCCAATCAGCTCTGTGGGGATTAGGAAAGCTTCTTGAACATGGGCTACGTGATACGGTAATAGGGGCAGCACCAGGAAGGAGGTGTCATTCTCAGTGGTTTGTGACCTCTTCCATAATCTATCTCTGCAGCTAATTCAGCTTCCTTCAGCCCACAGAGTTGGAAATCCCCCATTTGAAAGCATGTCATGCTGGAGATGGAGCCCTCAGCTCTCTGAAAACATTAGATCCGATGTGAAGACGGGACCCTCAGGACAACCGGCACTGTAAATACAACACAAACCACACAAAGAGGTAATCTATGTACATGAAATCTTTAAGAAACACTAGGTTACCGTTGACATAGAGGCTGTATCTTTCCGTGCGGTATGGAGTCATCTTGGTGAAACCATCGGTCTGGTTGACGATCTCATGGTACACCTTCACTCGGTCAAAGGTGGGCATGGTGGAGTCGTTGCGGTAAGTGCAGACAGTGTCCATTCCTGTTTCATCCCCGTCTCTCACCGGTCTGGGAAGAGAGAGATAGAATTTTGGGTGCAGGACTGACCACAAAGGCGGAAAACAGAGGCGGGAGGAAGTCACTCTTGCCAGAGGGAGAAATGACCAGAGGATATATGTTTCCGCACTTGAGGAAGGCTTACCTGAGCTGAGTCACTTTGCATCCCACATACGCCGGGCCAATGCTGCTGTTGCGGAGAATTCTTCCAAACTGAAGAAGGAAGGAAGCATTGAATTGGTGAAATCATCAGCATCACCCACAACAAATCCCATGCCAGTCTGACTAGTAGATGGGAATCAGCCTTACAAGCATGGTGAGCGCTTTCTCCGTAGCGTTGAAGGCCTTTGAGTTGGGAGTTCCCATTTCTGGCTTGTATCTGAGGTTGGTTACGGTACAGTTGAGAGTGAAGTGTAGAAGTGTTGGGACTGGGGCTGGCGTTTGTGTTGGCGTTGGCAGAGTGGCTGCAAGTGGAAGAGAAGGCCACAGTGCTGAGAGGTTGATTGTGTGATGGGATTGGGACACACAGCAAAGCAATCAATGAAATCAATTTTCCTACTGAGGATATTGCACGGAGTCACGGCCATTACTGACACCCTCATTTTAATTGTTCCCTTGAGTTTGTCATGAGGAGCACAACTTTTTTATATTTTTCTGTTATTGGGTTTTAGAAACAAGAATAATTATACAAGCAAGTATAGCAAGTATTCTTATGTCGTATGTGTATCACAAAAATATCTACAGCGTATGCACACAATTTAAGGATTTTGATATGGTACTCACTTGGTTCAACTGGGACCTCATGATAACCTAGAACAAAGGAAGGCAGGCTGGTTTATGAATGGACCAAGACAACAGTGTTTCAGTTGTAGACACTTGAAAAGGGTTCAATCCAGCCTTCCTCACACCGTAATCCTCCACAGGGGAGGCTCCTCCCTCTCCATGCCCCACTCCCAAATTTCCTTCTGCCTATGAAATGTGAAACCCCGTATAGAGACCTCTCAGTTCTGGAATGAGAGGCCTCATCTTTCAGGAAATCATGGACACAACAAGGAAGATGAGCTCTGAGGACAGTCTATTTCTGTACTATGACACAAACCCCACACAGAGATAAGGCATGCACACGAGATGATTAGGAAACACCTGGTTACCATTGACATAGAGGCTGTATCTTTCCGTGCGGTAGGGACCCATGTCGGTGAAATCGTTGGTCTGGTTGACGATCTCATGGTACACCTTCACCCGGTCAAAGACGGGCGTGGTGGAGTCGTTGCGGTAAGTGCAGACGGCATCCATTCCGGTTTCATCTCCATTCCTCACAGGTCTGGGAGGAAAGAGAGAGAGAGAGAGTTTGAGCAGAATTATGAGCAGTTGGAAGGGTTGAGCGAGACAGGATCATTTGTGTCTGTTCAAGGGATGATGAGAGCTAAAAGGTTCCCGTGTTTGAGGATAGCTCACCTGAGCTGAGTCACTTTGCATCCCACATACGCCGGGCCAATGCTGCTGTTGCGGAGAATTCTTCCAAACTGAAGAAGGAAGGAAGCATTGAATCGGTGAAATCATCAGCATCACCCACAGCTCATCCCATGCCAGTCTGACTAGTAGATGGGAATCAGCCTTACCAGCATGGTGAGCGCTTTCTCCGTAGCGTTGAAGGCCTTTGAGTTGGGAATTCCCATTTCTGGCTTGTATCTGAGGTTGGTTATGGTACAGTTGAGGGTGAAGTGTTCAAACACTGTGGTCGGGCTTGGCGTTTGTGTTGGTGCTGGCAAAGTGGCTGGAAAAGGAGGTGAAAGATATGTACTAGGGTGAAGAGATTTATAGCATTATACGATTATTATATCCAATCCATTAAAGGGTGCTTATATTGACGCGAGTTAGCTAATGTATTGCCAACCGTTTTAACATCATGAGCCGCATCCCTGACTATGTTGTAAGAGACTCTACTTAAAAATACTTAGGTGGTACTTACCTGCTTAAAGAGGGGCTTCATTGTAACCTACAAAATGACAAGATACACTGGGGGTGTTTTGTGTTAGAATTTAAATGTGGTTCTACTTACTTGTTTCAGGAGGGTCTTCATGATAACCTACAGAAAAGTAAGAGATGGTCATTTGAGAAGCTCTCAATACCTTTATGTTTAAAATAAGGAGGTTTTTTTTTCCTGGGGCAGGGGAATTGTTATGCCCTGCTGTATTTGGAAGATGGACTAAGCAGAGGCAGTGAGAAGCATCTCACAGTCATGTCCACCACACAACAATCACCTCAAGAAACTTAGGACACTTTCATGACATGGGGAGGCTTCCTGGGCAGAGGACAAAAACCCCATAGCATCATCCCTGCACCCTGATTGGCACAGCAACTCAAGCAGGACAAAAACACATGAAAATATGCCAGCATTCAGTTTGCAAAAAAGGGTCCAAATATCTCTGCAAACATTGACTCAGATGAAGGCTGCGCTAGGGGGGACTGCACATAACACACACAAACACACACACACACACACACACACACACGGAGAATCTATGCACATCAAGGGCTCCACAACTTGTTTACCGTTCACGTAGAGGCTGTATCTTTCCACCTCATAGGACCCCATCTTCCTGAGGTTGTCCGTCTGGTTGACGATTTCATGGTACACCTTCACTCGGTCAAAGACAGGGGTGGTGGAGTCATTGCGGTAAGTGCAGACGGCATCCATTCCAGTTTCATCCCCATTCTTCACTGGTCTGGGAGGACAAAGTGAGAGGGAGATCATTCAGCATGCACAATGGTCCACCAGGGGAAGAAAGAAGGGAGTCCCACTGGCCAAGGTGTGACATGACTAGCAAAGAAATTGGAGGAAGACTTACCTGAGCTGAGTCACCTTGCACCCCAGATACGCAGGGCCAATGCTGCTGTTGCTGAGGAATTTGCCAAGCTGAGAGAGGGATGAGACACGATGTCAAAACAAGAGCACCGTCTACCCCTCCTCACAAGCCGTTCTCACAAGCAGTCGCAATCACACTTACCACTGCGATGAGTGCTCTTTCCGTTGTGTTGAACACTGTAGAATTGGGTTGTCCCATCTCTTCCCTGTACTTGAGGTTGGTGACAGTGAAGTTGACGGTGAATTGTTCAACCGCTGGAATTGGGGTTGTTGTTTGGGCTGGCGTGGGCAGAGTGGCTGGAATAGAGGGGGAAAGAATTAATGTCTATCCCACTCCTTCCCAAAGGACACCCAGGATGGAGAAGGAAGAAAAAACCCAATGTAGCAATATCCAGAATGCAATAACTAAAATGAAGGCCAGCAAACTGCCTGCTTTCACAATCTCATTAAAGGACTGAAATATTTTGAAAGTAAGCAGGAGGTTCACGACCTGGTGAGACTGATAAGTCTAACAAATGAATCACTTGAATCAAAGTATCTTCGTTTTGGTATTCTTCCACTCATGCATTGTCAACATCAGCTCCTCTGATTATTGGGGGGGGGGTGTTTTGTTAGAATTTAAATGTGGTTCTGCTTACTTGTTTCAGGAGGGTCTTCATGATAACCTACGGAAATGGAAGAGATGGTCATTTGAGAAGCTCTCAATACACTGATGCTTATAATAAGGAGGTTTTTTCTGGGGCAGGAGAATTCTTATGCCCTCCTGTATTTGGAAGATGCACTAAGCAGAGGCAGTGAGAAGCATCTCACAGTCATGTCCACCACACAACAATCACCTCAAGAAATTTAGGACACTTTCATAACATGGGGAGGCCTCCTGGGCAGAGGACAAAAACCTCATAGCATCATCCCTGCACCCTGATTGGCACAGCAGATGTAGCAGCACAACATCACATGAAAATACGCCAGCATTCAATTCACAAGCACAACCCCGAATATCTCTGCAAACATTGACTCAGATGAAGGCTGTGCTTGTGGGTACTGCACAGAATACACACACACAAACACATGAAGAATCTATGCACATCAAGGGCTCCACAACTTGTTTACCGTTGACATAGAGGCTGTATCTTTCCACCTCATAGGGTCCCATCTTCCTGAGGTTGTCCGTCTGGTTGACGATTTCATGGTACACCTTCATTCGGTCAAAGACGGGTGTGGTGGAGTCATTGCGGTAAGTGCAGACGGCGTCCATTCCAGTTTCATCCCCATTCTTCACTGGTCTGGGAGGACAAAGAGAGAGGGAGATCATTCAGGATGCAGAATGGACCACAAGGGAAGAAAGGATGGAGTCCCATTGGCCAAGGTGTGGCATGACTAGCAAAGAAATGTTCTCCCATTGGAGGAAGACTTACCTGAGCTGAGTCACCTTGCACCCCAGATACGCAGGGCCAATGCTGCTGTTGCTGAGGAATTTGCCAAGCTGAGAGAGGAATGAGACACGATGTCAAAACAAGAGCATCGTCTACCCCTCCTCACAAGCCGTTCTCACAAGCAGTCGCAATCACACTTACCACTGCGATGAGTGCTCTTTCTGTTGTGTTGAACACTGTAGAATTGGGTTGTCCCATCTCTTCCCTGTACTTGAGGTTGGTGACGGTGAAATTGACGGTGAATTGTTCAACCGCTGGAATTGGGGTTGTTGTTAGGGCTGGTGTGGGCAGAGTGGCTGGAACAGACGTAGGTATTTCATAAATTTCCATTCCACCCTTCCCAAATGGGAAGCAGAATAGTTAAAACAAAAGAAATTCAAATGAAAGAATTCCCAGAATACAATAATTAAAATGCAAGACAACAATTTCCCAGGTCTCACAATATATATTTCCTCCTTTAGAGATTGAAATACTTTTAATTTCAACTAGAAGTCTGTGGAATGGTGTGATTGAGAATTGAGAAGAGAAAAGAAAACCAAAAAAAAGCAATATTCAGAATGCAAGAAGTAAAACCAAGTTCATTAAACTCCACATTCTCAAATTATATATCCCCTTCTTAACAGATTCAAATATTTTGAATGTCAACTAGGTGTCAATCACACGGTGAGACTGATAAGTCTAACAAATGAATCACTTGAATCAAAGAATCTTCATTTTGGTATTCTTCCACTCATGCAATCTCAACATCAGCTCCTCTGATTATCAGGGGTGTGTGTGTGCTGTGTTAGAATTTAAATGTGGTTCTACTTACTTGTTTCAGGAGGGTCTTCATGATAACCTACGGAAAAGCAAGAGATGGTCATTCGAGAAGCTGTCAATATATTGATGTTTAAAATAAGGAGTTTTTTTATGGGCAGGAGAATTGTTATGCCCGCCTGTATTTGGAAGATCCACGAAGCAGAGGCAGTGAGAAGCATCTCGCATGTTTTATGACCCAATCATGTCCATCACACGACAATCACCTCAAAGAACAAACATAGTTGGTCTCTAAGGTGCTACTGGAAGGAATTGTTATTTTATTTTATATTTTGTTTTGACTATGGCAGACCAACACGGCTACCTAGCTGTAACTGGGACAATCACCTCAATTAGCTTTGGACACTTTCATGACGTGGGGAGGCCTCCTGGGCAGAGGACAAAGACCTCATAGCATCATCCCTGCACCCTGATTGGCACAGCAGATGAAGCAGCACAACATCACATGAAAATATGCCAGCATTCAGTTTGCAAAAAAGGGTCTAAATATCTCAGCAAACATTGACTCAGATGAAGGCTGCACTTGGGGGGACTGCACAAAACACACACAAACACAGAAAGAGAGAGAGAGAGGGAATCTAGGCACATCAAGGGCTCCACAACTTGTTTACCGTTGACGTAGAGGCTGTATCTTTCCACCTCATAGGGCCCCATCTTCCTGAGGTTGTCCGTCTGGTTGACGATTTCATGGTACACCTTCACTCGGTCAAAGACGGGTGTGGTGGAGTCATTGCGGTAAGTGCAGACGGCGTCCATTCCAGTTTCATCCCCATTCTTCACTGGTCTGGGAGGACAAAGAGAGAGGGAGATCATTCAGGATGCAGAATGGACCACAAGGGAAGAAAGGATGGAGTCCCACTGGCCAAGGTGTGGCATGACTAGCAAAGAAATGTTCTCCCACTGGAGGAAGACTTACCTGAGCTGAGTCATCTTGCACCCCAGATACGCAGGGCCAATGCTGCTGTTGCTGAGGAATTTGCCAAGCTGAGAGAGGAATGAGACACAATGTCAAAACAAGAGCATTGTCTACCCCTCCTCACAAGCCGTTCTCACAAGCAGTCGCAATCACACTTACCACTGTGATGAGTGCTCTTTCCGTTGTGTTGAACACTGTAGAACTGGGTTGTCCCATCTCTTCCTTGTACTTGAGGTTGGTGACAGTGAAGTTGACGGTGAATTGTTCAACCGCTGGAATTGGGGTTGTTGTTTGGGCTGGTGTGGGCAGAGTGGCTGGAACAGACGTAGGTATTTCATAAATTTCCATTCCACCCTTCCCAAATGGGAAGCAGAATAGTTAAAACAAAAGAAAATCAAATGAAAGAATTCCCAGAATACAATAATTAAAATGAAAGACATCAAATTCCCAGGTCTCACAATATATATTTCCTCCTTTAGAGATTGAAATACTTTTAATTTCAACTAGAAGTCGGTGGAATGGTGTGATTGAGAATTGAGAAAAGAAAAGAAAACCAAATAAAGCAATATTCAGAATGCAAGAGGTAAAACCAAGTCCATTAAACTCCACATTCTCAAATTATATATTCATTTCTTAACAAATTCAAATATTTTGAATGTCAACTAGGTGTCAATCACACGGTGAGACTGATAAGTCTAACAAATGAATCACTTGAATCAAAGAATCTTCATTTTGGTATTCTTCCACTCATGCAATCTCAACATCAGCTCCTCTGATTATCAGGGGTGTGTGTGTGCTGTGTTAGAATTTAAATGTGGTTCTACTTACTTGTTTCAGGAGGGTCTTCATGATAACCTACGGAAAAGCAACAGATGGTCATTCGAGAAGCTGTCAATATATTGATGTTTAAAATAAGGAGGTTTTTTTTATGGGCAGGAGAATTGTTATGCCCGCCTGTATTTGGAAGATCCACAAAGCAGAGGCAGTGAGAAGCATCTCGCATATTTTATGACCCAATCATGTCCATCACACGACAATCACCTCAAAGAACAAACATAGTTGGTCTCTAAGGTGCTACTGGAAGGAATTTTTATTTTATTTTATATTTTGTTTTGACTATGGCAGACCAACATGGCTACCAACCTGTAACTGGGACAATCACCTCAATTAGCTTTGGACACTTTCATGATTTGGGGAGGCCTCCTGGGCAGAGGACAAAGACCTCATAGCATCATCCCTGCACCCTGATTGGCACAGCAGGTGAAGCAGCACAACATCACATGAAAATACGCCAGCATTCAGTTTGCAAAAAAGGGTCCAAATATCTCTGCAAACATTTACTCAGATGAAGGCTGTGCTTGGGGGGACTGCACAAAACACACACACACACACACAAACACACAGAGAGAGAGAGAGAGAGAGAGAATCTAGGCACATCAAGGGCTCCACAACTTGTTTACCGTTGACGTAGAGGCTGTATCTTTCCACCTCATAGGGTCCCATCTTCCTGAGGTTGTCCGTCTGGTTGACGATTTCATGGTACACCTTCACTCGGTCAAAGACGGGGGTGGTGGAGTCATTGCGGTAAGTGCAGACGGCGTCCATTCCAGTTTCATCCCCATTCTTCACTGGTCTGGGAGGACAAAGAGAGAGGGAGATCATTCAGGATGCAGAATGGACCACAAGGGAAGAAAGGATGGAGTCCCATTGGCCAAGGTGTGGCATGACTAGCAAAGAAATGTTCTCCCATTGGAGGAAGACTTACCTGAGCTGAGTCACCTTGCACCCCAGATACGCAGGGCCAATGCTGCTGTTGCTGAGGAATTTGCCAAGCTGAGAGAGGAATGAGACACGATGTCAAAACAAGAGCATCGTCTACCCCTCCTCACAAGCCGTTCTCACAAGCAGTCGCAATCACACTTACCACTGCGATGAGTGCTCTTTCCGTTGTGTTGAACACTGTAGAACTGGGTTGTCCCATCTCTTCCTTGTACTTGAGGTTGGTGACAGTGAAGTTGACGGTGAATTGTTCAACCGCTGGAATTGGGGTTGTTGTTTGGGCTGGTGTGGGCAGAGTGGCTGGAACAGACGTAGGTATTTCATAAATTTCCATTCCACTCATGCATTGTCAACATGAGCTCCTCTGATTATCAGGGGTGAGTGTGTGCTGTGTTAGAATTTAAATGTGGTTCTACTTACTTGTTTCAGGAGGGTCTTCATGATAACCTATGGAAATAGAAGAGACATTCATCTGTGAAATTGCATAATGTAATACCACAAACAAACTTCTGAAATAGAATAGTAACTGGTTGGGATTTTTCACTATTTTGGACGGTGCATCGTCTGCAAACAGGAATGAACATCCTCCACATCTATGACAGAATCATCTCACTGCAAAGGGAGCCTCAGACCCTCACACCAGGGACGCAGCAAGGGGGGGCGGGGGGGGCCGCCCCATGTTCCATAATGGAGGGGGTGACAAATGGTCAAGGAACAAAATTTTTTGAATTTTTTTTGAAAAGTTTATTTTTTATTTTTTTAAAATTTGTTTTTTAAATGGTCTTATCTTATTTTACTATACAATGGATTATATAGCTATATATGAAATTTCATGCATATCTTGACCCTCCTCCACCGAAATAGCCGTTCGCTTGGCTGTTTTCCTATGTCATGAAGGCTGAAATTTCAGTTCAGTGGAGCACTTACTGTTCCCAACCCTAACCCTGTGGAACGCCATCTAATTAGACTTTAATTTGATTTTGAGATGTTTTAGGAGGTAATTTAATTATTGTTTGATTTTATACCAATGTTATGTATCTGATGTTAGCCACCCTGAGCCCGACTTTGGCCGGGGAGGGTGGGACATAAATAAACGTTTATTAATATTATTATTATTACTCATTATTATTCCTTTGTAAGAAAATATGAAATAACGTAAAACAATTTTTGTGGGGCGGGAATCAATGGGGGGGGGGTGACAAGAAAATTTCCGCACCGGGTAGCACCTGACCTTCCCATGCCTCAGGGGGGGGATGACAATTTTTTTTTGGCCCATGGGTACCAATTGCTACGCCCCTGCCTCACACAACATCTGGTGACAACCTCCAAAGTCATATCTCTGCATCATGATTAGTCCTGTTCTACCCAAACAACACACAATATCATATTCATCAAAGTCCGCAGCATTCGGTCCTAGAAATTTGGCATCTGGAGAAGGCTGGGTTTGGGAAACTGCTGTGTTGCTTCTATTAACATTCATGGACATACACACACACACACACACACACAGATAATTGATGCACATCCAAAGCTTAAAAACCACTCAGCTACCGTTGACATGGAGGCTGTATCTTCCCAGATAGTATTGCCCCATCTCAGTGAAACCGTTGGTCTGGTTGACGATTTCGTGGTACACCTTCACTCGGTCAAAGGCGGGCGTGGTGGAGTCATTGCGGTAAGTGCAGACGGCATCCATTCCGGTTTCATCCCCATCTCTCACCGGTCTGGGAGGAGAGGGAAATCAGGATCCAGGACTGACCACAGATTATGGACAGGGGGGGGACAGAAGATGCCAACCTTGTTTGCCTGGGTTATCAGCAGAGCAGATATGCTCTCACCTTTGAGGAAGGCTTACCTGAGTTGAGTCACTTTGCACCTCAGATATGCCGGGCCAATGCTGCTGTTGAGGAGAATTCTGTCAAGCTGAGGAAGGAAAGAGACATTGAGCATATTCCACCCTACAGAAAGTGTACAAATTTATCTACACATTCCTTGCTAACTGCCATGGAGTCAGGCTTACCAGGCGGATCAGATCACTCTCCGTTGCATTGAATATTCTGGAATTGTGAGTTCCCATCTCTTCCCTGTACTTGAGGTTGGTGACGGTGAAATTGACGGTAAATTGTTCAACCGCTGGGATTGGGGTTGTTGTTTGGGCTGGCGTTGGCAGAGTGGCTGGAACAGACGTAGGTATTTCATAAATTTCCATTCCACCCTTCCCAAACGGGAAGCAGAATAGTTAAAAGAAAATCAAATGAAAGAATTCCCAGAATACAATAATTAAAATGCAAGAAATCAAACTCCCAGGTCTCACAACATATAATTCCTCCTTAAGAGATTGAAATACTTTTAATTTCAACTAGAAGTCTGTGGAATGGTGTGACTGAGAATTGAGAAAAGAAAAAAAAAAACAAATAAAGCAATATTCAGAATGCAAGAAGTAAAACCAAGTCCCTTAAACTCCATATTCTCAAAGTATATATCCCCTTCTTAACAGATTGAAATATTTTGAATGTCAACTAGGTGTCAATCACACGGTGAGACTGATAAGTCTAACAAATGAATCACTGGAATTAAAGAAGAAGAAGAAGAAGAAGAAGAAGAAGAAGAAGAAGAAGAAGAAGAAGAGTTTGGAGTTGATATCCTGCTTTTCACTACCCGAAGGAGTCTCAAAGCGGCTAACATTCTCCTTTCCCTTCCTCCCCCACAACAAACACTCTGTGAGGTGAGTGGGGCTGAGAGACTTCAAAGAAGTGTGACTAGCCCAAGGTCACCCAGCAGCTGCATGTGGAGGAGTGGAGACACGAACCCGGTTCCCCAGATTACAAGTCTACCGCTCTTAACCACTACACCACACTGGCTCTAAATAAAGAATCTTCATTTTGGTATTCTTCCACTCATGCATTGTCAACATCAGCTCCTCTGATTATGGGGGGGGGGTTGTGTTAGAATTTAAATGTGGTTCTACTTACTTGTTTCAGGAGGGTCTTCATGATAACCTACAGAAAAGTAAGAGGTGGTCATTTGAGAAGCTATCAATATATTGATGTTTAAAATAAGGAGGGTTTCTTTCCTGTGGCAGGGGAATTGTTATGCCCTCCTGTATTTGGAAGACGCATTAAGAAGAGGCAGTGAGAAGCATCTCACAGTCATGTCCATCACACGACAATCACCTCAAGAAACTTAGGACACTTTCATGACATGGGGAGGCCTCCTGGGCAGAGGAAAAAAACCTCATACCAGCATCCCTGCCCCCTGATTGGCACAGCAGCTCAAGCAGCACAAAATCACATGAAAATACGCCAGCATTCAGTTTGCAAAAAAAGGGTCCAAATATCTCTGCAAACATTGACTCAGATGAAGGCTGCGCTTGGGGGGACTGCACATAACACACACAAACACACAGAGAATATCTATGCACATCAAGGGCTCCACAACGTGTTTACCATTGACATAGAGGCTGTATCTTTCCACCTCATAGGGCCCCATCTTCCTGAGGTTGTCCGTCTGGTTGACGATTTCATGGTACACCTTCACTCGGTCAAAGACGGGGGTGGTGGAGTCATTGCGGTAAGTGCAGACGGCGTCCATTCCAGTTTCATCCCCATTCTTCACTGGTCTGGGAGGACAAAGTGAGAGGGAGATCATTCAGGATGCAGAATGGACCACAAGGGAAGAAAGGATGGAGTTCCACTGGCCAAGGTGTGGCATGACTAGCAAAGAAATTGGAGGAAGACTTACCTGAGCTGAGTCACTTTGCACCCCAGATACGCAGGGCCAATGCTGCTGTTGCTGAGGAATTTGTCAAGCTGAGAGAGGAATGAGACACGATGTCAAAACAAGAGCATCATCTACCCCTCCTCACAAGCCGTTCTCACAAGCAGTCGCAATCACACTTACCACTGCGATGAGTGCTCTTTCTGTTGTGTTGAACACCGTAGAATTGGGTTGTCCCATCTCTTCCCTGTACTTGAGGTTGGTGACGGTGAAGTTGACAGTGAATTGTTCCACCGCTGGAATTGGGGTTGTTGTTTGGACTGGTGTGGGCAGAGTGGCTGGGATAGAGGGGGAAAGAATTAATGTCTATCCCACTCCTTCCCAAAGGACACCCAGGATGGGGAAAGAAGAAAAAACCCAATGTATCAATATCCAGAATGCAATAACTAACATGAAGGCCAGCAAACTGCCTGCTTTCACAATCTCATTAAAGGACTGAAATATTTTGAAAGTAAGCAGGAGGTCCACCACCTGGTGAGACTGATACGTCTAACAAATGAATCACTTGAATCAAAGGATCTTCGTTTTGGTATTCTTCCACTCATGCATTGTCAACATCAGCTCCTCTGATTATCGGGGGGACGGGTGCTGTGTTAGAATTTAAATGTGGTTCTACTTACTTGTTTCAGGAGGGTCTTCATGATAACCTATGGAAATGGAAGAGACGTTCATCCGTGAAATTGCATAATGTAATACCACAAACAAGCTTTTGAAATACTGTAAAATAGTAACTGATTGGGATTTCATTTCTCATTATTTTGGATAGTGCATCGTCTGCAAACAGGAATGAACATCCTCCACATCTATGACAAAATCACCTCACTGCAAAGGGAGCCTCAGACCCTCACACAACATCTGGTGAAAACCTCCATAGTCATAGAATCATAGAGTTGGAATCACCATCAAAGCATTCCTGACAGATGGCTGTCAAGTCTCTGCTTAAAGACCTCCAAAGAAGGAGACTTCACCACACTCCTTGGCAGCAAATTCCACTGCTGAACAGCTCTTACTTATATCTCTTACTTATATCTCTGTATCATGATTAGTCTTGTTCTACCCAAACAACACACAATATCATATTCATCAAAGTCCGCAGCATTCAGTCCTAGAAATTTGGCCTCTGGGGAAGGCTGGGTTTGGGAAACTGCTGTGTTGCCTCTATTAACATTCATGGACACACACATCCACACACATACAGATAATTGATGCACATCCAAAGCTTAAAAACCATTCAGCTACCGTTGACATGGAGGCTGTATCTTCTCAGATAGTATTGCCCCATCTCAGTGAAACCGTTGGTCTGTTTGACAATTTCGTGGTACACCTTCACTCGGTCAAAGGCGGGCGTGGTGGAGTTATTGCGGTAACTGCAGACGGCATCCATTCCGGTTTCATCCCCGTCTCTCACCGGTCTGGGAGGAGAGGGAAATCAGGATCCAGGACTGACCACAGATTATGGACAAGGGGGGTACAGAAGATGGCAACCTTGTTTGCCTGGGTTATCAGCAGAGCAGGTATGTTCTCACCTTTGAGGAAGGCTTACCTGAGTTGAGTCACTTTGCACCTCAGATATGCCGGGCCAATGCTGCTGTTGAGGAGAATTCTGTCAAGCTGAGGAAGGTAAAGAGACATTGAGCGTATTCCACCCTACAGAAAGCGTACAAATTTATCTACACATTCCTTGCTAACTGCCATGGAGTCAGGCTTACCAGGCGGATGAGATCACTCTCCGTTGCATTAAATATTCTGGAATTGTGAGTTCCCATCTCTTCCCTGTACTTGAGGTTGGTGACGGTGAAATTGACGGTGAATTGTTCAACCGCTGGGATTGGGGTTGTTGTTTGGGCTGGCGTTGGCAGAGTGGCTGGAATAGAGGGGGGAATAAATGAACGTGTGTATTCGGTAAAATTCTATCCCTCTCGTCTTTACCAAAGGATACCCAGGATGGTTAAAAAGGGGGAATCAAATGAAGCAATACTCAGAATGCAATATTTGAAAGGAATGTCATACGTTTGCCCGCCTTCAAAGGTGGTGTGGCCAGGCCTCTCCAGTGATCTGTTGGCTGGCTGGGGAAAGATCTCCCAACTGCTGGCAAATTGGCCAATGCTGGCAGGTTTCAGGCGGGAGTTCCCCAGGGGCTGGTCCCGTGGAACGCCCTCCCATCAGATGCCAAGGAGATAAGTAACTATACAATCTTTAGAAGACTTCTAAAGGCAGCCCTGTATCGGGAACTTCTGTATCGGGAAGTTTTTTATGTTTAATGTTTTTGTATATGCTGGAAGCTGCCCAGAGTGGCTGGCGAAACCCAGTCAGGTGCGTGGGGTATAAATAACAAAATCATTATTATTAATATGATTCCGGCTCCCCCTCCTTTTAAAAATTGTTTTTAAATCATTAAAAACAAAATCACCACCGTGCAATTTTCTTACTTGTCAACTGGGGTGCCATGGAGGAAATTACTGTCTGCTGTCTGGGGGTTGTTGCCACCGGGGTGATTTTGGTGGTTGTGCGGACTGTTGCAGGTACAAGTGGAGGCAGCAGAGGCTTTGTGGAAGAGCCTGTGGAGGAAATAGAGAGCCAGGGGGTTGCCACGAGAAGATGTGATGGGCAGATGAGATAATCCTTCTCCCTTGCCTGCCCTTTAAGTCCCCAGAAAGGGTTAATATCAATGAAATCGACAGAGAGCCTATGGGATGCATGCTTAGAGCACTGGTTCTCAAAGGAGCATTGCCTTGTCGTTGTGAGTGGGCTTGCTCGTTCCTATGACCCTTGTGAGCGAAGCCGCCGGGAATCTCGTACTCCCAGCAGGGTCACCCAAAGCGGTAAGGTCAAAGGGGAGGAGCTAGACACAGAATGATCCAAGAAGTCCTCAACAGCAGAACAGGAGGAAGATAACAAGGTGCATGCTACAATGGCTGTCAAGGCGGACAAAGAATCTACCGGTCGTCGTGATACTCATGCCTTCGGAATAAAGCCTAACTGAGCTCCACACATAAAACCAGGGGCGTCTTGCCCATAGAGGCAAGTGGCGCGGGGTGCCAGGGCGCCAAGTTTACTCCGAGTTCTGGAGGGCGCCTGGGAAGAGGCGGAGGCTGGACGCGTCGCCTCCCGGCATCAGCTCACTGCCCGAAGCAGCGCCGCACCCGGAGCCTCCGCCTGCCATGGCCACCGCAGCACGGGCGCCAGGGAAGAGGCGAGGCTGGGCGAGGCGCCCTTGCCTGCCGTGCTGAAGCAGCGCTGCACCCGGAGCCTCCGCCTCTTCCCCACCGGAGGAGCCGCCCTCCAGCCGCTGCCCGCCTCCTCCAGCCCCGCAAAGCTGCCAGCAGCGCTGTAAAAAGGTCAGCTACTCTGGGGAACGGGGGGGGGCGTCAGAGGGATCTTTGAACCACAGCGCCAGATAGGCTTAAGACGACCCCGCATAAAACAAATTTGCACACAGCCTTCTTCAAAAAAAGCCACCCCAAAAAAGTCCCACGGCGATCGGCAAATGGTAACGGGAGCAGGACCATGAAATCTGCAACCCCTAGTCATGAACTGGCACATGTGCGGCGGATACAGATTCAGTCATTCTAACTAAAGGAGTGAGGCAGTTGAGCAGCTCGGCAGCTGTACCCATGACTGAGCAGCCTTACTTAGGATCCACTCTGCTCACCCCCAAAAAGGGGGAGGGGCTAGAAAAGGACGTGCGGATCCAGAATTGGCAGGAGAGGATGGCAAGTGTGGCAGGAAGATTCAAGGACAATCCAAGAAACATTTCAGTGTAGTAGAGCAGAGTATCAAAATATTTTATTTATTTATTTGAAGAATATGGATAGAAATCTTTTGAAAATGAGAGCAAGACCATTGTTGCAACCTGCCAGGGACATTGTAGTAAAAGGTGGGTCAGAAAGTGAATTATCCCTAATCTGAAGAAGTGTGCATGCACACGAAAGCTTATACCCAGAACAAACTTAGTTGGTCTCTAAAGTGCTATTGGAATTTTTTTTAACTTTTTTTTAAAATTTATTTCGTCAGCAACAGCAATAGTTAATACTTACTTGTTGTTCCGACATGGGGCGTAGTTGCCTGTGGCGTTGTGGCATTCTTAACACCTCCCGGTTGCAGGATTGGCCTCTCGGTAACAGGCTGAATCACAGATTCGTTGTATTTGGTGGCTGGAAGGGGACAGATTTCCATTACTGCCGGCCAGAGATCTTTGCTGACCTGTCCCAGCTCCCACTTTCAGACACAGACTCTCAGCTCGGTTTCCGTCAGGCACTGCATCGGTTACTATGATGCATACGGCATGCAGGTCAAGAAATGCAGCCGAGGCCGCGGTATGTGGCAAAGCAGAAGCTAAGATGTTGTGCCAACAACTGACAGTCCCCCGTGCCGTGGGGACACCTTTCGGCGATTGCCCTGGGCACAAAATTGTAAGGGGCACAAAATTTCAATAGCCGGTGCTTCCATCACTGGGCTTCTCCATGGGAACCCAGAAGTGACCTCTCCAGACCATGGGGTGCTTGTTCTTTTCTTATCTCTGCAGCTGCGATCTCCTGGGTGACACTGTTATGCAGCTGAATGTTTGCCTCCCACCCACCCTTCTACACGCGGCCCTGGGCAACCCACGCTACGCCACTGGCCCCATGGGGCCTCCCATTCAACGAGCGGAGAAGTCAGACACTTGCATGGTTGGTGTCCTGATGCTCAGGCAGGACCACTGAGAAGAGGTCTGGGGGAACCCCCAACTACAGCGGACTGTCGGAAAATCTTTACATGGGATAGAAAATAAATGTGTCACCTCCTTCTTATGTTAAAAACAAACATTATAATATTTGTACCTGTTGAGAATATTCAAATCCAAATGACTCTTTTCTGAAAGTGCTGGGGTCACATCAGACTGCTGTGATGCACTGAGGTTGGCTTCTCTCGGGCCGCCCAATCCACTGAGCACCTCCTTGGGATCCAGTTCTGAGAGCTCTACATCCTCATCCCATTCCTCCACCCGCTCTGACCAAACCTCCCAAGATCTCTCCACAGGACTCAGGACACCAACCCATCCTCCACTGCTTCCTGTTTGTGTCACACAGGGAGTGCCTGCGTCACTGCGCCAGGTGACCCCATACCTGTTCCTTTCAAAGCATCCTGTATATAAAGGAAAGGATCGTCCAGGTTTCATTTTGTGCCGTGTTTCTAGGCTGAAGTTCGCCCTTTGCATGAGAGGAGTAAGCTGTCCTTAGCTTGCCTTTATTCCCTTCCATCTACCTGAGAAGCCCAACAGGTGAGGAGGTCTGAGCTAGTTGCTGCAGCTCAGACCACATAGTTCTTACAAGCCTCTCTTGAGTTACTAAACCGATAATACAGTATAGGAAAAACTTATCACTGTAACTAAACTGTTTTTACTGCCTGTGCAACTTTTTCTGAATGCTGTATGGAAAATGACATGAATCTGACCTTAGGAGAGTTTGTAAGTAAAGCAATCTTAACTTCTACAAAAAGTGGAAAGGCTGAGTCCATTTTTGCCCGTCCCAGCTCTCTCCTATGCAGAAGCTCACACTTTATCACTAAATTGGCAGAAAATCTGAATTGCAACTTGTTCCAATTCAGCACGAAACAGCAAGATTTTGGGCTGAAAGAGTCAGGGTTGGTTGTTGTTTTTTTAAAAAAAGCATTCAGATATAGTGTTGTAAACCACAGACCTAAGCCTAGAAAGTTTGAGGAAAAGATAAGTGCAGATGAGCCCTTAGGAAATAAATGGACATACCTCTCTCTGTCTCTAACGTGGTGGCTGCCTCTGATGTCAATCCAGTAGTATCCCCATGGGAAGTAGAAAGAGCTATTGACCAAGATGTTAACTCAGTAGTCCCCATTGCAGAAGTGGATGGATGTTCTCCACTAGATGTGACCTCCACGGGCACTACAGGAACAGAGGAGGCAATATGCACGGTTGATGTAAGCTCTGTAGTTTCTATTGCAGAAGTGGATAAAGCTTTTGCACTTGATGTGAGCAGGGGAGAAGTGGTGGCTTCTGGGGCAGTTGATGTCAGCCCTAAGGTCTCCTTTGGTGAAGTGGGTAGAGTCTCAGTACTTGATGGGACCTGTGTGGTCTGCACTGGAGGAATGGTGGTTTCTGGGGCAGGTGATGTCAGCCCTGTAGTCTCTTTTGGTGAAGTGGATAGAGCCTCCGTACTTAATGCCAGCTCTGTGGTCAGCACTGGAGAAGTGGTGGCTTCTGGGGCAGTTGATGTCAGTCCCGTAGTCTCCCTTGGGGAAGTGGATAGAGCCTCAGTACTTGATGAGAGCTCTGTGGTCTGCACTGGAGAAGTGGTGGCTTCCAGGGCAGGTGATGTCAGTCCTGTAGTCTCCCTTGGTGAAGTAGATAGAGCCTCCGTACTTGATGGGAGCTCTGTGGTCTGCAGTGGAGAAGTGGTGGCTTCTGGGGCAGGTGATGTCAGCCCTGCAGTCTCCTTTGGTGAGGTAAATAGAACCTCAGTAGTTGAAGTGAGCTCTGTGGTCTGCAGTGGAGAAGTGGTGGCTTCTGGGGCAATTGATGTCAGCCCTGTAGTCTGCTTTGGTGAAGTTGATAGAGCCTCAGTACTTGAAGTGAGCTCTGTGGTCTGCAGTGGAGATGTGGTGGATTCTGGGGCAGTTGATGCCAGCCCTGTAGTCTCCTTTGGTGAAGTTGATAGAGCCTCAGTACTTGATGGGAGCTCTGTGGTCTGCAGTGGAGAAGTGGTGGCTTCTGGGGCAAGTGATGTCAGCCCTGTAGTCTCCTTTGGTGAAGTGGAGAGAACCTCTGTACTTGAGGTTAGCTCTGTGGTCTGCAGTGGAGAAGTGGTGGCTTCTGGGGCAAGTGATGTCAGCCCTGTAGTCTCCTTTGGTGAAGTGGAGAGAACCTCTGTACTTGAGGATAGCTCTGTGGTCTGCAGTGGAGAAGTGGTGGCTTCTGGGGCAGTTGTTGTCAGCCCTGTAGTCTCCTTTGGGGAAGTGGTTAGAGCCTCAGTACTTGAAGTGAGCTCTGTCGTCTGCAGTAGAGAAGTGGTGGTTTCTGAGGCAGTTGACGTCAACCCTGAGGTCTCCTTTGGTGAAGTTGATAGAGCCTCAGTACTTGATGGGAGCTCTGTGGTCTGCAGTGGAGATGTGGTGGCTTGTGGTGCAGTTGATGGAAGCCCTGTAGTCTCCTTTGGTGACGTGGATAGAAACCCAGTACTTGATGGGAGCTCTGTGGTCTGCAGTGGAGACGTGGTGGCTTCTGGGGCAATTGATGTCAGCCCTGTAGTCTGCTTTGGTGAAGTTGATAGAGCCTCAGTACTTGAAGTGAGCTCTGTGGTCTGCAGTGGAGATGTGGTGGATTCTGGGGCAGTTGATGCCAGCCCTGTAGTCTCCTTTGGTGAAGTTGATAGAGCCTCAGTACTTGATGGGAGCTCTGTGGTCTGCAGTGGAGAAGTGGTGGCTTCTGGGGCAAGTGATGTCAGCCCTGTAGTCTCCTTTGGTGAAGTGGAGAGAACCTCTGTACTTGAGGTTAGCTCTGTGGTCTGCAGTGGAGAAGTGGTGGCTTCTGGGGCAGTTGATGTCAGCCCTAAGGTCTCCTTTGGTGAAGTGGGTAGAGTCTCAGTACTTGATGGGACCTGTGTGGTCTGCACTGGAGGAATGGTGGTTTCTGGGGCAGGTGATGTCAGCCCTGTAGTCTCTTTTGGTGAAGTGGATAGAGCCTCCGTACTTAATGCCAGCTCTGTGGTCAGCACTGGAGAAGTGGTGGCTTCTGGGGCAGTTGATGTCAGTCCCGTAGTCTCCCTTGGGGAAGTGGATAGAGCCTCAGTACTTGATGAGAGCTCTGTGGTCTGCACTGGAGAAGTGGTGGCTTCCAGGACAGGTGATGTCAGTCCTGTAGTCTCCCTTGGTGAAGTAGATAGAGCCTCCGTACTTGATGGGAGCTCTGTGGTCTGCAGTGGAGTACTGGTGACTTCTGGGGTAGTCAATGTCAGCCCTGTACTCTCTTTTGGAGAAGTGGATAGAGCCTCCGTACTTGATGGGAGCTCTGTGGTCTGCAGTGGAGAGGTTGTAGCTTCTGGGGCAGTTGATACCAGCCCTGTAGTCTCCTTTGGTGAAGAGGATAGAGCCTCCATACTTGATGGGAGCTCTGTGGTCTGCAGTGGAGAAGTGGTGGCTTCTGGGGCAGTTGATGTCAGCCCTGCAGTCTCCTTTGGTGAGGTAAATAGAACCTCAGTAGTTGAAGTGAGCTCTGTGGTCTGCAGTGGAGAAGTGGTGGCTTCTGGGGCAATTGATGTCAGCCCTGTAGTCTGCTTTGGTGAAGTTGATAGAGCCTCAGTACTTGAAGTGAGCTCTGTGGTCTGCAGTGGAGATGTGGTGGATTCTGGGGCAGTTGATGCCAGCCCTGTAGTCTCCTTTGGTGAAGTTGATAGAGCCTCAGTACTTGATGGGAGCTCTGTGGTCTGCAGTGGAGAAGTGGTGGCTTCTGGGGCAAGTGATGTCAGCCCTGTAGTCTCCTTTGGTGAGGTAAATAGAACCTCAGTAGTTGAAGTGAGCTCTGTGGTCTGCAGTGGAGAAGTGGTGGCTTCTGGGGCAATTGATGTCAGCCCTGTAGTCTGCTTTGGTGAGGTAAATAGAACCTCAGTAGTTGAAGTGAGCTCTGTGGTCTGCAGTGGAGAAGTGGTGGCTTCTGGGGCAATTGATGTCAGCCCTGTAGTCTGCTTTGGTGAAGTTGATAGAGCCTCAGTACTTGAAGTGAGCTCTGTGGTCTGCAGTGGAGATGTGGTGGATTCTGGGGCAGTTGATGCCAGCCCTGTAGTCTCCTTTGGTGAAGTTGATAGAGCCTCAGTACTTGATGGGAGCTCTGTGGTCTGCAGTGGAGAAGTGGTGGCTTCTGGGGCAAGTGATGTCAGCCCTGTAGTCTCCTTTGGTGAAGTGGAGAGAACCTCTGTACTTGAGGTTAGCTCTGTGGTCTGCAGTGGAGAAGTGGTGGCTTCTGGGGCAGTTGATGTCAGCCCTAAGGTCTCCTTTGGTGAAGTGGGTAGAGTCTCAGTACTTGATGGGACCTGTGTGGTCTGCACTGGAGGAATGGTGGTTTCTGGGGCAGGTGATGTCAGCCCTGTAGTCTCTTTTGGTGAAGTGGATAGAGCCTCCGTACTTAATGCCAGCTCTGTGGTCAGCACTGGAGAAGTGGTGGCTTCTGGGGCAGTTGATGTCAGTCCCGTAGTCTCCCTTGGGGAAGTGGATAGAGCCTCAGTACTTGATGAGAGCTCTGTGGTCTGCACTGGAGAAGTGGTGGCTTCCAGGGCAGGTGATGTCAGTCTTGTAGTCTCCCTTGGTGAAGTAGATAGAGCCTCCGTACTTGATGGGAGCTCTGTGGTCTGCAGTGGAGTACTGGTGACTTCTGGGGTAGTCAATGTCAGCCCTGTACTCTCTTTTGGAGAAGTGGATAGAGCCTCCGTACTTGATGGGAGCTCTGTGGTCTGCAGTGGAGAGGTTGTAGCTTCTGGGGCAGTTGATACCAGCCCTGTAGTCTCCTTTGGTGAAGAGGATAGAGCCTCCATACTTGATGGGAGCTCTGTGGTCTGCAGTGGAGAAGTGGTGGCTTCTGGGGCAGTTGATGTCAGCCCTGCAGTCTCCTTTGGTGAGGTAAATAGAACCTCAGTAGTTGAAGTGAGCTCTGTGGTCTGCAGTGGAGAAGTGGTGGCTTCTGGGGCAATTGATGTCAGCCCTGTAGTCTGCTTTGGTGAAGTTGATAGAGCCTCAGTACTTGAAGTGAGCTCTGTGGTCTGCAGTGGAGATGTGGTGGATTCTGGGGCAGTTGATGCCAGCCCTGTAGTCTCCTTTGGTGAAGTTGATAGAGCCTCAGTACTTGATGGGAGCTCTGTGGTCTGCAGTGGAGAAGTGGTGGCTTCTGGGGCAAGTGATGTCAGCCCTGTAGTCTCCTTTGGTGAAGTGGAGAGAACCTCTGTACTTGAGGTTAGCTCTGTGGTCTGCAGTGGAGAAGTGGTGGCTTCTGGGGCAGTTGTTGTCAGCCCTGTAGTCTCCTTTGGGGAAGTGGTTAGAGCCTCAGTACTTGAAGTGAGCTCTGTCGTCTGCAGTAGAGAAGTGGTGGTTTCTGAGGCAGTTGACGTCAACCCTGAGGTCTCCTTTGGTGAAGTTGATAGAGCCTCAGTACTTGATGGGAGCTCTGTGGTCTGCAGTGGAGATGTGGTGGCTTGTGGTGCAGTTGATGGAAGCCCTGTAGTCTCCTTTGGTGACGTGGATAGAAACCCAGTACTTGATGGGAGCTCTGTGGTCTGCAGTGGAGACGTGGTGGCTTCTGGGGCAGTTGATGTCAGCCCTGTAGTCTGCTTTGATGAGGTAGATAGAACCTCAGTACTTGATGGGAGCTCTGTGGTCTGCAGTGGAGAAGTGGTAGCTTCTGGGGCAGGTGATGTCAGCCCTGTAGTCTCCTTTGGTGAAGTGGATAGAGCCTCCTTACTTAATGGGAACTCTGTGGTCTGCAGTGGAGAAGTGGTGGCTTCTGGGGCAGTTGATGGCTGCCCTGAGGTCCCCTTGGGTGAAGGGGATAGAGCCTCCGTACTTGATGGGAGCACTGTGGTCTGCAGTGGAGATGTGGTGGCTTCTGGGGCAGTTGATGTCAGCCCTGTAGTCTGCTTTGATGAGGTAGATAGAACCTCAGTACTTGATGGGAGCTCTGTGGTCTGCAGTGGAGAAGTGGTAGCTTCTGGGGCAGGTGATGTCAGCCCTGTAGTCTCCCTTGGTGAAGTGGATAGAGCCTCCGTACTTGATGGGAGCACTGTGGTCTGCAGTGGAGAAGTGGTGGCTTCTGGTGCAGTTGTTGTTGGCCCCGAGGTCTCCTTTGGAGACGTGGATAGAGCCTCAGTACTTGATGGGAGCTCTGTGGTCTGCAGTGGAGAGGTTGTAGCTTCTGGGGCAGTTGATACCAGCCCTGTAGTCTCCTTTGGTGAAGAGGATAGAGCCTCCGTACTTGATGGGAGCTCTGTGGTCTGCAGTGGAGAAGTGGTGGCTTCTGGGGCAGTCGATGTCAGCCCTGCAGTCTCCTTTGGTGAGGTAAATAGAACCTCAGTAGTTGAAGTGAGCTCTGTGGTCTGCAGTGGAGAAGTGGTGGCTTCTGGAGCAATTGATGTCAGCCCTGTAGTCTGCTTTGGTGAAGTTGATAGAGCCTCAGTACTTGAAGTGAGCTCTGTGGTCTGCAGTGGAGATGTGGTGGATTCTGGGGCAGTTGATGCCAGCCCTGTAGTCTCCTTTGGTGAAGTTGATAGAGCCTCAGTACTTGATGGGAGCTCTGTGGTCTGCAGTGGAGAAGTGGTGGCTTCTGGGGCAAGTGATGTCAGCCCTGTAGTCTCCTTTGGTGAAGTGGAGAGAACCTCTGTACTTGAGGATAGCTCTGTGGTCTGCAGTGGAGAAGTGGTGGCTTCTGGGGCAGTTGTTGTCAGCCCTGTAGTCTCCTTTGGGGAAGTGGTTAGAGCCTCAGTACTTGAAGTGAGCTCTGTCGTCTGCAGTAGAGAAGTGGTGGTTTCTGAGGCAGTTGACGTCAACCCTGAGGTCTCCTTTGGTGAAGTTGATAGAGCCTCAGTACTTGATGGGAGCTCTGTGGTCTGCAGTGGAGATGTGGTGGCTTGTGGTGCAGTTGATGGAAGCCCTGTAGTCTCCTTTGGTGACGTGGATAGAAACCCAGTACTTGATGGGAGCTCTGTGGTCTGCAGTGGAGACGTGGTGGCTTCTGGGGCAGTTGATGTCAGCCCTGTAGTCTGCTTTGATGAGGTAGATAGAACCTCAGTACTTGATGGGAGCTCTGTGGTCTGCAGTGGAGAAGTGGTAGCTTCTGGGGCAGGTGATGTCAGCCCTGTAGTCTCCCTTGGTGAAGTGGATAGAGCCTCCTTACTTAATGGGAGCTCTGTGGTCTGCAGTGGAGAAGTGGTGGCTTCTGGGGCAGGTGATGTCAGCCCTGTAGTCTCCCTTGGTGAAGTGGATAGAGCCTCCGTACTTGATGGGAGCACTGTGGTCTGCAGTGGAGAAGTGGTGGCTTCTGGTGCAGTTGTTGTTGGCCCCGAGGTCTCCTTTGGAGACGTGGATAGAGCCTCAGTACTTGATGTGAGCTCTGTGGTCTGCAGTGGAGAGGTTGTAGCTTCTGGGGCAGTTGATACCAGCCCTGTAGTCTCCTTTGGTGAAGTGGATAGAGCCTCAGTACTTGAAGTGAGTTCTGTGGTCTGCAGTGGAGAAGTGGTGGCTTCTTGGGCAGTTGATGTCAGCCCTGTAGTCTCCTTTGGTGAAGTGGATAAAGCCTCAGTACTTGAAGTGAGCTCTGTGGTCTGCAGTGGAGACGTTGTAGCTTCTGGGGAAGTTGATGCCAGCCCTGTAGTCTCCTTTCGTGAAGTTGATAGAGACTCAGTACTTGATGTGAGCTCCGTGGTCTGCAGTAGAGAAGTTGTAGCTTCTGGGGAAGGTGATGCCAGCCCTGTAGTCTCCTTTGGTGAAGTGGATAGAGCCTCAGTACTTGAAGTGAGTTCTGTGGTCTGCAGTGGAGAAGTTGTAGCTTCTGGGGAAGTTGATGGAAGCCCTGTAGTCTCCTTTGGTGAAGTGGATAGAGCCTCTGTACTAGAGGTTAGCTCTGTGGTCTGCAGTGGAGATGTGGTGGATTCTGGGGCAGTTGATGCCAGCCCTGTAGTCTCCTTTGGTGAAGTTGATAGAGCTTCAGTACTTGATGGGAGCTCTGTGGTCTGAAGTGGAGAAGTGGTGGCTTCTGGGGCAGGTGATGTCAGCCCTGTAGTCTCCTTTGGTGAAGTGGAGAGAACCTCTGTACTTGAGGTTAGCTCTGTGGTCAGCAGTGGAGAAGTGGTGGCTTCTGGTGCAGTTGAAGGCTGCCCTGAGGTCTCCTTTGGTGAAGTGGATAGAGCCTCCGTACTTGATGGGAGCTCTGTGGTCTGCACTGGAGAACTGGTGGCTTCTTCGGCAGTTGATGTCAGCCCTGTAGTCTCCTTTGGTGAAGTGGATAGAGCCTTGGTACTTGAAGTGAGCTCTGTGGTCTGCAGTGGAGAAGTGGTGGCTTCTGGTGCAGTTGTTATTGGCCCCGAGGTCTCCTTTGGAGACGTGGATAGAGCCTCAGTATTTGATGTGAGCTCTGTGGTCTGCAGTGGAGAGGTTGTAGGTTCTGGGGCCGTTGATACCAGCCATGTAGTCTCCCTTGGTGAAGTGGTTAGAGCCTCGGTCCTTGATGTGAGCTCTGTGGTCTGCAGTGGAGAAGTGGTGTCTTCTGGTGCAGCTGTTGTCAGCCCTGTAGTCTCCCTTGGTGAAGTGGTTAGAGCCTCGGTCCTTGATGGGAGCTCTGTGGTCTGCAGTGGAGACGTGGTGGCTTCTGGGGCAGGTGATGTCAGCCCTGTAGTCTCCCTTGGTGAAGTGGATAGAGCCTCCGTACTTGATGGGAGCACTGTGGTCTGCAGTGGAGAAGTGGTGGCTTCTGGTGCAGTTGTTGTTGGCCCCGAGGTCTCCTTTGGAGACGTGGATAGAGCCTCAGTACTTGATGGGAGCTCTGTGGTCTGCAGTGGAGAAGTGGTAGCTTCTGGGGCAGGTGATGTCAGCCCTGTAGTCTCCCTTGGTGAAGTGGATAGAGCCTCCGTACTTGATGGGAGCACTGTGGTCTGCAGTGGAGAAGTGGTGGCTTCTGGTGCAGTTGTTGTTGGCCCCGAGGTCTCCTTTGGAGACGTGGATAGAGCCTCAGTACTTGATGGGAGCTCTGTGGTCTGCAGTGGAGAGGTTGTAGCTTCTGGGGCAGTTGATACCAGCCCTGTAGTCTCCTTTGGTGAAGTGGATAGAGCCTCAGTACTTGATGGGAGCTCTGTGGTCTGCAGTGCAGAGGTTGTAGCTTCTGGGGCAGTTGATACCAGCCCTGTAGTCTCCTTTGGTGAAGTGGATAGAGCCTCAGTACTTGAAGTGAGTTCTGTGGTCTGCAGTGGAGAAGTGGTGGCTTCTTGGGCAGTTGATGTCAGCCCTGTAGTCTCCTTTGGTGAAGTGGATAAAGCCTCAGTACTTGAAGTGAGCTCTGTGGCCTGCAGTGGAGAAGTTGTAGCTTCTGGGGAAGTTGATGCCAGCCCTGTAGTCTCCTTTGGTGAAGTTGATAGAGACTCAGTACTTGATGTGAGCTCCGTGGTCTGCACTAGAGAAGTTGTAGCTTCTGGGGAAGGTGATGCCAGCCCTGTAGTCTCCCTTGGTGAAGTGGATAGAGCCTCAGTACTTGAAGTGAGTTCTGTGGTCTGCAGTGGAGAAGTTGTAGCTTCTGGGGAAGTTGATGGAAGCCCTGTAGTCTCCTTTGGTGAAGTGGACAGAGCCTCTGCACTTGAGGTTAGCTCTGTGGTCTGCAGTGGAGATGTGGTGGATTCTGGGGCAGTTGATGCCAGCCCTGTAGTCTCCTTTGGTGAAGTTGATAGAGCTTCAGTACTTGATGGGAGCTCTGTGGTCTGAAGTGGAGAAGTGGTGGCTTCTGGGGCAGGTGATGTCAGCCCTGTAGTCTCCTTTGGTGAAGTGGAGAGAACCTCTGTACTTGAGGTTAGCTCTGTGGTCTGCAGTGGAGAAGTGGTGGCTTCTGGGGAGGTTGATGCCAGCCCTGTAGTCTTCTTTGGTGACGTGGATAGAGCCTCAGTACTTGATGGGAGCTCTGTGGTCTGCACTGGAGAAGTGGTGGTTTCTGGTACAGTTGATGTCAGCCCTGTAGTCTCCTTTGGTGAAGTGGATAGAGCCTCAGTGCTTGATGTGAGCTCTGTGGTCTGCAGTGGAGAAGTTGTAGCTTCTGGGGCAGGTGATGTCAGCCCTGTAGTCTCCCTTGGTGAAGTGGATAGAGGCTCCGTACTTAATGGGAGCTCTGTGGTCTGCACTGGAGAAGTGGTGGCTTCTGGTGCAGTTGATGGAAGCCCTGTAGTCTCCTTTGGTGAAGTGGTTAGAGCCTCGGTGCTTGATGTGAGCTCTGTGGTCTGCAGTAGAGAAGTGGTGGCTTCTGAGGCAGTTGATGTCAACCCTGAGGTCTCCTTTCGTGAAGTTGATACAGCCTCAGTACTTGATGGGAGCTCTGTGGTCTGCACTGAAGAAGAGGTGGCTTCTGGGGCAGGTGATGTCAGCCCTGTAGTCTCCTTTGGAGAAGTAAATAGAACCTCAGTACTTGATGTGACCTCTGTGGACTGCAGTGGAGAAGTTGTAGCTTCTGGGGAAGGTGATGCCAGCCATGTAGTCTCCTTTGGTGAAGTGGATAGAGACTCAGTACTTGATGTGAGCTCTGTGGTCTCCAGTGGAGAAGTGGTGGCTTCTGGTGCAGTTGATGGACGCCCTGTAGTCTCCTTTGGTGACGTGGATAGAACCTCAGTACTTGATGGGAGCTCTGTGGTCTGCAGTGGAGAAGTGGTGGCTTCTGGGGCAGGTGATGTCAGCCCTGTAGTCTCCCTTGGTGAAGTGGATAGAGCCTCCTTACTTAATGGGAACTCTGTGGTCTGCAGTGGAGAAGTGGTGGCTTCTTCGGCAGTTGATGCCAGCCCTGTAGTCTCCTTTGGTGAAGTGGATAGAGCCTCAGTTCTTGAGGTTAGCTCTGTGGTCTGCAGTGGAGAAGTGGTGGCTTCTGGGGAGGTTGATGCCAGCCCTGTAGTCTTCTTTGGTGACGTGGATAGAGCCTCAGTACTTGATGGGAGCTCTGTGTTCTGCAGTGGAGAAGTGGTGGCTTCTGGGGCAGTTGAAGGCAGCCCAGAGGTCTCCTTTGGTGAAGTGGATAGAGCCTCCTTACTTAATGGGAACTCTGTGGTCTGCAGTGGAGAAGTGGTGGCTTCTGGGGCAGTTGAAGGCTGCCCTGAGGTCTCCTTTGGTGCAGTGGATAGAGCCTCCGTATTTGATGGGAGCACTGTGGTCTGCACTGGAGAAGTGGTGGCTTCTGGTGCAGTTGATGTCAGCCCTGTAGTCTCCTTTGGTGAAGTGGATAGAGCCTCAGTTCTTGATGTTAGCTCTGTGGTCTGCAGTGGAGAAGTGGTGGCTTCTGGTGCAGTTGTTGTTGGCCCCGAGGTCTCCTTTGGAGACGTGGATAGAGCCTCAGTACTTGATGTGAGCTCTGTGGTCTGCAGTGGAGAGGTTGTAGCTTCTGGGGCAGCTGATGTCAGCCCTGTAGTCTCTCTTGGTGAAGTGGATAGAGCCTCCGTACTTAATGGGAACTCTGTGGTCTGCAGTAGAGAAGTGGTGGCTTCTGGGGCAGTTGATGTCAGCCCTGTAGTCTCCTTTGGAGACGTGGATAGAGCCTCAATACTTGATGTGAGCTCTGTGGTCTGCAGTGGAGGAGTGGTGGCTTCTGGGGAGGTTGATGCCAGCCCTGTAGTCTCCTTTGGTGAAGTGGATAGAGCCTTGGTACTTGAAGTGAGCTCTGTGGTCTGCAGTGGAGAAGTGGTGGCTTCTGGTGCAGTTGTTGTTGGCCCCGAGGTCTCCTTTGGAGACGTGGATAGAGCCTCAGTACTTGATGTGAGCTCTGTGGTCTGCAGTGGAGAAGTGGTGGCTTCTTGGGCAGTTGATGTCAGCCCTGTAGTCTCCTTTGGTGAAGTGGATAAAGCCTCAGTACTTGAAGTGAGCTCTGTGGTCTGCAGTGGAGAAGTTGTAGCTTCTGGGGAAGTTGATGCCAGCCCTGTAGTCTCCTTTGGTGAAGTTGATAGAGACTCAGTACTTGATGTGAGCTCCGTGGTCTGCAGTAGAGAAGTTGTAGCTTCTGGGGAAGGTGATGCCAGCCCTGTAGTCTCCTTTGGTGAAGTGGATAGAGCCTCAGTACTTGAAGTGAGTTCTGTGGTCTGCAGTGGAGAAGTTGTAGCTTCTGGGGAAGTTGATGGAAGCCCTGTAGTCTCCTTTGGTGAAGTGGACAGAGCCTCTGTACTTGAGGTTAGCTCTGTGGTCTGCAGTGGAGATGTGGTGGATTCTGGGGCAGTTGATGCCAGCCCTGTAGTCTCCTTTGGTGAAGTGGATAGAGCCTCAGTACTTGAAGTGAGTTCTGTGGTTTGAAGTGGAGAAGTTGTAGCTTCTGGGGAAGTTGATGGAAGCCCTGAGGTCTCCTTTGGTGAAGTGGATAGAGCCTCCGTACTTGATGGGAGCTCTGTGGTCTGCACTGGAGAAGTGGTGACTTCTGGTACAGTTGATGTCAGCCCTGTAGTCTCCTTTGGTGAAGTGGAGAGAACTTCTGTACTTGAGGTTAGCTCTGTGGTCTGCAGTGGAGAAGTGGTGGCTTCTGGGGCAGTTGAAGGCTGCCCTGAGGTCTCCTTTGGTGAAGTGGATAGAGCCTCCGTACTTGATGGGAGCTCTGTGGTCTGCACTGGAGAAGTGGTGGCTTCTGGTACAGTTGATGTCAGCCCTGTAGTCTCCTTTGGTGAAGAGGATAGAGCCTCAGTGCTTGATGTGAGCTCTGTGGTCTGCAGTGGAGAAGTTGTAGCTTCTGGGGCAGGTGATGTCAGCCCTGTAGTCTCCCTTGGTGAAGTGGATAGAGGCTCCGTACTTAATGGGAGCTCTGTGGTCTGCACTGGAGAAGTGGTGGCTTCTGGTGCAGTTGATGGAAGCCCTGTAGTCTCCTTTGGTGAAGTGGTTAGAGCCTCGGTGCTTGATGTGAGCTCTGTGGTCTGCAGTGGAGAAGTGGTGGCTTCTGAGGCAGTTGATGTCAACCCTGAGGTCTCCTTTCGTGAAGTTGATACAGCCTCAGTACTTGATGGGAGCTCTGTGGTCTGCACTGAAGAAGAGGTGGCTTCTGGGGCAGGTGATGTCAGCCCTGTAGTCTCCTTTGGAGAAGTAAATAGAACCTCAGTACTTGATGTGACCTCTATGGACTGCAGTGGAGTTGTAGCTTCTGGGGAAGGTGATGCCAGCCCTGTAGTCTCCTTTGGTGAAGTGGATAGAGACTCAGTACTTGATGTGAGCTCTGTGGACTGCAGTGGAGAAGTTGTAGCTTCTGGGGAAGGTGATGCCAGCCCTGTAGTCTCCTTTGGTGAAGTGGATAGAGCCTCAGTTCTTGATGTTAGCTCTGTGGTCTGCAGTGGAGAAGTGGTGGCTTCTGGGGAGGTTGATGCCAGCCCTGTAGTCTCCTTTGGTGAAGTTGATAGAGACTCAGTACTTGATGTGAGCTCTGTGGTCTGCAGTGGAGAAGTGGTGGCTTCTGGGGCAAGTGATGTCAGCCCTGTAGTCTCCTTTGGTGAAGTGGAGAGAACCTCTGTACTTGAGGTTAGCTCTGTGGTCTGCAGTGGAGAAGTGGTGGCTTCTGGTGCAGTTGTTGTTGGCCCCGAGGTCTCCTTTGGAGACGTGGATAGAGCCTCAGTACTTGATGTGAGCTCTGTGGTCTGCAGTGGAGAAGTGATGGCTTCTGAGGCAGTTGATGGAAGCCCTGTAGTCTCCTTTGGTGAAGTTGATAGAGACTCAGTACTTGATGTGAGCTCTGTGGTCTGCAGTGGAGAAGTTGTAGCTTCTGGGGCAGGTGATGTCAGCCCTGTAGTCTCCTTCGGTGAACTAGATAGAGCCTCAGTACTTGATGTGAGCTCTGTGGTCTGCAGTGGAGAAGTGGTGGCTTCTGGGGCAGTTGATACCAGCCCTGTTGTCTCCTTTGGAGAAGTAGATAGAACCTCAGTACTTGAAGTGAGCTCTGTGGTCTGCAGTGGAGATGTAGTGGCTTTTGGTGCAGTTGATGGAAGCCCTGTAGTCTCCTTTGGAGACGTGGATGGAGCCTCAGTACTTGATGTGAGCTCTGTGGTCTGCCGCGGAGACGGGGTGGCTTCTGCAGATCTTGTTATTGGCCCTGTTGTGTTTGTGGTGGTACTGGGTTCAGTTTCGGTCCTTGATGGGGGAACCGTAGTGGAGATCACAGAAGATGTGGCTTTTGTTTCCTGTGTTGGAGACAAAGGCAGCAGGCTTCCTGCCACTTTAAAGTGAAAGAGGATTAATGTTACTTTCATGCATTGGATAGAATGTTAAGTGCAATTATGTTAACTGCAGTTTTTTAAAGCAACACGGAAGGTATTATAAATAGCACATTCATGTTTGTTTGAAGATTTCCATTGGCATTCGTTTCTTCACTTTGTGCGTTTGTAATCCCATGGATTTCATTTTGCTTTTTTTATTTTTCCATTTGCATTACCCAATTTTACAATGGACAATTGTTTACCGAGCAAGTTCTCCTGATAAATCGTACGACACTACATTATACAGACAGGGGCCTCTGCCGTTTTCACTTGCTGCAGCCTCTGGGCCACCGTCAAGGGCAGCCCCACATAGAATGCTTTGCAGTAGTCAAGCCAGGAGGTCTCTGGAGAATGGAGTCCAGGCTATCCTGGTTTAGAAGGCCTTGACACTCCTACTCACAGCAGCCACTTTGGACTCTATTGAGAGGCTTAATCTAGGAATACTCCTAGACCAGTGTTTCCCAAACTTGGGTCTTCAGCTGTTTTGGACTACAGTTCCCATCATCTCTTGCTAGCTAGGGATGATGGGTGTTATAGTCCAAAAACAGCTGGAAACCCAAGTTTGGGAAACACTGTCTGAGACTATGAACCTGTTATTTCAGGGGTAGTTCATCCTTTCCTGACATAATTCATTTCACCAAATTTTGGTGGAAACGGACCTCCACCCCCACCCAACACTTCTAATTTATAAAGATTCAGCTTAAGTTCACTGGGCCTCAATCCAGTCAATATCTGGACTAGACTGTTGGTCCTGATCCATCTGGCTGTTCTTATGCTTCCAATAACACACACCTGCACAGCATCTTTTGATTCAGGTGCAATGGCGAGCAGGGACTGTTCACATTTAAAGGAAAACTAATTTCCACTTTCTGAAACAATTTTAGTACCGAAACGCAGCCATCTGTATTTATCCAAAATTTGCAATGCAGTTCTCCAGCCAACATTAACAGAAAGGCATATATTGAGGGAACGTGTACAAAAAAATATGAACAGATTAGTCAAAGTAACAGTGTAAAGTTGCAATGCACTAAGGAAAATTGCTGGCAGAAATATGGACGTTCGTCAAAACTGGAAGGTAAAAAATGTGTTCAGTGGGAGAAAGCTGCACTAAAAGCCTGGTAGATTTTGACGAGGAATAGAAAAGAACTGCAAACTTCTGCCAAAAGTGGGGAACAGAATTTCAGATTGAAAAAATGAGAAACTTTGAGAATCAAAATGGACAGGTCCTCCTATCCCTCTCTGAGCACATCAGACACAACTAAGACTTCACATCCTCCTATATAAATAAGAACATAAGGCTGTCATCACGCAGCAGTTTGTATGGTCACAGCCAAGAGTGCAGAAGCCTCCTCCAGCTTGCAAGTGAATTAACCTGCTGAGAAATCCTCTGGTGTGTTTTCCTAGGGTCAAATGGCAGCAACCTGCTCTTTGGCATTTAGTAGGCAAAGGTCAAGCCCCCAACCTTCCGCCATCCAAACTAATCCCATAATGATAGCTTCAGGACAGGGAGAGGAGCCAAGGAGAAAAATAACCCCTCCCCACTCTTTCCATTGCATTGTGGCAAGGGAAAAGGAAGGAGGACTTGTGGAGCAAACCCTTCCTTGCTTCAACCCCTGGCAACAGGATAACAGCCTCCACCACATCACTGCACCTGAGGGCAGTGGGCTTGCTTGGGGGGCTCGGGGCAGGCACACAAAGGTTATCGATGGCTACTAGCCATGCTGGCTATTTCTCTGCCTCCAAGGCTGGAGCCAGTAATATTTCTGAATAACAGCTGCTAGAAGCCAAAGGAGGCCAAGTTGCTGTCCTCCTTGGAGGTTTCTGTTTGGGGCATCTAGTTGGCCACTGTGAGAAGAGGATGCTGGACTAGGTGGGCCATTGGCCTGATCCTGAAGGGCTCCGCTTATGTTCTTACAACAGCACTGTGCTCTCAACACTTGGGCACTGCCTGCCCCCTGCCAGCTGAGTCTGCCGTTACACAGGTCTAACAGTAGGGCTGGACCTCTTAGAGATCCAGTAAACTGGGGGGGGGGGAAGGTTAATCACAGAATCATAGAATGATAGGGTTGGAAGGGACAGGGACCCCATGGGTCCTCTAGTCCAACCCCCTGCAATTCAAGAATCTCAGATAAAGTATCCATGACAGATGGCCATCCAACCTCTGTGTAAAAACCTCCAAGGAAGGAGAGACCGAGGGAGACTGTTCCACTGCCAAACAGCTCTTACTGTCAGAAAGTTCTTCCTGATGTCAGGATCTCCTTTAGTGTAACTTGACGTCGTTGGTTCAAGTCCTACCATTTAAAGCAGGAGAAAACGAGCTTGTTCCCTCTTCCTTGTCACAGCCCTTGAGATATTTGAAGACGGCTCCTCTCAGTCTCTTCTCCAGGCTAAACATCCCCGATTCCTTCAATCGTTCCGCATAAGGTTTGGTTTCCAGACCCTTGGTCATCCTTGTCACCCTCCTCAGCCCACCTTCCAGCTTGTCAACATCCTTCTTAAATTGTGGTGCCCAGAATTGGACACAGTATTCCAGGTGTGGTCTAACCAAGGCAGAACAGAGTAGGACCATTACTTCCCTTGATCTGAACACTAGACTTCTGTTGATGCAGCCTGGAATATCTAGGGTATCTGAAGAAGTGTGCATGCACACGAAAGCTCATACCAAGAACAAACTTAGTTGGTCTCTAAGGTGCTGCTGGAAGGAATTTTTTATTTTATTTTGTTTTGCCTAGAATAGCATTAACCTTTTTTTGCTGCTGCATCACACAGTTGACTCATGTTCAGCTTGAGATCATCCAAGACCTCGAGATCCTTTTCACGTGTACTGCTAGTAAGCTGGGAGCTAATATATAAGGTTCCTGCTGCCAGCTGCCCGTCTAGGGCAGGAACCTGTTCTCACAGTGGCCACTCAGTTGCCTGTGGGGAAACCTGCATGCTAGACTCCATCACATGAGCAACCCTCCCCTCCTGAAGTTTGCAGCAATTGGAATTTCAGCTGCAGAGGCACAGCATAGACGCTGCTGATAGATTCACCCAAAGTTTAACCTGAAAGAGGCGACCACGTCACGCACGGATGTTGTTGCGACATCGAATTAACCCTAAGACAACACAAACATGCCATTTGCTGGTGCCCTTTCTGTGCCCAAACAAATAGCAGAGGAAGGAAGCCAGTGAAAACAACCTCAGGAAGGAACGTCTGTCTCAACCTAACACCTCTTCCTCCTTTTTTTATGTCCTCTCAAAGTTCATCATCCCAAACACCTTTCCTTCCAAAAAGCAAGCCATTATTTTCTAGACACGGGTGGCTGCTCTCTCACCTGTCGATAATGGAATGAAAACTGCGAGATGGGAATTTTCCGTACATTTGGACCACACTCTAACTATCACTCCCCCCTCTAAAAAAAGAGAGAAAAGAATAGAAGCCCAACGCACCCCAGCAAAGACTGCAAAGGATAGATTTTGGTGAATATTTGCACAATATTCAGCATGGAGGGAGGGAGAGGGGCACTCAGAGCTGGACCTCAATGCTGGAAGGTTCAGCAAAGATCAAAGGAAGTACTCCTTCATGCATAGCTAAACTATGGAACTCCCCGCCACAGGAGGCAGCGATGGCTAGCAACTTGGATGCCTTTCAAAGAGGATTGGGAACACTCACAGAGGAGTAGAAGAAGACTTTTGATGGCTACTAGGGACGCGGGTGGCGCTGTGGTCTAAACCACTGAGCCTAGGGCTTGCCGATCAGAAGGTCGGTGGTTCGAATCCCCGCAACGGTGAGCTCCCGTTGCTCGGTCCCTGCTCCTGCCAACCTAGCAGTTCGAAAGCACATCAAAGTGCAAGTAGATAAATAGGTATTGCTCCGGTGGGAAGGTAAACGGCGTTTCCGTGCGCTGCTCTGGTTCGCCAGAAGCAGCTTTGTCATGCTGGCCACATGACCCGGAAGCTGTACGCCGGCTCCCTCGGCCAGTAAAGCGAGATGAGCGCCGCAACCCCAGAGTCGTCCGCTACTGGACCTAATGGTCAGGGGTCCCTTTACCTTTACCTAGCCATGATGGTTACATATTACATGCAGTACCAGAGATCATCTACCCCTGAATACCTTAAATGGCTCAGGACCACAATACCTCAAGGACCGCCTCTTTCCATATGAACCTACCCTGACCCTTCTATGAGTGCCTCCTCCATGAGAGGTTAGCAACATGAGAACAGGGCCATTTCTGTGGTGGCTCCCCATTTGTGGAATGCCTTTACACTTGCCCGCTTCCACTCCATTCCTACAGCATTCCTACAGGGTATATTTTCCAACACTCCTTCTGATCTTCGCCTTTGTCCATGCAACAGGGGAAAGATAGAGGACTTTATTCACTTTTTCTTTCACTGCTCTTTATATGACTCAATAAGACCGAGGCTCTCCCAATTAATTCCCCCATCCATCGTCTTGGAAGATGATTGTATGAAATACTTATTGGTGGACGCCAACCCCATGGTTACCCGCAGTGTGGCCATCTATATCTTGCAGGCCCTGAAACTCAGGGCCACCTCGATAGGTTAACTCTTTTAAAGCCCTGGACTTTTGTAAATATTCTGAAATACCCATAGCCACATGATTTATTACTGCTTTTACCACATCTTGCTTTATCTACCATGATTTTATACCTGTTGGTTAGCAAATGAAGCTAACATATTTTGTATAACTGTGGCAGGTTTCTGCCTGAATGCTTTTTATGTGCTATGGCCAATTGGCTAACGCAATAAACTTTGATTTGATTTGTGGAACGCTCTCCCCCAGGGAGGTTCAGCTTGGTGCCTTCACGGTGCACCTTTAGCTGCCGAAAACCTCCCTCTTCAACCAGGCCTTGGGCCGATTGTATTGGTTTTGGTTTTTATTATGTATTTTGTGTTTTTATATTGTGGTTTCATGTTGTAACTGCCCTGAGACCTGCAGGTGTAGGGGCAGTATTCAAATTTAATAATTAATAAATTAATTAAAAACCCGCAAGTGGGGAGAGTTGCTGTTGCACTCAGGTCCTTGCTTCCCATCAGGACATTTTGTTGGCCACTGCGAGGACAGGATGAGGGATTTGGATGATCCGGTTCCCATTCTCTTCCGGTGTTCTCTGGCACCTTTACGCGGAAGCAGAGGAAGAGTTGTCACTCGAGATGCGTTCCGTTTCCGGATAGATCGGGCTGTTAAGCAAAGCAAACACCTTGACGGAGCGTCAGGCAGGTTGCTTAATTGGGTGGCTTAATTTCGCCTCCAAGGTCAACAGCTTGTGGCTCACCAGAATATGACAGGTGGTGTCACAGAGGATTAGATCTGCCAGGGGGAGGATCCTCCCTCCCAACGCCTGACCTCAAACGGTTTTGACATGGACTCTGACTAAGACGCAATAGAGAGGAAAAATATGTATTTTCTTTTGCACCAAGAGCAGGTCACTGTAAAAGAAAGCATTTAGCACGCTCCTCCCCAGAGCCAGCTCAGGGCCTTAATGTTCAGTGACCTTTCGCTGACCAAGCAAGTTTGGCCCATTATCACTAAAAATAGAAAGGACATTAGTTTCTCCTGAGCAATTAACCATGAGAGCTCAATGGAGCCTCCACAGTCAAGGCAGTCTACCTCAGAGTCACCCAACACTGGGGATCAAGCATCTAACCACCCTTGGGATATAAGCCATGGGCAGTGTAAAAATAAATAAATACAGACAGCTTATTAAGGGTGGGTGTCATTTCCTACTCTGGGCCCCTCAAGATTCTGTGCTCTGGTAGAAATGGAAAGAAGAAGTTGTTGAGTCGGTAGAACATGAGACTCTTGATCTCAAGGTTGTGAGTTCAAGCCCCACGTTGGGCCAAAGATTCTTGCACTGCAGGGGGTTGGACTAGATGACTCTCGTGGTCTTTTCCAACTCTACAGTTCTATGATTCTGTGATTCTATTATTTCAACAAAAGAGGAGTGGACTTCTAAAACTATTGAACTATATGTAGATGGCAAAATTGACAGCAAAAATAAGAGACCCCCAAAAAGACGAAATATTTGTGGGAGAGTGGAGACCCTTTTTGGATTATCTGAGAAAATGTTATAGTAAACCGAAATTGCAGGCAGGACTAGATATTTAAGGAATGAGGATGAGAAAGGAATATAGTGTAGGATATGTATTATGGAAACAAGTATTGCATTTAAGGCAGTAGAGAAAAGGATCCGAGCAGAAACCTCACGGAAGTACAGGTGGGAAGTCAAAAAGCTAAGGGAATACTCTATGGAAACTGATTTGAATTTGTTAAACTATGCGGAAATCAGTTTAAAAATTACGATTAACAAAGGGGATTCTGTGCTCCGGCCTTCAAGCCGTGGCTTACCCAGAGGCATCGAACGGGCCACGGAGATAAAGAGCAAAATGGGCAAGTTTTTAAACTGTGATATTTTAAATGTATTTTAATGTTTGATGGCAGCCGCCCAGAGTGGCTGGGGAGACCCAGCCAGATGGGCAGGGTACAAATAAATTATTATTATTATTATTATTATTATTATTATTATTATTACTGCGTCCAAATGGGCTTGTCATTGAATCATAGAACTACGTATAGAGCTGGAAGGGACCCTAAGAGTCATTGAGTCCAACCTGCTGCAATGCAGTCCTCTTAGCTTATTAATTAACATAGCCATGATTAATTATGGCTATGTTCAGAGCCAGGTAAGCGTCGCACCTCCCTCCCTAAGCCAGGCAGAAGCTTCCCGAGCTTTGGGAAGGAGGTGGCAGGGGAACATTTTGGGGGCTAGCCTAGTCCCCCTAGTCCACTGACCACAGGAGAATATAGTTCACAGAGTAGAGCAGTAGGCGTTTGTCAATAAGAAGGTGAGGACTTTCTTGGTAAAAGCTGGGAACCTATTTCAAAAAAAATGCCCTCGGGGCTCTGCCAGCATTGCCCTGTGCCATCCTCTTGCCACCTGAAACGAGGCAGAGAGGGTGTGGAAGAGAACAGGAGGAGCAGGGACACTCTCTCGGACCAGGCAATGTTTCAATCACCAGCCAGCCAGAGAAACAATAAATAAATAAATTCCAACCTTAAATCTCTTGCTGAAATCCAAAACCCATTAATATGCAGTATGTTAATTAACGAACTGCCAATCATTTCACCGTGTGCGTTTGCAATCACGTAATTGGCATTCTGCTTCAGAAACTCCAAGAGTCCCTATTTTCCAGGGACAGTCCCGGATTTACAGAAGCCGTTCCAGTTTATGATTTGATCCTGGAATGTCCCGCTTTTTCTTAGGACGTCACTGTTTCCATCAGAGAAATGTGGGAGTTATGCAAACCCAGCACTAAGGAGATAAGTCACTAGACAACCTTTAGAAAACACCTGTAGGCAGCCCTGTATAGGGAAGTTTTTTAATGTTTAATGTTTTATTGTGTTTTTATATATGTTGGAAGCCACCTAGTGTGGCTGGGGCAACCCAGTCAGATGGCCTGGGTACAACTAATAAAATTAGTAGTAGTTTGGAATACTATGCAAAAGCATTTGACTGTGTCGACCACAGCAAACTATGGCAAGTTCTTAAAGAAATGGGAGTGCTTGATCACCTCATTTGTCTCCTGAGAAATCTCTATGTGGGACAAGAAGCTACAGTTAGAACTGGATATAGAACAACTGGTTGGTTCAAAATTGGGAAAGGAGTACAACAAGGCTGTATATTGTCTCCCTGCTTATTTAACTTATATGCTGAATTCATCATGCAAAAGGCTGGACTGGATGAATCCCAAACCGGAATTAAGATTGCCGGAAAAAATATCAACAACCTCAGATATGCTGATGATACAACCTTGATGGCAGAAAGTGAGGAGGAATTAAAGAACCTTTTAATGAGGGTGAAAGAGGAGAGCGCAAAATATGGTCTGAAGCTCAACATAAAAAAAAAACCTAAGATCATGGCCACTGGTCCCATCACCTCCTGGCAAATAGAAGGGGAAGAAATGGAGGCAGTGAGAGATTTTACTTTCTTGGGCTCCATGATCACTGCAGATGGTGACAGCAGTCACGAAATTAGAAGACGCCTGCTTCTTGGGAGAAAAGCAATGACAAACCTAGACAGCATCTTAAAAAGCAGAGACATCACCTTGCCGACAAAGGTTTGTATAGTTAAAGCTATGGTTTTCCCAGAAGTAATATATGGAAGTGAGAGCTGGGCCATAAAGAAGGCTGATCGCCGAAGAATTGGTGCTTTTGAATTATGGTGCTGGAGGAGACTCTTGAGAGTCCCATGGACTGCAAGAAGATCAAACCTATCCATTCTTAAAGAAATCAGCCCTGAGTACTCACTAGAAGGACAGATCCTGAAGCTGAGGCTCCAAGACTTTGGCCACCTTGAGAAGAGAATACTCCCTGGAAAAGACCCTGATGTTGGGAAAGATGGAGGGCACAAGGAGAAGGGGACGACAGAGGACGAGATGGTTGGACAGTGTTCTCGAAGCTACTAACATGAGTTTGGCCAAACTGCGAGAGGCAGTGGAAGACAGGAGTGCCTGGCGTGCTCTGGTCCATGGGGTCACGAAGAGTCGGATACGACTAAACAACTAAACAACTAAACAACAACCATCCCACAAGAGCCAGGGATGGCCATCAACTTGGATGGCATTAATAGACGAATGGACAAATTTATGGAACAGATCCACCCGGCTGTTCTTATGCTTCCAATAACACAAGTGCTAACACAAAAAGTGTATTTCCTCTTCCTCTCCCACCCTCCACCCCAAAATCTGCTCCAGAGGGTGGGGAAAACTCCCTGAACAAATTTACAGGGACACAATGGATTCACCTGGGAATCATGCAAGGAAAAACCTTCACAGTGATGGCACCTTAGCCACCTTCAGATATCTCAAGGGCTGTCCCATGGAAGATGGACACGTGCTACAGAGTGTCCCACGCTTGCAAGCTTGCCTTTTCCGCTCCGGAGGGGGGAACCTGAACTGACAGATCCAAGTTGCAAGAAAGGCAATTCCGATTTAACATCAGAAAGAACTTTCCGACAGAGAAATCCATTAGGTGGTGGGATGGAGCCCCTCGGAAGGTGGTGGAGGTTGCAACCGAGGAGGTTTTGAATCTGAGGTTGCATGGCCACCTGTCAGGGATTCTGTGGCATTGCAGGGGGTTGGACTTGTTGACCCTTGGAGGTCCCTTCCTACTCCACAATTCTATGATCCTCAGTGCTACCCCTGAATACAACCCATAACTCTAAAAATACCCCCCAAAAAGCGACTTACCCAGAAGGTAACAAGCAATCGTGTACGCTCCCATCTCATGGAAACTTCGCGAAGTTGCACCCCTCTGTCATCAAAGTTGTTTTTCTCCAGCATGCAGGCACTGCGAGAATGCCATGTACTGCTTGTGGTTTCTCTCCGACTATGAGCACGATGCTTCTGGCTTGGATCAGGTCCTGTCCCCAAGTGCCATCTCCTGCTCACTTGACCAAAACCTTTTGTTTGAGGAGCAGGTGTCAGAAGACACACCCATCCCTGCCTCTTACAGCTCTGCCTTCCCCGCCCTTGATAAGACGAATCGAGAGGAACTTTCTGTGTTTTGAAGAAAGGTAATCATTTCCTGGAACATTGATCTGGGACAGCGGAGCATGTGACGCATCCGACGCCCATCGCAAGGGACACTAATCACCCCAAATATTTGAGCTTCCGAGGGGAAGCACTTAGAATCGTGTCTTATTTATTTATTCTACTTTTCCTCCAAGGAGCTCAGGGTTAGGCTTGAGAGGTTAGGCTTGAGGGGCAAGAGCTGTTGGCTCCTAAGGCCACCCACAGGGCTTTCAGGCCATGTGGGGATTTGAACCCAGGTCCTAGTCCAACACTCTAATCACCGTACCACCCTGGCTCTCGTTTTACATCTGCTTTGCTGTCAGCCCTGTTTAGGGAAGCTTTTAATGTCTGGTGAATTATTGTATTTTAATATTGTGTTGGAAGCCGCCCAGAGTGGCTGGGGAGGCCCAGCCAGATGGGCAGGGTATAAATAAATAAATTTATTATTATTATTATTATTATTATTATTATTATTATTATTAGGGACTGGCTGGAAGAGGAGGAGTGGGGGAAGCCACCTGACCAAGAGCCCCCCCCAAAAAAGCACAGAGGGAGAGGATTTGGGTCTGGGGTCCTGGTTGTGGGAAACCAGCCACACCTGGTGGGGAGAGCTGGAGGCTGGGAGCTTGAGAGTTAGGAGGAAACAGGCAGGAGCCCCAGCACAGGGCAGAGACAGGAATCAGACCTGGTAGTTCTCCTGCACAGCCACCCCAACAGCTTCTCTGCTGACACCCTGCAAGCCCCCCCCCCCCGAACAAGGTTGTCTATTGCATGTTACAGAGCAGAGAGCCAGGCAGAAACAAGAGAGGGCCCCTTGGGGCTCACCATAGACAGAGGAAAGGATCTGGAACAGATGGATAAGGGGTGGAGGGGGAGCTACAAGCCTGGAGGGTGTCTCTCCTTTTTGGAATCAGCTGCTGGGTTTTCTAGTTGGAGGGGCACTTGGGGTTTCTCAAAGCTCGACTCTCCCACCCAGCACATCCCGACGGGCAGGTCTGTTCACGTGCTACAGAGTGTCCCACGCTTGCAAAATTCAGTTTGATCCCATTGCTAATACTGCAAGCTTATTATGTTTTGGTGGCTGCAACTCAGCGGTAGAGCAGCTACTTTGCATGCAGAAGGTCCCAGGTTCGATCCCCAATGGCATCTCCAGGTAGGGGTGGGGTAGAACCCTGCCTGAACTCCTGGAGAGCTGCTGCCAGTCAATGTAGGCAATACTAAGCTAGATGGACCTAATGGCTCTGGCTCAATATTCATGACACAGAATATCAGAACAGAAGAAGAGCCCTCATGGACCAGGACAAAAGGGAAGCCGAACTCACAGTGGGCAACCGGGTGGTCCAATAGGAAGCCCACAAGCAGGACCTCAGTGCAACAGCAGACATACAAGAAAGGACTTCATCAATGACTTGGATGATGGGCTTGAGGGCATCCTGATCAAGTTTGCAGATGACAACAAATTGGGAGGGGTGGCTAATACCCCAGAGGACAGGATCACACTTCAAAATGACCTGAACAGATTAGAGAACTGGGCCAAAGCAAACAAGATGAATTTTAACAGGGAGAAATGTAAAGTACTACACTGGGGCAAAGAGAGAGAGAAAGGCACAAATACAGGATGGGTGACACCTGGCTTGAGAGCAGTGCATGTGAAAAGGATCTCGGAGTCTTGGTAGACCACAAACTTGACATGAGTCAACAGTGTGATGCAGCAGCTAAAAAAGCCAATGCAATTCTGGGCTGCATCAATAGGAGTATAGCATCTAGATCAAGGGAAGTAATAGTACCACTGTATTCCGCTCTGGTCAGACCTCACCTGGAATACTGTGTCCAGTTCTGGGCACCACAGTTCAAGAAGGATACGGACAAGCTGGAACGTGTCCAGAGGAGGGCAACCAAAATGTTCCAAGGCCTGGAAACAATGCCTTATGAGGAACGGCTTAGGGAGCTGGGTATGTTAGCCTGGAGAAGAGAAGGTTAAGGGGTGATATGATAGCCATGTTCAAATATATCAAAGGATGTCATCTAGAGGAGGGAGAAAGGTTGTTTTCTGCTGCTCCAGAGAAGCAGACACGGAGCAATGGATTCAAACTACAAGAAATAAGATTCCACCTAAACATTAGGAAGAACTTCCTGACAGGAAGAGCTGTTGGACAGTGGAATTTGCTGCCAAGGAGTGTGGTGGAGTCTCCTACTTTGGAGGTCTTTAAGCGGAGGCTTGACAGCCATCTGTCAGGAATGCTTTGATGGTGTTTCCTGCTTGGCAGGGGGTTGGACTGGATGGCCCTTGGGGTCTCTTCCAACTCTAGGATTCTATGACTTACTTCTGCAGTGCACAGTTAGACGGCGGAACTCACTCCCACAGGAGGCAGTGTTGCCCCCCGCCCAACTTGGTTGCCTTTAAATAGAATTTGACAACATAAAGGTGGAGGAGAAGCCTATTGAAGACTACCAGGCAATTGCAGGAGGGGAGAGTTGCTCTTGTACTCAGATCCAGCTTCTGGGATTCCCACGGGCATCTGGTTGTCCTCTGCGAGAACAGGATGCTGGACACTAGATGGGCCACTGGCCTGATCCAGCAGCAGGCTCTTGTTATGTTCTTAAGATAATGCACTATGGGGAGAAGGTGCTGTTTCGCAACACTTTGAGCTCAAAGAAATTGCTTCTTGGGTGACCGCAGACTGGCAGAAGGAAGTATCTCTGCATACATTGAATTATTTCCTTATGAAACACACGGCAGAGCAGGTGTGGTGATGGCCCCGGGGGATTACGGTGGCTTCGGGGAGGATTAGATAAATTGCTAATAACTATGGAAGCTAAATGGGACTTGCATCTGCAAAGGGAGCAGACCCTCCGAGGGTCCTTATTTTCCAAGGACAGTCCCAGATTTTCAGAAGCTGTCCTGGTTCCTGATTTGATCCAGGAATGTCCTACTTTCCCTTAGGACATCCCTATTTTCATTGGGAACAGGTTGGAGAGTGTGGCAGGACGTCCCTGTTTTCATCAGAGTGTCTGATGTGAATGTGGTGTCATTGAAATGAATGGACCAAAATTAGCCGTGCCGATTCACAACAATAGGTCTACTCTGAGAAGAACGTTGCTGGAGACAACTCTTGCATACCCTTCAACATTTCTCTGGTGAAAATAGGGACATCCTATTTCATAACCTTCGACATTTCCCCGATGAAAATAGGGACGTCCTCCCAAAAATATATAAAAACTGTAGTGATGTCTGTTGGAGATGCAACAACCTTTCTACATATATGGTGGGAGTGCAAAGAGATAGTGGGATTCTGGGAAAATATCTATAACGAATTGAAAAAGATGTTTATATTTTCATGGGGGGGGGGGACCAGAATCCTTTCTCCTAGATATCATGTCAGAGGAAATAAAAAGAATAAAAAGAACGGTCAGACCAATATTTATGTATGCGACTACGGCGGGAAGGTTATTGATTGCCAAAAATTGGAAAAGCAGCAGCATCCCAACTAAAACAGACTGGCTATCTAAAATGATGGAATACTTCCATATTGCTGAACTAACAGGGAGGATAAGAGGAGATTTGGCACAAAAAGTGAATAAGGAGTAAAATAGGGACGTCTTCCAATGACAATAGGAATGTCCTTTTCCACCCCCTCCAACATTTCTCCAACGGAAATAGGGACCTCCTAAGGAAATGAAGGACATTCCGAGTTGGAAGAGACCCCAAGGGTCATCTAGCCCAACCCACTTTCAATGATTAATAAATAAATAAATGATAATGTCTTTTTTTTTACTATGCTCAAGAGTGTAATTTTTGTTTAACATCTAGCTTAGGGAAGTGCTTCTTTGAGAGGTTCTCTCTTCCCCCCCCCCCTCCCTATTACAGTAAAATATTGCTCTACCTCAACTCCCATGATTAGATGCCACCTCCTGCTGGACTCATCTGGTAACTGCAGCCTGCTGAGAACAGGTGTAGCGCAACAGACAGTCACCTGGAATCTTAACTCTTCCACTTGGCAGCAGCTGAGGAATCCCCAAATACTTTATGCTCTCGTCACTGCTGTACGCCCTCTAAATACCAAACTTGGGTGTTCCCGTGACAATCATTCTGGCCGCGAATTGGGGCCAACCGCAGGCAAAGTCACAGTTTTTTGCATCGTCACCGTCACCCGTCTAATGCCCAGGGTGGGTGTTTCCACAACAAACATTTTGGCAGCAAAGCGACAAAACTGGTTATTTGGGCATCGCCTAGGGGCTTCTCAGCCACACAAAATTATATTAGTTTTTTAAAAAATAAATAGCGTAACAGCGGCAGTTCCAAAGCAGCTCAGAAAACCGGCCACAATGTGTTGATTAAAAGAAAATAAATGAAGGTCTGGATGTGCTCAGCTTTCCTTGGGAAAGCTTAAGTAATAGCACAGATTAGGACTGGGGGGCGGGGGGGGGCATGCCATGGAATTTTAAAACTCCCCCCCCCCTGCATTATAAAAAGTTGGTGAAGAGGGTGCGGAAAAATAGAATTACCCTTCTCTCTCTCAAACAAACCACATCCACACACTCTTTCCATAAAAACAACGCATTCAGGTTTGCAAGTGACTGGTCATCTCTAAACCTGACCACTTTTAGCACAATGGAATATGCAGGTGGCGATGTGGTCTAAACCACAGAGCCTAGGGCAGGGGTCAGCAAACTTTTTCAGCCATGGGCCTCAGACCTTGTGGGGTGCCCAGACTATATTTTGAAGGGGGGGATGTACGAATTCCTATGCCACACAAATAACCCAGAGATGCATTTTAAATAAAAGGGCACATTCTACCCATGTAAAAACACCAGGCAAGCCCCAGAAATAACCCAGAGATGCATTTTAAATAAAAGCACACGTTCTACTCATGTAAAAACACAAGGCAGGCCCCACAAATAACCCAGAGATGCATTTTAAATAAAAGCACACGTTCTACTCATGTAAAAACAGAAGGCAGGCCCCACAAATAACCCAGAGATGCATTTTAAATAAAAGCACACGTTCTACTCATGTAGAAACACCAGGCAGGCCCCACAAATAACCCAGAGATGCATTTTAAATAAAAGCACACATTCTACTCATGTAAAAACAGAAGGCAGGCCCCACAAATAACCCAGAGATGCATTTTAAATAAAAGCACACGTTCTACTCATGTAAAAACAGAAGGCAGGCCCCACAAATAACCCAGAGATGCATTTTAAATAAAAGCACACGTTCTACTCATGTAGAAACACCAGGCAGGCCCCACAAATAACCCAGAGATGCATTTTAAATAAAAGCACACATTCTACTCATGTAAAAACAGAAGGCGGGCCCCACAAATAACCCAGAGATTCATTTTAAATAAAAGCACACATTCTACAGTTAAACCGCTCTCTGTTAGATATTCTTTAAATAACTGAAATCCTAAAAGCAGACCTAGATTGAACCTTAAAAATTAAATGGAGAGTATGAGAAGACAGTAAGAGTAAAGAAAGAGAACTACAGCTGTATGTTATGTTAAAGAAGTTAATTAAGAAATACAAAAAGGATAATTGGAAGTTTTGAGATTGAGTGATATGAAGTGTTGTAAGATAGGTGAGAATAAATGTGTATGCCTGAAGGTATGAATGTAATGTATGTATGAAACTATGTTTGTTAATGTTTGAAGATGTTTTATTTGTTATGATTTTAAACAATAAAGAGAGATTTAAAAAAAAAAAAAAGCACACATTCTACTCATGTAAAAACACCAGGCAGGCCCCACAATAACCCAGAGACGCATTTTAAATAAAAGCACACGTTCTACTCATGTAAAAACACCAGGCAGGCCCCACAAATAACCCAGAGACACATTTTAAATAAAAGCACACATTCTACTCATGTAAAAACACCAGGGAGGCCCCACAAATAACCCAGAGACACATTTAAAATAAAAGCACACATTCTACTCATGTAAAAACATGCTGACTCTCGTAACGTCCGCGGCCCACATTTAAAAGGTGATTGGGCCACACCTGCCCCCCTGGCCTTAGTTTGGGGACCCCTGGCCTAGGGCTTGCTGATCAGAAGGTCGGCGGTTCGAATCCCTGTGACAAAGTGAGCTCCCGTTGCTCGGTCCCTGCTCCTGCCAACCTAGCAGTTCCAAAGCACGTCAAGTGCAAGTAGATAAATAGGTACCGCTCTGGCGGGAAGGTAAAGAGTGTTTCTGTGCGCTGCTCTGGTTCGCCAGAAGCGGCTTAGTCATGCTGGCCACACGACCTGGAAGCTGTCTGCGGACAAACGCCGGCTCCCTCGGCCTATAGAGCAGGATGAGCACGCAACCCCAGAGTTGTCCGCGACTGGACCTAATGGTCAGGGGTACCTTTATCCTTACCTTTAATACATCAGAGGAAGTTTTCTAGGAAGAGATTGAGGGGCTGCCTTTCTCCTTACCCTCTTCCTGAAACCTCTCTCAGCTCTGCGATTCCCCTAAAATGCTCCAGTTTCAAGCTTGCTGGAGCTGTTAAATCACAGAATTGCAGAATTGCAGAGTTGCAAGGGACACCGAGGGTCATCTAGCCCAACCCTCTGCAGGGCAGGAATCTCAGCTAAAGCATCCATGACAGATAATGCCATCCAATGATGCAACTCAGCACCATTCTCGTGAGTCCAGACTTCCCACCACAACCCTTGGCATTTTTCTCATAGAATCCTAGAGTTGGAAGAGACCACCAGGGCCATCCAGCCCAACCCCCTGCCAAGCAGGAAACATAATCAAAGCATTCCTGACATATGGCTGTCAAGCCTCCGCTTCAAGATCTCCAAAGAAGGAGACTCCACCACACTCCTTGGCAGCAAATCCCACTGTCGGACAGCTCTTACTGTCAGGAAGTTCTTCCTAAGGTTGAGGTGGAATCTTCTTTCTTGTAGTTTGAATCCACTGCCCCGTGTCCGCTTCTCTGGAACAGCAGAAAACAACCTTTCTCCCTCCTCTAGATGACATCCTTTGATATATTTGAACATGGCTATCATATCACCCCTTAACCTTCTCTTCTCCAGGCTAAACATACCCAGCTCCCTAAGCCGTTCCTCATAAGGCATCATTTCCAGGCCTTGGACCATTTTGGTTGCCCTCTTCTGGACACGTTCCAGCTTGTCCGTATCCTTCTTGAACTGTGGTGCCCAGAACTGGACACAGTATCCCAGGTGAGGTCTGACCAGAGCAGAATACAGTGGTACTATTACTTCCCTTGATCTAGATGCTATGCTCCTATTGATGCAGCCCAGAATTGCATTGGCTTTTTTAGCTGCTGCATCACACTGTTGACTCATGTCAAGTTTATGGTCTACCAAGACTCCTAGATCCTTTTCACATGTACTGCTCTCAAGCCAGGTGTCACCCATCCTGTATTTGTGCCTTTCATTTTTTTTGCCCAAGTGTAGTACTTTACATTTCTCCCTGTTAAAATTCATCTTGTTTACTTTGGCCCAGTTCTGTAATCTGTTCAGGTCATTTTGAAGTGTGATCCTGTCCTCTGGGGTATTAGCCACCCCTCCCAATTTGGTGTCATCTGCAAACTTGATCAGGATGCCCTCAAGCCCATCATCCAAGTCACTGATGAAGATGTTGAATAAGACTGGGCCCAAGACAGAACCCTGTGGCACCCCACTAGTCACTTCTCTCCAGGATGAAGAGGAGCCATTGATGAGCACCCTTTGGGTTCGGTCAGCCAGCTAGTTACAAATCCATAACCCTAGAAATTAATGAATTCTAGGGTTGTGATTAATAATAATAATAATAATAATAATAATAATAATAATTTATACCCCACCCATCTGGCTGGGTTTCCCCACCCACTCTGGGCAGCTCCCAACAGAATTAAAAGCACAATAAAACATCAAACATTAAAAACTTCCCTAAACAGAGCTGCCTTCAGATGTCTTCTAAAAGTCACATAGCTCTATTTCCTTGACATCTGATGGGAGGGCGTTCCACAGGGCAGGCGCCACTACCGAGAAGGCCCTCTGCCCGGTTTCCTATAACTTCACTTCTTGCAGGGAGGGAACCGCCAGAAGACCCTTGGAGCTGGACCTCAGTGTCCGGGCAGGTCAATGGGGGTGGAGACGCACCTTCAGGTATACTGGGCCGAGGCCGTTGAGGGCTTTAAAAGTCAGCACCAACACTTTGAATTGTGCTCAGAAACGTACTGGGAGCCAATGCAGGTCTTTCAGGACCGGTGTTTTATGGTCTTGGCAGCCGCTCCCAGTCACCAGTCTTAGCTGCCACGGTCTGGATTAATTGTAGTTTCCAGGTCACCTTCAAAGGTACCCCCACATACAGCGCATTGTAGTAATCCAAACAAGAGATAACTAGAGCATGCACCACTCTGGCAAGACAGTCTGTGGGCAGGTAGGGTCTCAGCCTGCGCATGAGATGGAGCTGTGCCCTGGACACAGAATTGACCTGCGCCTCCATGGACAGCTGTGAGTTCAAAATGACTCCCAGGCTGCGCACCTGGTCCTTCAGGGGCACAGTTACCCCATTCAGGACCAGGGAGTCCCCCACACCTGCCCACCCCCTGTCCCTCAAAAACAGTACTTCTGTCTTGTCAGGATTCAACCTCAATCTGTTAGCCGCCATATTTGGGGTGGGAAGGGAGAAATATAAGCTGCAGAGAGATTCTCCCCCCCCCATCTGCCCTGAGGTGTGGACAGAGGGATTTTGAAGGGTGATGGGGTGTGCTTTTGAGCAAGAGTTCTGGGAAGGAGGAGGAGAAAGAATGGCTGGCATCCATCTTTTTGGGGAGGCAGACTGAAGGTTGCCTGTGCTGCTGCCTCTAGAAATGACTATGCTGCAAGATCTGGACTCCCTCCATGCAGACTGAAGGTGTAAATATGTAAATAGGTGCATAAACCTTATTCCTCTGTTGCGTCTTCTATTCTCCAAAGGGACACAGACCCTGTGTGGGTGTCTGGGACCCCAAGGGTTCTTGCCACTGCTTCTGAGAGGGGGACAGGCACCCAAGTTTTGTAACAGTATCCAACAGGTACTTCCTATCAAGGACAGCGAACCTGTGAAATTTTTCAACCACTGTGAAGTTCCATGCACATTGACGGCAGCATGTTTACAAGCAAGCAAATGTAAAACCAGTTGTGGACATAGTGTATCTCGATTTCAGTAAGGCTTTTGACAAAGTCCCACATGATATTCTCACGAGGAAGCTGGTAAAATGTGGGTTTAATGAAGTAAATGTGGGTTTAACAAGGTAACTGTTAGATGGATTTGTAGCTGGTTGACTAACTGAACCCAGAGAGTACTCATTAATTGTTCCTCGTCATCTTGGGGGAAAGTGGCAAGTGGGGTGCCACAGGGTTCTGTCCTGGTCCCGTTGTTGTTCAACGTCTTTACAAATGACTTGGGCGAAGGAATTGAGGAGATGCAGGTGACACCAAACTGGGAGGGGTAGCTAATGCCACAGAAGACAGAATCAGGATTCAAGATGGATGTCACGGAGACAAACATGGATCGGGAAGGGAGCGTGGGAGGAGGAACAGGGAGTGAAAGCTGGAAAGCAGACAGTCAGAGGGAGGAGGCTGCGTACCGAGAACCGGCTCCATTAATCTCAACAGATACGTCCGATTCTGACAGCCCTCTCTTGCAGACATCGCCGGAAGAAAGAGGGAATACTGACGTCAGTAATAAACAGGGGGAGGGGAGCAAGAGAGGGAAAAAGAGATTTACACGTCATTTCCGAGCCACCCGGAAATTCTTATGCTGGAAAGGGCGCGAAACGGAAGAGAGCAGTTAGGACGTTTGCAGCGATGGGAGTAGACGTGATTTATGACTCTGTAATTAGCAAGATAGAAATAAATGCTTTTGAAGCCAGAAAACCGAGCCGGCTATTTCTTGCAGCAACAACAAAAGGCAAGGTTGCCATGACAATGACCTTAACAGATTGGAGAGCTGGGCACAAGCTAACAAAATGAATTTCAATAGGGACGAATGTAAGGTTCTGCACTTAGTCAGGAAGAACCAGGTGCACAGATATAGGATGGGGGGGGACACCTGGCTTACTAGTAGTACATGTGAAAAGGATCTAGGGGCCTTGGTAGACCACAAGCTGAACATGAGTCCACAGTGTGATGCAGCAGTAAAAAAGCTAAAGCTGTTCTAGAATGTGTCATAGCATCATAGAATAACCATAGAACAATAATAGAACTGTGGAACTGGAAAGGGGCCCTTAGAGTCCTCTAGTACAGTATGCAGTTGTCCCATATGGGGCTCAGACCTGCAACCTCAACATTATCAGCACCATGCTCTAACCAACTCCAGGCAGTGTAGTGTCAACATCAAGGGAAGTCATAGTGCCACTGTGTTCTGCCTTGGTCAGTCCACACCTGGAATTCTGTGTCCAGTTCTGGGCACCACGATTTAAGAAGGATGTTGACAAGCTGGAAGGTGTGCAGAGGAGGGAGACCAAGGTGATCAAGGGTCTGGAAACCAAGCCTGATGAGGAACAGTTGAAGGAGCTGGGGATGTTTAGCCTGGGAAAGAGGAGACTGAGAGAAGGTATGAGAGCCATCTTCAAATATCTAAAGGGCTGTCACATGGAAGAGGGAGAAGCTTGTTTTCTCCTGCTCCGGAGGGTAGGACTCGAACCAAATGCTTCATGTTACAAGAAAGGAGATTCTGACTAAACATTTGGAAAAACTTTCTAACAGTGAGAGCTTTTTGACAGTGCAACAGACTCCCACGAGAGGTGGTGGACTCTCCTTCCTTTGAGGTTTTTAAACAGAGGTTGAAATGGAAAGCATCTGTCGGGGGTGCTTTACCCTTGGGGTTCTTTTCAACTCTATGATTCTGTTAAAGCAAACACATCACTGTGGAGCCCAATTCCCACATGTGAACATTTTGGGGTGCTAAAGAGAATCTGTGGATCTCGCAATGTTTCCCAAGAAACAGCCTCAACCAGAACAAGATAAAAAATTATTTCCAGTAGCACCTTAGAGACCAACTAAGTTTGTTCTAGGTGTGAGCTTTCGTGTGCATGCACACTTCTTCAGATACACTGAAACAGAAGTCACCAGATCCTTAAATATAGTGAGGGAGTGGGGAGGGGTATTACTCAGGAGGGTGGTGGGAATGGGTGATTGGCTGATAGGTGTGGAAAACCTGTTGACGACTCTTAACGACTGCAATTGGTCTTACAGGGAAAGGCAAGGGGTGAGATGGCTAAAGATAGCTTTGTCATGTATAATGAGATAAGAATCCAATGTCTTTGTTCAGACCAGGTTTCTCCATGGTTTTAAGTTTGGTGATTAGTTGCAATTCAGCCACTTCTCTTTCCAGTCTATTTCTGAAATTTCTTTGTATTAAGACAGCTACTTTGAGATCTTTTATAGAATGTCCTGGGAGATTGAAGTGTTCTACTGGTTTCTCTGTCTTGTGAATTGCAACTAATCACGAAACTTAAAACCATGGAGAAACCTGGTCTGAACAAAGACTTTGGATTCTTATCTCATTATACATGACAAAGCTATCTTTAGCCATCTCACCCCTTGCCTTTCCCTGTAAGACCAATTGCAGTCGTTAAGAGTCGTCAACAGGTTTTCCACACCTATCAGCCAATCACCCATTCCCACCACCCTTCTGAGTAATACCCCTCCCCATTCCCTCACTATATTTAAGGATCTGGTGACTTCTGTTTCAGTGTATCTGAAGAAGTGTGCATGCACACGAAAGCTCATACCTAGAACAAACTTAGTTGGTCTCTAAGGTGCTACTGGAAAGAATTTTTTATTTTGTTTTGACTATGGCAGACCAACACGGCTACCCACCTGTAGCCTCAACCAGGTTGCCTTTGACACATTTCACTTCCTCTCCCTTCCCCTTCCAGCAAAAATCAGCTCCATTCTTTCTGGTTACGTGACCCAGGCAATAAGGTATTGTGGAAGCAGCATCTTGTTGCCTCAGAGCTGTGTGGCTTGTCAGAGTAGGCTTTGTGGTGAGATCCTGCGCCCCCCCCCCCGGTCCTCCTTCGAGGAGACTTCAGGTTTAGCCTGACCATGCCTTCCTCATTCCACCCCTTTCTCATTTTCAGAATTCCACCATGCAATTCCTGCAAATCGCAGTGGGAACTAAATATGTGGGCCACAGTATGTTGTAATTATCCTTTGGATTTCTCCAAACTATAGTCCTCAGTGTATATATATAAAGAAAATCCAAACCTACCCGGAATCTCTACTGTAGCTGATGAAACTGTTGTCCTCACAGAGGGAGACGTCGCAGCCAGGAGGGAGATGGTTGAGATCCCCTTCGTTCCCTCTGGGACAGGGCTTGGGGCCTTTTTGGCTGAGGTGACCTCTGTGGCTAGTGGTGTAGTAGACAGCAAAGGGGTCATCTTTGCAGAGGACATTGCTGTAGTTGTGGGAGAAGCGGGTGTGGTAGTCCTCACAGTCTGGATAATTGGAGGTGCCTCCAGCCCAGTTGATGTAGCAGGGCTTGGACTCTCGGCTGTTGACGCCGGGCGAGAAGATGTCTCTTCGTTGCGTATTTCCTCCATACGCTGAGAGGGAGTGAAGACAGAAGAAGATGTCTCAGCTCCACTTGACATTGCCACTGTCCTCTCCGTGGGAAAGGTAGTCTGGGGAGCAGTGGTGGTCCCTTCAGCTGATCTGGACACTGTACTGAAGAGGGAAGGGCGCGCCATTTCAGTTGATGCTAACATAGAACTCTCTGTGGGAGATAATGCAGCGAACCGGGAAGAGGCTGTATTGGCTATGGTTGACGTGAGCGCTGCACTCTCAACGGTGGATCTTTTAGCTGTCGTCTTTCCCGTTTTGATAGACGAAGTTGTTGGTGGTGGGCTTGTTGTCTCTTCTATGCTATCTGTATGAGTTACTCTACTCTTTGCTAATGCGGAAGTTTCGGCAGCTGACGCACCCTCTCCGCTCTTGGTGGATGTACCAGGAGTAGGCTGAGAAAATGATTTTTCAGCGGTCGTCTCTCTCGTTTCCATAACTGAAGTAGTTGAAGGTGGGCTTGACGTCTCCTCGATGGTATCTGTAGGAGTTCCGCTACTCCTTAGTGATGGGGCCGTTTCTTCAGCTGAGGTGCTTTCTCCTCTCTTGGTGGATGTACCTGGAGTAGATTGAGATATCGTTTTTTCAGATGTCGTCTTTCCCGTTGTGATAAATGAAGTTGTTGGAGGTGGGCTTGTTGTCTCTTCTATGCTATCTGTATGAGTTACTCTACTCTTTGGTAATGTGGAAGTTTCTGCAGCTGACGCCTCCTCTCCGCTCTTGGTGGATGTACCAGGAGTAGGCTGAGAAAATGATTTTTCAGCGGTCGTCTCTCTCGTTTCCATAACTGAAGTAGTTGAAGGTGGGCTTGACGTCTCCTCGATGGTATCTGTAGGAGTTCCGCTACTCCTTAGTGATGGGGCCGTTTCTTCAGCTGAGGTGCTTTCTCCTCTCTTCGTGGATGTACCTGGAGTAGACTGAGATATCGTTTTTTCAGCTGTCGTCTTTCCCGTTTTGATAAACGAAGTAGTTGGAGGTGGGCTTGTTGTCTCTTCTATGCTATCTGCATGAGTAACTCTACTCGTTGGTAATGCGGAGGTTTCGGCAGCTGACGTCCCCTCTCCGCTCTTGGTGGATGTACCAGGAGTAGGCTGAGAAAACGATTTTTCAGCTGTCATCTTTCCCGTTTCGATAACTGAAGTAGTTGAAGGTGGGCTTGACGTCTCGTTGATGGTATCTGTAGGAGTTCCGCTACTCCTTGGTGATGGGGCCGTTTCTTCAGCTGAGGTGCTTTCTCCTCTCTTGCTGGATGTACCTGGAGTAGATTGAGATATCGTTTTTTCAGCTGTCGTCTTTCCCGTTTTGATAAACGAAGTAGTTGGATGTGGGCTTGTTGTCTCTTCTATGCTATCTGTATGAGTAACTCTACTCTTTGGTAATGTGGATGTTTCGGCAGCTGACGCCCCCTCTCCGCTCTTGGTGAATGTACCAGGAGTAGGCTGGGAAAACGATTTTTCAGCTGTCATCTTTCCCGTTTCGATAACTGAAGTAGTTGAAGGTGGGCTTGACGTCTCGTTGATGGTATCTGTAGGAGTTCCGCTACTCCTTGGTGATGGGGCCGTTTCTTCAGCTGAGGTGCTTTCTCCTCTCTTGGTGGATGTACCTGGAGTAGATTGAGATATCGTTTTTTCAGATGTCGTCTTTCCCGTTGTGATAAACGAAGTTGTTGGAGGTGGGCTTGTTGTCCCTTCTGTGCTATCTGTATGTGTAACTCTACTCGTTGGTAATGTGGAAGTTTCCGCAGCTGACGCCCCCTCTCCGCTCTTGGTGAATGTACCAGGAGTAGGCTGGGAAAACGATTTTTCAGCTGTCATCTTTCCCGTTTCGATAACTGAAGTAGTTGAAGGTGGGCTTGACGTCTCGTTGATGGTATCTGTAGGAGTTCCGCTACTCCTTGGTGATGGGGCCGTTTCTTCAGCTGAGGTGCTTTCTCCTCTCTTGGTGGATGTACCTGGAGTAGATTGAGATATCGTTTTCTCAGCTGTCGTCTTTCCCGTTTTGATAAACGAAGTTGATGGAGGTGGGCTTGTTGTCTCTTCTATGCTATCTGTATGTGTAACTCTACTCGTAGGGGATGTGGAAGTTTCGGCAGCTGACGCACCCTCTCCGCTCTTGGTGAAAGTACCCGGAGTAGGCTGGGAAAACGATTTTTCAGCTGTTGTCTTTCCCGTTTCGATAACTGAAGTTGTTGGAGGTGGGCTTGTTGTCTCTTCTATGCTATCTGTATGAGTAACTCTACTCGTTGGTAATGTGGAGGTTTCTGCAGCTGACGCCCCCTCGCCGCTCTTGGTGAATGTACCAGGAGTAGGCAGGGAAAACGATTTTTCAGCTGTCGTCTTTCCCATTTCGATAACTGAAGTAGTTGAAGGTGGGCTTGACGTCTCGTTGATGGTATCTGTAGGAGTTCCGCTACTCCTTGGTGATGGGGCCATTTCTCCTCTCTTGGTGGATGTACCTGGAGTAGATTGAGATATCGTTTTTTCAGCTGTCGTCTTTCCCGTTTTGATAAACGAAGTTGATGGAGGTGGGCTTGTTGTCTCTTCTATGCTATCTGTATGAGTTACTCTACTCGTAGGGAATGTGGAAGTTTCTGCAGCTGACGCCCCCTCTCCGCTCTTGGTGAAAGTACCCGGAGTAGGCTGAGAAAACGATTTTTCAGCGGTCGTCTCTCTCGTTTCCATAACTGAAGTAGTTGAAGGTGGGCTTGACGTCTCCTCGATGGTATCTGTAGCAGTTCTGCTACTCCTTGGTGATGGGGCCGTTTCTTCAGCTGAGGTGCTTTCTCCTCTCTTCGTGGATGTACCTGGAGTAGACTGAGATATCGTTTTTTCAGCTGTCGTCCTTCCCCTTTTGATAAACGAAGTTGATGGAGGTGGGCTTATTGTCTCTTCTATGCTATCTGTATGAGTTACTCTACTCTTTGGTAATGTGGAAGTTTCGGCAGCTGACGCACCCTCTCCGCTCTTGGTGGATTTACCAGGAGTAGGCTGAGAAAACGATTTTTCAGCGGTCGTCTCTCTCGTTTCCATAACTGAAGTAGTTGAAGGTGGGCTTGACGTCTCCTCAATTCTATCTGTACCAATTCTGCTACTACTTGGTGATGGGGCCCTTTCTTCACCTGAGGTGCTTTCTCCTCTCTTGGTGGATGTACCTGGCGTAGATTGAGAAAACAATTTTTCAGCTGTCGTCTTTCCCGTTGTGATAAATGAAGTTGTTGGAGGTGGGCTTGTTCTCTCTTCTGTGCTATCTGTATGAGTAACTCTACTCGTTGGTAATGTGGAGGTTTCGGCAGCTGACGCGCCCTCTCCACTCTTGGTGGATGTACCAGGAGTAGGCTGAGAAAACAATTTTTCAGCTGTCGTCTTTCCCGTTTCGATAACTGAAGTAGTTGAAGGTGGGCTTGACGTCTCGTCGATGGTATCTGTAGGAGTTCCGCTACTCCTTGGTGATGGGGCCGTTTCTTCAGCTGAGGTGCTTTCTCCTCTCTTGGTGGATGTACCTGGAGTAGATTGAGATATCGTTTTCTCAGCTGTCGTCTTTCCCGTTTTGATAAACGAAGTTGATGGAGGTGGGCTTGTTGTCTCTTCTATGCTATCTGTATGAGTAACTCTACTCGTTGGTAATGTGGAAGTTTCTGCAGCTGACGCCCCCTCTCCGCTCTTGGTGAATGTACCAGGAGCAGGCAGGGAAAACGATTTTTCAGCTGTCGTCTTTCCCATTTCGATAACTGAAGTAGTTGAAGGTGGGCTTGACGTCTCGTTGATGGTATCTGTAGGAGTTCCGCTACTCCTTGGTGATGGGGCCGTTTCTTCAGCTGAGGTGCTTTCTCCTCTCTTGGTGGATGTACCTGGAGTAGATTGAGATATCGTTTTTTCAGATGTCGTCTTTCCCGTTTTGATAGACGAAGTAGTTGGAGGTGGGCTTGTTGTCTCTTCAATGCTATCTGTATGAGTAACTCTACTCGTTGGTAATGTGGAAGTTTCGGCAGCTGACGCCCCCTCTCCGCTCTTGGTGAATGTACCAGAAGTAGGCTGGGAAAACGATTTTTCAGCTGTCGTCTTTCCCGTTTCAATAACTGAAGTAGTTGAAGGTGGCCTGGACGTCTCGTTGATGGTATCTGTAGGAGTTCTGCTACTCCTTGGTGATGGGGCCGTTTCTTCAGCTGAGGTGCTTTCTCCTCTCTTGGTGGATGTACCTGGAGTAGATTGAGATATCGTTTTTTCAGCTGTCGTCTTTCCCGTTGTGATAAACGAAGTTGTTGGAGGTGGGCTTGTTGTCTCTTCGATGCTATCTGTATGAGTTACTCTACCCGTAGGGGATGTGGAAGTTTCGGCAGCTGACGCACCCTCTCCGCTCTTGGTGGATGTACCAGGAGTAGGCTGAGAAAACGATTTTTCAGTGGTCGTCTCTCTTGTTTCCATTACTAAAGTAGTTGAAGGTGGGCTTGACGTCTCCTCGATTGTATCTGTAGCAGTTCTGCTACTCCTTGGTGATGGGGCCGTTTCTTCAGCTGAGGTGCTTTCTCCTCTCTTGGTTGATGTAACTGGAGTAGATTGAGATATCGTTTTTTCAGCAGTCGTCTTTCCCGTTTTGATAAACGAAGTAGTTGGAGGTGGGCTTGTTGTCTCTTCTATGCTATCTGGATGAGTAACTCTACTCTTTGGTAATGTGGAAGTTTCTGCAGCTGACGCCTCCTCTCCGCTCTTGGTGAATGTACCAGGAGTAGGCTGGGAAAACGATTTTTCAGCAGTCGTCTCTCTCGTTTTGATAACTGAAGTAGTTGAAGGTGGGCTTGACGTCTCGTTGATGGTATCTGTAGGAGTTCTGCGACTCCTTGGTGATGGGGCCGTTTCTTCAGCTGAGGTGCTTTCTCCTCTCTTGGTGGATGTACCTGGAGTAGATTGAGATATCGTTTTTTCAGCTGTCGTCTTTCCCCTTTTGATAAACGAAGTTGATGGAGGTGGGCTTATTGTCTCTTCTATGCTATCTGTATAAGTTACTCTACTCGTAGGGGATGTGGAAGTTTCGGCAGCTGACGCACCCTCTCCGCTCTTGGTGGATGTACCAGGAGTAGGCTGAGAAAACGATTTTTCAGCGGTCGTCTCTCTCGTTTCCATAACTGAAGTAGTTGAAGGTGGGCTTGACGTCTCCTCAATGCTATCTGTACCAATTCTGCTACTACTTGGTGATGGGGCCCTTTCTTCACCTGAGGTGCTCTCTCCTCTCTTGGTGGATGTACCTGGCGTAGATTGAGAAAACAATTTTTCAGCTGTCGTCTTTCCCGTTGTGATAAATGAAGTTGTTGGAGGTGGGCTTGTTCTCTCTTCTGTGCTATCTGTATGAGTAACTCTACTCGTTGGTAATGTGGAGGTTTCGGCAGCTGACGCGCCCTCTCCACTCTTGGTGGATTTACCAGGAGTAGGCTGAGAAAACAATTTTTCAGCGGTCGTCTCTCTCGTTTCCATAACTGAAGTAGTTGAAGGTGGGCTTGACGTCTCCTCAATGCTATCTGTACCAATTCTGCTACTACTTGGTGATGGGGCCCTTTCTTCACCTGAGGTGCTTTCTCCTCTCTTGGTGGATGTACCTGGCGTAGATTGAGAAAACAATTTTTCAGCTGTCGTCTTTCCCGTTGTGATAAACGAAGTTGTTGGAGGTGGGCTTGTTCTCTCTTCTGTGCTATCTGTATGAGTAACTCTACTCGTTGGTAATGTGGAGGTTTCGGCAGCTGACGCGCCCTCTCCACTCTTGGTGGATGTACCAGGAGTAGGCTGAGAAAACAATTTTTCAGCTGTCGTCTTTCCCGTTTCGATAACTGAAGTAGTTGAAGGTGGGCTTGACGTCTCGTCGATGGTATCTGTAGGAGTTCCGCTACTCCTTGGTGATGGGGCCGTTTCTTCAGCTGAGGTGCTTTCTCCTCTCTTGGTGGATGTACCTGGAGTAGATTGAGATATCGTTTTCTCAGCTGTCGTCTTTCCCGTTTTGATAAACGAAGTTGATGGAGGTGGGCTTGTTGTCTCTTCTATGCTATCTGCATGAGTAACTCTACTCGTTGGTAATGTGGAAGTTTCTGCAGCTGACGCCCCCTCTCCGCTCTTGGTGAATGTACCAGGAGCAGGCAGGGAAAACGATTTTTCAGCTGTCATCTTTCCCATTTCGATAACTGAAGTAGTTGAAGGTGGGCTTGACGTCTCGTTGATGGTATCTGTAGGAGTTCCGCTACTCCTTGGTGATGGGGCCGTTTCTTCAGCTGAGGTGCTTTCTCCTCTCTTGGTGGATGTACCTGGAGTAGATTGAGATATCGTTTTTTCAGATGTCGTCTTTCCCGTTTTGATAGACGAAGTAGTTGGAGGTGGGCTTGTTGTCTCTTCAATGCTATCTGTATGAGTAACTCTACTCGTTGGTAATGTGGAAGTTTCGGCAGCTGACGCCCCCTCTCCGCTCTTGGTGAATGTACCAGAAGTAGGCTGGGAAAACGATTTTTCAGCTGTCGTCTTTCCCGTTTCAATAACTGAAGTAGTTGAAGGTGGCCTGGACGTCTCGTTGATGGTATCTGTAGGAGTTCTGCTACTCCTTGGTGATGGGGCCGTTTCTTCAGCTGAGGTGCTTTCTCCTCTCTTGGTGGATGTACCTGGAGTAGATTGAGATATCGTTTTTTCAGCTGTCGTCTTTCCCGTTGTGATAAATGAAGTTGTTGGAGGTGGGCTTGTTGTCTCTTCTATGCTATCTGGATGAGTAACTCTACTCGTTGGTAATGTGGAAGTTTCGGCAGCTGACGCCTCCTCTCCGCTCTTGGTGAATGTACCAGGAGTAGGCTGGGAAAACGATTTTTCAGCAGTCGTCTCTCTCGTTTCGATAACTGAAGTAGTTGAAGGTGGGCTTGACGTCTCGTTGATGGTATCTGTAGGAGTTCTGCGACTCCTTGGTGATGGGGCCGTTTCTTCAGCTGAGGTGCTTTCTCCTCTCTTGGTGGATGTACCTGGAGTAGATTGAGATATCGTTTTTTCAGCTGTCGTCCTTCCCGTTTTGATAAACGAAGTAGTTGGAGGTGGGCTGGTTGTCTCTTCTATGCTATCTGTATGAGTAACTCTACTCGTTGGTAATGTGGAAGTTTCGGCAGCTGACGCAACCTCTCCGCTCTTGGTGGATGTACCAGGAGTAGGCTGGGAAAACAATTTTTCAGCGGTCGTCTCTCTCGTTTCCATAACTGAAGTAGTTGAAGGTGGGCTTGAAGTCTCCTCGATGGTATCTGTAGCAGTTCCGCTACTCCTTGGTGATGGGGCCGTTACTTCAGCTGAGGTGCTTTCTCCTCTCTTGGTGGATGTACCTGGAGTAGATTGAGATATCGTTTTTTCAGCTGTCGTCTTTCCCGTTTTGATAAACGAAGTTGTTGGAGGTGGGCTTGTTGTGTCTTCAATGCTATCTGTATGAGTTACTCTACTCGTTGGTAATGTGGAAGTTTCGGTAGCTGACGCAACCTCTCGGCTCTTGGTGGATGTACCAGGAGTAGGCTGAGAAAACGATTTTTCAGCGGTCGTCTTTCCCGATTCTATAACTGAAGTAGTTGAAGGTGGGCTTGAAGTCTCCTCGATGGAATCTGTAGGAGTTCCCCTACTCCTTGGTGATGGGGCCGTTTCTTCAGCTGAGGTGCTTTCTTCTCTATTGGTGGATGTACCTGGAGTAGATTGAGATATCGTTTTTTCAGCTGTCGTCTTTCCCGTTTTGATAAACGAAGTAGTTGGAGGTGGGCTTGTTGTCTCTTCTATGCTATCTGCATGACTAACTCTACTCGTTGGTAATGTGGAAGTTTCTGCAGCTGACGCCCCCTCTCCGCTCTTGGTGGACGTACCAGAAGTAGGCTGGGAAAACGATTTTTCAGCTGTCGTCTTTCCCGTTTCGATAACTGAAGTAGTTGAAGGTGGGCTTGACGTCTCGTTGATGGTATCTGTAAGAGTTCCGCTACTCCTTGGTGATGGGGCCGTTTCTTCAGCGGAGGTGCTTTCTCCTCTCTTGGTGGATGTAACTGGAGTAGATTGAGATATCGTTTTTTCAGCTGTCGTCTTTCCCGTTGTGATAAACGAAGTTGTTGGAGTTGGGCTTGTTGTTTCTTCGATGCTATCTGTATGAGTAACTCTACTCGTTGGTAATGTGGAAGTTTCGGCAGCTGACGCACCCTCTCCGCTCTTGGTGGATGTACCAGGAGTAGGCTGAGAAAACAATTTTTCAGCGGTCGTCTCTTTCGTTTCCATAACTGAAGTAGTTGAAGGTGGGCTTGAAGTCTCCTCGATGGTATCTGTAGCAGTTCTGCTACTCCTTGGTGATGGGGCCGTTACTTCAGCTGAGGTGCTTTCTCCTCTCTTGGTGGATGTACCTGGAGTAGATTGAGATATCGTTTTTTCAGCTGTCGTCTTTCCCGTTGTGATGAACGAAGTTGTTGGAGTTGGGCTTGTTGTTTCTTCGATGCTATCTGTATGAGTAACTCTACTCTTTGGTAATGTGGAAGTTTCGGCAGCTGACGCAACCTCTCCGCTCTTGGTGGATGTACCAGGAGTAGGCTGAGAAAACGATTTTTCAGCGGTCGTCTTTCCCGATTCTATAACTGAAGTAGTTGAAGGTGGGCTTGAAGTCTCCTCGAAGGAATCTGTAGGAGTTCCCCTACTCCTTGGTGATGGGGCCGTTTCTTCAGCTGAGGTGCTTTCTTCTCTATTGGTGGATGTACCTGGAGTAGATTGAGATATCGTTTTTTCAGCTGTCGTCTTTCCCGTTTTGATAAACGAAGTAGTTGGAGGTGGGCTTGTTGTCTCTTCTATGCTATCTGCATGACTAACTCTACTCGTTGGTAATGTGGAAGTTTCTGCAGCTGACGCCCCCTCTCCGCTCTTGGTGAATGTACCAGAAGTAGGCTGGGAAAACGATTTTTCAGCTGTCGTCTTTCCCGTTTCGATAACTGAAGTAGTTGAAGGTGGGCTTGACGTCTCGTTGATGGTATCTGTAGGAGTTCCGCTACTCCTTGGTGATGGGGCCGTTTCTTCAGCTGAGGCGCTTTCTCCTCTCTTGGTGGATGTACCTGGAGTAGATTGAGATATCGTTTTTTCAGCTGTCGTCTTTCCCGTTGTGATAAACGAAGTTGTTGGAGTTGGGCTTGTTGTCTCTTCGATGCTATCTGTATGAGTTACTCTACTCGTAGGGGATGTGGATGTTTCGGCAGCTGACGCACCCTCTCCGCTCTTGGTGGATGTACCAGGAGTAGGCTGAGAAAACGATTTTTCAGCGGTCGTCTCTCTCGTTTCCATAACTGAAGTAGTTGAAGGTGGGCTTGACGTCTCGTTGATGGTATCTGTAGGAGTTCCGCTACTCCTTGGTGATGGGGCCGTTTCTTCAGCTGAGGTGCTTTCTCCTCTCTTGGTGGATGTACCTGGAGTAGATTGAGATATCGTTTTCTCAGCTGTCGTCTTTCCCGTTTTGATAGACGAAGTTGTTGGAGGTGGGCTTGTTGTCTCTTCTGTGCTATCTGTATGTGTAACTCTACTCGTTGGTAATGCGGAAGTTTCGGCAGCTGACGCAACCTCTCCACTCTTGGTGGATGTACCAGGAGTAGGCTGGGAAAACAATTTTTCAGCGGTCGTCTCTCTCGTTTCCATTACTGAAGTAGTTGAAGGTGGGCTTGACGTCTCGTTGATGGTATCTGTAGGAGTTCCGCTACTCCTTGGTGATGGGGCCGTTTCTTCAGCTGAGGTGCTTTCTCCTCTCTTGGTGGATGTACCTGGAGTAGATTGAGATATCGTTTTTTCAGATGTCGTCTTTCCCGTTTTGATAGACGAAGTTGTTGGAGGTGGGCTTGTTGTCTCTTCTATGCTATCTGTATGAGTAACTCTACTCGTTGGTAATGTGGAAGTTTCGGCAGCTGACGCAACCTCTCCGCTCTTGGTGGATGTACCAGGAGTAGGCTGAGAAAACAATTTTTCAGCGGTCGTCTCTCTCGTTTCCATAACTGAAGTAGTTGAAGGTGGGCTTGACGTCTTGTTGATGGTATCTGTAGGAGTTCCGCTACTCCTTGGTGATGGGGCCGTTTCTTCAGCTGAGGTGCTTTCTCCTCTCTTGGTGGATGTACCTGGAGTAGATTGAGATATCGTTTTCTCAGCTGTCGTCTTTCCCGTTTTGATAAACGAAGTTGTTGGAGGTGGGCTTGTTGTCTCTTCTATGCTATCTGTATGAGTAACTCTACTCGTTGGTAATGTGGAAGTTTCGGCAGCTGACGCAACCTCTCCGCTCTTGGTGGATGTACCAGGAGTAGGCTGAGAAAACAATTTTTCAGCGGTCGTCTCTCTCGTTTCCATAACTGAAGTAGTTGAAGGTGGGCTTGAAGTCTCCTCGATGGTATCTGTAGCAGTTCTGCTACTCCTTGGTGATGGGGCCGTTTCTTCAGCTGAGGTGCTTTCTCCTCTCTTGGTGGATGTACCTGGAGTAGATTGAGATATCGTTTTTTCAGCTGTCATCTTTCCCGTTTTGATAAACGAAGTAGTTGGAGGTGGGCTTGTTGTCTCTTCTATGCTATCTGTATGAGTAACTCTACTCGTTGGTAATGTGGAAGTTTCTGCAGCTGACGCCCCCTCTCCGCTCTTGGTGAATGTACCAGGAGTAGGCTGAGAAAACGATTTTTCAGCTGTCGTCTTTCCCGTTTCGATAACTGAAGTAGTTGAAGGTGGGCTGGACGTCTCGTTGATGGTATCTGTAGGAGTTCCGCTACTCCTTGGTGATGGGGCCGTTTCTTCAGCTGAGGTGCTTTCTCCTCTCTTGGTGGATGTACCCGGAGTAGATTGAGATATCGTTTTTTCAGCTGTCGTCTTTCCCGTTTTGATAAACGAAGTAGTTGGAGGTGGGCTTGTTGTCTCTTCTATGCTATCTGTATGAGTAACTCTACTCGTTGGTAATGTGGAAGTTTCTGCAGCTGACGCCCCCTCTCCGCTCTTGGTGAATGTACCAGGAGTAGGCTGGGAAAACGATTTATCAGCTGTCGTCTTTCCCGTTTCTATAACTGAAGTAGTTGAAGGTGGGCTTGAAGTCTCCTCGAAGGAATCTGTAGGAGTTCCCCTACTCCTTGGTGATGGGGCCGTTTCTTCAGCTGAGGTGCTTTCTTCTCTATTGGTGGATGTACCTGGAGTAGATTGAGATATCGTTTTTTCAGCTGTCGTCTTTCCCGTTTTGATAAACGAAGTAGTTGGAGGTGGGCTTGTTGTCTCTTCTATGCTATCTGCATGACTAACTCTACTCGTTGGTAATGTGGAAGTTTCTGCAGCTGACGCCCCCTCTCCGCTCTTGGTGAATGTACCAGAAGTAGGCTGGGAAAACGATTTTTCAGCTGTCGTCTTTCCCGTTTCGATAACTGAAGTAGTTGAAGGTGGGCTTGACGTCTCGTTGATGGTATCTGTAGGAGTTCCGCTACTCCTTGGTGATGGGGCCGTTTCTTCAGCTGAGGCGCTTTCTCCTCTCTTGGTGGATGTACCTGGAGTAGATTGAGATATCGTTTTTTCAGCTGTCGTCTTTCCCGTTGTGATAAACGAAGTTGTTGGAGTTGGGCTTGTTGTCTCTTCGATGCTATCTGTATGAGTTACTCTACTCGTAGGGGATGTGGATGTTTCGGCAGCTGACGCACCCTCTCCGCTCTTGGTGGATGTACCAGGAGTAGGCTGAGAAAACGATTTTTCAGCGGTCGTCTCTCTCGTTTCCATAACTGAAGTAGTTGAAGGTGGGCTTGACGTCTCGTTGATGGTATCTGTAGGAGTTCCGCTACTCCTTGGTGATGGGGCCGTTTCTTCAGCTGAGGTGCTTTCTCCTCTCTTGGTGGATGTACCTGGAGTAGATTGAGATATCGTTTTCTCAGCTGTCGTCTTTCCCGTTTTGATAGACGAAGTTGTTGGAGGTGGGCTTGTTGTCTCTTCTGTGCTATCTGTATGTGTAACTCTACTCGTTGGTAATGCGGAAGTTTCAGCAGCTGACGCAACCTCTCCACTCTTGGTGGATGTACCAGGAGTAGGCTGGGAAAACAATTTTTCAGCGGTCGTCTCTCTCGTTTCCATTACTGAAGTAGTTGAAGGTGGGCTTGACGTCTCGTTGATGGTATCTGTAGGAGTTCCGCTACTCCTTGGTGATGGGGCCGTTTCTTCAGCTGAGGTGCTTTCTCCTCTCTTGGTGGATGTACCTGGAGTAGATTGAGATATCGTTTTTTCAGATGTCGTCTTTCCCGTTTTGATAGACGAAGTTGTTGGAGGTGGGCTTGTTGTCTCTTCTATGCTATCTGTATGAGTAACTCTACTCGTTGGTAATGTGGAAGTTTCGGCAGCTGACGCAACCTCTCCGCTCTTGGTGGATGTACCAGGAGTAGGCTGAGAAAACAATTTTTCAGCGGTCGTCTCTCTCGTTTCCATAACTGAAGTAGTTGAAGGTGGGCTTGACGTCTTGTTGATGGTATCTGTAGGAGTTCCGCTACTCCTTGGTGATGGGGCCGTTTCTTCAGCTGAGGTGCTTTCTCCTCTCTTGGTGGATGTACCTGGAGTAGATTGAGATATCGTTTTCTCAGCTGTCGTCTTTCCCGTTTTGATAAACGAAGTTGTTGGAGGTGGGCTTGTTGTCTCTTCTATGCTATCTGTATGAGTAACTCTACTCGTTGGTAATGTGGAAGTTTCGGCAGCTGACGCAACCTCTCCGCTCTTGGTGGATGTACCAGGAGTAGGCTGAGAAAACAATTTTTCAGCGGTCGTCTCTCTCGTTTCCATAACTGAAGTAGTTGAAGGTGGGCTTGAAGTCTCCTCGATGGTATCTGTAGCAGTTCTGCTACTCCTTGGTGATGGGGCCGTTTCTTCAGCTGAGGTGCTTTCTCCTCTCTTGGTGGATGTACCTGGAGTAGATTGAGATATCGTTTTTTCAGCTGTCATCTTTCCCGTTTTGATAAACGAAGTAGTTGGAGGTGGGCTTGTTGTCTCTTCTATGCTATCTGTATGAGTAACTCTACTCGTTGGTAATGTGGAAGTTTCTGCAGCTGACGCCCCCTCTCCGCTCTTGGTGAATGTACCAGGAGTAGGCTGAGAAAACGATTTTTCAGCTGTCGTCTTTCCCGTTTCGATAACTGAAGTAGTTGAAGGTGGGCTGGACGTCTCGTTGATGGTATCTGTAGGAGTTCCGCTACTCCTTGGTGATGGGGCCGTTTCTTCAGCTGAGGTGCTTTCTCCTCTCTTGGTGGATGTACCCGGAGTAGATTGAGATATCGTTTTTTCAGCTGTCGTCTTTCCCGTTTTGATAAACGAAGTAGTTGGAGGTGGGCTTGTTGTCTCTTCTATGCTATCTGTATGAGTAACTCTACTCGTTGGTAATGTGGAAGTTTCTGCAGCTGACGCCCCCTCTCCGCTCTTGGTGAATGTACCAGGAGTAGGCTGGGAAAACGATTTATCAGCTGTCGTCTTTCCCGTTTCTATAACTGAAGTAGTTGAAGGTGGGCTTGAAGTCTCCTCGATGGAATCTGTAGGAGTTCCCCTACTCCTTGGTGATGGGGCCGTTTCTTCAGCTGAGGTGCTTCCTCCTCTCTTGGTGGATGTACCTGGAGTAGATTGAGATATCGTTTTTTCAGCTGTCATCTTTCCCGTTTTGATAAACGAAGTAGTTGGATGTGGGCTTGTTGTCTCTTCTATGCTATCTCTATGAGTAACTCTACCCGTTTGTAATGTAGAAGTTTCTGCAGCTGACGCCTCCTCTCCGCTCTTGGTGAATGTACCAGGAGTAGGCTGGGGAAACGATTTTTCAGCTGTCGTCTTTCCCGTTTCGATAACTGAAGTAGTTGAAGGTGGGCTTGACGTCTCGTTGATGGTATCTGTAGGAGTTCCCCTACTCCTTGGTGATGGGGCCGTTTCTTCAACTGAGGTGCTTTCTCCTCTCTTCGTGGATGTACCTGGAGTAGATTGGGATATCGTTTTTTCAGCTGTCGTCCTTCCCGTTTTGATAAACGAAGTAGTTGGAGGTGGGCTGGTTGTCTCTTCTATGCTATATGTATGAGTAACTTTACTCGTTGGTAATGTGGAAGTTTCTGCAGCTGACGCCCCCTCTCCGCTCTTGGTGAATGTACCAGGAGTAGGCTGGGAAAACGATTTTTCAGCTGTCGTCTTTCCCGTTTCGATAACTGAAGTAGTTGAAGGTGGGCTGGACGTCTCGTTGATGGTATCTGTAGGAGTTCCGCTACTCCTTGGTGATGGGGCTCTTTCTTCAGCTGAGGTGCTTTCTCCTCTCTTGGTGGATGTACCTGGAGTAGATTGAGATATCGTTTTTTCAGCTGTCGTCCTTCCCGTTTTGATAAACGAAGTAGTTGGAGGTGGGCTGGTTGTCTCTTCTATGCTATCTGTATGAGTAACTCTACTCGTTGGTAATGTGGAAGTTTCTGCAGCTGACGCCCCCTCTCCGCTCTTGGTGAATGTACCAGGAGTAGGCTGGGAAAACGATTTTTCAGCTGTCGTCTTTCCCGTTTCTATAACTGAAGTAGTTGAAGGTGGGCTTGAAGTCTCCTCGATGGAATCTGAAGGAGTTCCCCTACTCCTTGGTGATGGGGCCGTTTCTTCAGCTGAGGTGCTTTCTCCTCTCTTGGTGGATGTACCTGGAGTAGATTGAGATATCGTTTTTTCAGCTGTCGTCTTTCCCGTTTTGATAAACGAAGTAGTTGGATGTGGGCTTGTTGTCTCTTCTATGCTATCTGTATGAGTAACTCTACTCGTTGGTAATGTGGAAGTTTCTGCAGCTGACGCCCCCTCTACGTTCTTGGTGAATGTAGCAGGAGTAGGCTGGGGAAACGATTTTTCAGCTGTTGTCTTTCCCGTTTCGATAACTGAAGTAGTTGAAGGTGGGCTTGACGTCTCGTTGATGGTATCTGTAGGAGTTCCGCTACTCCTTGGTGTTGGGGCCGTTTCTTCAGCTGAGGTGCTTTCTCCTCTCTTGGTGGAAGTACCTGGAGTAGATTGAGATATCGTTTTTTCAGCTGTCGTCTTTCCCGTTTTGATAAACGAAGTTGTTGGAGGTGGGCTTGTTGTCTCTTCGATGCTATCTGTATGAGTTACTCTACTCGTAGGGGATGTGGAAGTTTTGGCAGCTGACGCACCCTCTCCGCTCTTGGTGGATGTACCAGGAGTAGGCTGAGAAAACGATTTTTCAGCAGTCGTCTCTCTCGTTTCCATTACTAAAGTAGTTGAAGGTGGGCTTGACGTCTCCTCGATGGTATCTGTAGCAGTTCTGCTACTCCTTGGTGATGGGGCCGTTTCTTCAGCTGAGGTGCTTTCTCCTCTCTTGGTGGATGTACCTGGAGTAGATTGAGATATCGTTTTTTCAGATGTCGTCTTTTCCGTTGTGATAAATGAAGTTGTTGGAGGTGGGCTTGTTGTCTCTTCTATGCTATCTGTATGAGTTACTCTACTCTTTGGTAATGTGGAAGTTTCTGCAGCTGACGCAACCTCTCCGCTCTTGGTGGATGTACCAGGAGTAGGCTGAGAAAACAATTTTTCAGCAGTCGTCTCTCTCGTTTCCATAACTGAAGTAGTTGAAGGTGGGCTTGAAGTCTCCTTGATGGTATCTGTAGCAGTTCCGCTACTCCTTGGTGATGGGGCCGTTTCTTCAGCTGAGGTGCTTTCTCCTCTCTTCGTGGATGTACCTGGAGTAGATTGAGATATCGTTTTTTCAGCTGTCGTCTTTCCCGTTTTGATAAACGAAGTTGTTGGAGGTGGGCTTGTTGTCTCTTCTATGCTATCTGTATGAGTTACTCTACTCGTTGGTAATGTGGAAGTTTCTGCAGCTGACGCCCCCTCTCCGGTCTTGGTGAATGTACCAGGAGTAGGCTGGGGAAACGATTTTTCAGCTGTTGTCTTTCCCGTTTCGATAACTGAAGTAGTTGAAGGTGGGCTTGACGTCTCGTTGATGGTATCTGTAGGAGTTCCGCTACTCCTTGGTGATGGGGCCGTTTCTTCAGCTGAGGTGCTTTCTCCTCTCTTGGTGGATGTACCTGGAGTAGATTGAGATATCGTTTTTTCAGCTGTCGTCTTTCCCGTTTTGATAAACGAAGTAGTTGGAGGTGGGCTTGTTGTCTCTTCTATGCTATCTGTATGAGTAACTCTACTCGTTGGTAATGTGGAAGTTTCTGCAGCTGACACCCCGTCTCCGCTCTTGGTGAATGTACCAGGAGTAGGCTGGGGAAACGATTTTTCAGCTGTCGTCTTTCCCGTTTCGATAACTGAAGTAGTTGAAGGTGGGCTTGACTTCTCGTTGATGGTATCTGTAGGAGTTCCACTACTCCTTGGTGATGGGGCCGTTTCTTCAGCTGAGGTGCTTTCTCCTCTCTTGGTGGATGTACCTAGAGTAGATTGAGATATCGTTTTTTCAGCTGTCGTCTTTCCCGTTTTGATAAACGAAGTTGTTGGAGGTGGGCTTGTTGTCTCTTCTGTGCTATCTGTATGAGTAACTCTACTCGTTGGTAATGTGGAAGTTTCGGCAGCTGACGCCCCCTCTCCGCTCTTGGTGGATGTACCAGGAGTAGGCTGAGAAAACGATTTTTCAGCTGTCGTCTTTCCCGTTTCTATAACTGAAGTAGTTGAAGGTGGGCTTGAAGTCTCCTCGATGGAATCTGTAGGAGTTCCCCTACTCCTTGGTGATGGGGCCGTTTCTTCAGCTGAGGTGCTTTCTCCTCTCTTGGTGGATGTACCTGGAGTAGATTGAGATATCGTTTTTTCAGCTGTCGTCTTTCCCGTTTTGATAAACGAAGTTGTTGGAGGTGGGCTTGTTGTCTCTTCTATGCTATCTGTATGAGTTACTCTACTCTTTGGTAATGTGGAAGTTTCTGCAGCTGACGCCCCCTCTCCGCTCTTGGTGAATGTAGCAGGAGTAGGCTGGGGAAACGATTTTTCAGCTGTCGTCTTTCCCGTTTCGATAACTGAAGTAGTTGAAGGTGGGCTTGACGTCTCGTTGATGGTATCTGTAGGAGTTCCGCTACTCCTTGGTGATGGGGCCGTTTCTTCAGCTGAGGTGCTTTCTCCTCTCTTGGTGGATGTACCTGGAGTAGATTGAGATATCGTTTTTTCAGCTGTCGTCTTTCCCGTTTTGATAAACGAAGTAGTTGGAGGTGGGCTTGTTGTTTCTTCTATGCTATCTGTATGAGTAACTCTACTCGTTGGTAATGTGGAAGTTTCTGCAGCTGACGCCCCCTCTCCGCTCTTGGTGAATGTACCAGGAGTAGGCTGGGGAAACGATTTTTCAGCTGTCGTCTTTCCCGTTTCGATAACTGAAGTAGTTGAAGGTGGGCTGGACGTCTCGTTGATGGTATCTGTAGGAATTCCGCTACTCCTTGGTGATGGGGCCATTTCTTCAGCTGAGGTGCTTTCTCCTCTCTTGGTGGATGTACCTGGAGTAGATTGAGATATCGTTTTTTCAGCTGTCGTCCTTCCCGTTTTGATAAACGAAGTAGTTGGAGGTGGGCTGGTTGTCTCTTCTATGCTATCTGTATGAGTAACTCTACTTGTTGGTAATGTGGAAGTTTCTGCAGCTGACGCAACCTCTCCGCTCTTGGTGGATGTACCAGGAGTAGGCTGAGAAAACAATTTTTCAGCAGTCGTCTCTCTCGTTTCCATAACTGAAGTAGTTGAAGGTGGGCTTGAAGTCTCCTTGATGGTATCTGTAGCAGTTCCGCTACTCCTTGGTGATGGGGCTGTTTCTTCAGCTGAGGTGCTTTCTCCTCTCTTGGTGGATGTACCTGGAGTAGATTGAGATATCGTTTTTTCAGCTGTCGTCTTTCCCGTTTTGATAAACGAAGTAGTTGGAGGTGGGCTTGTTGTCTCTTCTATGCTATCTGCATGAGTAACTCTACTCGTTGGTAATGTGGAGGTTTCTGCAGCTGACGCCCCCTCCCCGCTCTTGGTGAATGTACCAGGAGTAGGCAGGGAAAACGATTTTTCAGCTGTCGTCTTTCCCATTTCGATAACTGAAGTAGTTGAAGGTGGGCTTGACGTCTCGTTGATGGTATCTGTAGGAGTTCCGCTACTCCTTGGTGATGGGGCCATTTCTCCTCTCTTGGTGGATGTACCTGGAGTAGATTGAGATATCGTTTTCTCAGCTGTCGTCTTTCCCGTTTTGATAAACGAAGTTGATGGAGGTGGGCTTGTTGTCTCTTCTATGCTATCTGTATGTGTAACTCTACTCGTTGGTAATGTGGAAGTTTCCGCAGCTGACGCCCCCTCTCCGCTCTTGGTGGATGTACCAGGAGTAGGCTGGGAAAACGATTTTTCAGCTGTTGTCTTTCCCGTTTCGATAACTGAAGTAGTTGAAGGTGGGCTTGACGTCTCCTCGATGGTATCTGTAGGAGTTCCGCTACTCCTTAGTGATGGGGCCGTTTCTTCAGCTGAGGTGCTTTCTCCTCTCTTGGTGGATGTACCTGGAGTAGATTGAGATATCGTTTTTTCAGCTGTCGTCTTTCCCGTTTTGATAAACGAAGTTGTTGGAGGTGGGCTTGTTGTCTCTTCGATGCTATCTGTATGAGTTACTCTACTCGTAGGGGATGTGGAAGTTTCGGCAGCTGACGCACCCTCTCCGCTCTTGGTGGATGTACCAGGAGTAGGCTGAGAAAACGATTTTTCAGCAGTTGTCTCTCTCGTTTCCATTACTAAAGTAGTTGAAGGTGGGCTTGAAGTCTCCTCGATGGTATCTGTAGCAGTTCTGCTACTCCTTGGTGATGGGGCCGTTTCTTCAGCTGAGGTGCTTTCTCCTCTCTTGGTGGATGTACCTGGAGTAGATTGAGATATCGTTTTTTCAGATGTCGTCTTTCCCGTTTTGATAAACGAAGTAGTTGGTTGTGGGCTTGTTGTCCCTTCTATGCTATCTGTATGAGTAACTCTACTCGTTAGTAATGTGGAAGTTTCTGCAGCTGACGCCCCCTCTCCGCTCTTGGTGAATGTACCAGGAGTAGGCTGGGAAAACGATTTTTCAGCTGTCATCTTTCCCGTTTCGATAACTGAAGTAGTTGAAGGTAGGCTTGACGTCTCGTTGATGGTATCTGTAAGAGTTCCGCTACTCCTTGGTGATGGGGCCGTTTCTTCAGCTGAGGTGCTTTCTCCTCTCTTGGTGGATGTACCTGGAGTAGATTGAGATATCATTTTTTCAGCTGTCGTCTTTCCCGTTTTGATAAACGAAGTTGTTGGAGGTGGGCTTGTAGTCTCTTCTATGCTATCTGTATCAGTTACTCTACTCTTTGGTAATGTGGAAGTTTCGGCAGCTGACGCACCCTCTCCGCTCTTGGTGGATGTACCAGGAGTAGGCTGAGAAAACAATTTTTCAGCGGTCGTCTCTCTCGTTTCCATTACTAAAGTAGTTGAAGGTGGGCTTGAAGTCTCCTCGATGGTATCTGTAGCAGTTCTGCTACTCCTTGGTGATGGGGCCGTTTCTTCAGCTGAGGTGCTTTCTCCTCTCTTGGTGGATGTACCTGGAGTAGATTGAGATATCGTTTTTTCAGCTGTCGTCCTTCCCGTTTTGATAAACGAAGTAGTTGGAGGTGGGCTTGTTGTTTCTTCTATGCTATCTGTATGAGTAACTCTACTCGTTGGTAATGTGGAAGTTTCTGCAGCTGACGCCCCCTCTCCGCTCTTGGTGAATGTACCAGGAGTAGGCTGGGAAAACGATTTTTCAGCTGTCGTCTTTCCCGTTTCGATAACTGAAGTAGTTGAAGGTGGGCTGGACGTCTCGTTGATGGTATCTGTAGGAGTTCCGCTACTCCTTGGTGATGGGGCCGTTTCTTCAGCTGAGGTGCTTTCTCCTCTCTTGGTGGATGTACCTGGAGTAGATTGAGATATCGTTTTTTCAGCTGTCGTCCTTCCCGTTTTGATAAACGAAGTAGTTGGAGGTGGGCTGGTTGTCTCTTCTATGCTATCTGTATGAGTAACTCTACTCGTTGGTAATGTGGAAGTTTCTGCAGCTGACGCCCCCTCTCCGCTCTTGGTGGATGTACCAGGAGTAGGCTGAGAAAACAATTTTTCAGCAGTCGTCTCTCTCGTTTCCATAAGTGAAGTAGTTGAAGGTGGGCTTGAAGTCTCCTTGATGGTATCTGTAGCAGTTCCGCTACTCCTTGGTGATGGGGCTGTTTCTTCAGCTGAGGTGCTTTCTCCTCTCTTGGTGGATGTACCTGGAGTAGATTGAGATATCGTTTTTTCAGCTGTCGTCTTTCCCGTTTTGATAAACGAAGTAGTTGGTTGTGGGCTTGTTGTCCCTTCTATGCTATCTGTATGAGTAACTCTACTCGTTGGTAATGTGGAAGTTTCTGCAGCTGACGCCCCCTCTCCGCTCTTGGTGAATGTACCAGGAGTAGGCTGGGAAAACGATTTTTCAGCTGTCATCTTTCCCGTTTCGATAACTGAAGTAGTTGAAGGTAGGCTTGACGTCTCGTTGATGGTATCTGTAAGAGTTCCGCTACTCCTTGGTGATGGGGCCGTTTCTTCAGCTGAGGTGCTTTCTCCTCTCTTGGTGGATGTACCTGGAGTAGATTGAGATATCGTTTTTTCAGCTGTCGTCTTTCCCGTTTTGATAAACGAAGTTGTTGGAGGTGGGCTTGTAGTCTCTTCTATGCTATCTGTATCAGTTACTCTACTCTTTGGTAATGTGGAAGTTTCGGCAGCTGACGCACCCTCTCCGCTCTTGGTGGATGTACCAGGAGTAGGCTGAGAAAACAATTTTTCAGCGGTCGTCTCTCTCGTTTCCATTACTAAAGTAGTTGAAGGTGGGCTTGAAGTCTCCTCGATGGTATCTGTAGCAGTTCTGCTACTCCTTGGTGATGGGGCCGTTTCTTCAGCTGAGGTGCTTTCTCCTCTCTTGGTGGATGTACCTGGAGTAGATTGAGATATCGTTTTTTCAGCTGTCGTCTTTCCCGTTTTGATAAACGAAGTAGTTGGAGGTGGGCTTGTTGTTTCTTCTATGCTATCTGTATGAGTAACTCTACTCGTTGGTAATGTGGAAGTTTCTGCAGCTGACGCCCCCTCTCCGCTCTTGGTGAATGTACCAGGAGTAGGCTGGGAAAACGATTTTTCAGCTGTCGTCTTTCCCGTTTCGATAACTGAAGTAGTTGAAGGTGGGCTGGACGTCTCGTTGATGGTATCTGTAGGAGTTCCGCTACTCCTTGGTGATGGGGCCGTTTCTTCAGCTGAGGTGCTTTCTCCTCTCTTGGTGGATGTACCTGGAGTAGATTGAGATATCGTTTTTTCAGCTGTCGTCCTTCCCGTTTTGATAAACGAAGTAGTTGGAGGTGGGCTGGTTGTCTCTTCTATGCTATCTGTATGAGTAACTCTACTCGTTGGTAATGTGGAAGTTTCTGTAGCTGACGCACCCTCTCCGCTCTTGGTGGATGTACCAGGAGTAGGCTGAGAAAACAATTTTTCAGCGGTCGTCTCTCTCGTTTCCATAAGTGAAGTAGTTGAAGGTGGGCTTGACGTCTCCTCGATGGTATCTGTAGCAGTTCTGCTACTCCTTGGTGATGGGGCCGTTTCTTCAGCTGAGGTGCTTTCTCCTCTCTTCGTGGATGTACCTGGAGTAGACTGAGATATCGTTTTTTCAGCTGTCGTCTTTCCCGTTTTGATAAACGAAGTAGTTGGAGGTGGGCTTGTTGTCTCTTCTATGCTATCTGTATGAGTAACTCTACTCGTTGGTAATGTGGAAGTTTCTGCAGCTGACGCCCCCTCTCCGCTCTTGGTGAATGTACCAGGAGTAGGCTGAGAAAACGATTTTTCAGCGGTCGTCTCTCTCGTTTCCATTACTAAAGTAGTTGAAGGTGGGCTTGACGTCTCGTTGATGGTATCTGTAGCAGTTCCGCTACTCCTTGGTGATGGGGCCGTTTCTTCAGCTGAGGTGCTTTCTCCTCTCTTGGTGGATGTACCTGGAGTAGATTGAGATATCGTTTTTTCAGCTGTCGTCTTTCCCGTTTTGATAAACGAAGTAGTTGGATGTGGGCTTGTTGTCTCTTCTATGCTATCTGTATGAGTAACTCTACCCGTTGGTAATGTGGAAGTTTCTGCAGCTGACGCCTCCTCTCCGCTCTTGGTGAATGTAGCAGGAGTAGGCTGGGGAAACGATTTTTCAGTTGTTGTCTTTCCCGTTTCGATAACTGAAGTAGTTGAAGGTGGGCTTGACGTCTCGTTGATGGTATCTGTAGGAGTTCCGCTACTCCTTGGCGATGGGGCCGTTTCTTCAGCTGAGGTGCTTTCTCCTCTCTTGCTGGATGTACCTGGAGTAGATTGAGATATCGTTTTTTCAGCTGTCGTCTTTCCCGTTGTGATAAACGAAGTTGTTGGAGGTGGGCTTGTTGTCTCTTCGATGCTATCTGTATGAGTTACTCTACTCGTTGGTAATGTGGAAGTTTCGGCAGCTGACGCCCCCTCTCCGCTCTTCGTGAATGTACCAGAAGTAGGCTGGGAAAACGATTTTTCAGCTGTCGTCTTTCCCGTTTCGATAACTGAAGTAGTTGAAGGTAGGCTTGACGTCTCGTTGATGGTATCTGTAAGAGTTCCGCTACTCCTTGGTGATGGGGCCGTTTCTTCAGCTGAGGTGCTTTCTCCTCTCTTGGTGGATGTACCTGGAGTAGATTGAGATATCGTTTTTTCAGCTGTCGTCTTTCCCGTTTTGATAAACGAAGTAGTTGGTTGTGGGCTTGTTGTCCCTTCTATGCTATCTGTATGAGTAACTCTACTCGTTGGTAATGTGGAAGTTTCTGCAGCTGACGCCCCCTCTCCGCTCTTGGTGGATGTACCAGGAGTAGGCTGGGAAAACGATTTTTCAGCTGTCATCTTTCCCGTTTCGATAACTGAAGTAGTTGAAGGTAGGCTTGACGTCTCGTTGATGGTATCTGTAAGAGTTCCGCTACTCCTTGGTGATGGGGCCGTTTCTTCAGCTGAGGTGCTTTCTCCTCTCTTGGTGGATGTACCTGGAGTAGATTGAGATATCGTTTTTTCAGCTGTCGTCTTTCCCGTTTTGATAAACGAAGTTGTTGGAGGTGGGCTTGTAGTCTCTTCTATGCTATCTGTATCAGTTACTCTACTCTTTGGTAATGTGGATGTTTCGGCAGCTGACGCAAGCTCTCCGCTCTTGGTGGATGTACCAGGAGTAGGCTGAGAAAAGAATTTTTCAGCGGTCCTCTCTCTCGTTTCCATAACCGAAGTAGTTGAAGGTGGGCTTGAAGTCTCCTCGATGGTATCTGTAGCTGTTCTGCTACTCCTTGGTGATGGGGCCGTTTCTTCAGCTGAGGTGCTTTCTCCTCTCTTGGTGGATGTACCTGGAGTAGATTGAGATATCGTTTTCTCAGCTGTCGTCTTTCCCGTTTTGATAAACGAAGTTGATGGAGGTGGGCTTGTTGTCTCTTCTATGCTATCTGTATGTGTAACTCTACTCGTTGGTAATGTGGAAGTTTCCGCAGCTGACGCCCCCTCTCCGCTCTTGGTGGATGTACCAGGAGTAGGCTGAGAAAACGATTTTTCAGCTGTCATCTTTCCCGTTTTGATAACTGAAGTAGTTGAAGGTAGGCTTGACGTCTCGTCGATGGTATCTGTAGGAGTTCCGCTACTCCTTGGTGATTGGGCCGTTTCTTCAGCTGAGGTGCTTTCTCCTCTCTTGGTGGATGTACCTGGAGTAGATTGAGATATCGTTTTTTCAGCTGTCGTCTTTCCCGTTTTGATAAACGAAGTAGTTGGATGTGGGCTTGTTCTCTCTTCTGTGCTATCTGTATGAGTAACTCTACTCGTTGGTAATGTGGAAGTTTCTGCAGCTGACGCCCCCTCTCCGCTCTTGGTGAATGTAGCAGGAGTAGGCTGGGGAAACGATTTTTCAGCTGTCATCTTTCCCGTTTCGATAACTGAAGTAGTTGAAGGTGGGCTTGACGTCTCGTTGATGGTATCTGTAGGAGTTCCGCTACTCCTTGGTGATGGGGCCGTTTCTTCAGCTGAGGTGCTTTCTCCTCTCTTGCTGGATGTACCTGGAGTAGATTGAGATATCGTTTTTTCAGCTGTCGTCTTTCCCGTTTTGATAAACGAAGTTGTTGGAGGTGGGCTTGTTGTCTCTTCGATGCTATCTGTATGAGTTACTCTACTCGTAGGGGATGTGGAAGTTTCGGCAGCTGACGCTCCCTCTCCGCTCTTGGTGGATGTACCAGGAGTAGGCTGAGAAAACGATTTTTCAGCTGTCATCTTTCCCGTTTCGATAACTGAAGTAGTTGAAGGTGGGCTTGACGTCTCCTCGATGGTATCTGTAGGAGTTCCGCTACTCCTTAGTGATGGGGCCGTTTCTTCAGCTGAGGTGCTTTCTCCTCTCTTGGTGGATGTACCTGGAGTAGATTGAGATATCGTTTTTTCAGCTGTCGTCTTTCCCGTTTTGATAAACGAAGTTGTTGGAGGTGGGCTTGTTGTCTCTTCGATGCTATCTGTATGAGTTACTCTACTCGTAGGGGATGTGGAAGTTTCGGCAGCTGACGCACCCTCTCCGCTCTTGGTGGATGTACCAGGAGTAGGCTGAGAAAACGATTTTTCAGCAGTTGTCTCTCTCGTTTCCATTACTAAAGTAGTTGAAGGTGGGCTTGAAGTCTCCTCGATGGTATCTGTAGCAGTTCTGCTACTCCTTGGTGATGGGGCCGTTTCTTCAGCTGAGGTGCTTTCTCCTCTCTTGGTGGATGTACCTGGAGTAGATTGAGATATCGTTTTTTCAGCTGTCGTCTTTCCCGTTTTGATAAACGAAGTTGTTGGAGGTGGGCTTGTTGTCTCTTCGATGCTATCTGTATGAGTTACTCTACTCGTAGGGGATGTGGAAGTTTCGGCAGCTGACGCTCCCTCTCCGCTCTTGGTGAATGTACCAGGAGTAGGCTGGGAAAACGATTTTTCAGCTGTCATCTTTCCCGTTTCGATAACTGAAGTAGTTGAAGGTGGGCTTGAAGTCTCCTCGATGGTATCTGTAGCAGTTCTGCTACTCCTTGGTGATGGGGCCGTTTCTTCAGCTGAGGTGCTTTCTCCTCTCTTGGTGGATGTACCTGGAGTAGATTGAGATATCGTTTTTTCAGCTGTCGTCTTTCCCGTTTTGATAAACGAAGTAGTTGGAGGTGGGCTTGTTGTCTCTTCTATGCTATCTGTATGAGTAACTCTACTCGTTGGTAATGTGGAAGTTTCTGCAGCTGACGCCCCCTCTCCGCTCTTGGTGAATGTACCAGAAGTAGGCTGGGAAAACGATTTTTCAGCTGTCGTCTTTCCCGTTTCGATAACTGAAGTAGTTGAAGGTAGGCTTGACGTCTCGTTGATGGTATCTGTAAGAGTTCCGCTACTCCTTGGTGATGGGTCCGTTTCTTCAGCTGAGGTGCTTTCTCCTCTCTTGGTGGATGTACCTGGAGTAGATTGAGATATCGTTTTTTCAGCTGTCGTCTTTCCCGTTTTGATAAACGAAGTTGTTGGAGGTGGGCTTGTTGTCTCTTCTATGCTATCTGTATGAGTTACTCTACTCTTTGCTAATGTGGAAGTTTCTGCAGCTGACGCAACCTCTCCGCTCTTGGTGGATGTACCAGGAGTAGGCTGAGAAAACAATTTTTCAGCAGTCGTCTCTCTCGTTTCCATAACTGAAGTAGTTGAAGGTGGGCTTGAAGTCTCCTTGATGGTATCTGTAGCAGTTCCGCTACTCCTTGGTGATGGGGCCGTTTCTTCAGCTGAGGTGCTTTCTCCTCTCTTGGTGGATGTACCTGGAGTAGATTGAGATATCGTTTTTTCAGCTGTCGTCTTTCCCGTTTTGATAAACGAAGTTGTTGGAGGTGGGCTTGTTGTCTCTTCTATGCTATCTGTATGAGTAACTCTACTCGTTGGTAATGTGGAAGTTTCTGCAGCTGACGCCCCCTCTCCGCTCTTGGTGAATGTACCAGGAGTAGGCTGGGAAAACGATTTTTCAGCTGTCGTCTTTCCCCTTTCGATAACTGAAGTAGTTGAAGGTGGGCTGGACGTCTCCTCGATTGTATCTGTAGCAGTTCTGCTACTCCTTGGTGATGGGGCCGTTTCTTCAGCTGAGGTGCTTTCTCCTCTCTTGGTGGATGTACCTGGAGTAGACTGAGATATCGTTTTTTCAGCTGTCGTCTTTCCCGTTTTGATAAACGAAGTAGTTGGAGGTGGGCTTGTTGTCTCTTCTATGCTATCTGTATGAGTAACTCTACTTGTTGGTAATGTGGAAGTTTCTGCAGCTGACGCCTCCTCTCCGCTCTTGGTGAATTTACCAGGAGTAGGCTGGGAAAACGATTTTTCAGCTGTCGTCTTTCCCGTTTCGATAACTGAAGTAGTTGAAGGTGGGCTTGACGTCTCGTCGATGGTATCTGTAGGAGTTCCGCTACTCCTTGGTGATGGGGCCGTTTCTTCAGCTGAGGTGCTTTCTCCTCTCTTGGTGGATGTACCTGGAGTAGATTGAGATATCGTTTTTTCAGCTGTCATCTTTCCCCTTTTGATAAACGAAGTTGTTGGAGGTGGGCTTGTTGTTTCTTCGATGCTATCTGTATGAGTTACTCTACTCGTAGGGGATGTGGAAGTTTCGGCAGCTGACGCACCCTCTCCGCTGTTGGTAGATGTACCAGGAGTAGGCTGAGAAAACGATTTTTCAGCGGTCGTCTCTCTCGTTTCCATAACTGAAGTAGTTGAAGGTGGGCTTGACGTCTCGTTGATGGTATCTGTAGGAGTTCTGCTACTCCTTAGTGATGGGGCCGTTTCTTCAGCTGAGGTGCTTTCTCCTCTCTTGGTGGATGTACCTGGAGTAGATTGAGATATCGTTTTTTCAGATGTCGTCTTTCCCGTTTTGATAGACGAAGTAGTTGGAGGTGGGCTTGTTGTCTCTTCAATGCTATCTGTATGAGTAACTCTACTCGTTGGTAATGTGGAAGTTTCTGCAGCTGACGCCCCCTCTCCGCTCTTGGTGAATGTACCAGGAGTAGGCTGGGAAAACGATTTTTCAGCTGTCATCTTTCCCGTTTCGATAACTGAAGTAGTTGAAGGTGGGCTTGACGTCTCGTCGATGGTATCTGTAGGAGTTCCGCTACTCCTTGGTGATGGGGCCGTTTCTTCAGCTGAGGTGCTTTCTCCTCTCTTGGTGGATGTACCTGGAGTAGATTGAGATATCGTTTTCTCAGCTGTCGTCTTTCCCGTTTTGATAAACGAAGTTGATGGAGGTGGGCTTGTTTTCTCTTCTATGCTATCTGTATGTGTAACTCTACTCGTTGGTAATGTGGAAGTTTCCGCATCTGACGCCCCCTCTCCGCTCTTGGTGGATGTACCAGGATTAGGCTGAGAAATTGCTTTTTCAGCTGTCGTCTTTCCCGTTTCCATTACTAAAGTAGTTGAAGGTGGGCTTGACGTCTCCTTGATGGTATCTGTAGCAGTTCTGCTACTCCTTGGTGATGGGGCCGTTTCTTCAGCTGAGGTGCTTTCTCCTCTCTTCGTGGATGTACCTGGAGTAGATTGAGATATCGTTTTTTCAGCTGTCGTCTTTCCCGTTTTGATAAACGAAGTTGTTGGAGGTGGGCTTGTTGTCTCTTCTATGCTATCTGTATCAGTAACTCTACTCGTTGGTAATGTGGAAGTTTCTGCAGCTGACGCCCCCTCTCCGCTCTTGGTAGATGTACCAGGAGTAGGCTGAGAAAACGATTTTTCAGCAGTCGTCTCTCTCGTTTCCATTACTAAAGTAGTTGAAGGTGGGCTTGACGTCTCGTTGATGGTATCTGTAGGAGTTCCGCTACTCCTTGGTGATGGGGCCGTTTCTTCAGCTGAGGTGCTTTCTCCTCTGTTGGTGGATGTACCTGGAGTAGATTGAGATATCGTTTTCTCAGCTGTCGTCTTTCCCGTTTTGATAAACGAAGTTGTTGGAGGTGGGCTTGTTGTCTCTTCTATGCTATCTGTATGAGTTACTCTACTCGTAGGGGATGTGGAAGTTTCTGCAGTTGACGCCCCCTCTCCGCTCTTGGTGAATTTACCAGGAGTAGGCTGAGAAAACGATTTTTCAGCGGTCGTCTCTCTCGTTTCCATTACTAAAGTAGTTGAAGGTGGGCTTGACGTCTCGTTGATGGTATCTGTAGGAGTTCCGCTACTCCTTGGTGATGGGGCCGTTTCTTCAGCTGAGGTGCTTTCTCCTCTCTTGGTGGATGTACCTGGAGTAGATTGAGATATCGTTTTTTCAGCTGTCGTCTTTCCCGTTTTGATAAACGAAGTTGTTGGAGGTGGGCTTGTTGTCTCTTCTATGCTATCTGTATGAGTAACTCTACTCGTTGGTAATGTGGAAGTTTCTGCAGCTGACGCCCCCTCTCCGCTCTTGGTGAATGTACCAGGAGTAGGCTGGGAAAACGATTTTTCAGCTGTCGTCTTTCCCCTTTCGATAACTGAAGTAGTTGAAGGTGGGCTGGACGTCTCCTCGATTGTATCTGTAGCAGTTCTGCTACTCCTTGGTGATGGGGCCGTTTCTTCAGCTGAGGTGCTTTCTCCTCTCTTGGTGGATGTACCTGGAGTAGACTGAGATATCGTTTTTTCAGCTGTCGTCTTTCCCGTTTTGATAAACGAAGTAGTTGGAGGTGGGCTTGTTGTCTCTTCTATGCTATCTGTATGAGTAACTCTACTTGTTGGTAATGTGGAAGTTTCTGCAGCTGACGCCTCCTCTCCGCTCTTGGTGAATTTACCAGGAGTAGGCTGGGAAAACGATTTTTCAGCTGTCGTCTTTCCCGTTTCGATAACTGAAGTAGTTGAAGGTGGGCTTGACGTCTCGTCGATGGTATCTGTAGGAGTTCCGCTACTCCTTGGTGATGGGGCCGTTTCTTCAGCTGAGGTGCTTTCTCCTCTCTTGGTGGATGTACCTGGAGTAGATTGAGATATCGTTTTTTCAGCTGTCATCTTTCCCCTTTTGATAAACGAAGTTGTTGGAGGTGGGCTTGTTGTTTCTTCGATGCTATCTGTATGAGTTACTCTACTCGTAGGGGATGTGGAAGTTTCGGCAGCTGACGCACCCTCTCCGCTGTTGGTAGATGTACCAGGAGTAGGCTGAGAAAACGATTTTTCAGCAGTCGTCTCTCTCGTTTCCATTACTAAAGTAGTTGAAGGTGGGCTTGACGTCTCGTTGATGGTATCTGTAGGAGTTCTGCTACTCCTTAGTGATGGGGCCGTTTCTTCAGCTGAGGTGCTTTCTCCTCTCTTGGTGGATGTACCTGGAGTAGATTGAGATATCGTTTTTTCAGATGTCGTCTTTCCCGTTTTGATAGACGAAGTAGTTGGAGGTGGGCTTGTTGTCTCTTCAATGCTATCTGTATGAGTAACTCTACTCGTTGGTAATGTGGAAGTTTCTGCAGCTGACGCCCCCTCTCCGCTCTTGGTGAATGTACCAGGAGTAGGCTGGGAAAACGATTTTTCAGCTGTCATCTTTCCCGTTTCGATAACTGAAGTAGTTGAAGGTGGGCTTGACGTCTCGTCGATGGTATCTGTAGGAGTTCCGCTACTCCTTGGTGATGGGGCCGTTTCTTCAGCTGAGGTGCTTTCTCCTCTCTTGGTGGATGTACCTGGAGTAGATTGAGATATCGTTTTCTCAGCTGTCGTCTTTCCCGTTTTGATAAACGAAGTTGATGGAGGTGGGCTTGTTTTCTCTTCTATGCTATCTGTATGTGTAACTCTACTCGTTGGTAATGTGGAAGTTTCCGCATCTGACGCCCCCTCTCCGCTCTTGGTGGATGTACCAGGATTAGGCTGAGAAATTGCTTTTTCAGCTGTCGTCTTTCCCGTTTCCATTACTAAAGTAGTTGAAGGTGGGCTTGACGTCTCCTTGATGGTATCTGTAGCAGTTCTGCTACTCCTTGGTGATGGGGCCGTTTCTTCAGCTGAGGTGCTTTCTCCTCTCTTCGTGGATGTACCTGGAGTAGATTGAGATATCGTTTTTTCAGCTGTCGTCTTTCCCGTTTTGATAAACGAAGTTGTTGGAGGTGGGCTTGTTGTCTCTTCTATGCTATCTGTATCAGTAACTCTACTCGTTGGTAATGTGGAAGTTTCTGCAGCTGACGCCCCCTCTCCGCTCTTGGTAGATGTACCAGGAGTAGGCTGAGAAAACGATTTTTCAGCAGTCGTCTCTCTCGTTTCCATTACTAAAGTAGTTGAAGGTGGGCTTGACGTCTCGTTGATGGTATCTGTAGGAGTTCCGCTACTCCTTGGTGATGGGGCCGTTTCTTCAGCTGAGGTGCTTTCTCCTCTGTTGGTGGATGTACCTGGAGTAGATTGAGATATCGTTTTCTCAGCTGTCGTCTTTCCCGTTTTGATAAACGAAGTTGTTGGAGGTGGGCTTGTTGTCTCTTCTATGCTATCTGTATGAGTTACTCTACTCGTAGGGGATGTGGAAGTTTCTGCAGCTGACGCCCCCTCTCCGCTCTTGGTGAATTTACCAGGAGTAGGCTGAGAAAACGATTTTTCAGCGGTCGTCTCTCTCGTTTCCATTACTAAAGTAGTTGAAGGTGGGCTTGACGTCTCGTTGATGGTATCTGTAGGAGTTCCGCTACTCCTTGGTGATGGGGCCGTTTCTTCAGCTGAGGTGCTTTCTCCTCTCTTGGTGGATGTACCTGGAGTAGATTGAGATATCGTTTTCTCAGCTGTCGTCTTTCCCGTTTTGATAAACGAAGTTGTTGGAGGTGGGCTTGTTGTCTCTTCTATGATATCTGTATGAGTTATTCTACTCTTAGGTGCTGTGGAAGTTTCGGCAGCTGACGCAACCTCTCCGCTCTTGGTGGATGTACCAGGAGTAGGCTGAGAAACATTTATTTCAGCTGTCGTCTTTCCCGTTTGGATACCTGAAGTTGTCGGAGGTGGGCTTGACGTCTCCTCTATGGTACCTGTAGGACTTCCGCTATTTATTGGTGATTGGGCAGTTTCTCCAGCTGAGGTTCCCTCTCGGCTCTTGGTGTATGTTTCTGGATTAGGCTGAGAAATTGCTTTTTCAGCTGTCGTCTTTCCCGTTTCGTTAACTGAAGTAGTTGGATGTGGGCTTGACGTCTCCTCTATGGTACCTCTAGGAGTTCCGCTACTCCTTCGTGATGGGCTAGTTTCTTCATCTGCGGTGCTGCCTCCACTCTTGGTGAATTTTACTGTAGATAGTTCATTAACTGTTGTTTGTTGAACTGAGATATTAAGAGAATCATTAATGATAATGTTAAACATTGGCAAATCCTTGAAGGTCAAATAAAGGTAAAACAGTGATCCCAAAGGGGGATGTTGAAGTTTACAAAGAGTGTAAAGGTACTAACATAAAATGTTTAAAGTTTTATTCGGAGTTATATACCGGTAGTAATCCTATATACCGGTAGTAATCCTATGCAGATATGGTGCTCGTTTTTTTAGAGAAATAAAATTACCTTATTTGGATTAGTTACAAAGGCATACATTGTTTGCCCCAATAATGGAATCAGAAATTAAGCAAGCTATTTTTAAAACAATTGGAAATACATCAGGATCAGGTACAAGACATATGTTGTCTTATTAGTACAAATACTTCACCAATTTCATGCAGAGATAAAGGTATTTTATCAAGCTTATATTACAATTATAACCATTTTGTGTGAACGTTTGAGCTATATCCCTAATAAATGCTGATATGAAGATTTTAACAGTGACTTTTGCAAATAGAATTCAGTGGTTATTGAGAATGACTAAACTGGCTTTATAAAAATGAAACCGACAGCAGATAATATTGTTAGTGCTGGATTTGATAGATTTAAATAAAAATATTGATTGTTTTTAATTCAATCACTAGGTGCTGAAAAGGCTTTTGACAAAACATATTAATAGTATATGCAGGTAGCTTTAACCAAATTTGGTTTCCTTTTGGATTTTATAAAATAGATTAAAGTAATTTATGACTCATCTATCTCTAGAAGAAGAAGAAGAAGAAGAAGAAGAAGAAGAAGAAGAAGAAGAAGAAGAAGAAGAGTTTGGATTTGATATCCCGTTTTACCACTACCCTAAGGAGTCTCCAGGTGGCTAACATTCTCCTTTCTCTTCCTCACCCACAACAAACACTCTGTGAGGTGAGTGGGGCTGAGAGACTTCAGAGAAGTGTGACTAGCCCAAGGTCACCCAGCAGCTGCATGTGGAGGAGCGGAGACGCGAACCCGGTTCCCCAGATTACGAGTCTGCCGCTCTTAAGCACTACACCACACTGGCTCTCTCTAGAGTTTTGCATTATATCTGCCCCCTTTCCACTGGCTTGAGGGACTAGGGATGGATGTCCACTTTTACCTTCGCTTTTCAATATTTGTTTAGAATCCCTAGCTTGCGCTATGAGACAACATTGTGGTGATGATGATACCCTGCCTAACTGACTGGGTTGCCCCAGCCACTCTGGGGCCTCTTCCAACATACAGTGGTACCTCGGGTTACATTCGCTTCAGGTTACAGACTCCGCTAACCCAGAAGTAACGCTTCAGGTTAAGAACTTTGCTTCAGGATAAGAACAGAAATTGTGCTCTGGCGGAGCAGCGGCAGTGGGAGGCCCCCTTAGCTAAAGTGGTGCTTCAGGTGAAGAACAGTTTCAGGTTAAGAACGGACCTGCGGAACGAATTAAGTTCTTAACCCGAGGCACCACTGTATATAAAAACATTACACATTAACAGGTATTACTGGTACATATTAAAAGGTGAAATGTGAGATTCACAGAGCAGTTCATAATGCAGTTATATTGGTTTTATTTGCAAATGTTATTCATTTGTTTATTTCAAAGCCTCAAACTAGGATTCCTGCTTTTGTTGCAAACAATGGAACGCTTTTGGTAAAATATCAGAACATTCCATTAACTAGTCCAAATCAGACCAGTTTTTACCTACTGGTGCCAATTAGGTAAAGAGGTGATTATTCATTCACTTAAGGAATATCAATTCTGTGTTTGCTCTGAGTCTCTGAAATATATAGTTATCTAAAGAAGTTTCTTTAGAACTTGACAGATGGGAGTCATTAAACTTTACCTTCTAGGAAAGGATGCACACACTCAAAATGAATATTATTCCCGCATCTATATTCTGAGAGGATTGCCATTTTTATATCTGGAGCATATTTCCAAAAGATAAACTCCCTATTTAGGAAATGTCTTTGGGGCCTAACAACAACCCTCAGAATATCTGCACAGAAAATGCAGACCCTCCAAGTGCCCCAATTTTCCAGGGACAGTCCCAGATTTACAGAAGGTGTCCCCGTTTCTTATTTGATCCCAAATGTCCTGCAGATGGTGACAGCAGTCACGAAATTAAAAGACGCCTGCTTCTTGGGAGAAAAGCAATGACAAACCTAGACAGCATCTTAAAAAGCAAAGACATCGCCTTGCCGACAAAGGTCCGTATAGCTAAAGCTATGGTTTTCCCAGTAGTAATGTATGGAAGTGAGAGCTGGACCATAAAGAAGGCTGATCTCTGAAGAATTGGTGCTTTTGAATTCTGGTGCTGGAGGAGACTCTTGAGAGTCCCATGGACTGCAAGAAGATCAAACCTATCCATTCTGAAGGAAATCAGCCCTGAGTGCTCAATGGAAGGACAGATCCTGAAGCTGAGGCTACAAGACTTTGGCCGCCTCATGAGAAGAGAAGACTCCCTGGAAAAGACCCTGATGTTGGGAAAGATGGAGGGCACAAGGAGAAGGGGACGACAGAGGATGAGATGGTGGGACGGTGTTCTCGAAGCGACTAGCATGAGTTTGGCCAAACTGTGGGAGGCAGTGGAAGACAGGAGTGCCTGGCGTGCTCTGGTCCATGGGGTCACAAAGAGGCGGACATGACTAAATGACTAAACAACAACAGTCCTGCTTTTCCTTAGGACATTCCTATTTTCTTCAGAAAAAAGTTGGAGGGTGTGGAGTTATCCATCCCCCAAGCCATCTGAAGGCAGCCCTGTGTAGGGAAGTTTTTTATTTCTATTTTTATTTCATACAATTATTTAAAAAAAATTAATAAATGTTTAATGTTTTATTATGTTTTTATATATGCTGGAAGCCGCCCAGAGTGGCTGGGGCAACCCAGTCAGGTGGGTGGGGTATAAATAGTAAAATTATTATTCTGGTATAGGACGTCCCTGTTTCCATCAGATACGTTTTGGAGGGTATGGAAAATGGAAATTAAAGGAGGAGGTTGGGCTAGATGACCCTCGAGATCCCTTCCAACTGTACCACTCTATGATTCCAAGTTTGTCATGCCTGTTCGGTGCAATGGGTCTACTCCGAGTAGGGACTTGGTTGGCTGCAACCCTCTGTGCCTCCCCCTCTTCTCCACCCCAGGCCTCTCCACCTTGCAAGGATGACTCAGGGAGCCTGTCACTCACATTCCCACCCCCCCACCCCACACCCACACACCTGGTTGCCTAGCAATGGCATAGCGGCAGGATCCTTGAACTCTCTTTGAACTTTTAAGCTGCTCTCTTTTGTCCCTGCCGATGCTCAAGTTAAGCAAACAGGTGCCCAGCCTCACACATGTCCTGCAGTGAAGGGCCATGTGCTACATTGCAGGATAGCCAGGATACAGCCCTCCGGACGACCCTGGACTACAGATCCCATTGTCCCTGCCCTACAGTTGCGCTGGCTGATGGGAGTAGGAGTCCCAACAAAATCAGGAAGGCCACAAGTTCCCCATCCAATATGATTAAACACATTATCAGTCGGTAGAGCATGAAACTCTTAATCTCAGGGTCGTGGGTTCGAGCTTCCCTGCATTGCAGGGGGTTGGGCCAGATGACCCTTAGGATCCATTCCAACTCTACTGTTATGTATTCTGTGGTCTGTGCTTGCCTGAGTTTGAGTCTGGACTAAGGATTCTGAGCTCCTGTGTTCTGATTCAATGCATGATATCCAATCACAGAACATTTCAGGATTTGGGCCTCTGCCATTGGCCCTTAAATTCTGAGTCATAATTCGCAGCCAATCACGTTGGGGGTGGGGGGTGGCCCAGGCCTTCAGAAATGTATATAAGCAGTTGCTTTGCCCCTGTTAGTTCAATCAAGGTTCTTGCTGTTATTGCTGGGTCTTGCCAGTGAAAAATAATATTTTTGTCTGGGGGCTGGGATGGATATACACCAAATGCCTGAGCCATAAATCTACCCATTTTTGAAATCAATAAAGTTGTGGCCATTTCTAATCCAGATCATTGTCTGCTTGAGTTTATTAATCACATTTTACATTTAGCCACTGCGACTGCGCCCACAATAAACAAGAAAGCAAACAAACTTTGTAGTGAGTTCCCCCATCTTTTTCCCAGAAAAAAAGCACTGATTATTGTTGTTTTGGAAAAGGAAGTCCCTATGTTCATCAGATAAATGCTGGTCAGTATGTAAGATCTGGACTCTCTCAGAATTTGCTACCAAGGAGTGTGGTGGAGTCTCCTTCTTTGCAGGTCTTTAAGCGGAGGCTTGACAGCCATCTGTCAGGAATGCTTTGATGGTGTTTCCTGCTTGGCAGGGGGTTGGACTGGATGGCCGTTGGGGTCTCTTCCAACTCTAGGATTCTATGATTCTATGATTCATCCCTGCTCAGGTGTAAATACATAATTATAGGAATTTTAAGGTCTTATATATGTAATAAATGTTCATAAGTGTACCAAGCAAACACATACATGAATGTATAGGCTACATGTCTGAGGCAGCACAGGACAGTCCTGAAACCATTTTGACTCCCAAGCTGACCAAAGAGGGAGGTGGTGAAAGAAACCTCCCCATTGCCTCAGGAATTAAGTGATTACCACCTCAAAGGAATGGCCAGACTGCCAGGAAAGGCAATCAGATAAGGCATTATCAGATAACCTGGCAGACAGGAGATAAACAACGCACTCTGATTTCTGTTGTAGACCCCCTCTTCTGTGGTGTAGGTATGATGTTTCTGGGGGTGGTCTTGGACTCCAGGATGGGAAATTTAAATGTCTATATAAGGGCAGGCACACCTGGGTTCTGGGTCCTCCTCCAATCTCCCGGGAGCACCCTGTTGCAACAGCTTTAATAAAGATCAGGCTTACTAGCTGCTTTGCTTCTCAATCTTCTCTGGTTGGCCTCTGTTTTTTTTACTCCTACCGATGGAGAACCTACAAAGGACTTTGCAAGGGCTCTTGTGTACCCCATAAGGGAATAAGGGCAGATTTTTGTTTGCACAAGTCGTATTTCTTAAAGCTACAACAGCTACTGCTGTGTCTTGATTCTCAAGGGGACATAGACCCCTAAAAAAAACCACACACACCTGTGGAATTTTGCCACTGCTCAGCAGAAAAGATGGGGGGGCAACTTTGTAACACTATTTTCAGGGAACGAAAGCGAGTGATGTAACACCAGTTTTAATCTCCTGAAATCAGCAGAGGGGTGTCCCTGCGATGCAGAAACATTCTCCCTCTGCCCCACAGTAGAGATTGTAATCTATATTTTTGGAGTCAGTGTGTTTAGAGTAGAACAGAGTGTGGGGAGGAAAATGCAGATCTACATGCAGAAACAGCCACACACAGCTCCCCAAGTGTTGTGTGCCTCAAGGAAAGGGAGGCCTTTTAAAACCATCATTTTATTTGACTGGGAATTCCTGTTTGTAGTAGGGTAACACCTGAGCATCGGAAGATTCAGATCAGACAAAGCAAAGTTACTCCTTCCCACAGCACACATGAAAAATATTTAATGAAAACTAATTTTTAAAAAAGGAGGGGCGTTGTGGTTTGCACAAAGGAGAACCTCGACATCCGCTTCAACTGCTCCTTGTTTCCAAAACACCAAAGATGTCGCAGATACCGTGAAGCTTCACTACGCAACAAGTTGGTAGAGTAACACCAACTGGGAAACCCGTTTCTAATTGCCTTTTATGCTTTGGGTTTCCTTACCTTTCCCCAACTCTGTCCCAACGGCCGCATTGCACAGGTGAGTGAAACACAGGTGAGCTGACTCATACAGCCCCAGTTACAGGTAGGTAGCCGTGTTGGTCCGCCATAGTCAAAACAAAATAAAAAATAAAAAAATCCTTCCAGTAGCACCTTAGAGACCAACTAAGTTTGTTCTTGGTATGAGCTTTCGTGTGCATGCATGTATCTGAAGAAGTGTGCATGCACACGAAAGCTCATACCAAGAACAAACTTAGTTGGTCTCTAAGGTGCTACTGGAAGGATTTTTTAATTTTTAATTTTGTTTCATACAGCCCCATCACTCCATCCAGCTCATTGGGTTATTTATTCATTTATACATTTTCCAGTTTTCTGCTTGTACATCATACATTTCCATTACCGATGGTTACTCTATGGACTTCCCAAGCCACCACTCCATGGCATCTATATATATATAAAAATGTAAAAGGTGGATGTTTGTGACCTATCGCCTTTCTCCGTAACCACTTGACCGATTCCGTTGAAATTTGGACACAACGTCCCATGGCCATATGGGAGTGTTTGTGCGTACTTACATTGTACAGATAGCACACCTTTCACCGGTAAAAACGTGATTTTATGCAAAACAATATAGCGCCCTCCAGTGGACGTAAGAAATATAGTCTACCCTCAAGTATTATGATGTTCTACAAACTTCAAAACGTCACCTTCTCTTTCCTTTCTTTTCAATTTCATACACAAAGCCACAGCAACGTGTGGCCGGGTACAGTTAGTATTATATAAGCCTTCTTTTGCTGCAAATCACCCTATTTCCTCCCATCAATTCCTTTGTTATTATTTTCTGTTGCTCATATAATTATTCCAAGGTAAAGGTAAAGGGACCCCTGACCATTAGGTCCAGTCACGGACGACTCTGGGGTTGCGGCGCTCATCTCACGTTACTGGCCGAGGGAGCTGATGTCCAGCTTCCGGGTCATGTGGCCAGCATGACTAAGCCGCTTCTGGCGAACCAGAGCAGCGCACGGAAACACCGTTTACCTTCCCGCCGGAGCGGGACCTATTTATCTACTTGCACTTTGACATGCTTTCAAACTGCTAGGTGGACAGGAGCTGGGACCGAGCAACGGGAGCTCACCCCGTGGCAGGGATTCGAACCACCCACCTTCTGATCGGCAAGCCCTAGGCTCTGTGGTTTAACCCACAGCGCCACCCGCGTCCCATAATTATTCCTACTTGTAGGTTAATTTTGGTGTCACATCTCTTTAAATACTCTCCAAAAAATTTCCACTCCTCTCTTAGCTGCTTCTCATCCTGATTCCTTATTTCCGCTGCCATATTTCCTAGATTTGCTACTTCTATCACTTTATTCTTTTGTTGGAATTTATCTTTCCATATTCTGGCATATACTATCCTGGCAGCTGCTGTTGCATAAAGTAGACTTGAGTGCTTTCTTTGGAATCTCGTCGTCTATTATACCCAGGAAGAAGGTGTCGGTTTTTGTTTTTGTTTTAAAGAAATGGAGATTTAAATGTCTTTTTAAATTCCACATAGACCATCTCCCAATAATATTTGGCATATTTACACGACCATCCAATGTGGTCATTGTTATTGGCACTGACGGGCAACAAACTTTAAGTACAGCAGAAGCAGCTGGGAAGGGAGAAGAGGAAATAGTTTTATAAGTTTTATATGCGAAGACCACAGTGGGGTTTGAAGTGTAGGAAAACAGCAATATATATTAAGAGACATGTTTGAGAGGGTGAAATCAGACAAGAAGAAAACTTAGAAACAAAGAGCTGGAAGGGACCTCAAGAGCAATGCAGGAATCTTAATAATAATAATAATAATAATAATAATAATAATAATAATTTATTATTTATACCACGCCCATCTGGCTGGGTTTCCCCAGCCACTCTGGGTGGCTTCCAACAGAATGTTAAACCATTAATGTGATGTGCAAACCATGCTAATGCATATCAATATTTCAGCAAGCCCACTCATAAGAAGTATGGTTGACAACAATCTAAATGAACATTTGCAGATGAATGCTAATTAAGGGCACAATTCAGAATCCACTTGCTTCAGAGAGAACTTTGATGCAGAAACAAGTGGTAGACCACAGTTCCATTCATTCCATTGGAAAGGTTAAGCATGACCTTAGAATCATAGAATCCTAGAGTTGGAAGAGACCACAAGGGCCCTCCAGTCCAACCCCCTGCCAAGCAGGAAACACCATCAAAGCATTCCTGACGGATGGCTGTCAAGCCTCCGCTTAAAGACCTCCAAAGAAGGAGACTCCACCTTTGTAATTAAACTGCATGGGACTTTTAACTTGGGGTAGATTTCATTCTTCCTACTTATGTATGGAATTTTTTCTTTACATTTCTTACTTCTGTTTGCAACTTGTATAGCTTTCCAATTAAGGTAAGAAGCTGGATTTTTCCAATACATTCCATACTGTCTAATGTTGAGTTTCATGCACTGTAGATTGGGGCCCCGTGCGCAAAAATACCGTATATACTCGAGTATAAGCCAACTTTTCCAGCACATTTTTAATGCTGAAAAGCCCCCCTCAGCTTATACTCGAGTGAGGGTCCCACCTTTTGGGCTGCTTCTTCCTCCTCCTCCGCCTTTGCCGCTGTCAGTGGCGGTGGAGGAGGGACGAGCAGCCCAAAAGCAGACCTTTCGGCAGACCTCATACCTCTGCCTTTCGGCAGCACCCTTGGTAGGCAGGGGTATGGGAGGGGCTGGGGGGAAGAGAGAAGCCCCTCTGTTGTCGGCGGAGGAGGAACGAGCAGCCTGAAAGCAGCCAGGAGGTTTGTGGTGTGGTGAACCGGCTTATACTCGAGTCAATAAGCTTTCCAAGTTTTTTGTGGTAGAATTAGGTGCCTCGGCTTATATTTGGGTCAGCTTATACTCCAGTATATATGGTAGTTAGTTTGACATGAATACATCACTGTGTATGAATATGTATATGTATGAACACATATGCCCTGTGTGCATTCAGCTAAAGCATTCATGACCGAGGGTACAGATTTTGGAGGGAGCCTTAAAACGCAACTGCATGTATCCATGTTGGAGGGTATGGAGTTATCTGAGCCTCGAGCCATCTGAAGGCAGCCCTGTATAGTGAAGTTTTTTCAATGTTTAACGTTTTGTTATGTTTTTTATATATGTTGGGAGCCACCCAGAGTGGCTGGGGCACAGCCCAGTCAGATGGGCATGACATTAATAATAATAATAATAATACCGTATTTTCTGGCGTATAAGACGACTGGGCGTATAAGACGACCCCAACTTTTCCAGTTAAAATATAGAGTTTGAGATATACTCAAACGCAGATTCTCCACCCAGCGTATAAGACAACCCCCGACTTTTGAGAAGATTTTCCTGGATTAAAAAGTAGTCTTATACGCCAGAATATACAGTAATAATAATAATAATAATAATAATAATAATAATAATAATATACAGGTGAAACTAAAAAAAAATAGAATATCGTGGAAAAGTCCATTTATGTAAGCAATTGTTTTCATTAGCTACTGGAGTTTAATATATGAGATAGACTCATGACATGCAAAGCGAGAGATGTCAAGCCTTTGCTTGTTATAATTGTGATGATTATGGCGTACAGCTGATGAAAACCCCAAAGCTGAGATTGTTAATTTAGGGTTCTCACCAGCTGTACTCCATAATCATCACAATTATAACAAATAAAGGCTTGACATATCTCGCTTTGCGTGTCATGAGTCTATCTCATTTATTAGTTTCACCTTTTAAGTTGAATTACTCAAAGAAATGAACCTTTCCACGATATTCTAATTTTTCGAGTTTCACCTGTAGAATAGGATATCCCCATTTTCATCAGAGAAATGTTGGAGGGTCTGGGTTGGACGGCCATCTGCCAGGGATTCTTTTGCTGCAGTTCCTGCATCGCAGGAGGTTGGACTAGATGACCCTTGGGGGTCCCTTCCAACTCTACCGTTCTATGATCCTATTAGATGTGACGCAAAACCTAAATACCAAAAGACCCTCAGATCATAGCCAAGTAAATCCTGCTCAGAGCAGGCCCCGCTGAGTTAGCCCAGTCCCTGGGTTTCATTGGGTCTACTCTGAGTAGGACGTAATCGGGCACGCTGAAACTCTCCTGTATGATGAACAGGTTAAGGGTTACATCAGACTAGATCCTACTCGGAGCAGACCTATTGGAACTAATGCATGTAAGTCAGCGATGCCCATTTTATTTCAATGGGTCTACTCCTAGGGTGGCTGACATTGGCTGACAGGCGGTTGTTTGAATCCACACATGTGCAGGTACATTTTTTAAAGCCTAGCCCAGAGACCTGTGGTTACTGGAAGACTAACAAATCAGTATATTTACTGTGTTCTTTTCGGTTCTGCTTCATTACACCTGGAGGATTTATAACATTCCGAAGGGCACTTGATTTATTTGTGAATTGCATTTCCTTATCTGATGGGCTCTTTGCCAGCAGATGGGACTGAGGAAATGGAGGTTTGAAGGGATCTCCCCCTGGGCGGTCTCAGACCAGTGGATTTCCCCCCACACACACACACAATGAGAACATTAGCACACACACAAAACACACACACACATGCAAAAACAAACAAACCATGAGCTTATATTCAACATTTTGCCCTTCCAGGAAGGTGGAAGGGTTGTAGCTCAGTAGCAGGACCCCTGCTTGGCATGCAGAAGGTCCCAGGTTCAACCCCAGGCATCTGCAGGAAAGACTGGGCAAAGCTTCCCTGCCTGAAACTCCAGCCAGTCACTTTGGAGCTAGATGGGGGCAATTGTTCAGACTCAGTATAAAACAGCTTCCTTTAGTCCTACATTTACAATCATGAGGTCTGGAAACTTGTTTTTTTATGGTTTAAAGGTAGAGTGCCTGCTTTGCATGCAGAACGTCCTAGGTATCCTCAGGGGCATCTCCAGGCAGGGGTGGTGGTGCTGGGGAAAGACTCTGCCAGAAACCCTGTAGAGAGCTGCTGCCAATCAGAGCAGACAATGCTGGGCTAAATGGATCAGTCCACTGGCTCTGTCCAATGGCCCCACACAGATATGGAAGGGCAAATTTGATCAAACACCGTGGCACAAATACTTAGGTTTGGATGGGATTCCAAGGAACCTTTGCTGTTCGTACTGCAAATGGACAAGTGCCCGAGGGAAGACTTTAACAACCTTTGCAGACTTGAAACAAACATTGTTCCAATGAGAGGATCCGATTCACTCCCCAGTCTCCTGCTTTCAGGTCCAAATATGCAATTCCGCAGGCTGAATTCTGCAGAATTCTGCAGCTGGAATTCCGCAGAAGGGAAAACTGCAAAATCTGGGTGTTCGTTGATCCAAGAGGATCAGATGCAGGATTTTCTCCAGGGAAACGTATCAAGGGCAGGTTTAAGAACCAGGAGTCAAACAGATGCTGTTTCCACTTCTCAACATCTCCCACTGTTGCCTTTCTTTCCTCATGACCAGACCCCACTGCAAATTCTCCAACCCCCCCCCCCCCCCGCCGAAACGAGCTTGTGCCGCATGGGATATAGCCCAGTCGACAAACTACTAAGCTCCCTGTCCTGGGTGCCTTCAGAAAGAAGTCATGGAATCATAGAATTGTAGAGTTGAAAGGGACCCTGGGGGCCATCTAGTCCAACCCCCTTGCAATGCAGGAATATGCAGCTGTCCCTTACGGGGATCGAACCTGCAACCGTGGCGTTTTCAGCACCATGCTCTAACCAATGGAGTCCTCCAAGACTTCTGTGTCCCCTTAGCAGTTCCGCGCCTCTTCTGCAGTGTTTTGCAGGTTGCCTCAACGGTGGCAACCAAAGAATTAGACATTTGGGGAAGGATAGTAGGCGTGGAGAAAAACCCTACCTGCTGCTGCCCACAGGTGGAAGAAAACCATCAAGATGATAAATATATTCCTGAGAAAATGCTGGACTGAGTGGAGCCTCCAGTCCATCTTCCAAGGCCTCTGAGATCAGCTGCCCCCCCCCAAGTCTACCTTTGCAAACCTTCCAAGTGCGGTGGACGCATCTAATGCCAGGGACGGCAGATCTATGAGCTTAAGAGGCGGCCACACCCTCAGCAAAGGCATCAATCAATGGCAGAACCCAACCCTTACCTGCAAAAAAGGAGCGATTTCATAACATTGTAAGACAGCTCAACCGTATCTCAAGACATCGGTCCCAATGGGACAGGTCTCGTTAAATGGCCAGCCTCAGCAAATATTATTTTTGCGGTTAATGAGGGGAGCGGGGAGGAACGAAAAAATCGAGTGAAACATCACAGGGAGAGAGACCTGGAGTTTCCAGCCTGATTAAGGCATTCGGTCAACGGCGGATGCCCCACACCTGTTGGGGGGGGGCAAAGGCTGGTTTTTGTAATTAAAGTCACCCCCTTGTATCCGACCTTGCTTGTGAAAGTTCTTTTCACAAGAAGATTCTCAGTTTTGGAGGACTTCTGGGGCAAGGCGAAGTTTTCATCCAATGCCATTTCATGCAGATTTCCATCTCCTTAGATGCCCGGTTCCACTCAGATTTCCAGTTCCGTAAGACTTTCCTGTTGATCGGGGATTTTGTACGTACGCGGGGAAGGGTTTGCAGTGGTGGTTATTGGTTTTCTCCTACTTATGAGAGGACAAGAGGCCGGAATCTGGAAAAACTCTCCAGAGTTGCCGGTTTTTTTTGTTGGCAAACAGAGAAAGTGGGCAGGATTTGAAAGAGACGCATCCTTCGTTTTTATGGTATACGTCAAAACCAAAACAAATAATTATTTGCCAGGCATGATGGATTGTAAGAATGTTTTTTCTTGAAATGTTCCATGTTTGGGGTTCTTTTGTCCACCCTGAAGGTGTAAACAAACTCAGGGTTTGTCGCCAATTAAGATCTTCTCAGGGTAGACCCACTAAAATTAAAGAGACCCAAGGCAGCTGTGCCCATTCATACTGTGAGTATGGCTACCATTGGATAAAACCCTCTACTTCTTCAATGGGTCTTACCCACAGGGATTCGAGTAGAAGAGATCAGCTGTAGTGGCTGCCAATAGTGAATATTCATCATTATAGCAAACAAGTTTTGAGGGAGAGGTTTGTGTGATGCAGCTTGTCTTCAAAATAATATGAGAACCGAAGCACAGCCATCGTCGGAAATCTGTTGGCCGTTGGAGACAGAGTTTGGGTGGTAATCACTTCAGTGTCTTCAAATACCCAACAACTTTTGTGTCCGGACTTTCACTTTTTGAAATACGGCACCCCTAATCTGTTGCATTAGGGTAGACAGTTTGCAAAAAGAGGAGGAGGAGGAGCAGGAATGTAGTAGACCACACATGCAGCTGCCTCTGAGGAGGTGCAAAAACTTCAGCTGGTGCAAAATTCAGTGGCCAGCAGGGTGGATAAAAATCAATGATTAAAAAAAAAAAAATCAGAAAAAAATCGGATTTTATTTTATTTAAATTGGATTTTTTGATTTAAATTGGATTTTTTAAAATAAAATGCTTTTTAAGGAAAATATATTACCATCCAAAGGTTATTCAATCATGAAATAAAGATTAGTTTTTTAATTATGTAGAATAAGGGTGTATATGTTTAATTTTTTGGTAAATAAATTCCATTAATCCATTCACAATGTCATTTATGCTCTTCCAGAGGTTTTTGTAAAATTATTGGGCAGTTTCTCTGCCTACAAGATATTATCACAGATGCTTGGTTTACTTTTGCAGTTCTCAAAACTGAATTTGACTCAGCAGAGATCACATGCCTCTTCTTCACAGCAAAAATGTTATAACATGAACAGAGTTGAGAAAAAGACCGTAATCCTATTGTTCTACAAACCTATGAATACAGAATCAACCCCTTCAGTGTTAAGTTTCACGAAGTTCAGTGAATAGAATAGAAACAATATTTTTCTGATTGTTTGGAGTGGAATGGATCTAATAAATCTATTTAAATTGCTATTATTAAGGTAATGATAATTTTTCTCCTTCCTAAGTACAACAGAAAAGTTCTCCAAATATGAACCACCAGAAGGCCCTCGGAGCTGGACCTCAGTGTCCGGGCTGAATGATGGGGGTGGAGACGCTCCTTCAGGTATACTGGGCTGAGGCCATTTAGGGCTTTCAAGGTCAGCACCAACACTTTGAATTGTGCTCAGAAACGTCCTGGGAGCCAATGTAGGTCTTTGAGGACTGGTGTTATATGGTTTCGGCGGCCACTCCCAGTCACCAGTCTAGCTGCCGCATTCTGGATTAGTTGCAGTTTCTGAGTCACCTTCAAAGGTAGCCCCAAGGAGAGCGCATTGCAGTAGTCCAAGTGGGAGATAACCAGAGCATGGACCACTCTGGCGAGACAGGGAGCAGGCAGGGAGGGTCTCAGATGGAGCTGGTAGACAGCCGCCTTGGACGCAGGATTGACCTGTGCCGGGCTGCACCAGCCCGTTATCTCGCGGGTGTCCACTACGTGGAATACCGCAGACTTCTCACTGTGGCCAGGCTGAACGTTCATTGAGGGGACGATTCAGAGGAGTTCCATATGGTCAGAGAACGTGCCATTGTGCTTTAGGAGAGGTAGAATCCACAGTACATATTCTACTGAGTTGTCCCTTTTATAATGATTTAAGGCAATATCTCATAGCCCCATATCTAGCTCAGTTTAACTCTCGATTAATAGAAAGGCAGGCTGCATATCTGCTGAATAAGCCCACTGGGGAAACAGCCTTATCTGTGGCTAAATTTCTCTTCCTGGTGCTCAAGTGTCGGAAGCATAAAAACGAATGCCTTGATGTGGATTATCTGTAGAAGGTTTACTAGTGCTGTCCATATTTTATTTGTGTATTTCTTTGATGTTCTTAGCTGTATTAATTTCGTATTGAGAAATGTTTTTTTCTTTTCTTTTCTATCGGTCGAATAAAGGATATGTATGTATGTGTGATTGACCTGTGCCTCCATGGACAGCGGTGAGTCCAAAATGACCCCCAGGCTGCGTACCCCGTTCACAGTGACCCCGTTCAGGACCAGGGAGTCCCCCACACCTGCTTGGATCTGTTTTGCAGGGTGGGCAAAGAAGAAGAAGAGAAGTGTTTCAGAAATGCTTGCCATCTGCCCAGAGAGAGTTGGCAGGCGCCAGGTTTCCCCATCAGCTGCATTGCCTGTGCCAAGTTAATGCTCAGCTGGTTGCATCTTATGGCGCCATTGTGTATTATCTTAATTCACAGCCACCTGAACCAGGAATCTTTCCAGTTAGAACTGCGCTCAGGACGTCACGGTTTCGATGCAAAATAAAAATAAAACACCCCAGCAAGATTATTTTTTTTAAACACACACAAAATACATAACAAAAACAAGAACAAAAAAAACCAATAACTCGCTTGGTTGTTAAACAAAATAAACAAATTCATTGGGAAGGCCCCAGGCAGGAGCTGAACAACAGAAGCAAAAGTCCCCAGTTATGATTCCCAGCAAATTGGCATTCGGAGGAATTTACTGCCTCCAAAAATGAAGGGGGGATATAGTCCTTGTGGTTTCCTGCTGTGGTTTCCCTGATCTAAGAACCATAACAGTCTCCAATAGTGGCCAATATAACGAGGAATAAATATCTAAAGGCTCTTTCCTTTCCATTTCTTCCCTTCCTTTTCCTTCCTTCCTTCCTTCCTTCCTTCCTTCCTTCCTTCCTTCCCTTCTTCTTCTTCTTCTCCCCCCCTCTCTCCATCAGGAGAATTACTACCAGAAAGCCAATACCTGTTTTCATGTCCCTACCCAGCCCCCAGCAGGCAAACAACTAAATGAATCCTCCATATATAGGAGCAGCCTATCTCTGAATATTCAACATTGCAGGCCAACAAGAAGGGAAGGGTTTAAAACTGGAAAAGTGGCCTTTGGAGATTCACATGGGAGCTAAGCTTGTGCCCGCTGACTTTCTAAACCCCTGATCCCAACTCTAAGCTGTTGTTAAGGAGCATGGGATTTATTTGTGGCTTAGTTTGTATTGTAGCATAACTTGGAGAGTCAACGCTGGCTTTCCAAATTCATGGGAAGCAACCAAATTCTTTTGGGGTCGTTAACAGGAACTGGAAATTCAGGAATAGTGACAAAGCCGACAGTGGCTGGAAATGGAGAGCTTGTGAAATTTAACGAGTTCTCTCATAACACTGGAACTCGCAGGCATTCATCGAAGTTGGATGCAGGATGATTCAGGACAAAGAAAAGAAAGTAGCGCATCAGTGGACCATGGAACTCACTGCCACAGGAATCAGTGCTGGCCACCAAATTCTGGTAGGAGAGGGCTGTTGGTGTTCTGCCTCCACCAACAGAGGCAGATATGCCTCTGAGTCCCAGTGGCTGCGAATCAATCACAAGTGTCGTTGTTGCATTCAGGTCCTCCTTGGGGGCTTCCCAAGGGCGTCTCTGGTTGGCCCCTGCAAGGACAGGTTGCTGGGCTGGGTGGTGGGCCCACTTAGACCTGATCCAGCAGCCGGTCTCTTCTGACGTCTATATGTTTCTTCACACCACCTCCAGCAAGGAAGCTAGGTTCCTGCCAGATCGCTGTGTTGACGCAACGACAAAAATAGCCACCAATTGTCTGCCAAGCCACCCCATCAATCACACCTTGGGGAGCCGGGGGGGGGGGGATTGGCGATGAATTTGGCAAGGAGGAGAGCTGGGCTCTGTTGGCTCCAGCTGGCTCCAGGCAGAAGGGTGTATGGGGCCTGCATGTGTGCTTAACCCTTTCCCCACAACCCAAGTCCCCCCCACGACCCCTCCATAGGGGACCCCAAAGCTGGAAATGGGGTCAGCTGCGGGAGGAGGACCAGGGAAGGGGGTCACAGTAAGTGAAAAATATATTTGCAGACCCTTCAAGTGTCTTTATTTTCCAGGGACATTCCTGGATTTACAGATGCCGTCCCAGTTTCTGATTTGATCCCACAATGTCCTGCTTTTCCTTAGGATGTCCCTATTTTAATCAGAGAAATGTTGGAGGGTCTGGAGTTATGTGACCCCACCTCCCGCCCGCCCCAAGCCAAGGAGAAAAGTTGTTGTTGTTGTTATAATGGAATAGGAGGTCCCTATTTTGATCGGGGAAATGTTGAAGGGTGTGTAACTGGGAAAGCAGGTATTATGTACTGAGTTGAATAGGATCCAAACTGCAGCAGTCTGATAGGTCCTAGAACAATAGGATTGAGATTGCAGCAGTCTGATTGGTCCCAGAACAATAGGATTGAGATTGCAGCAGTCTGATTGGTCCCAGAACAATAGGATTGAGATTGCAGCAGTCTGACTGGTCCCAGAACAATAGGATTGAGATTGCAGCAGTCTGATTGGTCCCAGAACAATAGGATTGAGATTGCAGCAGTCTGATTGGTCCACAGGAGCCACCCAATCCAGCTCCAGGTGGAAGTGAATCCGCACTCTGATTGGCATACAGGAGTATCCCGGAATTAGCCAATCACGTGGGGCCCATTGTGTAAATAGTGTATATAAAGCAGACGTTTTGGGGGAACTGCATTCCTCACTACTATGAGCTGAATAAAGAGCATGAAATTCACATTTGACTCTGAGTATATTTCACACTGGGAAGGTGAAAAGCCCCCATAGAGAGGGTAGGGGGTGGAGGGTGAAGTCTCAGAAACATGGCACCATTTTGACCCTTACAACAGTCTTGTAAAGTGAGGCTGTGTTGTCGTCCCCCCAACCACAAACGGGAAAGACTGCAACTCACGGAGTGAGGAAATCTGGAAAAACTCACAGAAGGGCTGAACCAAATGAAATCACGGGCAGGATTTGAAGTTTGAGCAGTGGGAAGAAAACAAAAATATATGAAATGGAGGAGATATATTAGCTGAAATGTGTGGTGTTATGCAGAATGTGAAAATGATGGGCATATTAACAGAGTGGAAGGAAAAGTAGGAAGTCAAATGCCTAGAGAAATGTATAACATATCTGAAATTTTATATTAATTGGCTGAAGTTATGAAAATTTAATAAAAATCTTAAGTAAAAATAAAAAATAATGAGAGCGATTCAGAGGATCTTCTGTTGTACATCATGAATCTCCACCCCCAGGGGTACACAAATTCAATTTCTGTTTCCCACCCAACAATCTTACATTTTGCCAAAGTGTTCTTTATACCCTTTGACGTTCTGAAAAGCCCTCGCGAACGTTTACTTCACCTAATAGACACTTTTATACAAATAATACGTGCAAATCATGTGCATGAAAAAATGTGCGTGCGATAAAAGTGTACGATAAAATGTGAGTGGAAATAACAGTGCTAAAAAGAAATGCCTTCTATTTGGGGGAAATGGCCGAGGTGTATTAGTCAAAACGGCATACAGTATAAATGTGTTATCTTGCAACAAACACACAGAGAGATGGGGTGGCACAGTGGTTAGGGTGCCGGATGAGGACCTGGGAGACCTGCATTCGAATCCCCACCAAGCCAGGAAGCTTGATGGGGGTGACTTTGGGGGCAAGTCCCTGCCTCTCTCAGCCTACTCTCCCTCGCAGGGTTGTTGTAAGGGCTAAACGCCGAAGAACTTTGTTTGCCACCTTGAGCTCCTCGGCGGCTGCTCGGGGGGGCCTTTAGCGGCCCAATTCTGTCAAGTCACACATAAATCACATGGTGTTCAGGGTGGGGGTCAGGCTTCCGAGGTGAAACTACGGAGCCGGCGGGGTGGGGTAGGGGAACTGGGGTGTGGGAAATGACCAGAATGCATAACCTAAATATTTCCCGGAGTGCCAACAAGGGACAACGCTGCCTTTGTTCTGACAGAGAAACACCCATAATCTTTCTGTGCCCTGAGAAGGCCTGTCAGAACGCTTGACGAACGCCAGCCCCGGGTTTACTCTGACGCCAGAGGAATTTCCCCCGTTAAACCTGACCAACCGTGAGGTCAGAAGCAATAAAAAGTGCCCAGGAAGGTTTATTTATTTGCAGGAGAACACCATAGAATCCTAGAGTTGGAAGAGACCCCAAGGGCCATCCAGTCCAGCCCCCTGCCAAGCAGGAAACACCATCAAAGCATTCCTGACAGATGGCTGTCAAGCCTCTGCTTAAAGATCTCCAAAGAAGGAGACTCCACCACACTCCTTGGCAACAAATCCCACTGTCAAACAGCTCTCACTGTCAGGAAGTTCTTCCTAATGTTTAGGTGGAATCTTCTTTCTTGTAGTTTGAATCCATTTCCCCATGTCCGCTTCTCTGGAGCAGCAGAAAACAACCTTTCACCCTCCTCTATATGACATCCTTTGATATATTTGAACATGGCTATCATATCACCCCTTAACCTTCTCTTCTCCAGGCTAAACATACCCAGCTCCCTAAGCCGTTCCTCATAAGGCATCATTTCCAGGCCTTGGACCATTTTGGTTGCCCTCCTCTGGACACGTTCCAGCTTGTCAGTATCCTTCTTGAACTGGGGTGCCCAGAACTGGACACAGTATTCCAGGTGAGGTCTGACCAGAGCGGAATACAGTGGTACTATTACTTCCCTTGATCTAGATGCTATACTCCTATTGATGCAGCCCAGAATTGCATTGGCTTTTTTAGCTGCTGCATCACACTGTTGACTCATGTCAAGTTTATGGTCTACCAAGACTCCTAGATCCTTTTCACATGTACTGCTCTCAAGCCAGGTGTCACCCATCCTGTATTTGTGCCTTTCATTTTTTTGCCCAAGTGTAGTACTTTGCATTTCTCCCTGTTAAAATTCATCTTGTTTGCTTTGGTCCAGTTCTCTAATCTGTTCAGGTCATTTTGAAGTGTGATCCTGTCCTCTGGGGTATTAGCCACCCCTCCCAATTTGGTGTCATCTGCATCAGCTTGGAACAGCTCCATTGGTAGAGCATGAGGCAATTAACATCAGGGTTGCAGGTTCGAGCCCCACGCCAGATGGAAGATTCCTCCTGCCTTACAGGGGGTTGGACCAGGTGACCCTCAGGGTCAGAGTAAATCGTTTCTGGGCTGGAAGGAGTTCAACGAACCGGGGTGAGAAGAAACCACAGCATTGTTTCAAACACTGACCATCCGCAGGCCTCTTCTCCCCGACCGCTTGCACCCTCCGTCTCCAGGGATTCCTTGCAACATTTCTGTCCCTGGCTCTGCTCCAAGGTGGCCCTGCCAGGGTGAGGTCACCCACATCCCCTGTGGCAGCTCTGGGTGCTCCTGGTTTGGCAAACATCCCAGCCAACGCACCCAGCCAGCCATCGCCACGTTCCTGCCCAGCCGAGAAGCAGTTCATAGAATCCTAGGATTGTAGAGTTGGAGGGGACCCCAAGGGTCATCAATCCAACCCCCTGCAACGCAGGAACTGCAGCTGACCCCTGTTTAAAAACATCCAGCGAATCATAGAATCATCATACTACTCTACTGAGTAATGTCTGATTAAATATTTCAACAATCCACTGCTTATATTTCAAAATTCAGGGTGGATAAAAATCAATTTAAAAAAATTAACTGGATTTTTAAATTTAAATTGTTTTAGTTTTTTATTGCTCTGGTCCATGGGGTCACGAAGAGTCGGACACGACTGAACGACTGAACAACAACAAAAGTTTTTTATTTAAATTGGGTGTTTTTTTTTTAAAAAAAAAAAGCTTTTGAAGAAAAAACTTTCTAAAGATAGTTTTCTATTTAAGTTACCTTATAGTCCAAAGTCTATTTATCAGGAAATAAGGATTTGTTTATAATTATGCAGCACGAGGCTTTATATGCAATGTTTAATTTTTTTGGTAAGTGAATTCCATTAATCCATTCAAAATGTCGTTCTCTTTCAGAGGTTTCCGTAAGATTATTTGGGGCAGTTTTTCTAACAAGAAGATATTATCACAGGTGCTTGTCTTTGCAGTTCTCAAAAGTGTGAATTTGTGTCTGCAGAGATAGCATGCCTTTTCTTCACAGGAAAAACGTTATAAAATAAACATCCGGAGTTGAGGGGGAAACCTTAATCCCATTGTTCCTTTGCAAATTTATATACAAAGAATCAACCCCTTACCTCTTAAATGCTAAGTTCCAAGAGGTTCAATGAATAGATTGTTTGGAGTGGAATAGATCTGCACAAGTACTGTATTTTTCGCTCCATAGAGCGCACCGGACCATAGAGCGCACCTCGTTTTTAGAGGAGGAAACAAGGAAAAAAATATTTTTTCTGGTTTTCCTCCTCTAAAAGCCCTGTTTTTTTGAGGATCAGCTAAAAGTTTTGCAGCTTTTTTTGCAAAGGGAAAAGCCCTGGTTTTTTTTGAGGATCAGCTAAACGTTTTGCAGCTTTTTTGCAAAGGGAAAAGCCCTGTTTTTTTAGGATCAGCTAAAAGTTTTGCAGCTTTTTTTGCAAAGGGGGAAAAGCAAAGCTCCTTTTGGAAAAGGGGGAAAAGCAAAGAAGAAAAGCCTCGTTTTTATGGGGTTCAACTCACATTTCTGCAGGTTCTTAAGGAAAGGGAGCCATTTCTACAGTTTCCAGACAGATAATCTAATCAGCCAGTCCCATGTCGCTGGGGAAACAAACAACCTCCCTCTGCAGCACATTCAACAATGGAGGCCTGGGCAAGAGGGTGGGGCTGAAAGGGAGCCAGGGACTCTTATCTCTCTCCCGATCTCTTCCCAATCCCACCGGGTTCCAACAGCTGCACCAACACTTAACTGTACAGAATAGGCACCTGAATGTAGACGCAAATCCAAAGGGTTTGTGGTAGAAATAGTAACTGGGATCTGTAAGTCCTTGGCAAAAGTTGACTGGTCCCAGGGCTCGCCTGACATTGTCCAAACAAGAAAGTCTCTAGCCAACCACATCAGTTAACAAACATGGATGCATATGCTATAATGTTATTGTTTTAGTTAATTAAATTGCTTAAACTGTTATTAAGGAAATGATTGTTTATTTATTTTCCTCCTTCCAATAAAGTACAGCAGAAAAGTTGTCCAAATAGAAACTGTTAACTTATTAAACCTCACAATAATTTCATAATTATCTATGTATTTCTAATAGTATAACCAAATCAGTAATTTTTGATAATAACTGTAAAAAGTACTCTGAAAATTTATTATTCCAAAAAATGAAACCTTATACTAGCAAGAATGAATCTTTCTGTAAAAAAATAAATAAATGATTTAAATCAAGTCTTACTGATGATTTAAATCGATTTGATTTAAATAAAATCCACCCTGCTTCAAATCCTGCCTGCAACTTCATACATTAGTGATGTTTTGATAGGTAAGCCATTAAACACTTAAACACTTTGTCATTATATCCTCTGAATTTGGCAGTCAATTTCACCATTTCAGCATATCCATCATTCCTCCTTTGTTGGGAATCCTTTCTCTTCCCAATACTGTAATATAAAGTTCTAGCTGCTGTTGTCGCCTACATAAATAAACTAGCCAATTTTCTCGGGAACTCCGTCTCCATTATCTATATATATATAAATGTTCCCATTGCGTGTGCGCGTGACACCACCTTGCTCTGTAACCACTGGACCAAATCTCATCAAATTAGGACAAAGCATAACTTGACCATCAAGGAAGGATCTGGCATAATAAAAACTAAAAAAAACCCACACCTGTCATACCTAAAATAAAGGATAAAGGGGGGGAAGTGGTGCGCCTATTATACCTCACCAGCAAAAGGAATGAAGACTCCAACAGCATCCAATAGAAAGGCAGGTCGGTTGTCAACATCATCAGACCTGGCCAGAGCAACAACGCCTGTGCCCTCACCTAAAATGGCCGCCGCAGCTTCGCATGCGCCGAGGGGAAAAAAACCACGGAGCAGGAGGCATGCCTTAGAGGTCGCAGTGAGTAAGACCAGCTCTGAGGGGATTGTGTCGCTGGGATGCCTGATTTTGGGACTGGGTAATTTTGGGACTGGGGTGGGGGAGAATGCTCTTTAAGGTCGCCAGTGCCCTCACCTAAAATGGCCGCCGCAGCTTTGCATGCGCCCCCCCCCCCCAAAAAAAATGCGGAGCAGGAGGCATGCCTGAGAGGTCGCAGTGAGTAAGACCGGCTCTGAGGGGATTTTGTCGCTGGGGTGCGTAATTTTTGGTCTGGGGTGGGGGAGAATGCTCTTTTTAATGGCGTAGAGCATGGGGCCAGGTAATTGTGAGGAGGGGGTCTTTGTGGGGGTGAGCTTTTACAGTAAAAAAAGACAGCAAGGCCTGCAGTAGGCCTCCATAAGGTGCCCAGTGCCCTCACTTAAAATGGCCGCTGCACACTCACAGGCATTTTATAATTTCCCAAGTGCCCTCACCTAAAATGGCCGCCGCAGCTTCGCATGTTCAAAGCACACAGTCCCAAGTGATCAATACCACCGACCAATGTGTTCTTTTATGTAAAATGCATCTCTGGGTTATTTGTGGGGCATAGGAGTTCGTTCATTCACATGGTCTGAGGGACAGTGGACCGGCCCATGGCTGGAAAAGGTTGCTGACCCCGGCTCTAGAGGAACAGGGAAGAACGAAAACAGGGGCTTACAGAATACTTTCCGGGTCAGAATTTAAAAAAAAAAAAAACCCACAGCAACGCATGGCCGGGCCAGCTAGTAGTAAGTATAGGCCTCCATCCATCTAGCCTCATGTCACATGATTTTAACTCAGCAAAGATCATTGTTAAACAGAGGTTAACAGACATAGAAAGACAGGACTTGAGTAAAGTACCCCACTTTCTAATACAGGAGGAACGGAGATAGGGGAAAGTGGGGCACGTTGAGCCATTTTTTACTTTAAGCTCTACACACCTCAAAATAATGCACATAACAGAAAACTTTTACATTTAATATTTATTAGGTACTATTCCAAACAAAATCAAAGGGTTAATGTTTCTCATTTGATGGAATAAAATGACAAAAAAACACATTTAAGTTTTTCAAAATAATGGATCAATGTGCCCCAGCTAGATATTTATTCCAACTAGAAATACCCTCTCATAGAAGAGTATTTGCTCTAGCCCGTAATCGTATAATGCCTTCAGCAGTTCTCCAAGGGAAGTAAAAAACGGACCCCATTGTGCGAGAGATACTGCCTGTGCAGATCTGGAGAGGTGGGAACTATTGGCCACATACTCCTGCGATGCTGCTTCTACGAGGAGGTGCGAGGCGAGCTTATCCACACGACGCTGGCTGAGCAACCTGGACGCTCGGACAATTACTATATAGAGTGACTTCTTTCGGTTGCTAACGCTAATTCAACAGCAAAGGTAGCCAAGTTCTGTGCTCGAGCCATAAAAATTCGGTCCGATCTAGTTAGCAGTACCCATATTAAATTGTCCCAGGAAGTATTGATCCAATTCTACAGAGGCATCATTGAAACTGTTCTCTGTAATTCTATAACAGCTTGGTACGGTACAGCCTCCAAGAGAGACAAGAAAAGGCTCCAACGAGCTGTAAGAATTGCAGAAAGGGTGATTGGTGTTAGCTTGCCTTCAATAGAGACAATTTATGCTACCCGAGTTAGGAAGAGAGCAGAGAGAATTGTAGCAGATCCTTTACATCCCGGTCATCATCTGCTTGATTTACTTCCATCTGGACTTCGCTACAGGACTTCATATACAAAATCGGCCAGGCACAAAAATAGTTTTTTTCCCTTGTGCCATTAAATTGTTAAATTCGTAGTTGTATAGCTGAAGGGGAGGTAAAATATGGGTGGGGTTTCTTTGCTTCTTTGTATTGTGAGAGGAACAGTGTCTGTATGTTTACATTGCAATGTAGCCGAAACAAATTCCAAGTATGTTGGAAAATGGACTTGGCCAATAATAAATTATTCCTATTCCTATTCCTATTCCTATTCCTATTCCTATATAACTTCAGGACCGAGCTAAAGACGAACCAGTGCTATAATCAGCTGTAGCCCACCCTTTAAAATAGTGATATCTTTTTTTTTTAATCTAAAATTTTTAAAGTTTAAAGTTTAGATTTATAGTCTATATTTTAGAATGCATTTTGGATTGTTTTTTATGTATATATGTGTGCGGTGGTTGAGAACCGTAACAATAAATCAATCGAATCAAATCAAACATTTAAAAAGGAAGGTGATGGGGAGCTTGGAGAGGTTGAAGGTGGTGAGATGGATATGTTTGGTAACGTGAAATGGCAGAACAATGAGGTGCCCCTTCTTTAAGCAGGGAGGATTACCGTTGGCAAGCAAACTCTCCGAGCCGTGCCAGGTTTTGGAATAGCCCCACTGAAAGGCAATAAAGGGAAGAGGTGTGTTCCAGTGGGTGTGTGCCTTGGGGTGTTTTAAAAAATATCATTTGCAGAACAAATGACTCATAAGGCATTTATGAAAAGGTCTCTGCTGGAGGGGAAAGTGAAAATAAGAACAAAGGGCCATTGTTTGCATGGCTGTAATTCAGGAGCTATGGAACTCCCTGCCACTGGAGGTAGCGACAGCCACTGACCTTAATGGCTTTGAGAGAAATTTGGGCAAATTCATGGAGGAGACGGTGAAAGATAGTTAGGGGGGAAAGCCCTGCAGATAACAGTGTTCAGAAGAGGGGCTTCTCAGCTACAACAACACAAAAATGCTTATTTCCAGAGCCTCGGAACCTGTTGCAGACCCTCCAAGTGTCCCTATTTTGCAGGGACAGTCCTGAATTTACAGAAGACATTCCGGTATCTGATTTGATCCTGGAATGTCCCACTTTTCTTTAGGTCGTCCCTATTTTCATCAGATAAATGTGGGGGGGGGGAGGGAGTTATGTGACCCTCAAGCCAAGGAGATAAGTTACGTCCAGGGGTCCTTTACCTTTTCCTGTATAGGGAAGTTTTCTAATGTTTCATGTTTTTATATATGTTGGAAGCCACCTAGAGCGGCTGGGGCAACCCTGTCAGATGGGTAGGGAATAATAATAATAATAATAATAATAATAATAGCCCTATTTCCATCGAAGAAATTATTAATATGATTAATAGAATAATGATAGAATAAGACACCCCTATGTTATTCAGAGAAATGTTGGAGGGTATGGGCTTATGGGGCAGACAAATGCTATCTCTAACGTATTGAATGCATGAGGCCCCCTTTATGGGGAGGTCAAGTGTCTCCATCCAGACCTTGTAAGCTGCTGGGAGATCCGGCAAGACGGCATTGCTGGATGCGACACACCCTCTGCCAGACCAAACAGGCCACTTTGTGGTCACTTGATGGATTTATCTTCTCTCTGAGCCTTCTGCAGCTTCTCCAACCTCTCGGTCTTCCGCATAGGCCAACATTGCAATCATATGGGGACGAGTGTCAGCTGTGCACCCCCAAAGTTTGATAGATACCAGCTCCAGCTGAGGTCTGCAGGTCCTTGAAGTCCCGCACTGTCTGGGACTCACCAAATTTGCCGCATGTTCTGAAAGGAAGTCCCTTTCCCCTCCAGGTGGGAATGCCTCTACTAAACAGAAACATCCGTGCATCTGTCATAGGGAATGCCTCTTTTAAATAGAGCCATTCCTAAGTCTCTGGGCGGGGGGGATACCTCTTCTAAATGGGTCTTGGTGGACCACAGCCTTAACATGAGTCAAAAGTGTGATGCAGCAGCAAAAAGGTTTGATGCTACTCTAGGCAGCATCAACAGCAATGTAACCAAATCAACTTAAATGTGGGCAGGTGTTCATTAATACATGGGGGCAATTTCTACCCCGATCACCTGGGCCAGGTAACAGCTGCACTCTGTGTGACCACACCAAGGTTTCCGGAGGTCCTCCGTCTGTGGCCCCGTTAACCAATGTTCACCCCGATGTGTCCGTCAGGCCAAAGGGCACCCCAGCACCTGCAGGTCATGCCCGACAGCAGTCCCTAAAGGATGCCCACAACCCAACACTGCCTCAGGTGAGCGTTCCATTGTCTCTGAAATATTCTGGAAATCTGAAGTTTGATCCCGGAATGTCCTTCGGTAAAGGGACCCCTGACCGTTAGGTCCAGTTGCGGACGACTCTGGGGTTGCGGCGCTCATCTCGCTTTACTGGCCGAGGGAGCCAGTGTCCAGCTTCCGGGTCATGTGGCCAGCATGACTAAGCCGCTTCTGGCGAACCAGAGCAGCGCACGGAAACGCCGTTTACCTTCCCGCCGGAGTGGTACCTATTTATCTACTTGCACTTTGACGTGCTTTTGAACTGCTAGGTGGGCCGGAGCAGGGACCGAGCAACGGGAGCTCACCCCGTCACAGGGATTCAAACCGCCGACCTCCTGATTGGGCAATTCTTAGGTTCTGTGGTTTAACCCACAGCGCCACCTGCGGCCCTATTTCCATCGGAGAAATGTTGGAGGGTATGCAGTATGGAGTGGGCAAAAAAAGAAGACCCCGGTCAATTAGAGTCTACCAAGGAAGATCCTACTCACCCCCAGGAAAACAGACAACTAGGGATGGGAGCCAAATAACGAAGAGGGAAGAGAGTGGGGCACAGCAGGATTAAACAGCCCGTCACCGCCTCTCCTTTTTGGGCGAAATCACCCGTCACACTTGGTCTGGAAATGCGGGCGCTTGCCCTGTGCAGAGAAGTTTCTCCCCGGGGTTAGGAAGTTTGCTTTAACAACCTGGTATCACTGCACAAAACAGCCCCCGGCTTGGGAAACTGTTTCGCTCTGTTGTTATTTCTCGGGCAGCTTTTCGAAAGCAAACACCTTGACAGATCTCTCAACGGGGCGGGTTGCCCAACCTGCTGCAAACAGGCCTGGAGCCAACCTTCCCCTGCCTGGGGCCTCGGGCTCTATCCTGGCTCGCGGCATTCTTTCTGCTGAGCCCTGAGGGAGGCCTCCGGAGAGGACTGGATCATAGAACATAGAATCATAGAGTTGGAAGGGAATCCAAGAGTCATCTAGCACAAACCCCAGGCAATGCAGGAATCTTTTGCCCATGGTGGGACTCGAACCCACGACCCTGAGATTAAAAGTCTCTTTATTTAAAAAAAGGCATGACTTCATCTCTTTATGATATTTTTTCAGGTATTCCAAAAAGGGCTTCAATTCGTCCATGAATAGTCCATCATGTTGGTTTCATATTTTTGCTGTTAGTTTCGCCAGCTCCATAAGATTTAAAATCCCTTCTTCTTTTGTTGTTGCTCTCTCTTCATCCCAGTTCCGCACATACAAGATTCTGGCTGTTGTTGCATACATAAATCAGCTAATCATCTTTTTTGGGGGGGGATATAACCCTATTATCCCTAAAATAAAGGCCCCAGTTTTTTGGGGGGGGGGGTTTACCAGTTTAAACTACTTCTTTTTTCATTTCATTGTGAATCATTTCCTGGAAACCTTTGGCTTTTTCACACATATCAAAAATGTTCCCTCAATATTTTTAACATTTCATTTTACGTTTTTACATTGCATTTGTTTGATACCATCTTGTATAACTTTGCCAATTTGGCGTTAAATGCCACCTGTATATGATTTGCATATAGTTTTCCTTTAATGCATAACAGGCAGTAAATTTCATTTCTATGCTCCACAGTTTTTTTTTCGTGAAGACATAATATCAATATTATGACCTAGATCTTTGGCCCATTGTATCATGACTGATTAAGACCCCTCCCAGTGCCCCTATTTTCCAGGGACAGTCCTGGATTTACAGAATCTGTCCTGGTTTCTGATTTGATCCCAGAATGTCTCGCTTTTCCTTAGGATGTCCCTATTTTCATCAGAGTAGGGAGTTATGTGACCTCCAAGGGGATAAGTAAATTACAACGTTTAGAAGACATCTTAAGGCAGCCCTGTATAGGGAGGGTTTTTTTAATGTTTAATGTTATATTATAGAATCATAGAATCCTAGAGTTGGAAGAGACCACAAGGGCCATCCAGTCCAACCCCCTGCCAAGCAGGAAACAAATTGTGGTAGAGTCTGGCGTATAAGACTACTTTTTAATCCAGGAAAATCTTCTCAAAAGTCGGGGGTTGTCTTATACGCCGGGTGGAGAATCTGCGTTTGAGTATATCTCAAACTCAATATTTTAACTGGAAAAGTTGGGGGTCGTCTTATACGCCCAGTCGTCTTATATGCCGAAAAATACGGTATGTTTTTATGCATGTTGGAAGGCACCCAGAGAGGCTGGGGTAACCCAGTCAGATGCGTGGAGTATTATTATTATTATTATTATTATTATTATTATTATTATTATTATTATTAATATTATTAATTATCCCTATTTTCATCAGATAAATGTTGGAGGGTATGCTGATTTAACCAGTTCATCTTTTGCTTCCACCTCCTGTAATCAGCAGAGAATGATGTTTCTTAGATCAGGGGTGGGGGAATATACCTGCTGGCCTCTGGGGGTCGGAGTCTGGAGACATCGGCAGAGTTGCAGAGCTTCTTCCCCGACCCTAATCTCCAAAGCAAATCTCCTGCAAAGCACACCCTGCCCCACGCATCCAGCACCTTGGCCTTCTCAAAAGAACGAGCCCATCCATCAACGGCGTGGTGGCAACCTGTCATTAGCTGTGCTGAGACATCTCTGCCTGTCTAGCCAGAAGCCCAGCAGACAAAGGGGAGGTCTGGGTCAGAGATGGCTTTCCTCACATACTGCACAAGGCTGCTCTCTGCCTTTCTTGCCTTTGGGATCTACCAAGGAGTTCAGCGGAGGTCCCAGAAACAGCCTGCGGGCAGAGGTCCAGGATGAACCAGGAACTGCCCGTGAGAAGCCATGGAACAAGAATGGTAGCAGCTTCCAACATGTATAAAAACACAATTAAGCACCTAGCATTCAAAACTTCCCTATACAGGACTGTCTTCAGGTGTCTTCTGAAAGTCATATAGTTCTTTTTCTCCTTGACTTCTTAAGGGAGGGTGTTCCACAGGGCGGGCGCCACCACCGAGAAGGCCCTCTGCCTTGTTCCCCGTAACTTCACTTCTCACAGGGAGGGAACCGCCAGAAGGCCCTCGGAGCTGGACCTCAGTCTTTGGGCTGGGTGATGGGGGTGGAGATGCCAGCGTGGTGTAGTGGTTAAGAGCGGTGGACTCGTAATCTGGGGAACCGGGTTCGTGTCTCCGCTCCTCCACATGCAGCTGCTGGGTGACCTTGGCCTAGTCACACTTCTCTGAAGTCTCTCAGCCCCACTCACCTCACAGAGTGTTTGTTGTGGGGGAGGAAGGGAAAGGAGAATGTGAGCCGCTTTGAGACTCCTTCGGGTAGTGAAAAACTCCTCTTCTTCTTCAGGTATACAGGGCCAAGGCCGTTTAGGGCTTTCAAGCTCAGCATCAACACTTTGAATTGTGCTCGGAAACGCACTGGGAGCCAATGTAGATCCTTTAGAACCTGTGGTATATGGTCCCGTTTCTGAGTCACCTTCCAAGGTAGTCCCACGGAGAGTGCATGGCAGTAGTCCAAGCAGTAGAAAACCAGGGCATACACCACTCTGGCGAGACAGGGAGCAGGCAGGGGGTGTCTCAGATGGAGCTGGTAGCCCTGGACGCAGGATTGATCTGTGCCTCCATAGACAGCGGTGAGTCCAAAATGACCCCCAGGCTACGCGCCTGGTCCTTCAGAGACACACTTACCCCATTCAGGACCAGGGAGTCCTCCACACCTGCCCACCCCCTGTCCCCCCAAAACAGTACTTCTGTCTTGTCAGGATTCAACCTCAATCTGTTAGCCGCCATCCACCCATTAACTGCCATTCCCTCTGCTTCTGGTGCTCAGGCTGAGCGTGCTGATCATTTTGAAGTCAAAACAGATTATTTGAACCCTGGTCTCTCCTGGCTACTAATTGGACACTCTAACTACTACCCCATACTGTTCCAGTTCACTAAGATCCCAGAGGGCCAAAGGGGTACCCAAATCCCCCCTTAACCCACAACTTCAGACTCCAAATACCTTAAAGGCTGTCCCATGGAAGAGGGAGCAAGCTTGTTTTCTCCTGCTCTGGAGGGCAGGACTTGAACTCATGGCTTCAAGTTACAAGAAAGAAGATTCTGACTAAAAGTCAGGAAGAAATTTCTGTTGGCAAGAGCTGTTTGACAGTGGAATGGTGCTGGATGCTCCCTCACTAGAGGTTTTTAAACAGCCACCTGTCATGAATGCTTTAGTTGAGATACCTGCATTGCAGGGGGTTGGACTAGATGACCAAACCTTCCAAGTGTCCCTATTTTCCAGCGACGTCCCTGATTTAGAGGTGTCCCGGTTTCTGATTTGATCCTGGAATGTCCCACTTTTCCTTAGGATATCTCTATTTTCATTGGAGACATGTTGAAGGGTGTGGAGTTAATCGACTCCCTGGCTGTCTGCAGGCAATCCTATATAGGGAAGTTTTTTTTAAAAAAAAGTTTAATGTTTTATTATGTTCTGGAAGCTGCCCAGAGCGTCTGGGGCAACCCAGTCAGATGTGTGGGGTATAAATAGTAAAATTATCATTATGGATTATGGCATGGGATATCCCTATTTTCACCAGTGAAATGTTGGAGGGTATGGATGACCCTTGAGGTCCTTTCCAGCTCTAGTAAGGCAAATTACCATGTTCCTGCTTGCTAGCTTTGCAAGAGATGGTTGGCCGGTGGACCATGGGCTAAATGGGCCTGATCCTGCGGGGCTCTCCTTACGCTCTCAGCTTAACCTTTGAAAGACTGGCTGATTGGATTTCTACCCAGCCGTCCCTCCAATAAGCTCAAGGCTACGTTCTGGCTTTCTCATGCTCGCATTTCCACCTTACCTTGTCAGGTAGAGCCCATGCAGTCTCATGCAATGCCTACGAAGAAGTAAACACTGCAGAGGTCAATGGGGCTTATTCCCTGTGTTATGTAGCAACCTCATACTGTCTCCAGCTAGGGCTAGGAACAATCACCTGCCTGAAAAGACCTGGAGAGATGTTGCCAGACAGTGTAGGCACTCCTAAACCAAATGAACGTATGGTCCGACTCGATGTAAAGGCAGCTGGAGTTGGATGCAGCCTCTATATCACAGGGTCTGAATTAAGACAAATCATAGAGTTGGAAGGGACCCCGAGGGTCATCTAGCCCAACCCCCAGCAATGGAGGAATCTTTTGCCCAGTGTGGGGCTTGAACCCACAACCCTGAGATTAAGAGTCTCCTCCTCTACCGGCTGAGCTCTCCCTTTCAGCGCACTTTGAGTTGGATATGCGGTCAGACGTGTCTCGGGTCAATCCCTGGCTAAGTGATTTGAGGATCGGGACCTAAGGCGGCATCTGTTGGGGGCTGGAGGGGCAGCTGAGTCAGGGTCTATTTAAAGGGTGGGGTGGGGCGGGGCGTCTGCTGCTTAATTGAATCAGAGTTTGTCCCCCATTGCTTTCCATGAAATGGAGCAGAAGGAATCAACTAGTCCAGCACAGGTAGGTCTACCTGTATCAAACTGAGTGTTCCAGAAAGGAAGGGAAATTGCTCTTAAGAGTTTCTGAATTCATCGTTTTTTGGCTTCCAGGTGGAAGGCCTGGAGCAGCAGGGGGTGGGGTGAAGTTTCTCCATTTATTTAGCATTTATTTTAATTTATACTTGCATTTATTTTGTACTGCATTGATTTTGGGGGAAGGCTTTTTTGACTTTCCTTTCAAAGACCTCCTTGGGAGAATGGTTGTATCATTCTGCAAGCCATTCACCTCTTTCTCCTCCTCAGATGGCTCAGTCGGTGGAGCACGAGACTCTTAATCTCAGGGTTGTGGGTTTGAGTCCCATGTTGGGAAAAAGATGGCACTAGCTGACCCTCAGGGTCCCTTTCGAATTTATGCCTCTGTTCTTCTGTGGTTCCTGTAAATTGCTTGAATCTTGCGTTTTGCACTGGCTTCCTCAACCTTGGCCCTCCAGATGTTTTTGGCCTACAACTCCCATGATCCCTAGCTAGCAGGACCAGTGGTCAGAGATGATGGGACTTGTAGTCTCCAACCATCTGGAGGGCCGAGGTTGAGGAATCCTGCATTATTATGTCCTTGCAGCAAACCTGGGAGGTAATCTGTTACTGTTCTCACCTGTGCACCTGAGAAAAGCTCAATGTGTGAGGATATAATGAGGAAGTGTATATCCCGGACCCAACAACCCTGCGAGGTAGGCAAGGCAGAGAGAGAAGAGGAGAGCGAGAGGCCATGGTTGATCCAAGGTCACCCAGTGAGCTTTGTGGCAGAGAGGATTTGAACCCGGGTCCCAGCCCGACACACGCACCACGAACCTTTGTGTTTTGATCTAGTTTTTTTGTTAGACAGAGCACTACTTGGGTACAGCAACCAGGAGTTATACAGCAAGTTACTTCAAAGGGTTTTATTTTGGAGGGGCTGAAGTCCTGTGGCCGATATCTGCGCATGCCAACCTGCGTGTCTCCCTGGGGAAATTTAGGTGGGTTGGTACTGAGGAGATTTCTAACACCCTCTTTCCCCCACCCCATCTCCCTGGAAGTAAAGTTTCCTGGAAGCAAGTGCTCAGGGCTTAGAGACTGTTCCTTCAACAACAGCCCTGCGAGGTGCAAAAGAAGATCGCTCTTCTTTTTTTAATAGTTGTGTAAAAAAACAGATGCACGCACACACACACACACGGCTGAAATGCATTCGCTGATGCAACAAGGACAGGTGCAGGAGCTGATGAGAATGATGAAAATTGGTATACCACCCTATACCTGCAGGTCTCAGGGCGCTTCACAGGATTAAACCACAATAAAAAAACACAAAATACTTCAAACAAAAACAACCCAATAATCTTCCCCAACACATTTTAAAAAGGCATTGGGTTTCTTGCACCCCGTTTAAAATCTCGTGGGGCAGTGTGTGTTTCCCCCCCCCCTACTAACTTGGCAAATTGGGCTCTCTTCCTACAGACTTCCGTGTCGGGGACAGTCTGGCTTGCAAGAAGCCCTTTTCGTCTGCTGACGTATCTGGTAAGTCAGTCGGGGTGGGTTTGCGGATTGGGCCTTTTTAGGGTGCCGGAGTGCTTGCCGATCTCCCCGAATCTGGTCCCTGGGGGTGGCGAGGAATCCAGCAGCAGGGAAGGGTTACTTGCGGGCTTCCTGGCTTTACCTGGTTGTCCTCTGTTGGAGGCAGGATGCTAGGCTAGAAGTTGAGAAACTATTGAGCTGCTCTTAATATTACTTTGCAGGGTTTGTTTTTCACAGAGTCTCGACATCTTCGGTTCGCCAACCCTAGATGAAAAGCTTTTCCAGGAGACTGGGGGCCACTTTAGCTTCTGGGGTGCTAGTAGACTGCCTGACCTAAGTTGGAAAGGATAATATAATAATAATAATAATAATAATAATAATAATAATAATAATAATAATAATTAATAATAAAAATAATTTTATTTATACCCTGCCCTTCCCCGCCAAACTGGGCTCAGGGAGGCCTTGAAATAGTCCTCTAACCTTGCTTTGAGAACAGAACCAGCCTAGTCAGGAGCAGTCTACCTGCTGAATGTGAAGGGGGATGGGAAGGACTTTTCTGTGGGCTTCCCAGAGTGATAGATCTGAAATATATCCCTTTAAGCTTGAATTTGTTTTTATCCTGGGTTGTCTTATTTGATGTTTTGATGTGTTGTAAACCGCTTTGAGATTTGTTGTTTAAAATGTAAAGTGGTATAGAAATAATAATAATAATATAATAATAATAATAATAATACGCAGCACTGGTGAAACCCCAACAGCCTAATCCCCCAGTGTTTACTCCTTTCTCCTCTTGGGATCCGCTGCCGAGATTCAGATTTATGTTTTATTTTCCCTATGTACCCCATTCTACATGTCAATGTTAGCCTGCGATTGGTGTACGTCTCTAAATCGCTTTCCTTCATTCTTGTCTGCTCAGTTCCAGTTCCTTCGCAAGTTCCTCCCCTGGGCTCGCCTCGCCATCCCTGCAGGGACCCCCACTGGCCAAGGATCCCTGGCAGTGTCTCTGGATCGACCCGTGCGCCGCGCCAAGAAGCGCCTGGGAACCGTAGCGCATGTCATCCTTGCCTTTGCCCCTCTGAGGTTCCAGCGCGCTTTTGGATATCTGACCTTCATGGAACGGGATTTGGTCCCCAAAGGTGAGACCCGGGGGTTCGGCCCATAGCTGTCAACTTTTCCCTTTTTTAAAGGGAAATTCCCTTATTCCGAATAGGATTCCTCGCAAGAAAAGGGAAAAGCTGACGGCTATGGTTTGGCCTCTGTTGGCTTCAGCCATGGGAGGTTGTTTTTTTTTTTTTAATCCATGTGGACAGCCTACACGTTTACCTTGCTTTAAATTTTTTGCTTTCTCACCCACATTTCATATGCATTTTTGCACACATTTCCCCAACCCCATTTTGTTGCATTTCCCTCCCACCTTTTCTTCAAGCAGCTTCTCCCCCATCTCCTCATTTAATCCCCACAACAAACCCGTGAGGTAAGTTACGCTGAGAGGTCACCCAGTCCCAGTGAGCTTCATAGCCGAGTGGGAGGATTTGAACCCGGGTCTCCCAGGTCCAGCACTCAAACCAGTGCACCACCCTGGATCTACCTCACCAAATGAACCCCCCCCCTCCTCCTCTTACTGTTCAAAATCATAGAGTTGGAAGGGACCCTGTGGATTATCTAGTGGTCCAACCCCTGCAATGCAGGAAGAGGCAGCTGCCCCACACGGGGATCGAACCTGCAACCTTGGTAAGATCTCTGCAGGTTGTTGTTGTTGTTGTTTTGTTTTAAATCTTGCTGCTCCTCCTGCAGAGACATTGGATGCCCCCGTCCACCCATCGGGCAAAGGGAACAAAAGGAAACAGGAGGATGTTACTCTAGAGGAGGAACTCTCCTGGGCTGAGGTCCTCCAGAAAGAACTGCCGGATGAAGATGATCCCGAGGACCCGACTTATGAGGTACCTCTGAAATATACTCGGAGTCAAGTGTGAATTTCACGCTCTTTATTCAGCTCATAGTAGCAAGGAACGAGTCTTTGCCCAAAAGGTCTGCTATATATACATTATTTACACAATGGGCCCCACGTGATTGGCTAATTCCAGGCTACTCCTGTAGGCCAATCAGGTTACAGATTCCCTTCCTCCAGGAGCCTGATTGGCTGCTCTTGCAGGCCAATCAGGTCGCTGATTCACTTCCACCTGGAGCTGGATTGGGTGGCTCCTGCGGACCAATCAGACTGCTGCGTTCTGGATCCTATTGTTCTAGGATTCAGCTCAGTACATAACAGCTTTGTTAAGGCAAGCAAGTTGTTTTCCCCACAACTGCTTGACACAGCCATCGAAACGTCAGCCCTTGACAGATAAACCCCATAAGTCAAAGTTTCCCCTTGCTTTATTTTTCCTTTAAGACATATAATCATAGAATTAACTGTAGAGTTTGGTAGGGAGCCCCAAGGGTCATCTAGTCCAACCCCCTGCAATTCCTTCCTTTCTTTCCAATCATTACTTAAGGCCATGCTCACACCGTACGAATCCTGAATGACTCGGTTAGTGAGAGTGTGGTGCTGTTAATGCCTAAGTTGCTGGTTCGATGCCCGTAAGGGACAGCTGCATATTCCTGCATCACAGGGGGTTGGACTAGATGATCGCCAGGGTCCCTTCCAACCCTGTGATTTTACGAGTTCTTTGAGTTCTGTGATGCCATTTAAAACAGCTGAGGTTCCCCCTCACAAAGAATTGTGTGATAAGGGTCATTCCCCTCGCAGAGCTGCAGCAAAGACCACACACGCCTTATAACAATCTGATCCGAAATACACAAAAAAAGTCGTAATAAAAACATAACTTTAAAATAAACAACTTATTTTTTTTTAAACAGAATTTATTAGCATTTTCGTAATATAACACAAACCCAACCCCACACCTACAAATACAAAAACAAATACAAATACACATAATGTCAGGATTCTTCTTCTTATTTGTATATCTTACAAAAAAAAAAAATTTCTACTTCTGAATCTTGACGTTTGACTTCCCCCGCCTTTTCACCTTCGGTTTTAAATCAATATACTATTTCCTTAACAACTTTTCTCTATAAAAAAATTTAACTTTACTTAAAAATAACACAATTATCTTGATCTTTTTATTATAACCTAAATCTTAACCATATATTCTTATAACTAAACTTATTTCTTCTATCCTTTATCATGCTGCTTTTGACTTAAGATTCAATATCTCCTTACTTATTTAAAATAAACTTATAATTAACAGACTTCACACTCCGATTTCGGATACCATGACAGACCATTTGGATTATACATTTAATACTTCAACCCACTCCCCCTCTGTCCATTGTCTTTTTCTGTCTTTCACCAGAACCGGATCTCCAATTATCTTCTTCTGAGTGTCCACAGATCCAGGCATTCACATAAAATAAACAACTTAATTCAAATAAAGCAATACTCAATAATCCATCATTGTGTAAAGCATGCCTGGCGTGCTCTGGTCTATGGGGTCACGAAGAGTCGGACACGACTGAACAACAACAACACAATGAAGTTAAATACCAGCAAACAGTAATTAAATGGAAATTCACTCTTAACAATTACAATTAAAAAAAATAAACTTAATTTTTTTTAAAACTACTGTATATACTTGAGTATAAGCCTAGTTTTTCGGCACATTTTTTGTGCTGAAAAAGCTGCCCTCGGCTCATACTTGAGTGAGGCGGGCGGTGGGGGTGGCGAGAAAGAAGCCCTTTTTCTCCGCTCGTGCCGCCACCCGCTCTCCCCAGTCAACCATTCCTTAAGAAGCATACAAGAACAGCGGTTCTTTACTCTCCCCAGGCAGCTTGTTCCATTCCTGAACTGCTCGCATAAATGCAAACTTGGCAAAGGAGGAAGAGGAAGGAGCAGCCCAAAGGGCTGCTTTCGGGCTGCTCGTTCCTCCTCCTCCTCCACAGCAGCAAAGGTGAACCGGCTTATACTCGAGTCAATAAGCTTTCCCAGGTTTTTGTTGGAAAATTAGGTGCCTCGGTTTATATTCAGGTCGGCTTATATTCGGGTATATACGGTGAACTAGGAACAATTAAAAACAGCTGTCTCCAGTGCATAAACTCCCACAATGGATGCAAAACCATGTAAAAGGGTCAAACTGAGAAACAAATCTATAAACTTATTGTTTTTTGAATGGGACTTAAAATGGGCCTACAGTTCCCAGAGTTTGCCGCAAAGAGTGATGGATTGATTGACTGAGCAACCATTGACCAGCCCCTTCTCTGTGTCTGCTCCCCCCCCCCCCCGCCCAGCCTACCAACTCTGAGATGGACAGCGAAGAATACAAATCTCAGAACGACACGGATGTCAATTTGGAGGTGGAGGAGAAAGATGGACTCTTGATGCTGAAGGAAGACCCAGCTCAGCAGGTTACGAAAGATTATTTTCCCCAGAGAAGGGGACCTTCCTGCTGCCTTGGCAGTGAGGCCGCCTTCACCTCTTGACATCTTGCCAATGCAGAAAGGGGACATGTTTCTTCTTAGACTTAAAGATGGTGGGGGGGGGCAGCGTTCTGCTTTTCTGGATGAGCCAAGGAGGCTGTCACACAGCACAGCATTAAAATGTGGAATTCACTGCCTCAAGATGTCCTGCTAAGATTGCTTAAGGCTTAATTGGAATTTACATTCCAATATATAACAGATTTTTGTTGTTGTTTATGTTTTCCTGGCTTCCCACTGCATTTTCCATGGTGTGTTTTTTTTAATTCCTCCCCCTTGCTGCACCCTGTCTTCTCTCTCTCTCATATCTTAACCACCATACAATGATCTCTAATTCCTTCTGTTGCTCAGAGTTCGAATCCTGATCGCAGAGTGCAGCTTCCTTCACAGTCCAGTTTCTCTCTCTCTCTCTCTTTCACTGTGTTTGTAGGATGGCCCAAGGAAGGAAAACAGTGCTGGGGAGGAGGCCCTGGACCCCCGCTGCTCCGGGGACGGGAGTGAGGAGCCAGACCAGGAGGCGCCTGACAGTGGTGGGGACAACCCAGGTGCGAATCCCACCAGCCCAGCTCCGGAGAGCGGAATGCTCCTGCCATCCCGCGACCCCAGTGCTGAGATGACCTCCAGCGACAACTCCCAGGACCAATGGGTGAATGTGAGCGGCGGTAAGCGTCACAGAATCATAGGATTGCAGAGAGGGAAGGGACCCCCGAGGGTCATCCAGCCCAACCCCCTGCAGTGCAGGAATGAGGGCCACCCAACCTCTGTTTAGAAACCTCCAAGGAAGGGGAGGTTCCACTCTCGGACAGCTCTTACCCCTGTGTTGCAGTACAGAATAATCTGCTCAAATACAGCCACAACACGTGGCTATTAAGTATGGTCAATGTATTATTAGTAGTAGTTTGAATATAATCCAAAATTTACAAATCATAAACGTCATATATAATTCCAGTTACAGGTAGGTAGCCGTGTTGGTCTGCCATAGTCGAAACAAACAAAAAAAATTCTTTCCAGTAGCATCTTAGAGACCAACTGAGTTTGTTCTTGGTATGAGCTTTCGTGTGCATGCACATTTCGTGTGTATCTGAAGAAGTGTGCATGCACACGAAAGCTCATACCAAGAACAAACTCAGTTGGTCTCTAAGATGCTACTGGAAAGAATTTGTCATATATAATGTATGTATAAGTCCATAAACAAGAAATAGTCAGCGTAATGAATTGCTGTCAGGGAACACCACGACGCAGGCAGAATTATCCTTTATTAGAAATTATTTGCTGACGAAGATTCATCTTTGAAACAGTTGACTTAATCCGGAAATGCTGTTCTGCTTGTTTGCTGTTCGTTATTGAATTCTACATGTTGGAGCCCCCAAAACAATACTGTTGGACATTATCGATTGAAAGGCATTCTGCCTGCATCGTGGCGTTCCCTGACAGCAATTCATTACGTTGACTATTTCTTGTTTATGGGCTTATACATACATTATATATGATCTTTTCTGATTTGTAAATTTTGGATTATATTCCAACTACTACTAATAATACATTGACCATACTTATTAGCCACGTGTTGCGGCTGTATTTGAGCGGACAGCTCTTACTGTCAGAAAACGCTTATTTATTTTAGGACATAGTGCATCACCAAAACAGCTGGCAAATCCAATTCCATAACTCTACATCTATTTGGATAATATTAGATATTATCCAAATAGAGTTATTTCTAACAGTTACATAACTGTTGTTTTTTTCACCTGCTGCGTTTTCCATAAATGAGGTCCAAATTCCATTAGAAGCTGTATTAGCTGCAGTACCAGGTATGACATCAAATTGTGGAGCCAAGATCTAGCTTTTGTACCTGCAGTACCAGTATAGCCGTCACTAGAGGGTGCTGTTTTTCTGGTGATGTCTAATGCGTGCACTTTTTTTTTTTTTTTTTGCCTTTATTCTCTATTTTAGGCATGACAGGTGTGGGTTTTTTTTATTTTATGATGCCAGATCCTTCCTTGATGGTCATGTTACAGCTTTGTACTAATTTGATGCGCTTTAGTCCAGTGGTTACGGAGAACATTGGTGTCCACCGTGCACACAATGGGAACATTTATATATACAGTATATAGATTTGTCGTTCCAACGCAGCAAGGTCAATATCCTGGCTATAGTAAGGCCATGGAGAATACATTCACGATGTGAGAAAGTTATCCCCAATGTTTAGTTGGACTTTCCTTTCTAGGGGGGCTCCTGCAGAGGTCCTGATCCAACATTCTGCCTAGGAATTTCTGTGATTTGCAAATTGTTTTTAAAATACTTTTTCATTGTTGTAGCCTGTCCTGGAACCTTAGGGCAAAAGGCCTGCAATTATATAGCAACTAATAATGATTACTAATGCTTGCTAGGTCTTACAGTTGCTACGATTCTTATTAGTAAGGATATTTAATAATAAAAACGGGTTATGCCTGGGGCTCAATGAACCCGCCAGGTTGAGTCTCCAAGAAGCAAGATTCCGCAAAATGAAATCATGGTGGCCCAGGCGCTCCCTCTGGTGGCAGAACAGCAATACTACAACTTGCTGACCTGGAGGGGAATCTTGCACATTGTCTTGGGTGTGGGGGGAGAGATAGAAGTCGGATTCTGGAGGAATGTCATGGGTGGGGGGTGCGCAGCAGGGGTGCCGTTTATTTGACCAAATTTATACCCCACTGCATTGAGCTGTTTGCAGAAACAAAATATTTAGGTGTTTTTAAAAGTTACAAAAACAGGCGTTTAAAATATTCCAAAGGTTGACTTTTCAACTTTGCCCTTAAAAAAGAAAAGGAAAAGCAGCTGTTTGGGGCTACAACTCCCATCATCCCTTCCTAGCAGGACCAGTGGTAGGGATGATGGTAATTGTAGTCTAAAAACAGCTGGAGAATCAAGTTTGGGAAACCCTGATCTAGAAAGTTGGCGCATCAGGAGTTTGTGTGTGATATCACTGTCATCACAATCTCCTCCCTGTCCCCCCCCCCTCAAATAAAATCTGTAAAGACAGGATGCTGGGCGAGATGGGCCCCCTTTGAGTCTGATCCTGCAGCCAGGCTCTCCTTAGTTTCTTATAACCCCTCTATGGAACCTCCATGGACAAAGCCAGTCTACCTTAGGATGGAGAACAAGAGTGGGAGGGGCTACTGCTCTCAACATCCTGCTTGTGGGGTCTTCCCCATTTGTGACATCTGATTGGCTACCGGGGGGGAATAGGGGGGATGAGGGGGAAAAAATGAAGAGAAAATAAGAATTTAAAAATAATTTTTAAAGAGGAAAGAAGAGTCAAAAAGCATAAAAAGAAATTGAATCAGGTTTGTTAAATCCCTCTCGTCTTAACAATGAAATTACAAATCACTCATAAAAATATTAAAAATGTAGAAGGTGCTAGTCCTCATAGTTCTGAATGAAGGGCTGATTTCAATAGGAAGCTGCCTTTATAGAGAGTTGGTCCATTGATCTATCTAGCTATCGTATTTTTCTGCGTATAACACACCCCCATGTATAGGAAGACCCCTATTTTGCGGGACTCCAAATTTGGGAAATGAGGGGGAGATTGCCCAGGGTGGTTGAGCTTTTCTTGGGGAGAGGGGTTGCCAACAATCACCCTGACCGCCGCTGCCAATCACACGCCCCAACGAAGCCACCAATCGTCTCCCCGCTCGCCACCAGCAGCCGCCAATCGCCAGCAGGCCTTGCTGCATCCACCAATCACCCGCCCAATTGTCAATTACAATCTCCTGCTTGCGACTGACGACAATCACACGTCCCCCCCCCTGCACTATCCGTGTATAAGACGACTCCCAATTTTTAGCAGTAATTTATAATTTAAAAAAAACAACCCTCGACTTATAAACAGAAAAATACAGTAAGTGTTGTCAACACTGACTGGCAGACTCTCTTCGGGGTTCTGGCAAGGGACAGTCCCATCCCTTCATGGAGATGCCAAAGGTTGAACTTTTGGCTCATTTAACAATCTATGGCATTTTTAACTGGGGAGGGAGGGTCTTGGTATTGTTTCGTTTCTTACTACATTGTGTATTTTTTGGTGTTTTATGTTGCAAAATGCCCCTGTGATCCTCGGAAGAAAGGAGGCAATCAATCAATCAATCAATTTATTGCATTAGCCATACAGCCGTAGCACATAGTAAAAGACCAGGCAGTGGCCTGGCACAATTATACAAAGAATACAACAGATACAGTTAAAACATTGGAGGTAAAATCGTGCTGGAAAATACAGATAAAATAAAAAGCAATAGCAGGGCATGACGACAGAGTCCGTGTCAGGAAGATACGTAAGACTAAGGCTAAGGGAAGTTAGCCAAAAAGGTGGTCCTGAGTTTCAGGGCCTGTAATATGTAGGTGGCCACTCCACGTGAAACCAAGGGGTTGGCATCCGCCAGTAGATATTTCATGCGGTCAACGAAAGGAGGCATATAAATTTAATTCTGCATGCCCTATCGCTCAGCAACTGAAATGCCTTTTAAAGATTTGGAATACTGCAGTTTGTTTCCCTTGGGTATGTGATGTGCTCACCTCTGATTAGTTTTCCTGCTGGAATTAACAACTACTTACTTACACACACACACACACACACACACACACACACACACACACACACACACAGAGGAATTGAGAACTTACCTGTGTGACTTTTCCCTTTCCCTAGAATAACGGCAGCTGTCTCCTTTCCTGGCTGAGATTGGATGCCTTGAGCCGCAGTGACCCTTTCCGACTGTCTACCCCCTTCCAGAAACCGGATGCCCTCTTTTTGATAACGGAAACGTCTTCTCTCTTTTTTTGAATTTGCAATAAAGCCTTAATTTTTCACAATGGGGTGTTTGGTGGCTTCTGTCTGACCGACTCTGGCTTTCTGTAGGAACAGAGGAAGATGCCTTCTACAGAGTTCAATACTGTCCACACTGGCTGGCAGCAGCACTCCAGCATTTCAGGAAGGGGTCTCTCCCATCCCTGCCCTGGACATGCCGTTGGGCATCGAATACAGAGCCTTCCCAGGGCTTCTTCGTGCTTACCCGTCCTCCATGCTTTTCAGGATTTTATTTTGGTCTCGACTGCCCTCATCCGCTGTCCGGCTCTGTCTAGCAGATTTTAGCAGTTGTTTCAACTTACTTTCTTTTGAACCCAAGTACAGTAGTACCTTGGTTCTCGAACTTAATCCGTTCAACTCCCAAAAACCGTTCGAAAACCAAGGCGCGGCTTCTGATTGGCTGCAGGAGCTTCCAACACATATAAAAACAATAAAACATTATACATTAAAAAACAACAACAACCTCCCTATACAGGGCTGCCTTCAGATGTTTTCTAAAGGTTATATAGTTACTTGACATCTGACATGTCATTTTAAAGTCATCGAGGTTGGTGACCATCACTGCCTCCTGTGGCAGGGAGTTCCAAAGTTTAACCAGAAAGGTATACTTTCTTCTTTCTGTCCTTACCCTCCCAATATTCTAGTGTTATGAGAGTGACTTCTCGGCCTCCACTTTCTCCAACCCAGGAATAATTTTTATAAGCTCTGGTTGTGTCGCCTCTTCCTCTCCTTTCCTCTAAATTAAAAACAACAACAACCCTGCTACCTCTGCAACCTTTCCCTGTAGTGGAGGAGCCTCTCCACCCCTTTTTGGTTGCCCTGTTCTGAACCTTTCCCCTGTGGGAGGAGAATAATAATGTAAATAAAGAAGATATGGGTGCTCATATGGATGCCGGGCTGGATGGGTCCCCTTGGACTTCATCCTGCACCCGGACTTTTCTCAGCTTCTGCAACATTCTGGCCTGTTCAGGATTTTTCTACGTGATGTTTGCATATGATGTGGAAGGAATGGACCTGACAGCTGCTGCAGGAAATATTTCTTGCTAGTTGGTGGGCGGAAAGGAGGAATCTTGGTGACTCACGGGGTGTCAGCGTCTATTTCGAGAGGCCTGGGGGCTTGGCATCCCTGGCCCGCCACTTGCGATGTTTACTACGGATGCATATGAATAGAAACCTCCTAACGGCATAAACTATGTGAGCAGTGTGTTCCTATAAGCTCTGATTCCAGGTCACAGATCCACCGTCACATCTCGGTTCATCGCTGCAATTTGGCAGCACCCGCCATTTGTGGCGATCCTGGAAGGCAGCGACTGACCTCAGGATTTGACCTTTGGTCACCCTGGTCCTAGTCCGACGCTCTAGCGTGGCATAACATGTCTAGGATGGCTCACTTGGTAGAGCATGGGCGTCTTAAAACTCAGGGTTGTGGGTTCGAGCCCCACATTTGTCAAAAAGGTTTCGGCACTGCAGGGGGTTGGACTAGATGGCCCTTGGAGACCCTTCCAACTCAACAATTCTATGTGGTACTTCAGCAATGCGGGGAGAGGAGTAGAGCAGGGCAGTTTCTGATTTGACCCTGGAATGTCCTGCTTTTCCTTAGGACGTCGTCCTTTTCACTGGAGAAATGTCGGAGGGTTTGGAGTTATGCGACCCCCCCAAAGCCAAGGAGATAAGTAACTATATACAACCTTTAGAAGACATCCGAAGGCAGCCCTGGATAGGGATTTTTTTTCTATGTTTCATGTTTTATTAAGGTTTTATACAGTTGCAATCGAAATTATTCAACCCCCATTGCAAATCAGGTTTATTATCCAAATTTACAGACTTTCAGCAACCCAGTCAGACGGGCGGGGTATAAATAATAAAATTATATTTGTTATGGAATCAATAGGACATCTGTATTTTCATTGGAGAAATGTCGGAGGGTATGGATTAAGCATGCACACATACGCAAAGCATCTGAACGTTGGGGGGGGGGGGTTTTCAAGCCTCGGATCTTGACTGACGTGTCCTTCAGGGTTTAACTCACAGCTGTCTTCCCAGTGACTCAGACAGCTGCCAATTTCTATTTTGGCCTGGATGCGCATGGAAGGTGGTCCCTAATTATAAACTCTCCCCAGTGCTGAGAGCAGAGAGATGACAGCAGTGGGTCCCTTGCCTCACCGAGCTCTTTTGGGGGTCTGACTAACAGCCCCCTCCCTTTGGGCCGAGTCCTTTTCGAGGGCGATGAGACCGCCGGACGCCTGGGACCCCAATAAAAGGTCTCCGGCTCTCGAAGAGAGAGCAGAACAGAGCCACTTCTGGAGGACCACAGCCGACAAGCCAAAAGACGCTCGAAGCATCCCGAGGCGAAGATGCTGTGCCGGCTGCACCTCACGGCCCCCCTCGCGGCCCCCCTGCTCAGCCGGGCTCTGTGGCCCCCCACCCGCTCGCTCTTTGAGGACCTGGAACGAGAGATGGATTCGCTGTGGGAGTTGCTGGGCTGCAGCAACTGGCCCCTCGGGGCCCACGAGGAAGCGTCCCGGGGGCCGGAAGAGAGCCCGTTTGCGGTGACTCAAGACATGGCCGGCTTTGACCCCCGGGAGCTGGTGGTCAAGCTGGTGGGCCAGAAGCTGGTGCTGACCGGCAGGAAGGCCACGCAGACCCCCGGAGGACCTTTCCGCTACGAGCTCTTCCGCCGGGAGTGGGACGTCCCGGGCAGCGTGGACCGCCAGCAGCTCAGCTGCTCCATCTCCCGCGAGGGTCAGCTGCGCATCGAGGCAGCTGGGCCTGCCGCCAGGACGGTGCCCATCGAGGTCGGCCGAGCGCCGGGCAGCGGCCAGGAAACCGACTCCACCATGGACGGCCGCCGGACCAAAGGCTGAGGGGAAAGCAAGGCACAGAAGAGACTCTGGATGGACTTGGGACTCTGGATCAGGGCTTTTCTGCCAATGAATGTTTTTAAGTAGAACGTTTCCCTTTGCGGTGGTCGGTCAATTTGCAGATATAATGCAGGTAAACGGCCGTCTCTATGAACGAAAGCTGAGGCCTGCAGGTCAGGGTGGAGGGATTACTGGTTTTTTGTCCTTGTTCATATCTCATGTTTTGATGCTGTGTTTTATGTTCGGATCTCATACACTTCCAACATTTCTCCAATGAAAATAGAGACGTCCTATTTAATAATAATAAATAATAATAAATATTTATACACAGTACTATTTATGCATTATGGGGTGCTTATTTAAAATCATCTGAAATATGATTACAACTGACCATCGTAAGGCGCTGGTCCACATTCTATGTGTCTAGACAGGCTTTGCCCTAAACAAAAATGTTTTCAGCAGTCGCCGGAAATATTATTGTGACGGCTCCTGCGCAACGTCAGGAGGCAGGGAGTGAAAAGATCCATTTCTTACAAATGCAGAAATTGGTATTATGCTTTTATGCAGAGGGCCTTCTCGGTGGTGGCGCCCTCCCATCAGATGTCAAGGAGATAAACAAGAATTTGACTTTTAGAAGACATCTGAAGGCAGCCCTGTTTAGGGAAGTTTCTAATGTTTGATTATGTTTTTATAACTGTTGGAAGCCACCAAGAATGGCTGGGGTAACCCAGTCCAATAATAAATATATATATATAGTTATTGTTACTGTTGTTATTATTCTGAGGTGGTTCAGATGTAGATTTGGGCCTGTCCGGACTGACTTGTGAGAGGTAGAAATTAAATATACACCCACATCAACACTGCCCCTTAGCAATTTGAATTGTGTGCATTAAATTCCATTCCCTGGTTTTCACGGGCTTGAAATGTTTTAGGAGCACCAACACTTTGAGTGGTAGAAAAAAAAAATATCCTTGCTTCTTCATCTTTCTACCTTGGGCCTGGACTGGTAGCTGATGCAAGAAGTTGCAAGAAACTGATGATGCCCTCCCTCTGTCAACACCTTTCACCCAAATTGTGAGACTTGAAGCAGAAGGGGGTTGAGGCAGAAAGTGAAGAAGTGGATGTGTTTTTCTTTCTTTTTTTTTAATTCCCTTTCTTAGATCTCCCATAACTTCCCCTTGCCTAGCAAAAGCAGGACTGCGCCGTTTCTTCGGGAGACAGTAAAGGAGGGGTGGGTGTGGGAATCTAGGTGAGAGAACTGAACTGTGTGCTGTTTCTCAGCCTGGCCCACCTCGCAGGGTTGGTAGGAAGAAAACGTGGTTGGCATCTGGGAGGGGGGCTGTGCATATTCCTGCATTGCAGGGGGTTGGACTAGATCAGGCACGTCCAACAAGTAGATCGTGATCTACCGGTAGATCACTGTCTGTGGTAGATCACTGGCTCCCCCCAAAGAAGCTCAACAACATTGGCTCCCCTAAAAAAAAGCCCCGCAACTTTGAGACCTGAACCCCTAAAAAAACGGGCCTTCCTTCTCCCCAAAAGAAGCTCAACAACTTTGACCTGAACCCCCCAAAATGGGGTAGATCACTGCCAGTTTTTAACTCTGCGAGTAGATCGCAGTCTCTTGGGAGACTAGATGATCCGCAGGGTCCCTTCCCACTCTACGATTCTGTGACAAAGACAGAGCTCAGGTTTGGAAAGCAGGTCTTGCCAATAGCATGGCCCCGCAACCCAGTCTGGCACCCCCCCTCACAAGAACAGGCGGCCTTTTCTTCTCCGATTACGCAACAGAAAAAGGGGGAGGGATTTCTCTACTAGCCTAGTGTCTTCCAGAAGGATCTGTTGATTTCCTGTTTTCCACGCAGCAGCTTTTGGGGGTGGGGGTGCTTCTGGCGCCCTTCCAACACCCCAGGGCACTTTTTTGCAGCGTGGGGGAGCCCAAGCGAGCCCTGCACCTTTCTCTTTTTCCAATTATATTTTATTAACTGTCAACATTTTTTGACATATACACAGTCAAAACACAGTTTCCCACCCTGCTTTCCGCTGAGTTGTTGCTACTCCCCTTTTGCAGACCCTCCTTTCTATCAAATCACAACCACAATATTATAACCCGATTCCTCCTGTTGCTCGTTGTTCATTGTACTAGAATAATATTTCTTTAAACGGTCCCATTTTGCCAGTTCTGTGCCTTTCCTGGGGCTTCTCGGCACAACACCGGCTAGCAAACCCTCTTGCAAACTGTGGCGTCATTTCTGGACTGCTGCCAAGGCCTTCCCCTCGGCTGCGTCTCTCGACGTCTCTGGAAGGGCCTCCTCGGTTCCAGGCCTGCCTGGAAAGGCCTCTTGCAACACGTTGCGTCAGTCTCTGGGCTCGTGCCAAGGAGCTGGCCGGCAGATAAAAAGCCGGAGAGCACTCGGAGTCAGCCAGACAGAAAGGAACCACAGCCGAAGCAGCTCTGCTTGCTAGATCATCTCTTCTTCCCCGGCTGTTTGGCTGCGGCACCGCCATGGCGAGCTATTCCCGCTACCTGCTCCGTATGCTGCCCCTGCGCCGCTGGCCGCTGCACAGCTTTGGCCCCGTCTGGCTCAGTGGGCCGCAATCGGCTGGCGAGGCCCTGTGGCCGGCAGCCGGGCAAAGCCTCGTCGACCGGGTCGCAGCCGACGTGGAGAGGCAGATCGTGGAAATGGAGACGATGAGCAGGGCCTTCTTCCAGGCCTCACCGCTGCAGAAGTTCCTGCGGGAAGCGTCGCCGGAGGAGAGCGTGGCCCGGGACGGCGAGGCAGGCGGAAAGTTTCACTTCTCGGTGGACGTGGCCGGCTTCGCACCGGAGGACGTGGCCGTGCGGCTAGACGGCAGGAAGCTGACGGTGACCGCCAAGCGGCTGCACGAGAACACAAGCGAGGAGGGCGGCTGCGTGAGGGAACGCCACGAGGTACGCCGCGAGACTCTCCTCCCCGCCGACGTGGACCTCCAGGCCGTGACGTGCTCGCTGGCGTCCGACGGGCGGCTGTGCATCGAGGCCCCCCGCCTGGCTGCGGCGAAAGCCATCCCCATCGACGTGAAGGCGGCCGACCAGCAGGCTCCGGGAACCAGCACAGAGAAGGAGCCCGAGAAGCCGCAGGACGCTTGAAAAGTGTGGACGTTTTGGGCACGCAGGGAATTAGTGCGACGTCTTAGTTTGGCGTCTGCCAGGATTCCAGCTGGCCTTTCGACTGCCTTGACTAATATTTCCAATTTATTAATCGCCTTCGAAAGCGACGTACGCTTATTTTTCCTTGTGTGCAATTGAAAATTGTGTGTCTTATTTTCCCACGTTAATCGCCAAACTGATTTACGCTTCTGTTCCTCATCCACAATAAAAATTGTGTTTTATTTTTGCACATTGGTTGTGTTTTTGCTTGCTTTCATGGAATTGTAGAGTTGTAAGGGACCATGAGGGTCATCTAGTCCAACCCCTTGCAATGAATGAGTATTTTGCCCAATGTGGGGCTCGAACCCATGACCCTGAGATTAAGAGTTCTCATGCTCTACCAACAGAGCTATTCAGTGGGTCTGCTTTGAGCATGACTAATGTAGGAGGCACAAGTCTTCCAATGGCATGCTCCTCCTCCTCCGCTGGTACCCTGAAGGCCGGATTCAATTTGGCAGAAATTCAAGATGGAAATCCTAGTTATCGGTTTGCTGGGAGGCTTAGTAAGGGCAGACGGCCAGGCAAACTTGGGAGTGCCCCCTGCAGCGGTTCAGTGGCCCTGCAGTTGCAGCTAACAACAACCAAGCACATTTAGCTAACAAATTTCGTTTCGTAGTTGGATGAGACAGATTTACGGCCTTGTCGGTAATTTATAACCATGCGTGGTTGAGCCTCCAGCCATTTTTTTAGGACAGAAGGGAACAATCTTATTTGTGGGTTTACTGGATCATCACAGTGGGAACCAGGATGCAAAACAGGCCTAGCCATTAGCTATCATGAAGGAGAACCTCCATCTTTAGCAGCAGTCTACCTACAAATTCCAGATTGTTGGAGGCAAACAGGAAGGAAGGCCTGGGACCGCTACAGATGCATCTGGGCAGCCCTAGTGGGAGGGTGAAAGCTGGAGTAAGCAGACCTCTGGGAGCCCCCAAATTTCCCCAAAAAGGACTTTCTTTTTTTTAGATGCACTTTGCATGCACTTAGGAATTGTCGGCAACAGATCTGAACAATGATGTGCACGTGTTGCTTTAAAAATGTTTTTTTTTTAAGAGCTTCTGATCTGATTTACTGCAAAGAGCAGGAGCCAGGAGCAGTCTATCTGAACAGCTAGAACTCAGAATTTTCAAGCCACGGCAGCACCTGTAAAATGAACCAATTGAAAACACATCGATGCTCGCCTGTTGGTGCCAGCAGCCTTTGTCACAGAGGCAGCACATCCAGAAACAAAATGTAGTTGAAACTACATTACAAGGGAAGGTTTCTGGGGGCCACACAGACAGTCCTCAAGGGCCACTTTCCCAGCAGGTTGTGCTTTGCCAGTTTTAATACACAGCTGCCCTCCTCCATCAGGCTCTCTCTGGCTTCCACATTTATTCTTAGCTAACCCAAAGCTTCTACATAATGCCCTCCGCTAATTTTTTTTTTTAATTTTAAAAAATTGCATCAGAATCTTGTGGTCCGCTGCTGACAGATTTTCTTTATTAGAGAATTTGTGGTGTTCACAGTTTAAAATCTGACAGCGGTCAAAATAATGATAATAATTAATAAACAAGAGTGTCCTGCCTGGGCTGGGGGTGGGACATGTCCTGGGGAAGGCCAGACCAGTGGGTGCTGGGGTGGGGGGACCCAAGAATGCCGTCATACGGCTGGTGCCAGAAAGGCTCTGGGGTGGGGGCAAAGAAGAGTCATGGGGGGGGGATTCAGAAGCAGGGAAGCCTCTGCCCCTTCTTTCGGCCTCCGGAGGGGGTCATCTCCACTCTCTTCTCCCCCCTCAACCCGATGCACGGCCCCCAAAAGCGTGCTGAGTCTCCAACAGAAGAAAGGGTGCTCACTTTGTGGGTCGGAATCAGTAGAGCTCCCGCGGTCCTCTGCACAGCCTGCAACAGTCGCTGCGGTTCCTCGTGTCTGGGCCAAAGCGAAGAGACAACCCACCTGACCCTGTCTCGCTGCCCCCCCCTCCGCCGCAGAAACCCACCGGCTCCCCCTCTTCTGCACAGGACCCTAAAAGACCCCCCCACACACACACTTGGCTGCACAAGCTCTGCCCACCACACGCCTCCCGGCGGAAACCAAAGGGCGAAAGGGCGGAAGGGGCACTCGGAAAAGAAAAAGGGTTGAGCAGAACTTCCAGTGAAATCTGTCCCGTCCCCCCCCCCCACCGCAAAAAAGATACCCACAAGTCCGGGTCCCTTTGAGATCCTGCTAATTCCAGTCTCTGCAGTCAGAGGGGTGGCGCGAAACCTCACCCCTCCCCAACCCCACCGTCCCAGGGATCTCTCCGGTTCCCCTGCCGGCCCCAACGCAAAGTGGTCTGTTGCATCTCGCGACGAAGAGGAGGGTGGGCGGAGCCTCTGGGGAGGGGAGGGGCTAAGCCCCCCGCCCCCCCCCGCCCCAGCTGCCACCCTACAGTCCAGAGCTGCGTATGTGTCTGTCGAGGGCTGGGTGGAAGGAGGAGAGCCGGAGTGGGGCTGGGGGTGTGCCGTGGTGGGGAGGAGAGATGGAGAAAAGAGGGTTTCCGTTTGGGCTCCTTGCCGTCCCTCTCGGCAGATGGCGCTAGTTCCTGGCCGCGATGACAACCGACAAGGCCACGCCCCCCAGCGCCACGGCTGTTGCGCCAAACAGCCACTTCCACGGAATTGACTGGGAAAGAGAGATTGCGTTGTCATTACAATTTTTGTTATTGCATTGCAGTTACAATTATTATTACTGTATTATTACTGATTGTTATTACTATTATATTTTATTTATTATATAAATAACATTTCAGCCAATGACTAGTAGAGAAGTAAGAAGAAAAGCATACTATTAAACGTGAAGTTAAAAAGCAATGTTAAAAATGAGAAATATAAAACAATTACAGTAAAAAGAAAACACCAAGGTAGGGTGTTAGTAATTCTAAAATTAAGACAAGATCCAGCCCCTTGCATTGCTGGAGTGTCACTCAGCTAAAGCATCTCTGGCAGGTGGCCGTCCCAGCTCTGCTTAAAAACCTCCAAGGAAGGAGAGTTTGCAAGTTCCAGAGGGAGACTGTCCAGAGGAGGAATGACCACTGGGAGGAGCGAAGAGAGAAGAAACTCCCTTCTGCATCTACAGCGGCACAACCGGGCGCCTTCCACTGCCCTGCCTGCAAGAAAACATGTCTCTCCCGCCTGGGTCTCTGCGGTCGCATCGGGCGCTGCAACCGTCCAGCAGCTTGACCTCGCCCCCAGAGGCGCACCCCTCCGTTGTCTCCCGAGACAGACGGATGCCAGCCTGCACGCGCACACAGATTCCTGCATTTGCATTGGGGTTGGACTAGATGACCCTCGGGACCCCTTCCGGTGTGACCTACCCGCGATGACTTGTCTTTGCACTTGGCGATGGGGCTGCTGGGGTTGCCCAGCATCTTGCGGTACATCTCCGACTCCACGCACTTCTGGTCGGCGTGCTTCTTCGCCAGCTTCGAGAGCTCCGTGTGGATGGTCTGGTGGGGGGCACAGAGAAAGAAGGAAGATGTATTTTAGAGGAAGCAGGAGAGGGAGCCTTCCTGTATCAGACCAAAAGGGTCCTTCTCTGGGTTTGTTTGTCGTTTCAAGGGAGGTCAAGCAGCCTCCCCCAGCCACCAACATTCAGGGATAGACTGCTGCGGAATGTGGAAGCTCCATTCAGATGCCTTGGCCAATATTTTGATTATAGAAAAACTATACCACACCTGATTTTTTAAAAAAGTTTAGCGGTTCAATTATGTGTTTTTTGGGGAAAATGTCTAAAATACACCCAATCTACACCCCCCCCCAAAAAAAAATCATTTGAAGAATATCAACATATCAGTTTATTGTGAGGACCATGCCTTTACACAAATATCTACACAACAATGTTGCAAAATTTCTATCTTAAAAGAATCCTAGGCTTCCCTCAAGGAACTCCAGCAGCTTTCCTAAGAGTGGAAGTAGGATTACCTTCTGTGTCTGCCAGGGGCCACTTAAGATTTTTGCGTTTCTTCATCAATCTCGCAAATGCCTCAAACACCTTATTGGCTAAACAAGCCTATGCATTTCTTCAATATAACCCTAAAAGGTAAAGGTAAAGGGACCCCTGACCATCAGGTCCAGTTGTGTCCGACTTTGGGACTGTGGCGCTCATCTCGCTCTATAGGCCGAGGGAGCCGGCGTTTGTCCGCAGACAGCTTCCGGGTCATGTGGCCAGCATGACTAAGCCGCGTCTGGCAAACCAGAACAGCGCACGGAAACGCTGTTTAACTTCCCGCCGGAGCGGTACCTATTTATCTACTTGCACTTTGACGTGCTTTCAAACTGCTAGGTGGGCAGGAGCTGGGACTGAGCAATGGGAGCTCACCCCGTCATTGCGGGGATTCGAACCGCCAACCTTCTGATCGGCAAGCCCTAGGCTCTGTGGTTTAACCCACAGGGCCACCTGGGTCCCTTTTTCATATATAACCCTACTTGGCGTCAAAACCTTTTAGATATCCTATCCAGATATACTCTACCCGAGTTTAATATTCTTAAATTGTGGAGATAAAGTTTGAGAATGGATCCTTGATAGAGACGCCTCTTTAGACATTATGAAGATAAAAAAATTCTGGGTTTTCCTACTGGTTTCCCCCGAGTAAAAGCAGTCAAAATTTGTGCCAACTACCTGGCAGACATCACTGATCCCACCCTTTGGAGAGCTTTTACTATGGCCCGGTTTCAAACATTACCTACTGCATACCTGACTGGCAGATTTGCAAGGACCCCAGTAGAGCACCGCTTGTGCCCCTGCCCCATGACAACCAAAGAGGATCTCATACATTATCTTCTTCATTGTCCTATTTACTCGGGCTTTAGAGGTGCAATTTTGCAAATCATACCCAATTCAATAAATAACCCTGAAGATCGAGTAAAATTTTTGTTAGCTGATGCTAACCCACGGATGTCCCCCGTGGGAGCGGTTTTTGTGATGAAGGCCATGAAAGCCAGGGAGAGATTTCTGGATGACAAAGAAAAGACCCCTTCATCGTCCCCTTAACTCGTTCTTCTTGTACTTTTCTTCGAAGAATATAAATAAAACATTGAAAACAAATTTTAAAAAGGTACAGTAATGTGACCCGCCAAAAACAGAAAATATTTAATATTATTAACAATGTTGGGTTTTTTCTGGGGCTACACAAAGGTATGCAATTCCAGCACCATTTTTTGTATAGAAGAGAAGCACGGATTTTTATTTATTAAATCTGTATACTGCCCTTCATCCATAAATCTCGGGGCAATTCACAGCATAAAAATGCCAGATAAAAACACAAAATGCATACTAAAAGTAAGAACAAGGAAGGGGGTAAAAACCCACTAACTCCCCTCCCACAAACATTTAAAAGGGTATAGGATGTTAATCAGCCCAAGGCCTGGTTGAAGAGGAAGAAGAGTTTGGATTTGATATCCCGCTTTTCACTACCCAAAGGAATCTCAAAGCGGCTAACATTCTCCTTTCCCTTCCTCCCCCACAACAAACACTCTGTGAGGTGAGTGGGGCTGAGAGACTTCAGAGAAGTGTGACTAGCCCAAGGTCACCCAGCAGCTGCATGTGGAGGAGCGGGGAAGCGAACCCGGTTCCCCAGATTACGAACGTTTTACTAGCCATGGATAATTGGATATAGAATCCTAGAGTTGGAAGAGACCCCAAGGGCCATCCAGTCCAACCCCCTGCCAAGCAGGAAACACCATCAAAGCATTCCTGGCAGATGGCTGTCAAGCCTCCGCTTAAAAACCTCCAAAGAAGGAGACTCCACCACACTCCTTGGCAGCAAATCCCACTGTCCAACAGCTCTTACTGTCAGGAAGTTCTTCCTAATGTTTAGGTGGAATCTTATTTCTTGTAGTTTGAATCCATTGCCCCGTGTCCGCTTCTCTGGAGCAGCAGAAAACAACCTTTCTCCCTCCTCTATATGACATCCTTTGATATATTTGAACATGGCTATCATATCACCCCTTAACCTTCTCTTCTCCAGGCTAAACATACCCAGCTCCCTAAGCCATTCCTCCTAAGGCATTGTTTCCAGGCCTTGGACCATTTTGGTTGCCCTCCTCTGGACACGTTCCAGCTTGTCAGTATCCTTCTTGAACTGTGGTGCCCAGAACTGGACACAGTATTCCAGGTGAGGTCTGACCAGAGCGGAATACAGTGGTACTATTACTTCCCTTGATCTAGACGCTACATTCCTATTGATGCAGCCCAGAATTGCATTGGCTTTTTTAGCTGCTGCATCACACTGTTGACTCATGTCAAGTTTAGGGTCTACCAAGACTCCTAGATCCTTTTCACATGTACTGCTCTCAAGCCAGGTGTATATATTTGGGCCTCCAGCCATTTTTGCGCTTTTTTTGGACTACAAGTCCCATCATCCATAGCTAGCAAGATCAGTGGTTAGGGATGATGGGCACTGTAGTCCAAAAACAGCTGGAAACCCTGCAAGAAATTATAAGAACATGATAGAACGTAATAGAGCATCACAAATGCCTGAGCCTCTGCCGTGGAAGGATTCTGCTGGAGATTGCTGGCTCTTGCAGGACAGGTGAGTCCTAAAACTTGGGTTACACCTGTTGCTTCTACTATATATAAGGACTCACCTGCCCTTTGCTAGAGCAACCTCAGTTTCCTCACCTGACCCTACACCCCGGCTGGGCTTTGCCACGCTTCCTGGGGGAACCTGTGGCCCTCGACCCCACCATATCTGGCCCTCGGCTTAATTTAATGCAGGGCAACAGAGTGTCAGCAATGACCTAACGTTCTGGTGGGCTCTCTCCCTTGCTGGGCAGGGATCTGTGCAATCGGCTTGAGGCGCCGGGTTGGACTGGATGCCCTCAAAGGGTACCAGGATTCTATCAGCCATCTAAGCCAGGAGAAAGCCACATCTGGGGGCAGTGGTGACATACGCCTCTGGCTACCAGCTGTTGACAATTGCCCGGTTCTAGATCCTGCAGCGGGTCAGATTCTGACTGGTTTCCGCATTGCAGGGGGTTGGGCTAGATGACCCTCTGGCCCTTTCCAGACCTATGATGCTCTGAGCCTTACCTTATTCGATGGCTCCAGCTTCAAGGCAGCTTTCAAGATGGGGATGGCCTCCCTGTATTCGCCTTGTTGTGCCAGGACCTAGGAGAGCGTAGACGAAACCCGTGTTTAGAGTGGATCGTTCTGCAGGTTTCCAAACTTGCGTTTCCTAATCTGCCATTTTCAATTCCCACCTTCCCTGACCACTGGTCCTGCTAGCGATGAAAGATGAGAGTTGTAGTCCAAGAAAAAGCTGAAGGAAAAGGTCCCAGACGCTTCAACCCTTCCATGGCCGAGTGGGGGATTTGAAACCCAGGCTCCCAGGTCTCAGCCAAGCACTCTAACCACTGCACCACACTGCCAGCATCTTGGGGGGAGCATCCATACACTTTCCAGAGACCTGTGTTCAAATCCAACCATACCTATGCAAGTCCACCAGGTGCCCCTGGACCACTCCCTGCCTCTCGGCCACACCTAGGGCTGTTGCGAGGGTGAAACAAGGTGAGGGGCACTTGCAGCCACCTAGACCCTCTACCCTTCCCCTTCCCCGCCCCCTGAAAGACAACCCCTACCTTCCCCTTCCGAAAAAGGGCTTTGATGTTGTCCGGCTGCTGTTCCAGGACTTGGTTGCAGGATCGCAGGGCTGCATCGTAGTGGTCCAATTTCAGCTGAGAGGCGGCTAAATTGTTCAGGCACTTCATCTTGACGTCCACTAATGCCTCCTCCTCCTCCTGGGCAAAGTCCACTGCAGGGGGGGGAAGGGGGGGTTACTAGAAAGGGGGCGGAGTTGCAGCTTGGACAGGGGTGCGGGTTCGAAATGGCAAAGCGGGGGCTCTTCCTAGGAATGGGAGACCTGTGGACCTCCAAAGAATCACAGAAGTGTAGAGCTGGAAGGGACCTTGAGGGTCACCCAGCACAACCCCTAAGGAAGGAGAGAATGCCACCTCCCGAGGGCGTACAGTCTCTGCCATTGAGCAACACTCCCCTGCTTCTGTCTTGCAAGGGAATGCAGGCCCCCCCTCAACCTAAATCTCCCCCTCCGCCGCCCCAGCTGTAAAAGTAAAAAATAAAACCCAACTCATCCAAAGTGTCTAGGAAGAGAGCAGAAAATGGAATAAGTAGTGTAGGGACTGCTGCCCCTGCTCATTTTGCACCATCTCTATGTCTCCTTATTTATTGTTGTTGCTACTATATTATATTATATTATAATTATTATGCTGCCCATCTGACTGGGTTTCTCCAGTCACTCAGGCGTCTTCCAACAAATTAAAACACAACAAAACATCAAACATTAAAAACTTCCCGATACAGGGCTGCCTTCAGGTTTCTTCTAAAAGTCGTGTAGTTGTTTATCTCCTTGACATCTGATGGGAGGGCGCTCCACAGGCCCTCGAAGCTGGATCTCTGTGTCTGGGCTCAATGATGCTCCCTGAGTGCACCCTGCCTCCTCGCAAACCCAGGACTGTGACGAGTCACTACAGATCCCCCCGTGGGTGCTGCGTGATGACAGCCTTGCGCTTTTATGTGTATAGGAAGATATATTTTATCATGTGGTTGTTGCTTCTGATACTGAACTTTCAGGGTACAAGGCAGCTCAAGAAGTTAATAAACTCAAAGCTGGTAGCCCTCCTATATTTCGCAAGAGTGCCTGTTAGCCCCACCCCTACCCGCCATGGGGGACCAGGCACCTTTTGAACTGGAGCCGATTATCTTCAGTGCAATGTCGTAGGAGTTGATAGCCAGGACGTAGTCTGCTCGCTGGTAGTGGAAGTTGCCACGCTCCCTCTTCCGGTTTGCCAGCTCGATCTTCTCCTTCCCACTTAGGAGTTCCAGGTCGGGGGCATCCTGGGCCGCTAGCAGCTCCACTTCAAGTTCCAGGGATGAGTCAGGGGGGATGTCCGGACTCCTGGTTGGAAAGGCCGAGGAAAAAAACCACCCCATTCATAAAAAGCATGGGCAGGGTTTGCCAAGCTTGGGTCTCCAGCTGTTTTGGGACTACAATTCCCATGATCCCTGATGACTGTTCTTGCTAGCTAGGGGTGATTGAAGTTAGTCCAGAAACAGCTGGAGACCCAAGCTTGGGGAACACTGCCCTACGGGATCAGAACCAAAGTTCACTCAGCCCAGGACCCTGACTCCGACAGAGGACAGCAAGACTGCAGGTGAGGCACCCCAAAGATCCTGAAGGAGCATCTTCGCCCCCATCGTCCAGCCCAGACACTGAAGTCCAGCTACGTGGGCCTTCTAGTGGTTCCCTAACTGTGAGAAGTGAGGCTACAGGGAATCAGGCAGAGGGCCTTCTCGGTGGTGGCGCCCGCTCTGTGGAACACTCCCTGCAGATGTCAAGGAGATAAACAGCTATTTGACTTTTAGAAGACACCTGAAGGATGCCCGGTATTGGGAATTTTTTAATGTTTGATGTTTTATTATGTTTCTGTATATGCTAGAAGCTACCCGGAGTGGCTGGGGCAACCCGGTCAGATGGGAGGACTACAAATAACAAAGTGAGAATTATCCAGTTTACACGGGACACTCATGATACTTGAATCCTACAGGGTCATCCTAGGAAGGGGAAGAGTGGGAGATTCTGGACAAGCAAAGGGATTTCTTTAGGTTTCAGCGGATCCTCTTTCCTTGGGGGCTGAATTTCCTGTCAGGCCCCTGAGGTGAGGGGATCCCTCGCCCCTCCTCCTCACCTACCTCCCTTGCCGGCCGAAGCAGTACTTTGCGTCTGAGATGATGAGTGCCTTCTCTCCCATCTCCATTAGCTGTACGCAGAGGTCCAGGGCCTGCAGAGGGAGACAATGATTGCAGCAACTGTTGGGATGGAAGGAGAGCCCTCCCAGGCCAGAAGCAAGATTCTTGGCAGCTGAGGGAGGACACGGCCGGTGCAGCTAGCAGGAAAAGGGGGCTCATCCAGTCCAACATCTGGTTCTCACTGCGGCCAAGAGGATAGCTCTTCCAAGGCAGCCTGAGAACAGGATCGGAGGGCGATAGCCCTCTCTGCCTGCGGCTCCCCAGGATCTTTCACCCAGAGGTAGACTTCACTGTATGTAGGGGCTCAATTCAGCTGTCATAAGAAGAGTTGTGAGAACATCTTATAGCTGCACCAACACAAGATGGGGCACACCTGGCTTGTGAGTAAGAAGTACGTGTGAAAAAGATCAAGTAGACCCCTAGCGTAACATGAGTCAACCATGTGATGCAGCAGTAAAAAAAAGTCCAATGTTATTCTAGGCTGCATCCACAGAAGTCCAGCGTCAAGGTCAAGGGAAGTCTGTTCTGCCTTGGCCAGACCCCACCTGGGACACTGCGTCCTGTTCTGGGAGCCACAGTTTGAGGAGGATATTGAGATGCCTGAATATGTGCAGAGGAGGGCGAAGAAGATTCCGCCTAAACATTAGGAAGAACTTCCTGACAGTGAGAGCTGTTCGAGAGTGGAATTTGCTACCAAGGAGTGTGGTGGAGTCTCCTTCTTTGGAGGTCTTTAAGCGGAGGCTTGACAGCCATCTGTCAGGAATGCTTTGATGGTGTTTCCTGCTTGGCAGGGGCTTGGACTGGATGGCCCTGGTGGTCTCTTCCAACTCTAGGATTCTATGAATGAGATCACCCGGGGTCTGGAAACCAAGCCTGATGAGGAACGGTGGAAGGAGCTGGGTATGTTTAGCCTGGAGGAGAGGAGATCTAAGAGCCATCTTCCAGCATCTCAAGGGGTGTCACATGGAAGAGGGAGCAAGCTTGTTTTCTGCTGCTCTGGAACCAAACTGGATCAAGCCAAGACCATCCAGGCGCAGTTCCCCCACAACTGGTATTCAGAAGCGTTTCCGGCCTCCAAGCATTTGTTTTGGTTCTTTTCCTGCTTCGCCCGCCCCAAAGGGAGCTTTACGCACCTGGATGACATCGAAGTCCCCCAGCGTGAAGGTGAGGCTGGGGCTCTCCTCCACCACCGTGCCGTCCTGCAGCGTGGTCTTAAGGCGGACGGTGACATCCTGGCTCTTAACCGGCCGCGTCTCCGGTCCCTGGCCTGCGACGATGACTTTCTTTTTCAGCAAACCGCTCCCTGCGGGGAGGAACCGAGAGAAACATGAAGGAGAGCAGAAAGAAGTTTGTATCCACTTTAATTAATTGGGATTATATTTGGTGTTCCTCATTGGGTCAGCAACAAGGCGTTGGGTTTATGAATAAGGGGAAATGGCAATTGATGGGACCTTCCGTGTATATTTTTTTGCAGATGTATAACTGAATGTGAAACAGATAGATACCGGAAATCATGTTGTTGTTTTTTTAATCAAAGAAGCAAGTTTTGCTCTTCCTGATTTTTTTCAACAACTTTATGGAAGATTTTTAACGTATAAAGCCCTGAAATCCGAATTCATTTATAATAAAAATCAACCTATTAAGAGAAAAGCATAATAATGAAAAATGAAAAATAAAATAAAATAAAATACTCATGATCCTTACAAAAGAGAGAGGAAAAAGAAACTTAAAAGACCTTTTATCACACTTCTGTCATATATTGTGTCATTTATCCACATATAAAGGCAGAGCGGGGGATTTTTGAGTTGTTCCTGTTTTTTTATTTTTCTTATGTATTTTGTGTTTTATCTTGTGAACCGTCCTGAAACCTGCATCCTTTGCAATTAATTCTGACACGGTGGGAAGGAGACAACGAGGAAAAAGTAGAAGTGAAAGCAGAAGTGGGAGAATCGCAGAATCATAGAATTTTAGAGTCGGAAGGGACCCTGAGGGTCATGTGGCCCAACCCCTTGCGATGCAGGAATCACAGCATCTGACTCAGAAGCAAGAGCCCTGAGCAGGTTTGGGGAACTTAGAAGCAGACCTACACGAAGGCCCACGCAAGACTCTTTGCACCCCACAACCTGCAGAGCAGGAAGGAAGCAGAAGGGGAAGCCAATCCCAGCTGCACCGGCGGAACTTCTGCCTGCCACAGGCGCCGTCCAAAGTCTGGGTGCCCTCACCTAACACATCCACCCACTCTGGGGTCTCCTCCGCATCTTCTGGAGCTGGGGGCTGCGAGGCGGCCATCCCTTGGCCGTCGTTTCTGGGCACGTCCTCCAGCGGAGGGAGGCCGCTCAGGTCCTCGTCTCGCCCTTCCTCTTCCTCCTCGTCGTTATCCAGGACTTCAAAATCCTCCCCGCTGTCCAGAGTGGAGGTGTTGGATTTCGCCAGCTCGGGAGAGGTCAGGTCCACCAGGCTGGCCCCCGCCCAGTCCGGAGAAATGTCGTCCAGACCTTCTCCCCCGGAAGCCATGGCGGCGGCGGATCAGGGCTGCTGGAAAATGAAAAAGGGGAAGGAAGAAGAAGATCATACGTTTAAAGAAGATTGGGAAATGTTTATTGAATATATGGAGGGAAATTGTGTTTATTTGAAAACGTGGGCAGCATTAAGATAAACTCAACAGTGTAAATACACTAAGTTTTGATGGATGTAATAATGGAATACTGAATGGTTTAGTTTATATAAAATGTGCAGGTATTTATGTTGTGCAAAATGAACCATGGAAAGAGAGGAAGGGAAAATAAAATAAAAAGGGGAGAGGGAATCAAGGGGAATGGAGTGACACCCCTATGAAGAAAGGTTGGGGCGCTTGGGTCTCATATTTTTTCGGGTACGGCACTAACTTATTTATTTATATACTTGCTTACTTACTTAAATTTGTATACCACGCTATACCTGCAGGTCTCAGCCCACCTTTCTCCCTGTATCCCTCCAAGGATCATAGAATCACAGAAATTGAAGAGCTGGAAGGGGCACCCTGAAGGTCATCCAGTCCAACCCCCTGCAATACAGGAATCACAGCTAAAGCATCCAGGACCTCTGCTTGAAAACCTCCAAGGATTGGAGAGTGCAACACATCTTCGTGTCGAACAGCTCTTACCCCCAGAAAGTTATTTCTGATGTTTGGTCGGAATCACCTTTCTTGCGGCTTGAAGCCACGGGTTCGAGTCTTGCCCTCCCAAAACAGGAGAAAACAAGCTTGTTCCATGTGACAGCCCTAGAGATATTGGAAGATGCCCATTCCCTGCGTTGCAGGGGGGTTAGATTAGATGAGCTTTGGGGACCTTTCCAACTCTACAATTCTTATCCCCTCTCAGTCTCCTTTGTTCCAGGCCAAACACCCCGTTCCTAATAAGGGTCTGTTTCCATCTCAGCCATCCTCCTCTGTGCAAAGAGCTCAATGTGGCATACTTGGCTATCCCAATTCTTAATTTTAAGCCCCAACAACAACAACAACCTTGCAAGGTAGGTCTGGCGGAGAGGGGAGACTGGTCCCCAAGCTCACACTTCATGTCTCAGCAGCGATTCGAACCCTGCACTCTCTAGCAGGCTCTAGCCCACATCAAAAGGCAGTCATGATAACTGGGGACTTCCTAGCTTACAATTCAGTTCCTATTTTGACATTTATTTATTTTTAAAGGAGAAAAGGTGTGTGCCAAAAGCCTTATTCTGTCATCCCAGACCACCTCCCAGCTGTTTGGAGGAGACTGGGGCAAATCTCCCCTTTGTCCTTAACAGAACCCCAAGCATGTGTGTTGGAAAAGCCGCCAGGGCCCCCCCCCCCCCCAGGTTTGGGGGTGGGGAAATGACCCTACGGACAGGTCAAGACACCTCCAGGCTCTTAGCCACCCTGTGACCCAGCGAGATTGCAGACGCTGATAACTTTAAAAAAAAAAAAAAAACCCATCTGAGATTTTAATCCTACCCCTTTCTGCCAGAAAGTTCAAGAGATGGGTGGGCAGGAAGGAAGTAAGAATCATAAAATCTGTAGAGTTGGAAGGGAACCCAAGGGTCATCTAGTCCAACCCCAGGCAAGGGAGGTTGATTTTCCCCAATGTGGGGCTTAAACCCACAACCCTGAGATTAAGAGTCTCGTGCTCTGCCGACTGAGCTATCCAGAGTCCCCCTTTTTTAATGTAGTGAATCTACAGATTGAAGGGCAGTATCATAGAATCATAGAGTTGGAAGAGACCACAAGGGCCTGCAAAAAGTATGCAAATGTAATATTTATTTGTTTTTATTTATTTACTAAATCTGCATGCCGTGGGTCTTAGGGCGGCTCATAATATAAAATCAAAACGTAAAAACACAAAATATGTTACAAAAACAAGAAAAAAGCAATCGTCCCTGCACTCCCCATCCTCACTCCCATAATACTTTATCAGAATCATCATAATTTTCATTCTTGCGCTAATCCCTGAGAGGTAAATTAGGCCACAAGAGAGAAACCCACCAGGGTAAAGGGGACCAAGCAGAGGGTTTGCAGGGAGGCAGCTGCCAAATTTTTACTGCGGGGTCATCACAGAACTGCGGGGCTGGAAGGGACCCCAAGGGTCATGTAGTCCAACCCCCGGCAACGCGGGGATCAATCGCAGCCAATATGTTACTTGCCTCTCTGCAGGGTCAGAAAATATTACCTTAAGGATAAACATACCAGTAATTGGTCATTCCCAACTGAGTTTTTCAGGAGTAGACCCCTTGGAAATTTACGGACCTGCGCTAGCAATGCCCATGGAACTCAATAATGGATCTGCTCAGAATATGGCCTACATTGGAAATGTCTTTTTATAAAACAATTATGATGAGCTGTGTTCAATATTAGTCATGGCATTCGGCGTAAACCCATTGAAGTTACTGGGTATGACTAACCTAGATCAATAGGCTTGAATGGCTCCCTTAGCTGGAGACATATATTATATAATATAGCACTATATTCACTTTTCTATGATTTCCTCTGTGTGTTTGTGTGTGTAAGTGTGTGTGTGTGAGAGAGAGAGAGAGAGAGAGAGAGAATTTGGAAATTGTTTCCTGCAGAAAAGCAATAATATTAATACTAACACTGAGAAGTGTAGGGGATAGAGTGCCAGACTGGGGCCTAGGTTCAAATCCCCCAACTTGGCCATGAAGCTCACTGGGTGACCTTGGGGGGGGGCAGTCACTGTCTCTCAAGCCAACCTACTTTGTAGGGCTGTTGTGTTGCTGAAATGAGGATCAGGAGGGCCACATACAATACCTTGAGCTCCTCAGAGAAATAAACAAATAAATCAATAACAAACAAATAAATAAATCCCACTTTCCCATAACAATAACAATAAATAATAATAAGTAAATTTGCTTATTCATAGACTTTGTTGCTGGAGGAAGCTTTTCACGGACAAAACTCCCTAAACATTCAGAAATTCACATGCCTTCCTAATAACAACAACAACAATAACAGTAATAATTTCATTATTTGTACCCCGCCGATTTGACTAGGTTGCCCCGGGCACTCTGGCTGGCTCCCAACATATGCAAAAACATAATAAAACGAATCTAGATGTCTTCTAAATCTAAGTAATGATGATACAGCAATAAATGTGTTTGTTCATCGGTTGTGTTCCTAGAGGAGCCTATTTTGGGGGCTAAGGCTCCCTGCAGCTTCAGAAATTGACATGCCTTCTACACGCACAAGCACCCATCCTTCTCCCCAGCAGACAGACCCCGATGCACCCCCAGGCTGACCCCTTTCTCAGGCTCCACCAGGACAGGGAAGGGAACAAACAACTCACGGCCAGCAGATTCGCAGCACAAACAACAGGAAGCCAGTGTCTGCGCTAACATGTCATTAACCTGTGGAACTCCCCGAGGGAAGGGCTCGGTTGCGAAACGCCTGCGTCACATGCAAAAGGTTGCTGGTTCAATCCCTAATGGGATCCCCAGGAAGATCTGGGAATGTGCCCAGCCAGGAGCCCTGGAGAGCCACTGCCAGTCAGTGCAGGCAATACTGAGCTCGAGGGGCACAGAATTAAGGCCGCTTTCTACATTCCTTTGCTAAAAGATTTTTTTTAAACGATAAAACCTCCCACTGTCAAGCAAGTCTGCCTGCAATTTTGCCTTTTGCAGAAGGAATGCTCGCGGCTCAAGAGATGGTACGGAACGATGTCAGAGTAATATTATGCACGAGACCCTTCGGGTCGTGGGTTCGAGACCCATCTTTGGCAAAGATCCCTGCATTGCAGGGAGTTGGACTAGGTGACCCTAGCAATCCCTTCCAGCTCTATGATTCTATGTGCATGCAAGGGGAAAAGCAAGAAGCCAGGGTGGGTTCGAATCTTGCCTCGGCACCCTCTGTTTCTTTCTGAGCCTAACCCCTGGCACCCCTCCCTGGGCCCCCACCTGCTGCAGCACTTTGCAGGGTTGTTGTAATTATTTGTGCTCTGATCTGACCATTCGGACAAATAAAATAATAATAATAATAACCACAATTCCATTTTAGCATGCCATCTCAGGATTATAAATAAAATGAAAGCATTCTGATACAGGCAGGCACGAAAGGACAGCAAAGCTCGGACCCAGCAGCCCGATCCAAAAACCAGGTTCTGCCCCAACACATCCAAGCAGGCTTGCATTGCAGGCAGAGACGGCAGCAACCCAGGACATATTTCCGTGCCTCACCTCAACCCACACGTTGAGAGGAGGCAAGGGCTGGAGAGGCCGGGGTAAATGAAATTAGTAATAATAATAATAATAATAATAATAATAATAATGTGTATTTCTAGGCCACAAAAGTGAGTCGAGGGCGCACGCCCACACCCAACGCACGAGATCTTGAGGACTAGGAAGCTTATCACAGCAAAGCGGGGAAGATTTGTGCTGGATTTCAAAGCAGGGTTACGTGATGTGGCCTAGCCTCTGAAACGCCACCCACCCCACATGGGCCCAGGCTCCCCTTGGCCGGGCTCCAAGGTTTAGGCCTTAATCCCTAGGCGCTTCCTCCAATCCCACCCCCACCCCCACCCTGCCTAAAACTTGGCAGCCAGGCAGAGGAGCAAACGGCAAATCCGGGATCCTGGGCTTACCGCTATGGGCTTCCCAAGAGCTGTGTGGAGTTCGAGCCCTCGAGTCCCGGATTCGAAAGGCGCCACATGCACGACCTGCAAAACAAGATAAAATTTTATTGGGTGGGGGGGAAGAGAGAGGAAGGCAGCTAATGCAGAAAGGATTGCAAACACACAAACACACACACACACATTCACATACACACAGACCCCAGGTTGCAAAGTCCAGGCAACTGCCTTCTCTGAACCACCCCCACCCCCTTTCCCCATTGCATGGATGCAATCTCCGCCTCCCCCACTGTTAAGAACTCCAGGGGGCCCCCATTCCTGCCCTCCCCTCTTCTCCCCCCACCCCCACCCCAAAATGCATTGCTTGCAAGGCACTCACCTGGTCCTGGAATGATTCCTCTCTCACCAACCCCCACCTCAATTCCCCCACCACTGGCTCAGCTGACAACAGGAAGTCAACGCTACTGGCTAATGGGGCTGCCAGTCAAAGCCTGCCCCCTCCCTCTTAAAGGGAAAGGGAGGAAAAATATTTCCCATGCAGATTTGATTCATTTTGCCTCCTAAAATTCGTAAACAGCTTGACTGTAATGAAATTATATTTAAATTTCATTGTATTATTGAATTGTTTCGTTTTTTAAAATGAAGTTGTGTTTCCTTGTTTCTCAGTTTGATCCTCGTTGTTAGGGGGAAAGAGGGAGGGAGAGAAGTCTGCATGTCCCCTTGGGCTGCTTCTGAGGAGACGGCAGACTATTAAAGTGTGATAATAAAATGAGGAACAGGATGCAAAGGCCAAAAATAAATAAATAAATTTAAGGACTCTGGGTACAGATTGATACCGGTAGCAAAATAAAGGCATTGGCCTTCATTTCAAATTACACTGCTATAGCCACCTATAGCAGCCCAGCAAGCACATTCAACTGTCTGAGTAATTCTGTGTATGTTTACTCAGGTTACTAGTCCTCATGGCAGCAATGCTTCTGAATGCCGCTTGCTGGAAGCCTTTTGTGCTCAGATTCCGGACAAGCCCTTCCTCTTGGAACCTGGGATAGCTCAGCTGGTAGAGCCCGAGGCTCTTAACCCCAGGGTTGTGGGTTCGAGCCCAACGCTGGGCAAAAAGATTCCTGAATTGCAGGGGGTTGGACTGGATGACCCTCATGGTCCCTTCCAGCTCTACAGCTCTTTGAATCTGCGAGTCCTGCTTGTGGGCTTCCCATTGGCTGGCCACTGTGAGAACAGGTTCCTGGACTAACAGACTACATGGGCTCTTCTGACGGGTAATGTGGTTTAGTGATTAGAGCGCTGGGAGGCCAGGGTTCAACCATGAAGCTCATTGTGTGACCCGGGGCCAGTCATTGCCTCTCAGCCAAACCTACCTTATTTATTGTGAAGATAACATGGGGACGGGACAACGTGGAACAGAAATCTATAAAAATAAATGACTAAATGACTAAACAACAACAACAACAAATTGCATCCAATAGAACTTACTCCCAGGTAAGGATCACAGTCATAATTAAGCTTGCTCCTGTGTAACCAGCAGCTGGCCAATAGGAACAGGGTCCAAGCCCTGGGGTGCCCCAGGGCGTATTAAGAATAAGATCTGTCCCAACATTTAGCTATTAAAATAGGACACTATTCATTATTCTTCTCTCCCTGTTAAATGTGTGTTATATACAGCCTAGCAACTCATAGGAATGTTTAATAATCTAATAGAGCCTAGGGCTTGCCGATCAGAAGGTCGGCGGTTCGAATCCCCGCGTGAGCTCCCGTTGCTCAGTCCCAGCTCCTGCTAACCTAGCAGTTTGAAAGCATGCAGTGCAAGTAGATCAATAGGTACCGCTCCAGCGGGAAGGTAAACGGCGTTTCCGTGCGCTGCTCTGGTTCACCAGAAGTGGCTTAGTCCAGTGTTTTTCAACCACTGTTCCGCGGCACACTAGTGTGCCGCGAGATGTTGCCTGGTGTGCCATGGGAAAAATTGAAAAATTACTTTATATATAGTCAATATAGGCACAGAGTTAATTTTTTTAACATTTTCTAATGGTGGTGTGCCTCGTGATTTTTTTCATGAAACAAGTGTGCCTTTGCCCAAAAAAGGTTGAAAAACACTGGCTTAGTCATGCTGGCTGCATGATCCGGAAGCTGTACGCCAGCTCCCTCAGCCAATAAAGCGAGATGAGCGCTGCAACCCCAGAGTCGTCCGCGACTGGACCCAACAGTCAGCAGTCCCTTTACCTTTACCTTTTTAGGAGTATTGAGGTGTTTAGCATGGGGTGAGGAAACTGAGGTCCTCCAGATTCATGGAAATGTCATCAGAGGGCACCCTAAGCGTCATGTAGTCCAGCCCCTGCAATGCCATGTCTTTGCCATCACCAATGATGGGGGTCCAGAATCCAGCAACAATGAGGATGGCCACAGGTTCCGCATCCGTTTCACTGGCACCTATTAGCCATGAGAGAGAGATGGAACCTCCCTATACAGAGGAAGTCTATCTCTGACTACCGGATGTAGGATAAACAGCAGACAGGTACTTGTCCCAGGTACAGGAGCTTCCTGAAAACATTTAACTGGCTCAAACCAGCTTATAACCGAGGAAATTCTTGTTTTAGATCCCCTCCACGCTCAACAGAAACTCCACATCCAGCTGCAGTCTACCTGCCTGCAGAATAAACCTCAGGAGGCAACTCTCTCAACTTCCCACACCCTGTGGAAAAATGCTGGATGGGCAAGAGAATTAATTTCTGGTGTCTTTAAAAGCTGAGCGCAGACTCGCCTGGATTGCCTAACACAAGTCAGGTTATGCATTAACCATTCAGCCAAGTATTTGTCTCTGAGCCTTGCAAAATTAGCACACGTGGGCAAATTCTGTCCCATGCACCACTCAAAAACAAAAGAGCCAAGGAGAGGAAAATCTGCAATAGCTGGCATTTAATTGCATTAAGTGTGCAATAAATCAGCTTTTGCCAAGTTTCGCAGTCACAGAATGACAGCAGGTGCAGGTGAGTTCTGATGTGGAAAAGTTTGCAGATGAAACTAAATTGTTAGGGGTTGCAATGCAAATGTAAAGGGATGCATGTTGGAGCCAAAAATAATTGAATTTTACATATATGCTCCTTGGTCTGAACTGGCAATAACTGGCCAGGAATGTAACACTGGGTTCATAGTAGTTCGCTCAAATGAAGATGTTAAACCCAGTATGTGGCAGCCATGAAAGAGGCAAATTCCATGCCAGGGGTCATTAGGAAATAAATTGAGAATAAAGCTGCTGTTCTACAAATCTATGATGCAGCCACATTTGAATGCTCTGTGCTGGACTGGTTCGCCTCACCTCAAAAAGGATAAAATATTCCTTCCAGTAGCACCTTAGAGACCAACTGAGTTTGTTCTTGGTATTATATCTGAAGAAGTGTGCATGCACACTTAGCTCATACCAAGAACAAACTTAGTTGGTCTCTAAGGTGCTACTAGAAGGAATTTTTTATTTTATTTTGTTTTGACTATGGCAGACCAACACGGCTACCTACCTGTAACTCAAAAAGGATATTACACAGCTGGAAAAGATTCAGAGCTGCAAGATTCGGAACAGATAAAAGGAAGGACTACACACACACAGCAAAATTAAACTGGATTAATCTGCAAATCTAATCTGCACATGTCTTCTCAAAAGTAACTCCCGTGGTGGTTTGGGGCTGCTGTTTGTATTAACTACTTTTATAACTTGCTTCAATCACATTTTGGGTTGGCTTCTAAGAGGACTCTGCTCAAGGCAGCGTGAAACAGGCAGCAGAATGAAAACTGCACCCAAAAAGCACATTTCAGCCTCAGGCCATGCACCACTGCCAGGTAAACTAAGCCAACCTGTACCTACCTTGCAGCCTATCAAGATCTACGCTCTGCACTTGCCCAGAAACCCTGGTGAGCCAACATATGCCTACCTTACTACCTCTGGAGTAACACACTCTACATATGACCAGAAAACCCAGGGAGGAAGGTGTAACCGACCGTCTTGTTTAAGGCAAAATGAAACCTCTGCAAACATGCCCAGAAACCCAACTGGAACCAGATTGTAACTAACCAGTTGTCCAGGGATGCACTCTGCACACACCCAGAAACCCTGGGGGCCAGCATATTCCCATCTTGCTGCATAGGGATAAATGCACTCTGCACATGCTCAGAAACTCGGAGAAGGGTGTCAAGCTTTACCTAATTCGTTTTCCATGTTGTTAATATATGTGTTGGAAGCTGCCCAGAGCGGCTGGCGCAACCCAGCCAGATGGGCAGAATGTAAATGTTAAAAATATTATTATTATTATTATTATGAGATAAACTCTGCACAGAACCCTGGGGTTCTCCCCCTCCCTTAAATTATAATTTATAACATTGACTACATTATATATCATAAATCAATATTGCCTACTTTGCTGTCTGTGGAGATGCACTCTGCACATGCTCAGGGGCACCCGCTTGGCGTCTCCTTCGCGCCCCCAGCGAGACGCTTGGGGGCGTGGCCTGGGGCGGACAAGGGGGCGTGACCAGCGGAGTTCCCCAATCGAGACAGAGGACGAGCCGAGATGGGCTAGACGCGGAAGTAGGCCCCGCGTTTCCAAGGGAACGTGCCGCGTTCCATACGCAAGCACGCACGCACGCACGCCGCGCAAGGGGACGCCGAGGTCGCGCCGTGCGTGGAGCCACGCCCCAACCCGGAAGTGAGCGAGCGGCCGAGCTAGCTGGGCTTCGTGCGCGCGCCTGTCCAGGGCAGGAGGCGGCCCTCGGCGGGGGCAGCGGCGGCACTGAGCGACGGGCCGCCGCCGTCACCACTCCGCGCCTCGACTCGCGCTCAAGGCTCCCCCCCTCCCCCTGGGGCTCCCCCGCCCCCGAACCACGGGCATGTGAGCCCGGGACTGGCGAGGTCCGCTCAGGTAGGCCGGGGGCGGGGCCTGCTGGGAGGGGGGAGGACACCTTCTCTTCCCGGGGGCAGGAGCTGCTCTTGTGTGGGGGTGGGGACTAAGCTGGGGGGGGGGTATGTGGGCGGGGCCTTCTGCGTTTGGTGGGCGGGGCCTTCTCTGCTATTGGAGGTTTGATGTGGGCGGGGCCTTCTGTTTTCAATGGGTGGGGCTTATTGGGCAGGTGTTTGTGGGCGGGGTCTTGATGCATGGGCGGGCGTGGTTTTGTCTGTTATCTGGGCGGGGCTTGTTGTGGGTGGTGCCTTCTGGTTGGAGTGGGCGGGGCTTGTCTGTTATTGGGGAGGGTCACCTTGCAGGGGCTTTGAACGAGGAGGAGGTCAGTTGGGAAGAGGTCCTCCCGTTATGGGGAAGGGGCTTTGCCTGGTGTGGGAAAAGTGCTTCTCAGATAACAAGGGACTTTTATTTGTGGGGGAGGGGCTTGCTTACTTTTCAACAAGAAAAAAAGACAGTTTGCATTTCCTGTTTTGATCTTGCCACCCAGGAAGGCCAGGGCTGCTTGGTCTCTTTTGCTGCTGCTTGCAGCTTGGCTCGCTTGCTTGAGATCACATCCCCGTTCCTTGTCGATTAGTGCCTGCCTCCTCTCGCGCAGATGCTCTTCTGATCTGCGCCTTGCCTGCTGGCAAAGGGAGTTCTCCCTCTTCCTTCTTTCCACCCTGACCTCTTCCTTCTTCTCCTCAGGTACAAGCCCCACATTAAGATGGAGCCCACGGCCTCAGCCGTCTTCTGCAGCCGGGTCCTTGGCATGGTCAACTCGGAGGATGTGAACGCCATCATCCTGGCTCAAAAGAACATGTGAGTGGCCCCTGTTTTTATTTTGCAGCGCTGGACTTACCCACCTTGGTAGTGTTTCTTTCTCTTCATAGAATCATGGAATTGTAGAGTTGGAAGGGCCCCCCAAGGGTCATCTAATTAACCCCCTGCAATGCAGGGTTCGCAGCTAAAGAAGCCTGGACAGGAACCTCTGTTTTGAAAACCTCCAAGGAAGGAGAGTTCACCACCTTGCGAGGGAGTTCGTTCCTCACCCTCTTGAGCAGTAGAATAAAAGCATGCTCCATCTTCCATGTGACAGTCCTTCAGATATTTGAAGGTGGCTGTTGTATCTCCTCTCAGTCTCCTCCTTTCCAGGCTAAACATTCCCATTTCTTTCACTCGGTTCACCTTCTTTCTCCCTTTCCAAGCTAAGAACATGGTGGGCAGGGTGCTCTCCTTCAAAATTCCTGCTCCATGTCTCCATCTTCTTGCCTTACCCTTCCATGGCTCTCAGCATTCACTGGAGAGGAACCCTGAACTTTGGAAGTCACTCCCGCAGGAGGCAGTTGGTGGCTACCTATTTGGAAGGCTTTTTAAAGAGGATTGGTCCAAACTGAAAGAGGATAAGGCCACCAGTGACTACCAGTCACTCTGGCTGGGCTCTCCCTCCAACGTCGGAGACACTAAATGCCCCTGGGATGCATTTGCTGGCTGGGCTCAGTGGGCCCCCTTTGGCCTGGCTCCCCTTACATTCTTCATGCTTTTTTATTATTAAGTTTTTCCATTAATATTTTTTATTGAAAGGATTAGCAATTATAATAAAGTAAAATAGAAATAAATAAATTACAGTTATAAAGATACAAAGGGAAAAGGGATGAAGTGGGGGGGGGAAACAAAGATTAATTTAATAAAGAAAGAAAGAAAATACAAAAATGCAAAGTAATGTACTCCCATGCAAAAATTGATATAGTGTTATCATCCTAATACCTATATAGATGTTAATAGCCTGCTACATTCTGTACAAACTCATTCCAAACGTTGCCATTTTATCCAAACGAAGTCTGCATCCGTAAGCAGTCCGTTCGTAAGTAGCGAGTGTTGTCATATTGTCAATCCATTGACTGAAGGTTATCATATCTTTATTCTTCTGTTTCATCAGTATCAGTCTCTTGGGCACCATTAGGGTATGTAGAATCCCATTTCCATACAATAGGTACATAATTCAAAAGAATATTCTCTGCTGAAAGATTTAACTTACTCTGCAGTCAGTTATACAATCCAGCACTTTCTCCCCAAACTTGGTAAGTCTGTGTCAGGGCTGGCCGTTATCCTCTTCAGATGCTTCTTATTCTTTTATAACTTTTTATTGCGTATTAACAGGCAATATTATAAACAGTTCTTTTCTTTAACTATTACTCCTCAGAGTCACTTATTTCAGATACCTTAGAGCTGGCTTGTATCTCCCCTCCTCTGAATCTGAGCTATAACTTAACCCTTGCATTTCCTGTGAACATCCGGGCCCTCCCTGTTGTTCCTGTTGCTCTCTTCTATTAGTTTCCTCCCCGTTGTTTCTGTTACTCTCTTCTACTCCCTCCCTCTGTGAAACTGGAGGCTTCTAACTCTAACTTCCCTCACAGTCTAGAACAGGGTTGTCCAACTTTTTTTAAAGGAGAATGAGCCAAAAATTTTGAGCTTTTTTGGGTGGGGAGCATCCCGTGATTGACCAGGATCGACCAGTGACACCCCGCGATCAACCAGTAGATCGCGATCGACCTGTTGGACAGGCCTGGTCTAGAACACTGCACGTTCTTCATGCTTGCCTGCAGCTCCCAAAACATCCCTTAATCCTGGTAATCTTAAACCTGCCTCTTGAGCCATCCCAAGCTAAAAGCTTGTCTTTGTTGCCCAGGCTGGACCGATTTGAGAAAACCAACGAGATGCTGCTCAACTTCAATAACCTGTCTGGCGTCCGCATGCAACAGATGAGTGAGCAGTTCCTGCACCACACCCGGACCTTAGTGGAGATGAAGAAAGATCTGGACAGCATCTTCCGGAGAATCAGGTGAGGCTGGCTGACCACTAGGGCATTCTTCCCATCTTGTCCATGGAGCAGGTAATGCTGTTGTTTAGAATCTGCGGCCTTCCAGATCTTACTAAAATACAACTCTCATCATTCCTTGCTATTGGCTGCAGCACCTATGGGTGATTGGAAGTGTGACTTAGTAACACCTGCAGGTTTACAGGTTAGCCACCCCTGATGTCACACTGTAAGATGTGGGAGATCAGGGTTCAGATCCTGCCTCGGCCACAAGACTCACTGGGCAGCCTGTCTTTCAGCTAAGCCTACCTCACAGGTGTTTGAGGGGATAAAACAGAGAGGGGGAAGGTCTGGAAATTATTCTGACACACACACGCACCCTTGTATTTTCAGCTGCTCATTTTATTCTACTTTTGTGGCATTAATGATATGCTTTAGTTCAAAGAACCATAGAATTGTGGAGTTGGAAGGCACCCAAAAGGCTCATTTAGTCCAACCCCATACAATAGAGGAATCCTATCTTAATAATACCTTACAGATTACCATGTTTATGTCTCATTCAGGACGCTGAAAGGGAAGCTCGCGAAACAGTATCCAGAGGCATTTAGTAGTGAGTATTATTATTATTATTAATTATCATTATATTTATATCCCACCTTTTCCCCAGAGTGAGACAAGGCAGCTTACACCAGTGACACAGATGCAGAAGGTTAAAAAAGCATAGAAATTAAACTATAAACACAATAGAAACAGACCTTTTAAAATACATATTGTAAAACAGCACAGCACTTTTTAAAAGCCATTTCCTTTTTTAAAAAACAAGTCATGTTTCCTAGGAAATACTGTGCATTTCGCTCTCCAGGCTGTGTGAATGAGCAGTAAAACATCAAATGCAATGCTGTGTAAACAAGTGTAAGGTAGACGTATAGAATCATAGAATTGTAGAGTTGGAAGAGACCCGTAGGGTCATGTAGTCCAATGCAGGAATCTCAGCTAAGGCATCCATGACAGATGGCCACCCAGCCTCTGTTTACAAACCTCCAAGGAAGGAGAGTCCACCACCTCCCGAGGGAGACTTCCACTGTCAAACAGCTCTTGCTGTCAGAAAGCTATTCCTGATGTTTAGTCGGAATCTCCTTTCTTGTAACTTGAAGCCATGGGTTTGAGTCCTATCCTCCCCTCCAGAGCAGGAGAAAACAAGCTTCCTCCATCTTCCATGTGTCAGCCCTTAAGCTATTTGAAGATGGCTATCATATCTCTTCTCAGTCTCCTCTTTTCCAGGCTAAACGTACCTAGCTCCTTCAACCATTCCTCCTAAGGATTGGTTTCCAGACCCCTGATCATCTTGGTCGCCCTCCTCTGCACACCTTCCAGCTTGTCAATATCCTTGTTAAATTGTGGTGCCCAGAACTGGACACAGCGTATTTTATTGTCTTTAAAACTCTTGTAAGCCTCTCCTAAAAGTTCACTTTGCACAATGTTTCAAAACCCCAAATCCAGCGACGATTATTTTCCTGTGCACTCAAAACCCTTTTCACCTGCATTAACTGTGATAGTCTTCACAATGGTCCCATAGGCTAGACCACCTTTTCTGCCTTCCACATAACACGCCTAATGCTTCGTTCTGTTGGCGAAGGCGGCATGTGCTTTCCAGCCACCGTCTCTTACCTGTCCCATCTGTCGGTTTGCCTCATTACCGTTCTGATCCCCAGATATCCACGAATCTCCCATCCTGGAAGACGACGACTTTGACCCGATCCCCAAAAGCACCGCCACCACCATTGCTACCTCGGAGCAGAGCACGGAGTCCTGTGACACCAGCCCGGACATCATCTCCCCTGCCACCAGCCACGACTTTGAGGACCTCTCCCAGGGGCCTTACGACTCGCCGGCGGTGAATGGGCAGAGCATCACAGACGACGACAACGAGACGGACTAGTCTCTGCAGTGAAGCTCTCGCGTGGGGCGAACTGATGCGCCGTCTCGTCCCCTGCTTGCTTCTGGACTTGCAAACTGGCGACCCCCTTCTTTTTTAAAAAAACAACAACAACCCACCAACCAACCTGTATTTTCTGTGTTGTATTGGCCAGCTGTTTCTTTGCGTCGGGGAGAGAGGGGCGAGCCTGGGCAAAAAGTGGCTTTTCTTGCATGAACTGCCGTCTTCCCCCGCGGTGCTGATCTGTGGTTTTTATGCCAAATATGCAAAACAGTGAGCGGCTAGTTCACATTTTTGTGGGGTGGGGGGGGAACACACGGCACCGGGGTGTGTGTCTGCCCAATTGCACGATTGGGTGTGTTCGCTGAGGGCTACCTTCAGCCTCCTAGCCAACGGTATAACCATGCTTAAGACACACACGAACTCGCATGCGCTCAAGGGATTATTCTCTTAACAGAGATGCCATCAGCCCTAAATGTGCAGCTTTCGGGGAAGTGGTCAGCTGTGCGTCCCTGCAATGGCTGCCGGCTGGTTCATTTGCTACCCCGTAAACAGAATAACATGCAAGAAGCACTCAGTTCTATCCAAACTTCTTCGGAGAACTGCTTGAAATGAATCAACATGAACGTGGGGCCATGAGAGGAGCTTTCTTCAATGCAGGCCTCTGCACTGGCTATATACCCTGAATCCACGCAAGGACATTTTTTTACAGTGGTGGGGGTAGCGTTTCTCGTGAGAATAAACGATTTGGGGTTCATCCCGATTCCATTTTGCCGGGCACGAGTGTTGATAGTGGAGCTCAGTTCCTCCACCACTCGGGGCGCTCCCTGTTCCTTGAGCCGTGTTTTCCTGCACGCACTCCGTTCATGCATGGGCCTGTGGTGTTAGCTGCGTTGCGCCCTGTTCCAAAGATGTGCAGATCTGCTTCCCTCTCCTGGTTCTCTTGCTGACTCAGTGAGGGTTGGAGCACACAGAAGCCTCCATCGTGGCTTCCTCCTAACTCCCCTTTAAAAGTGTGTCTCTTCCTGCTCTACTTTTTCCATCATTCAATGATGCACCTTATATCTGACACAAGAGAGTGTATGTGCTTGCCTTGTTCGTGGCGAAGAGGAGCTGGAATTTTTTTTGGGCCTGGCAACCAAAGCACCCCTTGGGTTTCAGATTTATAACTGCTATGGCGGCTCATTGACCAGAAGTAATGTATTTAGCATTAGCTGTAGAAGTGTAGACTCGATTCTGACCAAACAAAGCCGCCTGGAGCAAACTATACATCAGGACACTTAGTTTGGTCAGAAATGAGTGTACACTTCCAGAGTTGACACTGAGTACCTTTCTTCTGGTAAATGAGTCACCATAGCTACTAGAGGGTATGAAAATTTGTGTCCAGGGGTTTTCAGACTTGTCTACACAAGTCCCATCCGAAGCCCAAGGGGCGCATTGATTGCCAGGGACAAAATATATTGGCATTAGTTTCAGCTCTCCTAGCCCACTATGTGCTGTCCATCTTAAGCAGAGGTTGCCCACTGCTTCCACCCCCTTAACATCTGTTATAACCATCCTGTTAGGTACTTTTCCCTAGAGGTCTCCAATGCAAACAGTTAACGCCAGCACAACAGCTTTTACCTGTCTAGCGAAACTTCCCCACCACCTCTAATTGCCTGCCTGCCCCCCCCCCCAATTGACTGGGTTGGGGGGAATCTCAAGAACAAATTTAGAAGAGGGCAGAAAAGTTAATAAAAGCTGTTGAGCTACCCTAAGTGTTCAGTTGCATCCCAGTGCTGGGTTGTGCTCAACATTCGACCACCTCAGCACTGACCCACTGAAATCGGTAGTCACATCCATTGATTTCAGTGGGTCTACTCTTGAGTAGAATCTTGTTGGGTTTGACCCTGATCCCTGTTCCCCCCCCCCTTTTCCATGACACCTTCAGTTACTGTTTTACGGACTAGTGTCTGTGTCTCTAGTGTTCAGTTTTTAAGCTCCCATCCCACACAACTGTCTGTATTATGGTTCCCTTTGCCGGAACTCGGGTAATGGCTAGATTTGTTGAGTAAAGGGTGGGGCAAGCTGCTTCCTTCTTCCGCCGTAAATAATAATAAACAAAAACAACTGAAATGCATTGTAATTCAAAGAATAATATTTTTGTACTGCTACAAGTTTACAGAGATTAATGAGGTAATAACCAATAAAAGAGTTGCATTAATTGATAGATCTGGTGTTGGGTGAGCTGTATTTGTTGTTTTTATTGATTGGCTTTCATGGGGCAGGGAAGCTTTTTCCAACCAGGGAGGTCACTTCGGTGCTGCTCACGCTGCGATTTGACTTTGCCCCCAGAGGCGCACTCCATTGCCTCTTGAGACAGACAACTACAAGATCACCACAATAATATGGTTTTAGCACAGGGATGAATAATTTGTGACCCCCTGGCTGTTGCTTGTGGGAATTTTATTTCCAACAATATTGGGAATGGGCTGCAAGTTCCCCATCCCTGGTCTGAGAAGAGAGAGGCATTCCTTTGATGATATCTGGAGAGATAACGGCTTTCACCATTCTCACATGCAATAAAGGAATCCTACTTCTTAGAGCAAGGATCTTTCAGATGATAATGGGCTTCCAGAAATCATCATATCTGACCACTGACCATGCTGGCTGTTGAGGAGCTGAGCTGGGAGTTCCGTACCCTCCTTTTAGGAATTAATTGGCATCCTTCCGAGAACTAGAACAAGCTTGTGGGAAGTGCCACTTGATGCTTAAAAAAACAATTGTATGCATATTCACTTGCTTAATACGAAATACAGCTATACTGCCATAATCATGACGGTGATAGCATTTATATTAATAATAACTCAGCCAAAATAATGTGGGAGGTCCGTTCAAATTTTATGATTTTGTTTGCTTGAACTCAAGAGGCAGGGAGTTCGAGAGACCCACCCAGATCCATTAGCCCAGGGGTCTCCAGCTGCTTTCAGACCACATTTCCCATCATCCCTTGGTAGCTAGGAATGAGGGGAATTGTAGTCCAAAAAAGAGCTCGGGGCCCAAGGTTGGGAATCGCTGTACAGCTCCCCTCTCTGACTATTGGGGCTGAGGGCTTCTGGGAGTTGTAGTCCTAAAGGCAAACTCTACGGTTCTCCGCCTCTATTGTTTTGTTCGTCACTTCCGGCAATCAAGAGGCGGAGCCTGAAGCCGGAGGAGGCGTCTTTAGTAGGCGAAGATTCCCTCGCGCGCCCTCCTCCTTCCTGCGGACGCGCATGCGCACAGGGAGGAGGCGTGACGGCCCAAGATGGCGGCTGCCGGCGGACCCGTGGAGGTGGCGCTGGTGTCGGCGGCTGAGGCGGCCTCGTCGTCCGGAGGCGGCTGTTCAGTGTGGGAAGTGGGCTCCGGGGCGTCGGTGGCCGGCTACCGCGGGTTTAGCTGCGCGGCTCGCGGGATGGCGCTGCTGGGCGGGGAGCACCTGCTCGGGGCACAACTGGGCAAGGCCTGTGTGGGCGCCTGGGAGCTCCAGAGGAAGGTAGGAACACGGGGGGGGGGGAGAGAAGGGAGCTGCGCATGCGCGCGCATCCTCAAGAAGCCCCGCCCCTGGGAGTGACCCTCCCTCTCCATGGGGTTCCCATGGAAACCCCACCTCTAGGCACGACACGCCCCCCCCCCGAGATTCCCTCTAAACCAGGCGTGTCCAGAGCCTGTTTCGGGGGCCTAATCCGGCCCGCCGATCGATTTAGTCTGGGCCCCGTGGCAGTATATGTGCTAGGGTAAAATCCTAAAAAAAAAAGCTCATCAGCTTCAATCCTAAAGAAAGCTCAACAACTTTGGGGTAAAATTGTAAAAAAAAAGCTCAACAACTTTGGTCTGCCCTTAAGCATGTTCGCTTCATCAAATATTGCCCTCTTTGAAAAAAGTATGGACACCCCTGCTCTAGACTGAGTCTTGTTTTCCAAAGGATGGACTGACTGTAATTGATTCTCAGTTAAACATCTGGCTAGTTCAGAAGACAACCTTGAGCCAGGTTAAGAGAACGTGAAGAAGAAAAGTCCCTTGACCCAAGGACAGTCTACGTATTATATTGACCTCTTTTTCTTAATAGTGACATGGACCATTCATAACGTAGGAACATTCTTCCCAACTCTGGGCAGGGCAGTGGGGGAACTGACAAGTGACAACCATTCACTATAACGATGTTCCCTGCTACTGCTCAGGCGGCACTGAAAACACATTTTGGTTCCTGAAATTCACCCTTATTGTGCAGATAAAATGTAACAGATAGAATTTGACAGAATGGGGTATTAGTGTGAAAACAGTCCAGATGCAACGATCCCCAGATGCAGGAGGTGTCCAGCACCATCATGGCACCCAGACATCTTCACTTGATCGCAAGTGGCCGATAGCCAGCTGCTTTTTTGACCTCCAGCTGTCACGTGCTCCAGTATCCAGCATGGCCCATGTTCAGGGATGCTGGGAGTTGTACTCCAATACATGCTGGGTGGGAAGACAAGGCTCTCCTCCACAACAGCCTGAAAAGCTGTGGGAGACCAGCACCCTTCAAAAACATCATCCCCTCCTCACAATAAATAGTCCAGGAGAGAAAACCTTTGATAATGATACAGTGTGTTTATCTTGGGCTTGTTGCATTATAAGGCTTACAACAGCCCTGCAAGGTAGCCCCGTACTGTTAACCCAGCATTGCAGTTGGAGGGGAGCTGAGAGAGAATGTAAGAAGAGCCTGCCAGATCAGGCCAAAGGGGGGTCTAGCTAGTCCATCATCTTGGTCTCACAGTGGCCAACCAGATTCCCCAATGGGAAGCCCGAAAGCTGGACCCAAGTGCAAGAGCAGCAGCTCTCTCCTCCTGTTGTTTACAGCAGCTGGTATTCAGAAGCATTACTGCCTCCGACCAGGGAAGCGGAGATTGGCCATTCTGGCTGGTGCCAGTTTGCCCAGTCTTCTTTTAAAGCCTCCCAAGTTAATTGCAGTCTGCATGAAGAAGTTGACACAGAACATAGCTTGGCTGTGGTTTCTGCTGTGTGCCAGGGCTTTAAACCGTTAGACCCTCAGAACGGGGTAATCTTTCACTCTAGCTGCTGCAGAATTTCCATCCGTCTTTCCACTCACATTATGTCACTCCAGCTGATAGATAAAAGCCAAGCCTATTATGCCTGTCTGAGTTGCAGTTCCTCTCTAGCCCTTCCGTCCTGGATAGCTTGATATCCCTCTCTGCTACAACGCAGTTCATTTGCTTTCTTCCCAGCCCTCTTATCGTCTTAAGCCTCCTCCTCTCTCAACTGTGCTCTGCCAGAGTTTTTAAGCATTTCCCCCAAATACTGTAATGGATTAGAACTGAAATCCCAACTCACTTTTAAAAAAGAAGTGTTCAGCCACATCTCCCAGTACAGTGGTGCCTCACTAGACGAAAATAATTCGTTCTGCGAGTGTCTTCGTAGAGCGATTTTTTTGTCTTGCAAAGCACCAATGTAAACCGCTAGTTTTCGCTTAAAAAAAAAATCGTCTTGCGAGGCAGCCCCATTGACTTTTTCGTCTAGCAAGGCATTCGTCTAGCGGGGCACCACTGTAGCTTAAACTCCCAACTGGGGGTGCACACAAAGGTATCTTATTTCAGCAATCAAACTGAGCAATCTAGGTTGTTTTAAGAGTGGCATCTGCTCTGTAGTAAACTGTAACATGTATGCAGCCCCACACTGGGGAGCAGATAGGGAGAAGTATCTCCCCGAGTCACGCAAGAGACTTCCACCAGATCAAGTCTTCGCAGACCATCCAAATGAAGCTTGTGGACCACATTTTGCAGGCCCCTACTCTACTATGTAGGATAGAATCCTAGATTTATAAAGTTGGAAGGGACCATGAGGGTCACCTAGTCCAGTGTTTTTCAACCACTGTTCCGCGGCACACTAGTGTGCCGCGAGATGTTGCCTGGTGTGCCGTGGGAAAAATTCCAGCCAGAATATCAGCTTTGTGTTCAGCCAAACAGGCCCTGGTTGCGCACTGAATAAAGTATTTTATAATTTTTCATATTTCTGTTTACTTACTATTTCATAATAAAGTAATTATAAAATACTTTCTTTATGTTTATTTGATTCCTATTCAAGAGAATTACTTTATATATAGTCAATATAGGCACAGAGTTAAATTTTTTAACATTTTCTAATGGTGGTGTGCCTCGTGATTTTTTTCATGAAACAAGTGTGCCTTTGCCCAAAAAAGGTTGAAAAACACTGACCTAGTCCAACCCACTGCAATGCAGGAATCGCTTGCCCAACATTGAGCTCAAACCCACGACCCTGAGATTAAGAGCCTCATGCTCTACTGACTGAGCTATCCACAAGTGGGTACTCTCTTGGTGCATCCATTTTCAGCATCTGATCAGCTTTCCATTCCAGTATGGGTTTTTAATTTTTTTAATGATTACTCACTGACATAAGAAGCCTGTTGAATCAGGCCAATGACCCATCTTGTCCAGCATCCAGCATTCTCCCTGCATCTAAGCAGATGCCTGTGGAAAACAAGAAAGTCCAACTGAATAGCGCAGTTGGTTAGAGCATGGTGCTGATAATGCCAAGGTTGCAGCTTCAATGGGGCAGCTGCATATTCCTGCATTGCTGGGGGTTGGGCTAGAGGATCCTCGGGGTCCCTTCCAACTCTGCAGTTCCGTGATCTTATGAAGTAGGACTTGAGCACAAGAGCCCTTTCCCCTCCTGCGATTTCCACCAACTGGTATTCAGAACCATTGCTGCCCCTGACTGTGGAGGCAGAGCATATCATTTCAGTGATTAGCCATTGATAGACCTCTCCACCATGAATTTGTTTATTTGTCCCTTAAAACCACCCAAGTTGGTGGCTATCCCACCCTTTTGTGGAAGCAAGTTCCACAGTTTAACTGTGTGCTGCATTGAAGAAGGACTTTCTTTTATCTGTCCTGAACCTTCCCATTTTTTTATTGTGGTATTAGGGTGTGTGTGTTTTTATTGTGGTACACTGCCCAGAGATTGATGTGTGGGGCAGTACAGAAATATTTTAATAAGTAACAAAGAAATGCCGGTAATACTCTTTTCCTCCACTGTCCCTATTTGTCCCTAGGATCAGCTCCAGCAGAAGATAATCTGCCCAGGCTTGGTGTCTTGCTTGGCTGCAGCTCCCAACGGTCTCTACATCTTGGCAGGTATCGCCGAAAGCATCTACCTCTGGGAGGTGAGGAAGGTGGCAAAAGTGGGTGGGTGGGAGGAAGTGATGGCCTTCAGCAGGATTGGAGAACCTCATAAGAACACAAGGAGAGCCTGTGGAATCAGGCCAATGGCCCATCTAGTCCTCCATCCTGTCCTCACAGTGGCTCCCCAGGTGGCAGCAGGAAAACCCACAAGCAGAACCAGGTCCCAAAAGCACTCTCCCTTTAGTTAAACATTAGTTCAGATGACAACCTTGAGCCAGGTTAAGAGCTTTGAGAACTTAAAAGAAGGAAAGTCACTTGATCCAGGGACAGTCTGCATATATACTGGCCTATTCCGACCTCATTTTCCTAATGGTGACTCAGACCATTCATAACATAGGAATATTCTTCACAACTCTGAGCAGGGCGGGGGGGGGGGAGGGAGTGAAGGCAAGCAACAACAATTCACTATAATGCTGTTCACCACTCCTGCTTAGGCTGCACAGAAAAAGCATTTTGGTTCCTGAAATTCATTCCGATTGTGCAGACAAAATGTAGCAGACAGAATTCTACAGGATGGGGTATTAGTGTGTGAAAACAGTCCAGATCCAAGGATCTCCAGGCAAACACCTCCAGAAGGTGGAGATGTCAGGTGCCATCCTGTCACCCATTCATCTTCACTCGGTCGCAAGTGGGTGATATCCAGGTGCAAAATGTGCCTGATGCTTGGCTTATTTTGGGTTTTAAGTAATGAGTTTTTCCCAACCCTACCTGGGGATGTCAGGAATTGATCCCGGGACCTTCTGCATGCTTGGTCCTTAATGCTTCAGCCTTTGTAGAAGCCACTTCAGTATAGAATCGTAGAGTTGGAAGGGACCCCAATGGTCACCTAGTCCAACCCCCTGCAATGCAGGAACCTCAGCTCAAGCATCCATGACAGATGGCCATCCTACCTCTGCTTAAAAACCTCCAGTAGGGAGGTCACCTTACAGATATAGAGCCACTAGCAAAGAGGCAGAACGCAACAGTGGGAGATGGGATGCTGTATTCCGTCCTCCTCAATCTAAACAGCAAACTAGGTGCAGGCAGAGGGCCTTCTTGGTAGTGGCACCCACCCTGTGGAATGACCTCCCATCAGATGTCAAGGAGATGAGTAATAAATAACCTTTAGAAGACATCTGTATCGGGAAACTTTTTAACATGTAGTATTTTATTATGTTTTTATATATGTTGGACACCACCTAAAGTGGCTGGGGCATCCCAATCAAATGGGTGGGTATAAGCTGTTCAGGTTTTGCCACCATACCTGAAAAAAAGATATTTGGAAGCATTATTGATGTGCAGAATGAGACCTTGCCACAAGGGGGCAGGAGCTGACTTTGTCTCCTCGCCTGTAAATGATGCTAATTCTGTTTCCTAGGCAAGGAGCAAGGCTGGGAAAGTGAGTTCTTCAATCTGGCCCAAATTAGTTAGCTTTGTTCCTTTTCCTGCTGCCATTTTAAAGATCTCCAGCCAGGTGTTATGCAAGAGGAGACCATCAGGAGAGCCCTTGGGCTGGGTCAGCCCAAGGGAGCGCCCCCCCTCCCCCAGTCCAGTGGCCAAAAAGATGCTCCAAAGGGAAGCCCACAACCAGGTCTTGAATGCAGCAGGATCTCTTCCCTCCTGCAATTCCAAGAAACTGGCATTCAGATGCATTTACTGCTTCTAACAGCAGACCTAGATGGTGATGATGATGAATAAATAAATAAATTAGTATACCGCCCTATACCTGCAGGTCTCAGGGTGGTTCACGTTGTAAAATCACAATGTAAAATATAGCTGTTGTGGCAAGTGGCCAATGGTAGCCACCTCTGTGTGTTTGTCTAATCTTCTTCTAAAGCAGTCGTAGAATCAATGGCCATCACACCCTCTTAACAGGAACGAATTCCACAGTTTAAAAATGCACCATGCCAAGAAGTCCTCCCCGTGTAATTAATTGTTTTATTTAGTTAGAGCAGCTTTACCCTGCTCTTCAACCAAAAAGTCTCCCAGTGTAATTAATTGTTTTATTTAGTTAGAGCAGCTTTACCCTGCTCTTCAACCAAAAAGTCTCCCAGTGTAATTAATTGTTTTATTTAGTTAGAGCAGCTTTACCCTGCTCTTCAACCAAAAAGTCTCCCAGTGTAATTAATTGTTTTATTTAGTTAGAGCAGCTTTACCCTGCTCTTCAACCAAAAAGTCTCCCAGTGTAATTAATTGTTTTATTTAGTTAGAGCAGCTTTACCCTGCTCTTCAACCAAAAAGTCTCCCAGTGTAATTAATTGTTTTATTTAGTTAGAGCAGCTTTACCCTGCTCTTCAACCAAAAAGTCTCCCAGAGTAGCTTGCATACAGTCAAAATGAAACAGTCCTTCCCTTCTTAAAGACTTCCATTCTTAAAGAAAACATGACACACAAGGGAAGAGGGACTGGGAGGGAAGAGGAAAATAGAAACTTGGGTGCCAGTTTCTAAAGAGTTGTTCCTGTAACGATCAGCTGGCACTGTTGAGGGGAGAGGAGACCCAGTGGAGCTCGCCTGTCACAGCCGATCTGATGGAAGGAGCCTTGCTTCCTATCTTTCCCACTGAGGCTGCTCCAGATGACAGTTGAGGGGAGAGGAGACCCAGTGGAGCTGGCCTGTCACAGCAGATCTGATGGAGGGAGCTCTGCTTCCTACAGTTGCCATTGAAATTATTCAACCCCCATTGCAAATCAGGTTTATTATCAGTTTACAGACTTTTAGCTGTTTCCATTGAGCACATCAAACAAAAGCAATTTAAATAGCTCAACACAACGGATGCTTCGAGTGGTTTCCCCAAATTCAGCTGAAAATGCAACTTATACTGGCTTCTCCAGTCTCTTAATAGTAATAATAAAGAGGCTGAGAGGATATGGAGAGGAGCCTGATGGAGCTGCCCTGTCACAACGGAGGGAGCTCTGCTTCCAGCATTCAGCTTCATCCTACGGCCCTGAGTCCTAGCATTACAAGAGAGGGGAAAGAAGCGGAAAGTAGCCGCACTAGGTAGAGCACATATAGCCTGAGCAGGTATCTGGCAGCATATCCTGTTCTCCTGGCTGCCCTCCAGCGCTGCTCCCAAAAATACAACCTTTGGGTCCTTATGCTCCACTTAGCTGCAGATTCTTCTCCTTCCTTGCCTCACAACCCAGTATCCTGTCCCTGCCCCAATTTCTTCTGCACGTTTGAGCAAGGTGGTGAGGAGAAGGATGAATGTTGCAAAAGATGAGCCTCGTGGAACTGCTGACGGCGTCTCTTTCCCCCCTTAAAACTTTCTCCTTTTGAAGTTGGCCGCAGCAGCCCAAGACGCTTGCTTGCAGCAACCCTCCCCCCCCCCCCGGGGTGAAGCAAGCGAAAGGACACCCACCCATCAAGCCCAGAAGGGGTCACATTTGTGTCTTTGGGTGGCGGCAGGGAGGGAAAGTGGTGGGTGGCTTAATAGCAATATTGGCAGCGCTGCAAAATAATTAGATCCGGCTTGGACAGTTTAAAGCCGTAATGGAATCAAATTTGAGTTTCCTTTTTTTGGTGACCTGAAATGTGTAAGTAGAGCTTGCTTGCTGGATCAGGCCAGCGTCACATCTAGACCAACATCCTTTTTCTCACAGCGGCCAAACAAATGCCTCAGTGTGGAAACCTGCAAGCTGGATGCAAGCGCAAAGAGCCCTTTCCCCTCCTGCGGTTTCCAGCAACTGGGATTCAGATGCATTGCTGCCTCCAACTGCGAAGGCAGAGCCATCACGGCTAGTAGCCACTGATAGCCTTCCCCTCCTTAAATTTGCTGAGTCCAAGTTAAGGCTGGGCGATACCTGGTTTTGAGCATCACTATTTATAACTAGCTAAATATCACAATACAGTGGTACCTCGGGTTGCAGACGCTTCAGGTTACAGACTCCGCTAGCGCAGAAATAACGCTTCAGGTTAAGAACTTTGCTTCAGGATAAGAACAGAAATCGTGCTCTGGCGGCGCAGCGGCAGGCCCCATTAGCTAACGTGGTGCTTCAGGTGAAGAACAGTTTCAGGTTAAGAACGGACCTCCGGAACGAATTAAGTACATAACCAGAGCTACCACTTGTATAGCAATATATCACAATGTCTGAAATAAAGATGGAGCTATGCAGAGGCACTGGCTGGCTTCACAGTTTTCCCTGCATTGAGATTTTTGTATCTCTCTAACACACACACACACACACACCATGATTCGCCATAAATTGCCAGGTCAAAAATTATGAAACCAATATCATGATACAGACTTCAGAATGGTCAAAATATTGCCCAGCCCTAACACATCATGATTTGTGATGTATTGCCTGGTCAAAAACTATGAAATTGGTATCATGATAGGGACTTCAAAACTGATTTGGGCAATATATCGATATATTGCGCTGCCTTCGTCCCAAGTTGGTGCTTTCTGTGGGAAGGGGTTCCATATTCTGCGCTGCGTGAAGAAGTCATTTCTTTTATCTTTAGACAAACTTTGCTGGTGGGGGTGTGGAGGCAAGGATCCTGCCTGCCTTCCTCCTTCCACACCCTCAACCAGCTGCTACATTCCCTTTTTCCTCCATGGCCAGCCGGATGCTTCTGCGCAAGCAGGGCCCAGGGGCAGCCAGTGACCCTTCACCTGCTGCCGGCACCCCAGCAATCATGATCTGCGGCGTACCGTCTCCGAAGTCTGCCGCATTCCTCAGAACCGCCTCCGTCAGCAGCCCTTCCGCCCGGCTGCATCAGAGCAGGGAAGCATGGCAGCCCCCTCCTCTTCCATGAGTTGTAACAAGTCTGGATCAGCTCCTCCTTCCCACCTCTGCCTCCATCAGCAGAGCCTTTCCACCTGGCTGCCAAGATATCAAAACACCCCCTGGCTTCTCCAGCCTGGCTAAGACCATCTGCCAGTGAGCCCCTCCCAGAACAGCCTCGCATCAACTGACTCGTCTGCTTGGTGCATCAGTATTGGGAGATGCTGATAATCAGCCTGGCTAGGACTGACCGCTGCTTATTTTATATAGATATATATTTAACTTTTTTTAAATTTTGTTTTGAGCATTTGTACCCCAAAATGCTCCCAGAATGGCTTTCATACAATACACCCCCTGGTGCCTGCAGGCTTACAGTCTACAAAGGCACGGCACACAAGGGGAAAGGAACAGGGAGGGAAGAGGAAAATCCAGACTCAGGCACTGGTTCCTATAACGATCAGCCAGCACAATTCAGGGGCAGGAAGTGCCTGGTGCTTCCTATCTCTCTCCCTCTGAAGTAGTCTAGTGGAATGGCTCACCCCCCCAGGTGACCATTGAGAGGAAAGGCAATGGCATGAGGCTTTCTTCCCAAGGAGCTCAAGGGAGCAAACCTGGTGCTCTGCCTCCTGCCATTTCTTCCTTGTCACAATCCTGCAAGGTGACGTTAGTTACACCCAGTGAGTGTGGATCGATTTGCACCCTGGTAGCCTAGGGTGAGCAGCAGTGTCTGTGCAGGTGAGCAAGTGGGCAGCTGGAGGGAGGAATAATTAATAATTTTATTACTTATACCCCAGCCACTCTAGGCAGCTTCCAGCACACATAGAAACATAAAAAATAGATCTCTCAGGCCCTCCTCTTGGTTCCTGGGATGAAGTGCTCACAAGCTCTATACAGAACTCCTTGAACCCCCAGGAATCAAGACCTGTGTTTCTGTAACCTTATATTCCAGCCTTAGAGTTATTATGCTATCTATCCGGCTTTGAATTGAGACGGGTGCAGAAAAGTTCAGGGCAGACAAGTCGCCCTCCCCATGGCACACCAGAAACCCTACCCCATGTCCAGTAACCAATTTGGGGCAGGGCGGTTATCAAAATACATTTCTTTTAAAGATTTCTGGTGTGCCTTTAAACTCGAACCCTCATCAGGGTAGCTTCCCTTAGGACACAGAACAGGATTCAAATTTTTAAAAATCAAAGCAGGTGGAAACAGCAGTCAAAAGGCCAGCATCACACCTGTATTTAACTTAACCACATTGCAAGGAATAAAAAAACCGAGGATTTGAACCCAGCAACAATACAGAGCTTAAAAGTTCGGCCTCTTAGTTAAAAGGCAGCTGGAGATAAATGACTTTCTCAAGCCCTGCCTTTGAGAAGCTGCCAGTGGAGGGGGTCAGACAGGTATCCCATGGGTGGTGGTTCTGGAAGAGGAGAGCAGCCTTGGCATCACTCCAACCAGATCAGCAGCTCAAGCGATACTCCCAGAGGGCTGATAACTGTCCGCTTATTGTAATGCAAATCATTCCACGATGCGGCTAATAATACGCCAGGCTTCAGTGGCTTGTGACTTCCTTACAGGTTCACCCAAGCAGCAGCCCCGAGGCTACGAGGCTCCTGTCTCTGTCTTGCTCTTGACGCCTCTTACCTTGTCACTGTGTCATCAGACAGGAGGATATAGAGGTAGACAACTGGGCTGCAGCCTTGAATATGCGTGCCTGGGAAGAAGATGCTGGGCACCTGCTTTGCATGCAAAAAGACCCAGGTTCGTTCCCATGGGGCATCTCCAGGTAGGGCTGCGGAAGACTCCCTGCCTGAAGCCCTGCAGAGCCACTGCCAGTCAGTGTACACAATATTAAGCTGGATGGACGGTTTCATTTCACTTTTTGTATACCGCTTTTCTGTATTACTGTACACAGGGCGGTTTATGAGCTGAAGGAACAACAAAATAGACAGCAAAGATCGCACAGATTCTAATAAGAATCTGATCCAAGACAAAAAGAAGTCATAATAAACAACTTTATCAAATAAAGCAACATTCAAATCCATTAGAATATAATGTTGTTTAGTTGTGTCCGCCTCTTTGTGAGCTCATGGACCAGAGCACACCAGGCACTCTTGTCTTCCACTGCCTTCCGCAGTTTGGTCAGACTCACGTTGGCAGCTTCGAGAACACTGCCCAACCATCTTATCTTCTGTCGTCCCCTTCTCCTTGTGCCCTCCATCTTTCCCAACATCAGGGTCTTTTCCAGGGAGTCTTTTCTTCTCATGAGGTGGCCAAAGTATTGGAGCCTCAGCTTCAGGGCTGATTTCCTTGCAGTCCATGGGAGTCAGGTGCCTCCCCCACCCGCTGTAAGACTCTGGGAGTTCCAGGCTCCCACCCAGGGTCTGTGGTCCTTTGGAGAATTGAGACATGGTGGAGACTGACATAGCTTTAAGAAATATGGTTTAGTCACCTATTTACACCTTCAGTCCCCCCGTCTCTGTCCACATCTCAGGGCAAGGGGGGAGGACAGTTATCCTCAATGGCCCTCTATTGTTCCTAAGTCGCCCTAGCTTGGCCAGGTCCTTTTGCGTAGGCTAGTCCAGGAATTCCTCTGCAGCTTGTTTTTCTCCCTCCACATCCCAAATAATAAAAAAATCCTACCATTTATTAATTTCTAGAGTTTAGAGGAAGGACTTTAACTCAGCAGAGGTGTGACTGCTTTGCATGCAGAAGGTCCCAGGGTCTTTCCCCCGCTGGGCTGTGAAAGACCTCTGAGTCTGAAACCCTGGAGAACTGCTGCCAGCCAGTGCTGACAGTACCAGTTAGGTGGACCAGCAGCTGATTCTCTAAAAAGCCCGTTTCCTGCGTTCCTATGAAATGAGCCTTCACACGGACCTGAGTCTTGCTTTTTTTTTAGAGGAAGGGGCATAGCTTGGCGGCAGAGTACCTGCTTCTCCCATTCAGAAGGTCCCAGGCTTAATCCTCGAAGCTGTATCCAGGCAGAGCTGGAATATCCCCCACCTGCAACCCTGGAGAGGCATTTTTAAACACTGTAGATCAGGGTTTTCCAAAAGAGCTGTTTTTGGACTACAACTCCCACCATCCCTAGCTAGCAGGACCAGTGGTGAGGGATGATGGAAATTTTAGTCCAAAAACAGCTGGAAACCCAGCTTTGGAAAACTCTGCTAGTCCTGAGCTTGCAGGTGGTTTTGTTAGGGAAATATTGGGGTACAAGAGACATCCAATATCTATCTGGTGTCAAAAGTGGGTATTAGGTGTTGAACTCTGATATTTCACATTCTTCCTTGACAAATCAGGTCCAGGGCGTCATTCGATTCCTAATCTCTCCTGATTTTCTCTTCTCTCCCCCCCTCCCAAATATGTTGGGGTCGCTTCCCTGCCCCAGGTGTCTAGCGGGAACCTGCTTGCCATTCTGAACCGACACTACCAGGATCTTTCCTGCCTGGCCTTCACAGACGACAGCAGCCACTTCCTCTCTGGAGCGAAGGACAGCCTCGTGATAGTGTGGAACCTGTACAGGTAAGAGATGGACAAGCTGGAAGGTGTGCAGAGGAGGGTGACTTGAGATGATCCTAAGTGTGGAAGCAAAGCCTGATGAGGAACTGTTGAAGGAGCTTGGTATGTTTAGCCTGGGAAGGAGGGGAGTGAGAGACCATAGAATGGTGGAGTTGGAAGGAACCCCAAGGGTCATCTAGTCCAACCCCCTGCAATGCAGTAATCTCAGCTCAAACATCCATGACAGATGGCCCTCCAACATTTGCTTTAAAACCTCCAAGGAAGGAGAGTCCACAGCCTCTCAAGGTAGACCGTTCCACTGTCAGAACAGCTCTTGGTGTCATGAAGTTCTTCCTGATGTTGAGTCAGAATCTCCTTTCTTGTAACCTGAAGCCATGGGTTCGATTCCAGAGCAGGAGAAAACAAGCTTGTTCCTTCTTCCACGTGACAGCCTTCGCTTGAGAGATTGGAAGATGGCTCTCCTATCCGCTCTCAGTCCCCTCTTTTCCAGGCTCAGCATTCCCAGCTCCTTCAACCGTTCCTCCTTTTTTTTATATATATAAAGTTTTTATTATTTTCCATAAACACAAAAAAGAAGCATAACATAAACACCAACATTAACACCATAAAACATAAAACATACTAAATAAACACAATCAAACAATGACAATAAAAAGAAAAAGAAGCTTATACAAACCTTAACCTAACATTTATCTTCATACTTTCCTTGTTTCTATCTTCTCTATTTGGGGACTTCCCCCATTCCCTCCACTGTCTTCAAAATCTTATATATCTTCAAGGTAGCTTTATATCTTATTCAATTAACATTTACCCAAATTTTTAATATGCTTAATTTTACTTAATCCAATAACTATTCAGCTATAAATCTTATCTTAGCATCAAATCTTAACACATTTTTAACACATAAATCATTCGCACAAAAAATTTCCTCTTGACAATTTTATCTAACATAAATCTACTAAAGCCGATATTCTATTTAGTTCTGCTCAAATATTCAATTTAACTGATTTAATTAAATAGTCTTTAAATTTTTTCCAATCCTGTGACACCTTCTCCTCCCTCTGGTCCCGGATTCTGGCGGTCAGTTCTGCGAGTTCCATATACTCCATCATCTTCATCTGCCATTCTTCCACCGTTGGTATCTCTTCACCTTTCCATGTTCTTGCCAATAAAATTCTTGCCGCTGTTGTGGCATACATAAAAAACACTCTATCTTGACTGGGTATCTCTTCATTGGTTATGCTCAGAAGAAATGCCTCTGGTTTCTTACAAAAGGTAACTTTCATTACCTTCTTAAGCTCATTGTAAATCTTGTCCCAGAAAGCATTTACCGCTGGGCACAACCACCACATATGAAAAAAGGTACCTTTCGCATGTTTACATTTCCAACAAACATCTGACATTCTGGTATTCATCTTAGCTATCTTAACTGGTGTTAAGTACCATCTATAAACCATTTTCATTATGTTTTCTCTTAGACTATGACAAGCAGTGAATTTGATACCTTTCTGCCACAATCTCTCCCAGTCATCCATCATAATATTATGTCCTACATCTTTCGCCCAATCTATCATTGACGATTTAACCAGTTCATCTTTCGTATGCCACTCTAGCAGAAGATTATACATTTTGGAAAGGTTCTTAAAGTTCGATTCTATCAGTTCTGTTTCCAGTTTTGATTTTTCTACTTGAAAACCAACTTTTTTGTCCATTTTAAATGTTTCATAGACCTGATGATAATGCAGCCAATCGGGGACCTGACTTTTCACTTGATCGTAGCTTTTTAGCTTAAAAGAGTCCCCTTCCTGCTGCAATATGTCCATATATCTTAACCAGTTTGCAGACATGTTCGGTCTCTTATAGGCTTTGGCCTCCACTGGAGAGATCCATCTAGGGGTCTTTCTCTCTAACAAGTCTTTATATCTAGTCCAGACCTGATACAAGGATTTTCTAACTATATGAGTCTTAAAAGTTCTGTGAATCTTAACTTTGTCATACCAAAGGTATGCATGCCAACCGAACATATTATCGTGTCCTTCCAAGTCCAACACATCAGCATTCTCTAGTTTAAACCAATCCTTTAACCAGCAAAAGGCCGCTGCTTCAAAGTAAAGTCTTAAGTCCGGCAGGGCAAAGCCTCCTCTCTCTTTAGAGTCTGTTAAGATCTTAAACTTGATTCTAGGCTTTTTGCCCTGCCATATAAACTTTGATAGGTCCTTTTGCCATTTCTTAAAGCAATCCAGTTTATCCAAAATTGGTATCAACCGTTCCTCCTAAGGCTGTGGGGGACTGATACAATAGCCATCTTCCAACTCTACGATTCTATGATCCATCTAGCTCAGTGTTGCCTACATAAACTGGCAGCACCTCTCCAAGGTTGCTTTCCTTCTCCGTTTATATCCCTTCTGACCTAGAGGTTGGACTAGTTGACCCTTGGGCTCCCTCCCAGGTCTACGACCAGACGATTCTAAGAGGCAAAAGTCTTTGACGACCTTGCTTGTTCCGTTTGCAGAGGTTTCCTATTCCGCAACCTTTTGGCTCACTCGTGTCTGTCTCTGGCTGACTCTCTTCTTAAAACAAAGGCTCGTTTTCCGACGCTTCCCACCATGGCTGGCTTTGATGCAGCCCCAGAACTGCAGCTCTTGCAGAGCACAGCAGGCAGTTTCCAGGGCGGGGTTGTGGGATGGTGGCGGTTGAGCCCGTCGCGCAGACCAGTGGTTGATCAGAGCGAGGCGAGGGTGGAACAGCAACTCGTGCAGGGACCCTGCGGGCAGCCTCCTCCTCCTCCTGGAAGAATTTAGGTTTTGTAGCGCAAGAGCTGCCAAGATGCCAAGCCTTCTTCTATTTGCCTCCCATTGCAAGCAGGCACCCAATTCCAGTTAACCAGGCTGCTTTGGGGGCCCTTTGACAGAAATAATGACACAATGGAAGCCTCTGCCTCGCCTCCCCCCCAAAAAAACTTTGCACGCTGCGCCACAGTTTTTTGCTGGCTCCCTCCACAGCAAAGCAGCAGTTGGCATGGAGATGCCAGCACGTCCCTGACCCCCTGGGCCAGCAGAGCTTTTGACAGGCGGCTTCTCTTCCTTAATTGCTTTGGCCATCGAGGCTACAAGGACAGGCAGCCGGAGGGGAGGCTCCCATGGTTGGATCCCGCAGCCGCTGTTCCCAGCCTCCTTTGCTCTCCAATGTTTGTCGACCATCATCCAGTGGCGGAGGGTGCTCTAAGGACAGCCCTTAACCTCTTCAGTTAATCTCGCAGCCCTTAACCTCTTCAGTTTCAGGAGATACAAAACGTCATCATGTTGGGGAGAGGGCCGTGTTGTCCTCCAGGGGGCCGGAGGCGGAAGTGGGTGGGGCAGCGGAGAAAAGAAAGCAAGAAAAAGTGGGTGTGAATGAAAAAGAAAAAAAGGAAATATACAGTTACATTACCATACCTTAATATAAGGTAAAGGGTAAAGGGACCCCTGACCATTAGGTCCAGTCGCGGACGACTCTGGGGTTGCGGTGCTCATCTCGCTTTATTGGCCGAGGGAGCCGGCGTCCAGCTTCCAGGTCATGCCAGCATGACTAAGCCACTTCTGGTGAACCAGAGCAGCGCACGGAAATGCCATTTACCTTCCTGCCGGAGCGATACCTATTTATCTACTTGCACTTTGATGTGCTTTTGAACTGCTAGGTGGGCAGGAGCTGGGACTGAGCAACGGGAGCTCACCCCGTCGCGGGGATTTGAACCGCCGACCTTCTGATCAGCAGGCCCTAGGCTCTGTGGTTTAACCCACAGCGCCACCCACTGTGTATACAGCTTTGTATATGAGAATTTACGGCTGTGTATATTCTTATTATCCTAATGCACATTTAATTGTCAATAACCTAATAGATTCTGTGCCAGTTCCTTCCAAATATCATTGTATTTATGCAAAGAAAGTCTGTGTCTATAAGCTGTTCCTACATTGTCATGTTGTCAAGCCATTGATTAAGGGGAATCGTATCTCCATTCTTCCAATTCATCAATATCAGTCTCTTGGCCAATATTAGGGCACGTAGAATCCATTTTCGCTGTCCTGTTGTCAGTTTCCATACAATGGTTTCAAGAGCATATTCACCTCTGAAAATCTTTGAGTTTTTCAGCAGTGCATTGTTTACATAGGCCAGCACTTTCTCCCAAAACCTAGTAAGTGTGCGACATAGCAGAAGCATATGTTTCAAAGAAGCATTGTCCGTATTACATCTCCAACAGAGAGATACATTAGATATACAAACATCAGGGAGTCCAGACTATAAGAAAACCAACACTGTCTCCCGTGAAAAGCTTGAGGAGAGCCAACTGCAGATATTTCATTGTTTTTATTTGGACAACTGCATCCGGAACTGAGCCACGTTCCCTCACACCCGCCATGCGCGTTTCCTGGGACCTCCGCTTTCCTTGCCCCGCTTGCTGTGTGCTGAGGCCTCTTCCTTCCACCCTTTCCCCAGCGTGCTGCAGGCCGAGAACGCCCAGAGCCCAGAGCCCCGCCATGTGTGGTCGAGACACAGCCTCCCCATCACGGACCTCTGCTGCGGCATGGGCGGCCCCATGGCCCGTGCCGCCACGGCCTCCCTAGATCAGACGGCGAAGGTAAGGGCGGCCAGCATGCCAGGGGAGCGGAGTTCTGCTCCTCAGGTAACAGGGACTGGCTGCACGGGGAGGAGTGGTGGGAGGTGCCAGCCAGGGAACCCCCAAGGGAAATCCTGGAGGAGGAAAGCTCAGGGATTGGTGGTGGGACACTGAGGAGGGTGGTGTTGGATACTGAAGGGGCAAGAGGGTTTAGTGAGCAGGAAGAGCCGGTGACAGGGAGCAGTTCAGAATCCAGGCTGAAGCAGAGGAGGGGAGTCAAGAGGCTGCAGAAGAACCAGGGAGTCTCCCTCTCTGGCTGCAATAAGCTGCCCTTCCCCCTGGTCTCCAAGAACACGCAGAATAACAAGGAAGGCAAAACAGAGGCTAGAGGTGTGCAGACACAGTTTGAGACTGCTTGGAAACATCTGGGAGAGTAGGAGCCCTAAGGTGGAAGGCAGGGACCTTCAGTCCTGGCAACGGCTCCATAGGGGCAAGACCACCTGGGAAGGGTTGCTAAGTTGTATGCCGCTTCCTTGAATAAAAAGTTAACTTCACTGACCACGGAGCCCTGCGCCTTTCATGCTGACCTGCATCTGACTCCAGCCCTGACAGCAGGGCAGAAGCGTCGCAAGGAAGCCCTGCAGCAGCTGGATCAAGCCCCTCTAGTCCAGCGTCTTTTCCCCACAGTGGCCACCAGATGGCCCAATGGGAAGCCCCAATGATAGAAATTAGCCAGGTGCGTTTTGTGACTTTTATGGGTTGGCGACTGACGTCTGTCTCTGGCTGGCCCCTCCAGCTTTCTCCAGCAGGTCAGCGGAAGAGCTTATTTATTGCATTTATCTCCCACTTTTTAATCGAGGAGTCCATTGTTCACCACCACCCCTTCTCACTTAACCCCTACAACAACCCTGTGAGGTAGGTTAAGACACTGTGACTGACTCACAAGGTCATCCAGGGAGCTCCATGACTGAGTGGGGATTTGAACCCTGATCTCCCAGGTCCTAGTCCGACACTCTTTAACCACTACACCCCACACTGACTCCCTAATTGTGCGTTAAACTCCCACCTCCAGATTGATTCGGGGCAGGCTGTGGGGCAGGTGGTTCTCAGGTTGTGGGGTGCTGTACACAGCCTCATACACACGCACACAAACACGCACACGGCTACATTTTGTACAGATGCAAATGGGAGCAGCAAGAAAATGTTGCAGTATGGAGCGCTTGGTATTCTTCTGTTTTCAGGGAGTTTTTTCTATAAAGATTTGTGTGTGTGTGTGTCTTCAAACATTACGGTTTCCTCCAAGACTGCTGACGCCTCCCTCTTATGCGTTTTGCCTGCATCAGCTATAATAATTCATATACCGGCGACATCATTCTTTGCTACAGATCTTGTGGCCTGAACATTATTCAGCCAAGTGAGCCCAAAAGTTCATGGCGACGGCCGTCAGTGGCCCTTTGACAGCCACTGCTTCTCAGCCTCGCTGGTTCGTTGTGGGGATTATATGGGGAATGGGAGAACCAGGCATGCCACCTTGGGATCCCTGGAGAGAGAGGAGGGATAGAATTGCGACAAATAAATAACAGATTCCTTTAAAATTAAGCATACTGGGGAGCACGGGAAGGAGAGGGCAGGAGGGGTTTGATCCTGCAGCTTCTCCCTCCTGCCTGACACCTGCCCCTCCTCCTCAGAAAGGTGGGAGCTGGAGCCCAGCAACTTTTGCGGGGGCCACAGACCTTCTCCATCCCTGATCTGAGGAGAGGCATTCCCTCTCCCTCTTCTAGACAGAGGGTTCCCGCCATCTGTCATAACGTCAACAAATGTTATTTGAGAGCCAGTGTGGTGTAGTGGTTAAGAGCGGTAGACTCGTTATCTGGGGAACCGGGTTCGCGTCTCCGCTCCTCCACATGCAGCTGCTGGGTGACCTTGGACCAGTCACACTTCTCTGAAGTCTCTCAGCCCCACTCACCTCACAGAGTGTTTGTTGTGGGGGAGGAAGGGAAAGGAGAATGTGAGCCGCTTTGAGACTCCTTTGGGTAGTGAAAAGCGGGATATCAAATCCAAACTCTTCTTCTCCTTCTTCTTCTTCTTCTGCCCCCGGTTTTATCTCATGTTCAATTGCAAAAGAGATTGCCCATCCATTCCCAAGCCCCTCTGCCATGTTCCACTGCCGTTCTGTCTGAGCCGCAGGGATTCCTGGCCCACCTTTGTACACCCTTGGCTGATTGGTCCTAGAATTGTAGAGTTGGAAGGGGCCAGAAGGGTCATCTAGAGTCTTTTGCCCAACGTGGGGCTCGAACCCACGAATCTGAGATTAAGGGGTCTTGTGCTGTACCAGTGGAGCTATCTGTATGGTTCCTCTTCTCCTCTCTTCCAGCTTTGGGAGATCTCCTCTGGCGACCTCCTCCTCTCTGTCGTCTTCGACGTGGGCGTCCTGTCGGTGACCCTCGACCTCACGGAATACCACATGTTCTGTGGTGGCATGGACGGCTCCATCTTCCAAGTCGACCTCTGCGCCTGGGTAGGTCCGATTCCACATGTGGCATTTATGCATTGTGACTTTGCCATTATTTCTATTGATTGTAGTTTACCGGTACTAATTATTTATTGTAACTGTTAAGAGCAAATTTCTGTTTAATAATTATTTGCTGATGTTTTGAGTGTTAATGTTACTGTATTATTTATTATATTCTAATACATTACTGGGACGTGGGTGGCACTGTGCTCTAAACCACTGAGCCTAGGGCTTGCCGATCAGAAGGTCGGCGGTTCGAATCCCTGCAATGGGGTGAGCTCCCGTTGCTTGGTCCCAGCTCCTGCCCACCTAGCAGTTCAAAAGCACGTCAAAGTGCAAGTAGATAAATAGGTACTGCTCCGGCGGGAAGGTAAACGGCATTTCCATGCGCTGCTCTGGTTCGCCAGAAGCGGCTTAGTCATGCTGGCCACATGACCTGGAAGCTGTACACCGGCTCCCTCGGTCAATAAAGCGAGATGAGCACCACAACCCCAGAGTCGGACACGACTGGACCTAATGGCCAGGGGTCCCTTTACCTTTACCTTTAATACATTACTGAATGTTACTTTATTTGAAACTAGACATTAACCCCGTTAAATTAACAGGCGCTAGAACATACGTGGTCAAACTGTTGCCCTAGCAACGCCGGGGACATGCGCAGAGCTGACTGAGCGGCTCTCGCTTATCTCGTTTTTTTTCTAACAACCGAGCAGCTCTCGCTTGACATCGCTCGCCCGCCACCACTTGTAACGGCCGCTGCCGCTTAGAAGCAAGTCCACGCGAGCGCACACCCACCGCTTCAACAGTTTCACCCGGCCGCCCGAAGTCTCTGTGCTCCAAGTCCCAACGGCTGTCCGTGGGGCACATGCGCAGTAGCGCAATCCCACGGACACAGGGACTGGACGCAGAGACACTTGCACTTTATTATTGTAGATAGGTCATTCCATTTTAAAGTTATGTTTTATTACGACTATCTGTATTGGATCAGATTAATATAAGGTGTGTGTTCTTACTTGCTGTAGACCGCCTTGTGCACTGTAAGAAGGAAAGGCGGTATACAAATTAAAAGTGAAATGTGGCAGTTAACAAAGGAACCTGCCTGCCTTACATACTGAACCTAAGTACCGTATGTATGCTCTGTGTCACTTCATACTGTCAACACTGACTGGCAGCAGCTCTCTGGGGCAGGCAGGTGTTTCTCCCAGCCCTACCTTAAAGTGCCACTGAGCTATGTGGGATGTCAGGTGTTGGGCAGGTTAAGACACCCCTGGGCCTAAGAGATTTTGTTTGTTTTATATTATTTATTGAAAAATAAAAAGTACAAAATTACAAGTGCACTGAGTAAGATAAGACACAAAAAAGGAGAAGAAGCAGATAGTACCATTGTAGAAAACAATACAGGGGCGAAATATTGTGTACATTACACACACACACACACAAAAAGCTGGGAAATTTTGATACTGTAGTTAACCAGACCTTAATCTAACAGGTATTGATAAAATGAATTCCAAATATTGTTGAATTTGTCCATGGCAAGCCTATGTTTGTACACATGAACACATGTGTACCAAAGTTGTACATATCTTCCATCATTAAAGCGAGCTGCATTGTTATTTTTCCAGTTCATCAATACCGGTCTTTTTGCCGTAGGAAGGGTGTGGAGAGTCCACTCATAGTGTTTTTTAGTGATGTTCGGTGATTGACAGGTGGGTGGGTCTGCCCACCTGCCAGTCACTGAACATCACTAAAAAACACTTGACTAATGGTGGGGGGGGGAGATTTGCAACCTCTGTATGCAGTGCTATTTTTCGAGAAAAAGAGGAGCTGGAACTGACCACCAACGCCTCCCTTGTTCTCTTAGAATGGGCATGGCGCCCACCTGAGAGGGGCCGGAACTGAGTTCCTGGATGTGTGAACCAGCAGCCCCACCCAAGTACCTAAGGCAGCTTCCTGTTTCCCACCTACCCACTTTTCCTGGCAATGCTTCAATATATAGTTTGTAAGGAGATTATGCGTTGAAATATTTTAGTTGATATTTTAGAATGTAAAATGCTGTTTTATTTATTGATTTGTTTTACCTTGTGGGCTTATAGCCGAATAAAGTACTATCTATCTATAGTTTGTAACTTCCCCCTCCTCTTTCTCTCAGCCCGTGCAAAGGGAGAGGGGCTTCCAGACAGAAAGGGATTCTGCCAAGATCTTCAAAGGGCATCGGTGAGTGCTGCGGCAAAGGTGGGGTAGAGCAACAAAGGGAATTTTTTTTTACCTACGTGCGGTGATTTTTGGTTTGATTGGATTACCCTCTGGGTCTCTTCCAAATCCACAATTCTCTAATTTGATCGGATGGGCGGAATTCCAGCCAGGCCACGGCACTCAGGAGAAGGTGCACAAAAAACACAGGTCTGAGGGCTGACCGTCCCAACATAAACCGTAGGTTCTAAGGGGCTTTGGAAGGGAGGGGCCAGACATGTGGGTTGCGGGCGCACCCGGTAGTATGCTCAGCCCCTTCCTCTATCAACGGGGATGACTTCAGTTACGCTCGAGACACAGCCTGGAGGCCCTTTGTCTTCTCTCCAGGAACCAGGTGACGTGTCTCTCCGTCTCCACCGACGGAAGCCTGCTCCTGTCCGGCTCGCATGACGAAACCGTCCGGCTGTGGGACATCCAGAGCAAGCAGTGTCTACGCACGGTGAATTACAAAGGTACGCAAGTGCTGTGTGCCTGCATGCACCTCCGCAAAGGGTTGCAGCACAGCCTCTGCCTTGCATGCAGAAGGTCCCAGGTTTGATCCCCTGCCAGAATTTCTTGAGCAAAACTCCCGCCTGGGGCCCTGAATAGACCTTGCTCCCAAGTAGCACAGGCAGCCCTGAGCTAAGTGGACCAAGATGAGTGTGAGGCACGTTCCCTACAGTCCGTTTTTTCAATTTGTTTTTTTTTAAATTATATATTTTTAAGTTTCAACATCTTCAACATATACAACCAAAACACAGTTTCGTCTTTTCTCTTGTTTTTCTCAACTTCCCACCCCATTTTCCAAGGAGTTGTTGCATCTCCCCTTCTTCTGCTGCGCCTTCTCTTCTGCCTATCGAATCAAAACCACAATATTATATTCCAATTCCTTCTGTTGCTCATAGCTCAAATCCTGCTCGCAAGTTCATCATGCTATAATATTTCTTTAAAAAGTCCGAATAAGGCACCCATTCTTCCATAAAATACACAGTTAGAGTCTCTTAATTTTGCTGTTAGTTTTGCCAGTTCTGCATATTTGTTTTGCAGGTTTATCAAACTCTTTGGTGAAAAGCTACCAGTGTAGTACATAAGACCAGATGAAATGCAGAAAAGGCAGGGAATTGCAAGCTCAGTAAATCAAAGCACAATAGCTTGCATCCAGCTCAAGTTTTACCCAGAGTAAAAAAGGTAAAGGTAAAAAGACCCCTGACAGTTAAGTCCAGTTGCAAACGACTCTATTCTGGGCTGCATCAATAGGAGTATAGCATCTAGATCAATGGAAGTAATAGTACCACTGTATTCCGCTCTGGTCAGAGCTCACCTGGAATACTGTGTCCAGTTCTGGGCACCACAGTTCAAGAAGGATACGGACAAGCTGGAACGTGTCCAGAGGAGGGCAACCAAAATGGTCAAAGGCCTGGAAACGATGCCTTAGGAGGAACGGCTTAGGGAGCTGGGTATGTTTAGCCTGGAGAAGAGAAGGTTAAGGGGTGATGTGATAGCCATGTTCAAATATATAAAAGGATGTCATATAGAGGAGGGAGAAAGGTTGTTTTCTGCTGCTCCAGAGAAGCGGACACGGGGCAATGGATTCAAACTACAAGAAAGAAGATTCCACCTAAACATTAGGAAGAACTTCCTGACAGTGGAATTTGCTGCCAAGGAGTGTGGTGGAGTCTCCTTCTTTGGAGGTCTTTAAGCGGAGGCTTGACAGCCATCTGTCAGGAATGCTTTGATGGTGTTTCCTGCTTGGCAGGGGGTTGGACTGGATGGCCCTTGTGGTCTCTTCCAACTCTAGGATTCTATGACTCTGGGGTTGCGGCACTCATCTTACTTTACTGGACGAGGGTGCCAATGTTTGTCTGCAGACAGTTTTTCCGGGTCTTGTGGCCAGCATGACTAAGCCGCTTCTGGTGCAACGGAACACCAAAACCAGAGCAGCGCACAGAAATGCTGTTTACCTTCCCGCCGGAGCGGTACCTATTTATCTACTTGCACTTTGATGTGCTTTCGAACTGCTAGGTTGGCAGGAGCTGGGACTGAACAACAGGAGCTCACCCCGTCGCGGGGATTCGAACCACCAACCTTCTGATCAGCAAGCCCAAGAGTCTCAGTGGGTTAGACCACCCTTCTGCTATCTAGCTGAATGTTAAGATGCTCTGATTTCAGCTGGTAACCGGGATTCTAGAGGGCTGCAGCGGCCACACTAAAAACTCAAGTTTCTTTCTCCAGCCCTGCCTGGAGATGCTGGGAGTAAAAGTGAGCCGCCCTGCTAGTCCTCATGCTTCCAAGCAAATAGCTGAAATAGGAATGGAGGACTTTGCCTTATGCCAAATCAGACCCGTGGTCCACCTAGCAGAATTTCTCCTGGAGTTTCGGGATCAGAGTCCCTTTCCTGGGAGGTGCCCTTCCCAGCTCAGATACCCAAAATATTTTGTTTATACCAGGCTGCTGAACGTCCTACTCCAGAGCAGAGTTTTTAGGTGTTCTCAGCAAACCATTTTGGGTTCCTTTCCTCTGGAATTCTCCCTGAACAGGAGAAGTGTCCATGTTATTATCTGAGCCACCATTTCCTCATATTGAGTCACCTTTACATAATCTTCATTTTAGCTGTCTCTGTCCAGGGGCAAAACTGTTCTCTCCCCACGACACAATTTGCAAAATCCTCTTAGCCCTGGCTGGTTGTGTGCGTGTGTTTGGCATGTGCCCTGCTTTGTTTTGAAGCGATGCTCAAAGCCTTGCGTTGGCAAAGAGAAAAGGAGCCATAAAGCCTGCATGGCTGAATCTTAAAAACCTCACGATCTGACTTGAGGGTCGTAAATTTCTCAGTGTGCTGAGCTGCGCTTGGTGCCTGCACCCTCTTCCCCCTAATCCTGGGTAGAAAAAAAAGTGCCAGGATATAACAATGCAGCTGGCAAGGGGAGCGTTGGTTCAGCGTCGGCCAATGGGGAGGCAGCCCTTGTCCACCCACTCCTTCCTGGAGAGGAGAGGCAAATTATTTTCGCTCGAGTTTTATTAGGAAAGGGGATTGGGAGATAAAACTGCCGGGTTTCGCAAGACCTTTTGTGGTGCAGCAATGTTTGGAAAACTGGTGTGGGTGGTTAGGATTCCGGGCATCAGCCACTGTGGGCAGGTGGTAGTAATAATAATAATAATAATAATAATAATAATAATAATAATAATAATAATTTGTTATTTATATCCCGCCCATCTGGCTGGGTTTCCCCAGCCACTCTGTGTGTCCTGAGTCCAGGGCTGTTCCTCCATCCTGTGGCTGCATATCCCCTTGAAGTGTTGTGTGCCAGTGGGTGCCCTCGGGGTCCCAGTTATGGAATCATAGAATTTTAGAGCTGGAAGGGACATAAGAACCTAGGAAGAGCCTCGCAGGATCACCCCAGTGGCACACGGGAGTCCAGCATCCCGTCGCCACAGGATTCACAACTAAAGAATCCCTGGCAGGGGGCCGTCCAACTTATTCAAAAACCTCTGAAGAAGGAGAACCAAACACCTTCCAAGTACACCGTTCCACTGTTGAATAGCTCGAAAACCGGAACACTCACTTCCGGTTTTGAGATCCAAGGTACGACTGTACTTGAAGATAGCCATAATGCCATTCCCTCGGCCTTCTCTCCTCCAGGCTGAACATGCCTGATGCCCCTGAAAACTCCTTTCTCTACCACACAGGTCTCTCCCTGGGCACAGGAGCAGTGCAGTGGACTGGAGCTCAGAGACCTGCTACTGATTGTGCCTGGCATGATGCAGTTGGGTGCTACCCAGGGCCATAGCTCTGTGGCAGAGCCTCTGCATGCAGAAGGTCCCAGGTCCAGTTTGCAGGCAGGACTGGTAGCATCCCCCCTGCCTAAACCCCTGGAGAGCAACTGCTATCCAGTCCGTGTGTAGACTGATTAAGCGTTTGGAAACTAAGCCTTACAAGGAGCGCTTGAAGTAGTAGAGGGGAGATAGGATAGTCATGTTCAAATATCTCAAGGGCTGTCCCGTGGAACAGGGAACAAGCTTGTTTTCTCGTCCTCCGGAGGGTAGGACTCGAACCAAAGGCTTCAAGTTACAAGAAAGGAGGTTTTGACTAAACATCGGGGGGGGGGAACTTTCTGACAGTAAGAGCTGTTTGACAGTCTCCCTCGGAAGGTGGTGGAGTCTCCTTCCTGGGCAGTTTTTAAGCAGAGTTTGGATAGCCATCTGCCATGGACCCTTGGCCTGAAATTCCTGCATTGCAAGGGGTTGGACTAGATGACACTCGTGGTCCCTTCCAACTCTACAATTCTATGAACGCTGAGGTTGAATAGGCCCAACGGCCTGGCTCTGCATAAGTCAGCTTCCTTCATTCAACCAGCCCATTGTTCAGAAACATGAGGACTGGAATCCTACTTTTAGCGGAAGGGCACGAGGTCCCAGGTCCAGGTAGGACAGGGAGTGTCCCCAAACTAGTTTTGAACTGCTCCCCCCTTCACAACAGGGCGAAGAGCCCTTTTCTTCCTGTCCTTTATATAACGGCGTTGTTCGTCCCTCCCTCCTCCCCTCCAGATGTCTAATTACTTTTCTCCCTTCTCCGAAAAGAATCCTGTCCAGGCGTTGGCAACTCTCTCCGCTGTTATCGGTGCCCCCGGGGAGGCATTAACATCCTTTATCTCGGCTGCGCAGAACACTTGATAAGGCGCTGCCGCTGGCAGCTCAGTTCGCAACACGTCTCTCTTTTCTTCTAAACCCTCCCCTTTCCACATCGTCCTCGGAGCTTCCCTCCTCCCCACCCGCTAAACCCTGAGCACCTGCCAGGGGGCCTGCTCTGTGCTGCCGGGCACCGCCTACCTGTCTTCGCATCTGCTCCATCCCTTCAGAACTGATCTCTTTCCAAGGCACAGAAGCCAGTAAATCCTCTGTGCGGTGCAAGCGGCGAGACAGCCCTAATAACGAGGCTTTGGAGTGCCGCTCAAACTCGGGTAATTTAATAACATTCTGTGTCCGGCACTTCCACTGAGCTCCGGGGTGGCAGGAGGAGAGAGAGAGGCCATCCTTCGTTTTGTAACAAGCTGCAGCTGGTTTTAAGCACTTGCCAGCTTCAGGAGCAGCACTTGGGTCAATAATCCCCGAGCCAGGAGCTGTGAAACGAGAAATGAGCAAGTTAAATAGCAAAAGTCTCCCATGAGCGTGCCTGCCGCTTCTCTGCGCAAGTCTCTGCTCCAGCCTCACCTTGGCAGGACCCAGTTAATCCTGCCACATATGGCACGGATTGCCATAGGATTCTTTGGTCACGCGAACATAAGAGTAGTAGTGAAAGCAGGGGGCTCCTGTTGCCCCTCTGCATGAGTTGTTGCCCTGGGTTTGCTGCCTTGGGAATGCAGTAGTGATTTGCACAGGGAACATGGGCAGAGAATGAACACCCACACTCCGTTTCCTGTGTGAGGTGCCGTTCCACTCCCTAGGAGGCATGCCCAAGGCAGCAGCTCATGCATAGATTCAACAGGAGTGCCAGAAGCGGACAGGGTGAAATATGCTTTTCACACTTCACAACAACCCGAGAGATTTTCCATCAGCACATGCCTATTTCAGATCAGACCCTTCAGCCATCCAGACCACAACCTCCTGAGGGTTTTCGTTCCACTGCCAAACAGCTCTCGCGGTCAGAAAGTTCTTTCTGGTGTTTAGTTGGAATCTCCTTTCTTGTAACTTGAAGCCATGGGTTCGAGTCCTGCCCTCCAGAGCAGGAGACAACAAGCTGGCTCCCTCTTCCAAGCGACAGCCCTTGAGATATTTGAAGATGGTTCTCCTATCTTCTCTCAGTGTCCTCCAAATGAAACATACCTAACTCCTTCAACCGTTCTTCATAAGGCTTTGTTTCGAGACCCTTCATCATCTTGGTCTCCCTCCTCTGCCCACATTCCAGCTTGTCAACATCCTTCTTAAATTGTGCCCAGAATCAGACATAATACTACAGGTGTGGTCTGACCAAGGCAAAAAAAAGATTGGTACTATTACCTTGATGAAGAAGGATTTCCTTTTACCTGTACTGAATCTTCCGGCTTCATTTGATTCCCACAAGCTATAATGTTACGACAGCAGGAGGGAAGCTGCTCTCTGTCTGCTTTCTCCAAAACAAAATCAAAAATTCTTTCCAGTAGCACCTTAGAGACCAACTGAGTTTGTTCTTGGTATGAGCTTTCGTGTGCATGCACACTTCTTCAGATACCAAGAAATGCTTTCTCCAAGAAATGCATGATTTGATGCCTTCTCCATCAGTACCAGTGGGCCGCAGGCCAGTCGGAGGCAGAACTTGCTATCTTCCTGACACTCAGTTGGGGGAGCCAGTGTGGTTAAAGCATCGGGACTAAGACCTGGGAGAGAGGCCAGGGTTCAAATACCCCCACTGAGCCATGAAGCTCACTTGGGTGGCCTTGGAAGCTAGCCTCTCTCAGGCCAACCTACCTCACAGGGATGTTGCAAGGATAAAATGGGGAGGAGGAGAACCACGCACAGCACCTTCAGCTCCTTGGAGAAAAGTGGGGCAGAAATGCAATAAATAAATAGAACCAGAGGCTCATCTGAGCTCTTAAAAAGTTATTTATGGACAAATCCTCTTTGACCTGCCTCCCTGCCACTGGGAAATGGAGGTGGATGGGTGTGGCCCCCTGTTCTGCCCCAGCGCATTGCAGATGGGGGGGTGGCGGGGGGCACACTTAACCGAAAGCTCCTGAGAGCTCCAGCTGTGGGCACTGCGGAGGTCTGCCTGGTTTTGCATGCAAACTCCAAAGGCAGAGCCAGGTTTTGGGGGGGGGGGGTTGGAGAGAAAGCACACAGGGACAATGCTGGAAATAGATCTGAAGAGTCAAAAGACCAGCCTTGAGCCGTTGGCAGCTGCAAGCAAGAAATGGCTGAGGGATTCGAATTTTGTTATTCCGGCTGCCACTGGCTGCTGTTTCCAACGGGTGTTGCTCTCAAATGGGTTGGGAAGGGGGAAAAGGCTTGCTGGATGCGCTGTGTGCGTGTGTATATATACTGAATAACGCCTGGCTTGGTGAGCGATGAGCTGAGGACCCTGTCTGGCCCACCCAGCAAGCCATTCCCGGCCCCGGCCTCTTGCTTCCTAAGTCTTCTTCCTCCACTTAGTTTCCCAGGGCGATGGATGCAACAATTTGTGAGTGCAGAGAGGTGAGCTGAGGTTGTGGCAGGGAGGCGTCGGGAGCCTGGCAGCAGCCCGTGTGGGTAAATGCGGTAATTAAAGCGCTCATTAACTCCGCTGAGTGGATGTGTGCGATAGATCATTACCGCGAGACAACTTGGGAGCGCACCGGGGCCTGGGTGATGGATGGCTCGCTCGGCAGAGGACGGAGAGGCCGCGGTGCTTGGGGCTGTGGGGGGTCGCCCCTGGGGAGGTCTCCAAACGGTTCCCTCCGGTCGCGTCCAGATGCCTTCCTAGCTAATTGAAGGAGAAGCTTGGAGGGGTGGCAGGGGAGCTGACGGCAAGGAGGAATGCAAACACACACACACACACACGCCTTAGATTCTGTAGAGCAGAACCGCCAAAAGGGGGAAAGATGGTGGAGAGAAGATGTGATTCCTTGGAGGTTTTTAAGCAGAGGTTGGATGGCCATCTGTCATGGATGCTTCAGCTGCGATGCCTGCACTGCAAGGGGTTGGACTAGAGGACCCCCAGGGGTCCCTTCCATCATTCCCCCAGGCAGGGCTTGGAAAATACACCCTGCCTGAAGCCCTTGGGAGCTTCTGCCATCCAGTGTAGACCAGTGGTTCCCAAAGAGAATAGTACTGCCCCCTGGGTGGGGAGATTACCTAAGTGGGGGTTGCTAAGTGGGGGCAGCAGGGGGTCCCTGTAAATGACAAACAGGCTCTGGAAAGCTGGCATCTCCCTGGATCAAGTTTGTCGGCTTTGTTGGATTAATTGAACTATTTTTAATTGGGCTTTGAGTGAACGGGCAATTAATTGCCGCTGTTTTGAATTTTATCGTGTCATCATCTCCCTTAGTGGGCCGTGCGAGCCGCTGCTCTGAATAATGCTTTGTGTTGTGCAGAGTAGTGAGCACACGGGGCGAGTTTATGGAACCAAGCTGGAAAAGGTTTGAGAACGACTGTTTGCAGACAATCTTGGGCAAAATGAACCCAAAGTGTGGCTTCGTCTAAGGCAGTCTTCCTGTGTCTTTGTTAAATTACCCCTTTAAATCACTATGAGGACTAGAAACCTTACTGTGGGGCCTGTCTCCTAAATAGAAGGGTGCATGCTCTGTGTGCAGAAAGGCTGGGAATGACTCCCCGTCCAAAAGCCCAAAGAGCTGCTGGCAGTCACAGTCCCGAGATGGATGGCTTTGGTGTCCTGACTCAGCACAAGGCTGCTTATCAAGAACCATGAGGACTAGCATCTTGCTTCATTTTCAGAGGAGGGTCCACAAGCTCTGTGCTCGAAAGGCCCTTGGGGGCCTCTTCTAAAACTCTCCCAATTTCTATGATTCTGCAGTTAGCCCCTCAAACGGCGCCCCACATGCTTCGTAGCCCTGCCATAAGCATACCTTGCCGCTAAATCTCCCCCTCCCTCCAATTTGCTCCTGCAGGTCCAGTCACCAACGCCTTCATCACCCTGGCTCCAGCCAACATGCTAAACCCGGAGAGCAAGCCCCGGGTCCCCCTGCCCAAGTTCAGCCGCCACCTCTACACCATGGAGAACGCAGGGAGCCCTGCCAGCGAGGGAATGATGCTGTGTCTCGGGATGCATCAGAAGGTAGGGGAGTCTTTGGACCAAGTGACCGCCAAGCCAGAAACCCCCCTTTGCTCTTGAGGATGGTGGGCAAAAGGATGGTGGAATGCTTATGCCCCAGGTCCACTGGTATAAAGGTCTCACTAAGACACATAGATCTGAGGCTATTTCCCAGTGTTTGATCCTCGGTCAGAAAGGCACAGTCGTAGAATCATACGAGTTGGAAGGGACCCAAGGGGTCGTCTAGTCCAATCCCTTGCGATGCGCGGGTCACAGTTAAGAATAAGGCCTATTGGCTGCCCAGGTGGAGAATAGAGAGCGGGACGTGTCTGAACTAGCAAAATGTACAAAGGGGGAAAGCGAAACAAAAAGAAGATTCATTGCTCTTCCACTCTCACAGCTCAAACTTCAGAGAAGACGATTGCCCATGATTCTTGGCTAGAGATGCTCTCGGGAGATCTCGCAGGAAGATCTCACAAGCCCATGCCACAACTGGCACGTGGAGAGGGCCTTGTCCCCCACCCCCAGCAAGGCAGAGGGCTTAAAAGGACTTTTGTCTTGCTTGCATTTAATAATAGTAGTAGTAGTAGTAGTAGTAGTAATATAATATGCAGCCCATCTGGCTGGGTTGCCCTAGCCCAGTGGTGGCGAACCTATGGCACGCGTGCCCAAGTGGGCACGCAGAGCCCTCTCTGTGGGCACGCGCGCCATCGCCCCATCAGGTTCGTTTTTTTGTAGTTTGCAAAGGTGACAGCCTCTCCCCCCCCCCCAAAATGCCGCAGCGGGCGGGAAACGTTCCCTATAGTGTGTGCCAGCCGCAGCGGCGGGGTGTGTGTGTTGGGTGTCCCCCCACACCGCTATGAGCTGGAAACACTCCCCAGAGTTTCGTGCCAGCCAACCAGCTGGTTGGCTGCTGCTGCAATAGGACGCTCGTTTTGTGGCTGGTCCCCGCGCGGAGCAGCCTGCAAAGACACAGAGCGAGCCCTCTTCTTTTCCCGCCCACCGAGGGCTGGCTTGCAGGGAGAGGAAGTGACGCTGCCTGCACAGTTGCTGGGAGACAAAGTTTTGTGTAGGGAAGAGCGAGAGAAAAGGGGCCAGTTGCTCCTTTCCCGAGAAGGTGGAGCCTGAGGGGAGAGTGTGTGGGGTGGCTGCGCCCCTCTCTCGCCCACAGAGGAAAACGAAGCAGCCAACAGGGCGGGGAGAGTGGAAAAGGCGCCTTCGAAGTGCCCGGCGGTGCTTTCACTCGTTTCTCTGGGGATGTTTCTGCACAAAGTTGCGCAGGGTTGCGCTGCGCGAGGCATGGAAGCGCACGCGCACTTCAATTCCACGCAGCTCACCTCCTCCCGAGCAAACCTTTCCTGGGGCGGCACTAAGCAGCCCATGCTTCAAGGAGGTGATAAGCCCTCCTGTCTTTCCACCCGGAAAGTACTCTAAAGCAACAACGACAAGCCAGGTGGTGGCTTGAGTCCCAGCAGTCACTTTCCTTTGGTTCCTGTTGCGAAACTCCCTGCAGGTGGTGAGCAGTGGCGCTTTCCCCTTCCAGGCTTGGTGGGGTTTGAACTGCCCTTTTTCTGCTGCTCATCCAAGCGCCTGACCAGGTTGCTGTTGTGACTGTGTAAGCCTTCATTTAATCCCTCCTTTCTTGGTAACACACAAGAAACAGCAGTGGTTCCACAAGACCATATTCCTCACTCCCCCACAACCACCCAATAATGCAAATATAGGATTCTTCCTTTCAGCACTAGGGCAGAGAGCAAAGACCACTTTTTAAAACCTCTCCAAAGTTTCCGAAAGTTATTCAAGCCTTTGAATTGCCTCTTAAGTAACATGTATATAATTCTACATTTTCTGGAGGCAATTTGTGTTTTCTTGAATTTTAGTAAATCAGTAATTTAAGAAAGGCAACTATTTATTTTGAAAATATTATACATAAAGTGCAGATATAAGTTCAACAACTCTCCCCCATTATCCCCCGGATTGGCACTTTGTGATAAATCATTGGGTTTTGGGTTGCAGTTTGGGCACTCAGTCTCTAAAAGGTTCGCCACCACTGCCCTAGCCACTCTCAGCAGCTTCCAACACATAAAAACATAATAGAACACCAAACATTAAAAACTTCCACATATAGGGCTGCCTTTAAATGTCTTCTAGAAGTTGTATAGTTATTGGTCTCCTTCACAGCTGCTGGGAGGGCGTTCCACAGGGAGGGTGCCACCACCGAGAAGGCCCTCTGCCTGGTTCCCTCTCACCTCACTTCTCGCAGTAAGGGAACTGCCCTCAGAGCTGAACATCTGTGTCTGGGCTGAACGATGGGGGTGGAGACGCTCCTTCAGGTCTACAGGGCTGAGTTGGGTTTTTTCTTGCGGTTTGCAACTGCTTTCTCTGATTACACAGCAAACCAAATAAAGACATGTTTTATAGCAGGGGAGGGAGAGAGAGAGGGTACGGAAGTGGGACCCAGGCGTGGTTGGCGAAGGGAACACACCTCTGAGCTCTGCATGCCTGTGTGCCAAGCCTCCTTACCCTTCCGATGCAAGCAGGAGCAGGTGGCTGTTCCCTGCTGGAAGAGGCGATGCAGATCTGAGAGAGGCAGGGCTGAATGTTCTGGTACAATTATCCCTCAGGGAAAGGAACAGGTTGGCAGGAGAGAGAGAGAGAGAGGGAGTGTGTTATAATCCTGTTGTTGGGCACTGAGGCAGTTATAGGCTGGAACATCTCCATTGCGCATTGGCATCTCGAGGAACGAAGTCGGCCGTAGCACATAAATTAACTTCCAGAGTTGGGGAGGCCAGTAAGATCCCTGCCAGTAGCCCATCTAGCTCAGCATCCTGTGCTCACAGTGGCCAAACAGTTGCCCAAAAGGGAAGCCCACCAGCAAGAGCCCTCTCCCTTCCTGTGGTTTCCAGCCACTGGGATTCAGAAGCGTTGCTGCCTCTGACCATGGAGACAGAGCATAACCATCCTGGCTCGTGCCCCTTGATAGCCCTTTCCTTCACCATGCATTTGTCCAATTCACTTTTAAGCCATCTGGGTTGCTAGCCGTCACCGCTTCCTGTGGGAAGGAGTTCCGCAGTTCAACGAAGCGTTTTATTTTATCTGTCTTGAATCTTCCAACCGGGCCTTCCTTGTGTTAGTCTGCAAAGCTGCCAAGAGCTTAGATCTGAAGTGCCTCAAGGAGTGCCCGATTCCTTCTGCCCTGCCTTGATCACAGAGACCTTCCAGTGGGGCACTCTTGGTGCTGTCGGACAGGCCCTGCCCCCTTTCTCTCCCTTGACTGCCGTCTGCTAGAATGACAGATGACGATAAGCAAAGGGCAGTTGGTCTCTGAGCAGAGTCTACTCAGCATCCCTCCATCCATCTTTGAGGCTTGGGTTTCGCAATAGCTAGGCCTCTGCTCCAATCCAGGAGGTTCTCCTTTCTGCCTGGGACTCTTCTCTTGGGTTCATGCAGGTGGCTTTGAGTGGAGACCACGTGACTTCGGGGATACTAGAGGTAGACAGGGGGTGGGGAGAGGGTCCCGCTGGCGAGCTTTCCGGAGACACCTGGCTGCCTGACTGCAGGGAAACAGGAGGTGGCTTTGCTCTCATGTCACCCACATCATAAAATCTCAGCCTCCCCACTCAAACCCGCCAACACCCCTTTGCCAGGAATGCATTTCGTTTTCCTAGCAAGGGGTTGCGTCCAATGCCCTCTCGCAGTTGCTCCAAGGAGAGGGAGAACGAGGGAAGCCTTGCCTGTTAACCATCGCTCACTGTGGAGGCATTTTCTCCTCTCCTGCCTGTCTTCTCTCCCCCCCCCCAAAACACAAAGGGTGCTTAGATGTGTTATCTCTCCTGCCTGTCATTTTTCTCTCTCCACCTGCGAGACTGATGGGGCCGTCTTCTTTGATGGATTAGCTCCTTGCAAAGGGAGGCCTCCTCTCCCCTGGCACCACACAGTTTGTCCTTTTTTTCGTCTTCTGAGTTTCCTTGAGCTGCAGCGGGCAAAGTGTCTGGCTGCCCACCTCAAGGCTCTCGCCAGGTATCTCATCTAGCGTTCTTGTAACAGATTCCCAGGAGCGTCCGCTGTCAGACCTGCTCCTTTCCTCTGCAACGTTGACAGCGGCCCCAAACCTCCAAGGTGCGATGTCTCTTGTTCACCCAGCAAGAGGAAGGATGTTTCCGAACCAGGAAAGGTGGTTGTTCAGGTTGGATTGGTTTAGGAAACTTCAGCTCCCCCTCATCTTGGGGAGTCCGGGAGAATCCTGACGGCAGAACAAGATTCTAGCCCTCATGACTGCTTGGCGGAGGGTGGGAGACTGAAAGCTAGTGAGAACACATAAGAAGAGTCCTGCAGGGTCAGGCCAGTCAGGGCCCAACTAGCCCAGCATCCTGTTTCTCACAGTGGCCAACCAGCAGTGTTTGAAATTAGTCCGGCTGCAGGTGCATTTTGCACCTGGCTATCAGCCACTTGCGACCAAGTGAAAATTCCTGGGTGCCAGGATGTCACCTGACATCTCCACCATCTGGAGCTGCATGCCTGGGGATCCTTGGACCTGGACTGTTTTCACACACTAATACGCCATCCTGTATAAGTCTGTCTGTTATATTTTATCTGCACAATCAGGATGAATTTCAGCAGCCAAAATGCTTTTTCAGCGCAGCCTGAGCAGAAGCAGTGAACAGCGTTATAGTGAATTGTTGTCACTTGTCTTCGCTTCCCCCACGGCCCTGCTGAGAGTTGTGAATGCCTGCGTTATGGATGGTCTGTGTCACTATTAAGAAAAAGCGGTCTGAATGGGCCGATATATATGTGGACTGTCCCTGGATCAAGTGACTTTTCTTCTTTACGTTCTCAAAGCTCTTAACCCAGCCAGGGCGTAGGAAGGGGTGTATGGTGGGGGCGGTCCGCCCCGGGTGTGATCCCAGAGGTGTGATCCCAGAGGAGGGTGACAAAATCCCCCCTGGGTGGATCGCGCCGCCCGCCGGAAGGATCATGCCTCCCCCAGGTGCACGACATGTGTGCCACTCCGGGTGCCAGAATGGCTAGCTCTGCCACTGAACCCAGCTCAAGTTTGTCCCTTGAACTAGCCAGATGTTTAACTGAGAACCAATCAAAGTCAGTCAGTCATTTGAAAAATAAGACTTAAGAAACATCTTGCCCCCAAATGGCATCTAGACATTCTGTTTTGGCAACTGCAACCTTGGTTTAAGGGGTCGTTTAGTGCCTGGCTTGTGTATCTGAGTTTGTGACACTGCCGACCATATCCTTCTTTTGGGAAGAGGACCTGAGTGTGATAGTGGAGGGATTGTAGGATTAAGGTAAAGGTAAAGGGACCCCGACCATTAGGTCCAGTCATGTCCGACTCTGGGGTTGTGGCGCTCATCTTGCGTGAATGGCCGAGGGAGCCGGCGTACAGCTTCCGGGTCACGTGGCCAGTATGACAAAGCCGATTCTGGCGAACCAGAGCAGCGCACGGAAATGCAGTTTACCTTCCCTATTTATCTACTTGCACTTTGACGTGCTTTCGAACTGCTAGGTTGGCAGGAGCTGGGACCGAGCAATGGGAGCTCACCCCATGGCAGGGATTCGAACTGCCGACGTTCTGATCGGCAAGCCCTAGGCTCTGTGGTTTAACCCACAGCACTACCAGCGTAGGATTACTTTGGGTCAATTCTCTTTTCAGAGCCCATGAAGGGGCCAAAGGAGATCCCTCAGTTCCAGCCTCCTGTTCTCACGGTGGCCGACCAGGTGCTTATGGGAAACCAGAAAGCAGGACACAAGCTGCTGGAGTCCAGAAGCATCACTGCTTCTGCTCGTGGGGCTAACTGCTTCTGATGCGGCATTTTTTGAGCCGTTGGTTGCATTCTGAAAAGGCATCAGCATCAGTTGTGCAGAACCATCTCGCTTGTCGCTCCTGAATTGAGGGTTCTTTCGCTTGTTTTTGAGGCTGTCTTTTTTTGTCCCCAGTTTGTTTTAAAACATAGCTTTCTTTCTTTTTTAATACCGCCCTCTGACGGAAACATTTTCCGGGGCGGTTTTACCACAGACCGTAAAACAGCAATAAAAAAAGCAGCACAATTCAATAAAAAACCAAAACCCAGCGTTGACAGAAAATAAATAAATCAGAGGTTGAAAACCTGGGGAAATGAGAAACGCATCTGCTTGGCATCAGAAAGACACGAAGGCAGGGAAGTTTTAAATGGATGGTGTTTTGTTGTGTTTTTAGTATTTTGTTGGGAGCCGCCCAGCGTGGCTGGAGCAACCCCGTCAGATGGGTGGGGTATAATTAATGAAATCACTATTATTGATTATTAGATCAGGTGTCAGACCAGGCGAGAGAGAGAGATCGTGTCCCCCACAAGTAGAGGGTACAGCTGAAAAGACCCTCCCATGTTTGCCCCCCACCTCGTCCAAGGCAGCCTGGGCAGGTAGACTTAAGAAAGGACTCCACATTCTATTGATTCCTGTCAGGGGGCTGCCCTCACCTCGAGGCAAGGAGTTGCCAGGGCTTTATCGGTATCGCGAGCCCCCGCCCCAACTGCTGAGCAATTCATCTTCCTCCAGTCAGGAAGACAGCGATCCCTCTATAGTGGGGAGGGAGAGATGGGACTGGGAAGTAGGAGTCAGGGCTCTGACAGGGAAGGAGAGCCCTCGCACCAAGCAGAGGCTGGAAGGGAGGCACCTCTTCCGTCGCCCCACTTGCGCAGAGGGGGGAGGCTTTATGCTGGGCAAGGAACCAGAAGGGGCCATTCCCGGACTCTGCCGAAGGATGAGATGGACGTCTTTTTCTTAGCTGCACTGTATATACTTGCACAATAAAGACACTTAGTTTTAGAAGCCTCGGAGTCAGCCTGGTTACTCATGAGCAGCCACTGAAAACCCTTACAATTCCATTCGTATTTTTTGAAGCAGCTATCCTGCTGCAGTATGGAAAGCTTTAATGAAAACCTCAAGACAACATGGGCAGGTGCCTGGGGCAAGGGGGCGGGGGGAGACACTGATAGCTACATCATCTTGAGGTCTGGGGGACTTCAGAGGTCCAGGGACTGAAATTGCCTACCCACCCCTCCAGGCCACAGGAGGGGAGAGGGTTCTTTCACTTGGCTTCCCATTGGGGCATCTGGTCGGCCGCTGTGAGAACAGGCTGCTGAAGCAAACCTTTATGAGGAATGGTTGAAGGAGCTAGGTATGTTTAGCCTGGAAAACAGGAGACTGAGAGGAGATAGGAGAGCCAGCTTCAAATATCTAAAGGACTGGCACATGGAAGAGCTGTTGTCTCCCTCGGGAGGTGGTGGACTCTCCTTCCTTGGAGGTTTTTAAGCAGATGGCCATCTGTCATGGACGCTTGAGCGGAGATTCCTGCATTGCAGGGGGTTGGGCTGGATGACCTTTACGGTCCCTTCCAACTCTACAGTTCTGGCCTGATCTTTATTATGTCCTTGAAGGTGAAGAAGGCCCTAGAGGGGCAGAGGGAGAGAAGCAAGAGTTTCTGTCACCTTTGAAAAAGGACACAGCTTCCAGGAGAACCAGGAGAGAGCCAGTGTGGTGTAGTGGTTAAGAGCGGTGGACTCATAATCTGGGGAACCGGGTTCATTTCTCCGCTCCTCCACATGCAGCTGCTGGGTGACCTTGGGCTAGTCATACTTCTCTGAAGTATCTCAGCCCCACTCACCTCAGAGTGTTTGTTGTGGGGGAGGAAGGGAAAGGAGAATGTGAGCTGCTTTGAGACTCCTTCGGGTAGTGATAAAGCGGGATAGCAAATCCAAACTCTTTTCTTCTTCTTCCTTGCTATAAAATAAAATCCTGATATTGCTGTGAAGGTCCTCTCTGTGTGTGTTTTGTGTGCATTGAGAGAGGGAGAGAAACCCCAATAACACAATGTCTTCCTTTTGCAGACAGTAATAATCTAGAGATGATGGGCGGAGGCTGGGATGAGAGCGCCAGAGCTGGGCTCTGCGGATCCCCTCCGTCCTGCGCACAGGATAAAGATCTCCTCTATCTCCCATTATCGGCTGCGTGTCTGCTCCGAAATTAGAACAGAGAGTCTCGGGCTGCGTGTCTGGAGTTCACGATGAGCTGCTGCTGCTGCTGAGGCTCGAGGTGGGGGGGGGGGAGGGAGGTTTTCCCTTTCCCACTGGTGACGGGAGGCAGGTTTTCAGTCACTTCTGCAAGGTGGCAGAGTGGCAGAGCAGCTGCCTTGCACTCTGAAGGTCCCAAGTTCGAATCTCGAGAGAGGGCTGAGCTAGACAGCTTGATGGTTTGGCTCCATATAAGGCACCTTCCTGGTTAGATCAGCTCTTTGCTTGGAACCATGAGGACCAGAATCTTGCATTATTTCGAAGGAAAGGGCCACAGCTTGCTGACAGACCACCTGCTTGGCCTTCAGAAAGTCCCTGGTCCAGTTCCCCACTAATGTCATGGTCAGGTGGGGCCTGAAACCTTGGCGAGCTGCTGCCAGTCTGTGTGGACAATACTGAGGCTGTTGTGGTCAGGAAAGGAGCCCTGTGTGGTCAGGCCGGGTAGAGAAAGCCTTGCGTAGTTAGTAATTTCTTCTGCGCTTTGTTGCTTGGGGAGACTCCTGTGAGCCAGAAGGTGACGCTCCTTGGTCCCTGCACCCAGGGGTCCCTGCCCCCAAATCCGACACTTCTCTTTCAGTGTGCAGCAGCACAGAGTCCCAAAACGGCTCTCTGGGCACAGAGTGCTGAGCTTTGGCATGCCGAATGGCAAAGCTGCCTCGGACCACAAGGTGTCAGGGTCTGGTTGGAGGCAGAGGAATGAGGGGGTACCAACTGGGGGAACCCTAAGGAAGGAAGGCTCAGAGCCCAGGGCGTGGTGGTGGGGCAACAGTGAGTGGTCAGAGGGAAAAGCCTGCGGGGAGGAAGTATCAGAAGCTGGAGGGGTAACAGGGCTCAGTGTGCAGGGAGAGTCTGTGGCAGAGGGAAGTCCAGAATCGGGGGCAGAAACTGAAGCAGGAGACGAGGGAGGCCAGGAGGCAGAGGGGAAGTCTGGCTGGTAAAGAGTCACAGATGTCTCCCCCTCCTGCTGCAAAAGGCTCCCCTCCCCGCTGGTCTCCCAGAACCAGGAGAGATTGGCTGCATGCAGGCCCAGTCTCCGATTGCTTGGGGACAACCTTGGAGAGGAGGGACTTAGACAGCTGTGGGGAGCAGCAACTGCTTCATGGGGGCAAGACCTACCAGAGATTATTTGCTGTGCTCATTAGGCACTGGCACTCCTGTGCAGATCCTGTTTTTGCTAATACTGTAAAGACTTGACTACAAGTCGCTAGGTGTGATTTACTGCTGCTCTCTCCTGTCGAAAGGCATGTTCAAACCTTGCTCCCTCCAGCGGCCTGCCTTGTCACTCCTTTCTCATGGCCAGCCAGCTGATCCTATCAGTCCCCCCTCTCTCTCTCTGATGGATGCCTTCTCAAAAAGAAAGAAAGAAAGAAAGAAAACCTCGCACACAATCGTTTTGTCCCCTGTTATCACTCTTGTTGCGGTGTGATCCTCTTCCTTTAAAAGAATTCCAAGGCTGGCAGAGCTTCTCCGGATCTCTTTGTGAGAGATTATCCCTTGAGCTTCTTCCTTAAGCGCTGCTGAAACTCTTTATCAGGGAGCACTTGAAATTCTTTGGCTTCCCTCCCCGCCATTATGCTGGAATACAGCTTTTGCTCCTGGGGTGTGGCTCTTAAGCCCACAGCTTGCCTTTGGCATCACCTCGACCGAAGCAGACCCAAGAAACCTGGGACACACCTCAGTCCTAGTCTCAGTCCCCAGCGTCTCCCTGGAGGGCTGCCTGAAACGCTGGAGAGCTGCTGCCAGCCCATGCTGGGAATATTGAGCTAGGTGGCCCAAAGAGGCCGACTCGTATGTATTTAAAATAGCTGTGTAGGAACCATGAGGGCTATATGCTTAGTTTTGTGTAATGCAGCTTCTTGTATCCTCTGGGTGGGGGGTTAGGCATTTTTTAAATTTATTTCATGCTGTAGTGTGTTTTTGTGTGTGTTTGATATAAGAAAAAGAACATAACAACAGATAAAAATTTAAACATGGAAAACAAAGCTATAGAACAGGTACAGTTGCACATTGGTCAAAAGAACAAAAGTATGAGTGTAGGATATAGGCATTACCTGGTTATCAAGTCTAGTGGGGACAGCCTGAGTCACTCCGTTGGTTGGAGCGTGGTGCTGACAAGGCCAGGGTTGCAGGTTCAATCCCCGCAAGGGGGTTGCATTGCAGGGGGTGGGACTAGATGATCCTCAGGGTCCCTTCCAACTCTGCAATTCCATGCCAGATTTGCCAGGCTTGTGGCAAAGGTCTCGAAAATGATGGTCCTTCTCTCTGTGTATGTAATAAAGGAATGCCAAATCATATAAAAAGTGCATGGGAGTTGTGGTCAAAATCTCAAATTACGCACAATTTCCTCCCATTTTCCAGAGCAATGGGTACCCAGCGCCCTATGTATGATTTGTCAGCTGTTTCCAATTGGGTTGCAATTACTGTTTGAGCTGCCCAGATCATCTGTAAGACTGGCTTTTTTGACAATATGTCTTCTACACAATGGTATTGTCAAAAAATAACCTCGGCTTGTATCTTGAGCCCTGTGTTCTTCTGCCTCCCACAGGGATCCGGAGAGAGCAACTTGGAGAAGAAAGAGCGGCTGTACTCGCAGATGTGTGCGACAAGAGAAAAGGTGAGGCTCTCTATCCCTACAACAGGCAAAATTTTGAGTTTTGAGAGGCTTGATCTTGACACATTGCAGACTTTATTTTTCCTTGACCAAATCAGATTTATTGCTAGTTAAGTCAACAATTGTGCCATTTGCATACACAGACAATAAAAACAAGGCAGGTGTATAAGCCGCACTAAAATACCATTAACATTTTGCTTTGCAGTGAAGTTTTGGCATTGTTTTTTTAACAGTAGGCCAGCGATTCCTACACTGTGCACTGAGGCAGGTAATCCTTCACTTTGCTCCCCTTGAAAAGCTGAAATTGAAAAATAAAAACCTTGAGAAATAAAAAGCCTAATGCCAGGCGGCAAGACGTGCTTTTTGAAAAAAGAAACGTGAAAAATCAGATTGGGCCTCTAGTGGCAGCAGTGAGGGGAAGCATAGAATCTTAGAGTTGGAAGGGACCCCTGAGGTTCATCTAGTCCAACCCCCTGCAATGCAGGAACCTCAGCTAAAGCATCCCTGACGGATGGCCACCCAACCTCTGCTTAAAGACCTCCAAGGAAGGAGCGTCCACAACCTACTGAGGGAGACGGTTCCACTGTCAAGCTGGTTGTGTTGACCCCAAAGCGACTTCATCGCTCTTTTTCTTGCCCCTCGTCTTAAAAACCGGGAGGTGAGAAAAGGGTCGGGCAAGCCTTCTGCGGGGGAAGAGAGTCGCCGGTTCTATATTGGATGCAGTTATCTTAAGAGTCTACAGATGCTAGCTGTGTTGGCAGAGGCTTGTGGCAGCTGGAGTCGCAATGCCGTCCGGATGGATGTGGGTTTCGCCATCCCAAGATGGAGTGCCTCTTCTGAATTGAGCCATTCCTCAAATTCTGCCAGGTGGGAGGCAGGTTTTCTCCACCTCTTGCCAGGGGTGGAGGGTCGCTGTGGCCCTCACGCCAGCTGCCTTTGTTGCCTCCTGAGTTCAGGGTCCCAGGACGGGCGAAGGCAGCGCCTTGAGCCAATACTCTGATCCTTCCTCCGCTTCTCCTCCCACCCTGGTTCCACTCCCCATTTAGTTTTCAACCCTCTTTTTCCCTTGCAGAATTTGATGGGCGACCAGGAGCAGCTGAAGATCCAAGTGACTCAACTGGAGGAAGAGGTGGGCACCTTACGCAAGATCAACAAAGGCCTCTTCGACTTCTCCAGCCGCCTCATCATGAAGCAGGGCAAATAGCAAGGGGGACGGATGGACCTGCTCTCCTCCGAGCCCAGCCTGGTGGCAGCAGAGTGCTGCCCCCCTCGGGACAAGAACCTGGCAGCAGCCACACACAGCTCCTGAGTGCCAAAACCTCTTCCCTGATCAGAGGGGCAGAAACACTGTTCATACATCCAAAATTGGGGGGGGGGGGCAGAGATGGTGTAAGTCAGCATGGTTCCAACAGGACATTGCAAGGAGACATGGCCTTTCCCCCTTCCTGCTCCTCTTCCTCAAACAAACAGATGGGCCCTTTCCACGTCCTCTCATTTTGCAAAAGATTGTGGGCCGCACCATGCAACCCGTGACCCCGTTGCTGCTCCACCACCGCCTTTGCTGCCAGGGATTGATGATCAGTAGCACGCCTGCTTCCTTGGGGAGGGGGCATGCAGGCGGCTTTTGGGGGTTCACCAGCCGTTCTGACATTCCCCAACCGGCAGGCAGATCTCCTGGCCGCTGTCCGTCCAGGAGGAGAACGGTCCAAGGCTGTTATCGGCAAAGAGGCCTCAATTCCTTCTAACACTCTGTTTTTGAGAGCGACAGAGAGCCCCCCTTGGAAGTGGGGGGGGGGAGATGAGAGAGTCTTGTGTTTCATCGTTCCACAGGCTGCAGAAATGAGGCATTGGATTCTGGGCTGGGTAAACCTCTCCGGGTGAGTTGTGCTTCTCTCCCCTCATTAAAAACTGCACAAATCTCCCAAGCGCTCCCTGCTGTATGAAAGCTAGCCACTCAGGGGAGGGGCCCTCGTTATGCACCCCAATGCCTTTTTTACATGCAGGGAGAGATTTATTTATTTATGTTCTATTGAGCCTGCGCAAATTAGACCTTACTGCCATTGAACTGAACCACTAAAATTCACCATTACACAGCTCCGTCATGTACGGTGCGCCAGATCGTATCTTTAACCCTCTTGTTGGTCAGGACACGCAGCTCCGTATCCCAAACTGCTTTTCTGTAGTCTGGTGAATCTGCTTCTCCTTCCTGTCCTCTCTCTTCCCCTACAACCCTTGTCTTTCTTAATTTTACTTCCTTTAAAAGAAATACCTCTGATTCCATGCCAGAAAAAAATCCTTTTCCTTTTATTTCTTGTTTTTTTTGTTTTGTACTTTTTTAAAATAAAGGACTGTTTACCGAGATTGCATTTTGGTGGAGTGTTTAGAGTGAAGGCGCCCAAGAGGCAACAGTATTGAAGCATATAAAATTATGCATGGAAAAAGTTGACTAGAGAAAGGGTTCCCCTGCCCCCCCCTCACAACACTAGAACTCGAGGACATTCAAAGAAGCTGAATGCTGAAGGCTCCCCTTGCCCTTAGCCATCACAGCTAAATGGAACCTCCACATTCAGGGGCAGCCTACCCCTGAATGCATCTGTTGCCCTGATACCCTGCCCATGGCCAACCAGATGCCTCTTCTCTGAAGCCCACCAGCAGGACCCAACTGGCATTTGGAGGCATGTGCTTCCTCCTTCAGCAGAGGGCAAACAGCCATGGTTCGTGGCACTTCTCTGCAGAGAGGATTCCCCGCTTGCCTCCGGGTCTTTGCAGGGGGCGCATCGCTCAGTACACAGAATCCTAGAATTGTGGTTTGAAAGGGGCCCCAGCAGTCTCATCTAGTCCAACCCCCCGCGATGCAGGGATCTCAGCTAAGGCATCCGTGACAGAGGGCCACCCAGCCTCTGCTTAGAAACCTCCAAGGAAGATGTGGCTTCGCAAGCTGATCTTGGGTGCTTTTTTTCCCTGCTGCACAACGGGAGCGGCTTGTGCACGTCCCATTCGATCTCATCTCTCTGCTCCAGACGAGGGTTGAAATCTCGGCCCCTGGGGCTGAGTGTCCTCATCCTGGCTTCCTGAAGGGGCCTTTGCTTCTCTGAGCACAGGGTGGGACCAGCAGCTTCCTCCTCGAGCAAATAGGCGCCTTGGGATGCAGAGATCGCTTTCTGGTTGTCATTCCTCCCTGAAGGAGGAATGCAGCAGCGCTAGGCAGAGGCTGCCATTTTTATATCCGGCTGTTCAGCCTCCTGGCCTTTTTTCCGGGCGGCCGCCGTCCCCCTTGGTTCCATAAACTCATCCCCAGTGCCCCCTGCCCTGGAAAATGCAATCACAGTTTGCATGGCACACTTAAGAGAACAGCGCAATGAAATTCAAAGCATCAGCGATTAATGTCACACATAATACTAAATCCAGTTAAAACTAATTCTACGGAATGGGCAAACTTGATTCAGTAGTGGCCCAGTCATTTGCAACTCCAGCGCACCGCTAGAGGAAATGGTAGGGGGGCAGAAGGCAAAAGACCTATTTGCAAACCGTTACTCTGTGGAACTCGCTGCCAGGAGGTGGGATTGCTGCTTGCTTAAGCATCTTCAACATGTGGGATACACATTAAGAGGCCCTTTTTCGTGTGCTGCTTCCATGAGAAGTCTGGAGGGTGGCAAGACAAGAGCAGGGCCTTCTCTGCAGTAGCTCCCCATCTATGGAATGCTCTCCCCAGGGAGATCCACCTGGAGCCTTCATTAGGCTCTTTAGGCGCCAGGCAAAAACGTTCCTTTTTAGCCAGACCTTTGGCTGATTTAAATGTGTTGTGGAAGGGGAGATTGGTTGTTCCTTTCTGCTCTTATTTTTATTACGTATTTTCTGTTTTTTATACCATGATTTTATGTTGTGAACCACCCTCAGGTCTATGGGTATAGGGTGGTATACAAATTTAATCAATGATAATATTGCCTGCTATAACCCATAATGGTGTTTTTAATGGAGCCTCCATATCCCAACGCAATCTACCCCAGAATACAAGATTTGAAGGAGGAACAGCCATTACAAGGGGCAGGGGTGGCCACTAATGTGGATGGGTTTAAAATAGAATCATAGAATTATATAGAATCCTAGAACTGTAATGTTGGAAGGGGCCATGAGGGTCATCTAGTCCAATCCCCTGCAATGCAGGAATCTTTTGCCCAACTTGGGGCTCGGACCCTGAGATTAAGAGCATCTTTTGCAAGAGTCTGAATCCACACACAGAGCTTCTGAATACTGTACCAGTTTCTGGAAGCCATAAAAGGAAAGAGGCACCTGGTTGGCCAGTGTGAGAAGAGGATGCTGGACTAGATGGGCTGTTAGCCTGATCCAGCTATCAGGTTCTTATGTCCTTGTGGAGCCTCCAGGTTAGAGGCAGTCTATCTGGATTCCTAACTTCTTCCTGGTATTTTGCCACTGTAGGCAACAGGATGCTGAACTAGATGGGCTGTTGGCTCTCCTTAAGTTCTTCTCTTTTTAAAGTATTTTCTTTCTTAAAGCAGGAGCGGGAGACCCAGCAGGCTATCCCCAAAAGTGGGAGAACCCATTTTGATTTAAAGTGTGGCTTAATAACCCAGAGTGTCTGGACCGATTGCCCAGCTCGCATGCCAGTAGGCTTAGATAATAATGCTTTTAGCTTAATCAGTGCCTGCTCCCCTCGTTCCAGCAAGGAGCTGAGGGTTGTTTTATGTTTTCAGGAGGAATGCATATTTTGATCTGTTCCCGACCTCACAAATTAAAGAGTTTTTAACGGGGCCCGTCAGCCAGATGGGTTTATTCCGCTGTCCCCAGAGCACCCCGGACTGAATTTTCAAAAAAACAAAAACAAAAAACAAGCGAACTATTCAAGCTACCAAGGCAGTGATGCTTTCAAATAGCAGTTGCTGGAAATTGCAGCAAAGGAGATTTGCTGTTGCACTCAGGTTCTGCTTGTGGGTTTTCTGCTTGGGGCATTTGCTTGGCCACTGCGAAGACAAGATGCAGGATGGGGCCCCTTGGGGGGGTCTGATCCAGCCACTTCTGACATCGTAATGGACAATTTTGTGTCTGGTAAGACTATTCTTGGTTACTAGCCATGCCGGCGATGCTCCGCCTCCACGGTCGGAGGCAGCGATGCCACACCCTCCAACATTTCTCCGATGAAAATAGGGACGTCCTAAGGGACACGGGTGGTGCTGTGGGTTAAACCACAGAGCCTAGGGCTTGCTGATCAGAAGGTTGGCGGTTCGAATCCCTGCAATGGGGTGAGCTCCCATTGCTCGGTCCCTGCTCCTGCCAACCTAGCAGTTCAAAAGCATGTCAAAGTGCAAGTAGATTAATAGGTACCGCTCCAGCGGGAAGGTAAACGCCGTTTCCGTGCGCTGCTCTGGTTCGCCAGAAGTGGCTTAGTCATGCTGGCCACATGACCCAGAAGCTGTACGCCAGCTCCCTCAGCCAGTAACGTGAGATGAGCGCCACAACCCCAGAGTCATTCGCGACTGGACCTATCGGTCGGGATACCTTTACCTTTACCTAAGGGAAAGCGGGACATTACCGGGATCAAATCAGAAACCGGGACGGCTTCTGTAAATCCAGAACTGTCCCTGGACAATAGGGGCACTTGGAGGGCCTCAGATGCTGACTCCTGAGCCCTGCATCTGCAACTGATGTAGATGAATATCTGAATATTTGAATATCTCTTACAGGTAGGTAGCCATAGTCAAAACAAAATAGAAAATAAACTAATTCCTTCCAGCAGCACGTTAGAGACCAACTAAGTTTGTTCTTGGTATGAGCTTTCGTGTGCATGCACACTTCTTCAGATACCATGCACACGAAAGCTCATACCAAGAACAAACTTAGTTGGTCTCCAAGGTGCTGCTGGAAGGAATTAGTTTATTTATTGTGTCCATATACCCCCTTTTTCTCCAGGGAGCGCAAGGTGGTCTACAGACTGCTCCCTCCTTCATTTGATCCCCACAACAACCCTGTGAGGTCAGTTATGCCAAGAGGTGGTGACCGGCCCGAGGCCACGCCTAGGGAGCTTCCTGGACAAGTGGGAGGATTCGAACCCTGGTCTCTCCCCCGAGTCAAATACTCTAACCACTGTGCCACGCTGTCTCCCAAGCAAGAGCCTCTGCTTGCGCGTTTTGGGGGCAGGAGGCAGCAGCACTATTAGATCAGGGTGGCTGGGAAATGGCTGCCGCCCACACCCCAAACTGGCAATCTCCATCCTTTTCTCCCCTCGGGCAGAAGGTGCCTCATCCATCTCACTTTAGCCTGCCAGGGCACCAGAAATGAAAAATTGGATTGCCAGCAATGGGGTTGGAATGGTCCTTGCCAACGGTGGGGTTTCCTGCCAGGTCACTCCTGGGTGTTCCATCTCCCCTCCGATTCTAGATAAAACCTGGCCTCTGGGACACCATCTCCCCACAACCCCCCACAGCCTTTCAAATGGGGGTTTGGGGGAACAGGCCTGCTTTCCTTGTTTCTCATGCACCTGCCTTGGCCTTCGATCTAGTTAATTAACTGTCGGCCGCTGAGCAGATAAACTATCCATCCTGGGAATTTGCTTAATTGCTTATTTGGCCTTGTTGCTAATATATGGGGGGTTTTTTTGTGTGTGTAAAGGAAAACTCTCCCTCTGTGCTATTCTTCCAAGAAGGCTATCTTTCTTCCTTTCCCCTCCCACCGGATTCGGTCACCAAAACTGCTGCCTTCTCAGCCTTGCAAAGAGAGGCTGGTCCTTCGTCCTTCTTGAATAGCTACAGTTGGTTATAGCATGGTGCTGATCATGCCAAGGCTGCAGGTTCAATCCTTTAAGAAGGATGTTGACAAGCTGGGATGTGGACCCAGGAGGGTGAGCAAGATGATCAAGGGTCTGGAAACCAAGCCTTATGAGGAGCGTTTGAAGGAGCTGGGTATGTTTAGCCTTCAAAAGAGGAGACTGATAGTCACCTTCAAATATCTGAAGGGTGGTCACATGGAAAATGGAGGACGCTTGTTTTCTCCTGCTGTGGAGGGTAGGACTTGAACCCATGGCTTCAAGTTACAAGAAAGGAGATTCCAACTACAGGAAAACTTTCAGGCAGTAAGAGCCATTTTACAGTGGAACGGACTCCCTTGGCAGGTGGCGGGCTCTCCTTTCTTGGAGGCTTTTAAGCAGAGATTGGATGGTGAGGGTGAAAGAGGAGAGGCAAAATATGGTCTGAAGCTCAACATAAAAAAAACAACAACAACTAAGATCATGGCCACTGGTCCCATCACCTCTTGGCAAATAGAAGGGGAAGAAATGGAGGCAGTGAGAGATTTTACTTTCTTGGGCTCCATGATCACTGCAGATGGAGACAGCAGTCACGAAATTAAAAGACGCCTGCTTCTTGGGAGAAAAGCAATGACAAACCTAGACAGCATCTTAAAAAGCAGAGACATCACCTTGCCGACAAAGGTCCATATAGTTAAAGCTATGGTTTTCCCAGTAGTGATGAACGGAAGTGAGAGCTGGACCATAAAGAAGGCTGATCGCCGAAGAATTGATGCTTTTGAATTTTGGTGCTGGAGGAGACTCTTGAGAGTCCCATGGACAGCAAGAAGATCAAACCTATCTTCTGAAGGAAATCAGCCCTGAGTGCTCACTGGAAGGACAGATCCTGAAGCTGAGGCTCCAGTACTTTGGCCACCTCATGAGAAGAGAATACTCCCCGGAAAAGACTCAGATGTTGGGAAAGGTTGAGGGCACAAGGAGAAGGGGACGACAGAGGACGAGATGGTTGGACAGTGTTCTCGAAGCTACCAACATGAGTCTGACCAAACTGCGGGAGGCAGTGGAAGACAGGAGTGCCTGGCGTGCTCTGGTCCATGGGGTCACGAAGAGGCAGACACGACTGAACCACAACAAGGATGGCCATCTGTCATGGATGCTTTTGCTGAGATCCCTGCCTTGCAGGGGGTTGGACTGGATGACCCTTGGGGATCCCTTCCAACTCTTACCATTCTATGATTCTAGAACCGCTGATCTGAGAAGAGTCCTTCTTTGCTTTCAGGAGGAAAGCCTTTTCTGAACGGAGGCATTACTCCACCTCTGGAAAGTTTCTCCTCTGATCAGGGACGAGGAGCATGCCCTCTTACAGATGTTGCTAGATTCCATCTCCCAGCCTTAACCATTGCTCCTGCTGGCTGGCCGGGGCTGCTGGAAGTGGAGTCCAAGAACATCCAGAGAGGGCCATAGGCTCCCAAATCTCTCTTTCCAGCTAAGACGCATCCCTTCCCACCTTGGCGTCTGGAGAGCACTTTGCAGATAAACGGCTAAATTGAAATAAGCTCATCGTCTCGCTGGGCACGTTAATTCTCCAAACGGCAGTCGATTTCTGCTCCTTGCATTGATTTGTTTACATAAGCAGAAGACCTTTCGGCAATTCTTTTGGATGCGGGGAGCGGTGGGGTGAGAGGATCCCACAGCCAAGGCTGTATGTGCTCATAGAATCCTAAGAGCTGGGAGGGATCTCAAAGGTCACCCAAGGCTGACTCGCTGCCAATGTGCAAAATCTGCAGATACGGACACCTTTTGGGTAGGCCGTGTGGATCAACCTGCACTTTTCCTCCTCCAAAGAGTCGTAGAATGGTAGAGTTGGAGGGGACCCCAAGAGTCATCTAGTCCAACCCCCTGCCAAGCAGGAACTGCAACTCAAGCATCCATGACAGATGTGCATCCAACTTCTGCTTTAAAATCTCCATGGAAGGAGAGGCCACCACCTCCTGAAGGAGACGATTCCGCTGCTGAACAGCTCTCACTGTCAGAAAGCTCTTCCTGATGTTTACTCAGAATCTCCTTTCCTGTAATTTAAGGGTCTGGTGACTTCCATTTCAGTGTATCTGAAGAAGTGTGCATGCACACGAAAGCTCATACCAAGAACAAACTCAGTTGGTCTCTAAGGTGCTACTGGAACGAATTTTTTTATTTTATTTTGTTTTGAAGTCATTGGTTTGAGTCCTGCCCTCCAGAGCAGGAGGAAACAAGCTGGCTCCCTCTTTCATGCATCAGCCCTTGAGCTATTTGAAGATGGCTCTCCTATCTCCTCTCAGTCTCCTCTTCTCCGTGCTAAACTTCCCCAGCTCCTTCAACCCTTCCTCACAAGGTTTGGTTTCCAGACCCTTGATCATCTTGGTTGCCCTTCTCTGCACACATCCCAGCTTGTCAATGTCCTTCTTAAATTGTGGTGCCCAGATTGGAAACAGGACTCCAGATGTGGTCTGACCAAGGCAGAACGGAGTGGGATTGTGACTTCCCTTGACCTTAGGACTGCCATACGTCTGGATTTTCCCTGACATTACTGGGATTTCAAAGGTGGAATAGATGTCCAGGGGGCATGTACAAAAGCCGTCACTTTGTCCTAGATCTTAGGCAAGTCAATCAAAAAATATTTTTTTTGGTGAGCTAAAAAAAGCTCAGCAATTTTTGTGGGATCCTGGCTTTTACTTTGTGAAATATGGCAACCCTACTTGACCTGGACTCATAGAATCATAGACTTGGAAGGGAAGCTGAGGATCATCTAGTCATATAGAATATGCTGCTGTTCCATTGGGGATCCAGCCTGTAACCTTGGCATTATCTGCACCCAGCTCTAACCCACTGAGCTATCCAGTACACTTCCTTCCACACAAGTTCAGGATCAGCACAGACTGGTGTGCTCAGGTCTGTTAAGCATACATGTAATGGTTTAATTTGCACAGAAATGAGAAATGTATTAACAAAGGTTCAAAATGGAAAATGGCTCCATGTGTTGCTCACACCATGGGTTTTCCACGAGAGTTTTTCTAAAGGACCCTGAGCTCTTGCTTAGTTAACGCTTAACTGTGGTCTAAACCACAGAGCCTAGGGCTTGCCGATCAGGTCGGTGGTTCAAATCCCCGCAACGGGGTGAGCTCCCGTTACTCGGTCCCTGCTCCTGCCAACCTAGCAGTTCAAAAGCACATCAAAGTGCAAGTAGATAAATAGGTACCACTCCGGCGGGAAGGTAAACGGCGTTTCCGTGCGCTGCTCTGGTTCACCAGAAGCGGCTTAGTTATGCTGGCCACATGACCCGGAAGCTGTACGCCGGCTCCCTCGGCCAATAAAGCGAGATGAGCGCCACAACCCCAGTCATTCGCGAATGGACCTAATGGTCAGGGGTCCCTTTAAATTTTTAACAGGTAGCTAACATGTGAGGGTTTGCAAACCTGGGATCATGAGAGAGGTATTGGGTCGCCATCTCCTTTTTGAAAGGAGTTGTTTTTGAGTCCTCTTGGCCTCCCAAAATCAATGGGTTGAAGATACAAGTGCAGATGTCTCTCTCAAAGCCACAGGCAGAACAAGGCATGTAAATGGTTCTCCTGAAGGAAGAGAAAAACAGCCTGGAGGCTGGAAATCAGTCTGTAGAGAGAAAGAGAGACCTGTGCTTATAGGTCTGTTTGGATTATTTCATATTTTGAAAGATGCTCAGCCTGTGCTGCACAGCACAAGATATTGTATGGATACTGTATTTTTGACGTTTTAATTCTGTTTTGAAGAAAGTTCCACTGGTAAAAGTTGAAATAATATTTTCAGGGGTGTCGACAAGGAGCCAGTTCTTATGCTTCAAGCTTTGCAGAATGTAATATCTGCAACGAGGTCCTGCTTGCCAGCTTCCCTTTGGGGGCCACACTGAGAACAGGAGGCTGGGCTAGAGGGCACCCCTTGGGCCTCCTCTGAAGTTCTGCGCTGCTGCAGACAAGACAAGAAGCTCATTTGCAATTGTTATAAGAGTTTTATAAAGGTCTTGTATATATGTATAATAGATGTTCATGAATGTACCATGCCAACACATACAAATATGTAAACTGCATGTCTGAAACCCGCAGAAAAGTCCCGAAACCATTTTCTCTCTCCCAAAATATTTCAAATATTTCTCTGCAAGGTGGAAGGAAATGGGAAATCTCCCCACTGACTCTTTCACAAATTCTGTCTTAAGGGCACATTTAAGACATGAATTGGGTGTGAGCCTGTGAGCCGGATTCAGGAATTGAGTAGTTATCATAACAAAAGAGTGGCCAGGATGCCTGGGTAATCCAATCAGGTAACCTGGCAGACAGGAAGAAACAACACACCCAGATTTCCGCCCCTTGTTTGGATGTATTCTGGGGTGGTCTTGGGCCACACCCCTTCTGTGATGTATGTATGATGTTTCTGGGGTGGTCTTGGACTCCAGGCTGGGCAATTTAAAACGTCTATATAAGGACTTGAGCGCATGGCCCGGGGTCCCTCCTGTGTCTGGGGGGGGAGCACCCTGTTGCCACAGCTTTTATAAAGACCAGGCTTACTAGCTGCTTTGCTTCTCAATATTCTCTGTTATTTTCTCCTACCAAAATAAAGAACCTACAAAAGGACTCTATATGGGCTCTTGGGTACCCCATAAGGGAAAAGGAGCAGTGTTTTTTTCTCATAACACAATAGTGCACCATTAGCTGCTCACCCGCTCACCACAGGCGAGTAGCTCTTCTGGAAAGATTGGAGGAGAACTGAAACATCCCGCATTTCTGTGCCCTTGACCATTTCCATCTCTGTGGAGCACCAAGCAGAGACGCCATCTCCTCTCAAGTTTGCACGCCTGGCGGGAGATCTCCCTGGCAGATCTCATGCTGTCAGTCATGCTGTCCCTCGGCAGGAATTAAATGTTGGGGGACAACCCGAGCTTCCCTCCCCTGTCCTATTTACTCTCCTTCTGCCCCGTCAATCATCCGCTGCTGACCCAAAAGCGCAAAGTGAAGATGCTCGGTTAAGTTATGCTGACAGAGGAGAGATGGTTGCTCCCTTCATCCGCAGATGCTGTTTTCTTTTGCTTGGGAAGAATCCTACAATCTTAAGAGGAGGGATGAGACAAGATGGATGCAAGAGGAATGACCCGCCAAAGACGGAGCCTGTCGTGGATGGTTCCCTTGAGATTCCTGCCTTTGAAGGTGGTAGGACTAGGTGACCCTCAGAGGTCCCTTCCAGTTCTACAATTCAATGATTTGTTGTGGAAAACAAGCCCTAGCTCAGCTAGGTATAATTGTCAATTATTATTCCTTATTACCATTATTTATTTTTATCCATTCCATTCATGAACCTCTTTCTACATCTCCAAGAATTCTGCAGTAGAACGTAAGAATCGCACATATTAGAAACAATTTCGAATCTCATCCAGATACCAACTGATTGATTATATATATATATATATATATATATATATATATATATATATATATCCTCTCCACTGAGAAAGACTTGATCTTGTTAAAAATGATCTTATTAGAAGGAGGTGGGACTAGACAAAATCAATGTGAGAGGATCGATCTGTCCAGGACAGCCTGGTTAGAGAGGGCTGTATCCATTATTAGTCATACTCAGAGGAGTAAAAGGGGCATGGTTAATTTAGGCCCATTGATATCAATGGGTCTTTTGTTGTTCAGTCGTGTCCAACTCTTCGTGACCCCATGGACCAGAGCACGCCAGGCACTCCTGTCTTCCACTGCCTCTCGCAGTTTGGTCAGACTCATGTTAGTAGCTTCGAGAACACTGCCCAACCATCTCATCCTCTGTCGTCCCCTTCTCCTTGTGCCCTCCATCTTTCCCAACATCAGGGTCTTTTCCAGGGAGTCTTCCCTTCTCACGAGGTGGCCAAAGTATTGGAGCCTCAGCTTCAGGATCTGCCCTTCCAGTGAGCACTCAGGGCTGATTTCTTTAAGGATGGATAAGTTATCAATGGGTCTACTCTGAGTAAAAGAATAATTTGAGAGGCAATCAAAACAGATGCACTCTGAACACAACACAGGTCACAGGTTCCCAACCATTTCTGCTGCCCACTGAGGTGGGTGGGGCAGAAGGCAGGGGAGACCCAGAAGTGGGCAGAGCCAGACCACTCTGGTTCCATCCTCCTCCTTCTGTTCCTTCTCCCTGCTGACTTCTACAAGGGGCAAGACTTGAGACTGAGGAGGAGGAGGAAGATGACAATATATCAATATATCATGCGAAAACCGGTTTGAAGTCCTTATCATGATATCAGTTTCATAATTTTTGACCTGGCAATATATCACGATGTGTGCGTTTGTGTGCTATGCAAAATCACTGTGGAGCCAGGCAATGCCTCTAACTCCATCCTTATTTCGGACATTGTGATAGAGCAATATATTGTGACGTTTAGCTGCTGATATATCGCAATGTTGAAAACCAGATCTCACCCAGCCCCAACGACAGGAAGGGCACCTCCCTACTCCCTGTGGCAAGTGGGGGCTAGCAGAGGTTACTCATTCAAACACGGACCAGCCCCTGGGGGGCCATGGTCAGAGACGGGATGGCGTGGGGTGTCAAGCTTCACATATAAACTTTCACCTGAATCTAGGATTCTATATTTTATACAATTATGGGACTGTCGGCATGCTCCTTTTGGGGTCGTTTGCCCACCTTTGGTCCCCACCTGCACTCAACTCTCACCTGTGGCTCCTAGAAGATGCCAGCAGATGACAGCGGCCACAATCCCAGGAGTGGCTTTGACTGGCCGGCTGAACCAGGTGAGGGGAGCTGATGGGTCTCAAACCCTCGGTGAGTTAGGGGCTTCTCCTGCATGCGAAGACAGGCTCCGGTGGACGGAGCGGACGAGACCAAGAGTGGGTCCAATGGTCAAGGAGGTGGTTTCTGTTTGTGCTGAAGAGGGAAGTGAGCGGCAGGTGGGACTAATCTCCTATCTAGGAGAAGGAAAACTCTGACCCTAAACTTCTGCCTTTGCGGGACATCTTTGGGAGAAGGAAGGACTCAGGAGTGAAGCCTTCACAAATCCAGAGTGGAGTCCCTAAGTCAGTTGGATGGCGTCTTGTACGCCTTCATCCAGCAACTCCTGCAGCCAAGCTGGTGCCAAACATCTTGACATGGGCATACCCAGGGGGGGGGGGGCAAAAAAAAAAAGGTTATTGGCAGCCTAAAAGGGAAGAAAGCTCTCCTCCTGAATAAAAGCTCAACGACTGGTCTTTCTCCCCCTCCCAAAATCTCAATAACAATTGAGCTCTTGCCCTCTTGCCTAGGCACAGTTGGCCACTGTGTGTGTGTGTGTGTGTGTGTGTGTGTGTGTGTGTGTGTGTGTTGCGCCGGCTGTTTCCCCCTCCCTCATGCCGACAAAGAGCTGGCGTGCCTATCAGAGACCGGATCCTAGCCTGCACCCTGCTTGGTCAAATGGGGATTGTTACGGAAATTATGGGGGGGGGGTCACCTAAGCAAAGTCTCCTCCCGAGTAAACTCATTTGGGGTATGGAGTGATGCCCTTAAGGGGACCCATCTCTCTGCCATGATCCAGTAGGCTAGAGACCACGTGCACAGGGAAATGCCTCAGCAGGTAATCTCTGGGTGCTTCAGGCTAATATCCCTCAACCAGAATCCCCTTGTTCTCTCCCAGATAAGTGCTCAAGGTATCCTGGCCAGTACTTAACACCCATTCACACTTCTCAGGGCTATCTCCCTGATATTGCTCTGTTTTCCCCATATGTTAATCTTGTTTTTTCCTGTTTTTCCTATATGTCAATCATGTATAACCCTCCCCTTTGGTGATGTAGTGATGATGTAGTAATGATGTTTCCAAACTGTATTCTGGGATATGACAGGAGTTTTTAAAAGTTCTTGTAACGCTGCTCTGGGTGGGCAGTTTTGACTGTAACCTATTGCTCAATAAATCCTGTCTTGTCCTTGCTCCAGTGGCTGGACTTCTTTTATTTAACTCTGCAGAAACCAGTGGGCTTATCCCTAAGGGCCAGGTGGCTGGGCAGTTCCACACCTGGGATTTTCTTTTACAAATCTTTATTACGGTAGTAGACCAGCATCAGTAAAGTGGGGTACAGTCATTTTCAATCTGTAAAACGTTTTGGAAAGCTAAAAAGTAAAGTACATATAAAAGTCTAAAAGAAGGGTTTAGGAACATTCATCGGATGTGGAAGAGAATAAAAGGTTCGTATAGAAAGACTATGGCTATCAATTTACAGAACACTTTCATATGAGTGTTCATTAAATCTAGTTTAATAACAATAATAATAATAATGTTGCAACGCAGGAATGCAGGGAAAAGAAAACTCCTGGCACTCATTCTTTCTTGCTACAGAATTAAAAGATTTCTCCGCTTTCCTCCTTTTTCTCTTGGGGGGGGGGTGCTAAGCAGTCACCCTAAGGGAAATTGGTCCCCCCACCCCCACTTAGAGAAAATGGACTGCTCGGAACCTGTCTGTGACATCGGCTCAGAATCCCCACCTCACTTTGCAGTTGAAGCTGCAGCATAGGCCCAACCGCCTTTGGGTTGCATGACTTCTGTTAGCCAGCGATCAAGAGTCTCGTCCGACTCCAAAATGGTGAGTGGACCAACAGGAAATTGCTAGGGGAGTTTTGAGTCCTTTTATTCTGTTGCAGTTGCAGAGAAAGGACGGTGGGGGGTTGGGGGGCTGCCCCTGGTGTCATTACTGAGGGGGGTGGCAAAATGACAGAAAGCCAAGCTTAAAAAATAAATTGGGCTCACCAAACTTTTTAGTTTTGGCTGGGGGGGGGCAGTACTTACTGGGGAGCCTGCGTGTCCCAGCCATGCGTCTCTCCTGGGAGTGACGTGGTGGCTTGGGAGCCTGAGGGGCGGTGGCAGAGGGAGGCTCCAGGCAGTGCCCCCCACCCGCAGGACCCCCGTGTTGAACCGGGCACCCGATCAGCTAGCTATGCCGCTGTTCTGCTGTTTCAATTGTGGGTGCCTTGAGAGTTAATGTGCCCCACTCGTCCTGATGGACCAGCCCCCCATGGCGCCAGGGCTGTAGGGCTTCCCTGGCTAGCGACTCAAGGCGGGCAGGAGAGTTTGGCTTCTGGGTTCCTCCCTGTCTCATTTTGGGATGCTCTCTTTCTCCTCTCTCCCCACCACCACGGCCACCACCTCTGGGGTCCTGTCACTGCCAGCAGTCAGCCTCGGAGAGTCTGGAAGACGGTGGCAAGCTTGATCTCCTGAGTCCGGATTGGGTAAGTGGCAGCGGCCTAAGCAACGATTGGCAGAAGGGGAGGAGGTCCTTTTGAGGGCGACCTCCCCCCCCCCGGGTTATATTAATGGGTGCCTTGAGATTTAATGTTTGCTTGTGTTAATTGCTTGTCTTCTGCATCTTTTCATTGCAGGTTCCTAAAATGTCACCATTTAGTTCGAAAACATCACTGAGCTCAACGGACTCTTTGTCCTCATTGGATTCATTTTTCAATTCCCTCAATGAGGTACGTAGCAGACAGAACTGGAGGGAAGCCCTGCTGAGTCGCACAAGGGCAACCCTGAGGCTGGGGAGGAAGAGGAGGAGGAGGAGGAAGCTGGCCGGCCGGCCGGTTGTGAGCATGGGGGCAGACAGGCAGGGGGCTGCTGGGGGCAGGCTGTGCTTGCTGCCCCACTTGTCCTGATGGACCAGCCCCCCATGGCGCCAGGGCTTTGGTCTTTAGGACTTCCCTGGCCAGCGACTCAAGGCGGGCAGGAGAGTTTGGCTTCTGGGTTCCTCCCCGTCTCATTTTGGGCTTCTGTCTTTCTCCTCTCTCCCCACCACCACGGCCACCACCTCTGGACTGGTTCCTGTATCCTTTCTGTGCCAACAGTCAGAATCTGAGGAGGAGGTCGCTGAGGAGGAGGACAAGACCATTGAAGAGCCAGACACCCCCGTGGAGGAGGAGGAACAGGACCAGGAGGCAGATGATGCAGAACAGCGCTCTCTGCCCCCTGGTCCAGAGGAAGCGGGAGAGGCAAAGGAGGTAGGCTGTACTGTGAGTGCGGATTCTGGGAGGTGCCTAGCGGGGCTCATAGCTTCCAAGAATCTGGAGGTCAATTGTTTACTTTTCTCGCAGGTCTGCTACGAAGAGAGGCCTCCGGAGACCCCCAGCTGCCTCCCCCTCCGGCCGCTCATCTCTTTTCTTCCGGAGGGTTTTCCGCATGCGATCGACACCAGGGCAGAAGAGGAGGCCGCTCTGCGCACAGCTGCGACGGTGGATGCGGCGACACCAAAGCGCTGTGCATCCTGGGTGGGAGGGGATGTATAAGGGGACTTTTTGTGTAAAATAAATCAGTTTTGATCCTGGGTACGCCCCTGTGTCTTGCTCTGACTTCCTTTGGACCACATCAGTGAGGCCAAGAGGGTGGTCTTGTCACCTGAGCAGCCCTGGACCGCCAGACACACTGCCCAGGATTGCACCCCAAGGAGGTCACTTTGGCGTTGCGAATGCAGCAGTTGGGCTTCACACACACACACAACACACACACACACCTGGCACATTCCATTGTCTCTCAGAACTGCTGAGTTACAAGGGCCATTTAGTCAAACCTCCCGCAATGCAAGAATCACAGCTAAGATTTCCAAGACAAACATCCCTTCTTAAAACATTAATAATAATAATAATAATAATAATAATAATAATAATAATAATAAATTCCTTCCAGCAGCACTTAGAGACCAGTAGCACACTTAAGTTTGTTCTTAAGTGTGGCTAGCAGCTATTGCTCACAGTGGGACAGATTCTCCATCTCCTGATTCCTTGAGAGAAAGCAAGAGGAAGATATTCCATCGAAATTCAGCCTCCGTTTGGCAGAAAAAAGCAAGGACCATCTCAGAAATGGCAAGCAATCGAGATGATTTAAAAGGCTAATAGTTCAGCAGATGGAGAGAGAGAGAGAGAGAGAGAGAAATGACCTGTTGAGTCAGCCCATCTTTCACTCTGGTGACTTTGCTGGGTGCTGTACAACAACTCGTCTATCTGAATCTGTACAAAGCAGAGATGGAAGATTGTTCAGGGTTCCCCACCCCCGCAATCCTCCTCCTCCTCCTCCTGCAAAAGAGTTAACTCATATCATACCACCTGTCCTCCTTCTGTCTCAGGAAATCCAGTGTTTAGCCTGCAGAGAAGAAAATAAGAATCATAGAACTGTGATGTTGGAAGGGACCCTGGGGGTCATCTAGTCCAACCCGCTGCAATGCAGGAATCACAGCTGAAAAATTCTTGACGCCATCTGCTTAAAATCCTCCAGTGAAGGAGAGTCCGCCACCTTTCCAAGGAAGTTGAAGATGGTTACCCTGTCTCCTCTCAGTCTCTTCTTTTCCAGGCTAAACACCCCCAATTCCCTCAGCTGTTCCTCAGAAGGCTTGGTTTCCCGGCCCTGGATCATCTTGGTTGCCCTCCTCTCCTCTCTAGAATAGCTAATGCAATTCTTGGTTGCATCAGATCAAGGGAAGTCATACTTCCACTCTGCTCTGCCACTCTGTTCTGGAAAACCCTATCCAGTTCTGGGCACCACAATTTAAGAAGGATGTTTACAAGCTGGAAGGTGTGCAGAGGAGGGAGACCAAGATGATCAAGTTCCTAAAGAGGAACAGTTGAAGGAGCTGGGGGTGTTTAGCCTGGAAAAGAGGAGGCTGAGAGGAGATAGGAGAGCCATCTTCAAATATCTCAAGGGCTGTCACATAGAGGGTTGAGCAAACTTGTTTTCTTCTGCTCTGGAGGGTAGGACTCGAACCCATAGCTTCAAGTTACAAGAAAGGAGATTCCGATTAAACTTCAGGAGGAACTTTCTGTTGGCAAGAGATGTTCAACAGAATCTCAGAAGGCAATGGATGACCAGCAACCCCAAATCAGGGAAGATGGCCATCTTCAGAATATATCTCAAGGGCTGTCACATGGAAGATGGAGCAAGCTTGTTTCTTCCTGCTCTGGAGGGTAGGACTCGAACCCGTGACTTCAAGCTACAAGAAAGGAAATTCTGACTAAACCTTAGGAAGAACGGTCTCCCTTGGGAGGCTGTGGACTCTCCTTCCTTGGAGGTTTTTAAGCAGAGGTTGGATGGCCATCTGTCAGCGATGCTTTAGCTGAGATCCCTGCATTGCAGGGGGTTGAACTAGATGACCTTCGGGGCTCCCTTCCAACTCTACAATTCTACGATTCTGTGATTCCACACCTTCCAGTTTGTCAACATCCTTCTTAAATGGTAGTGCCCAGAATTGGTCACCGTATTCCAGGTATGGTCTGACCAAGGCAGAAGAGAGTGGGACTATTATTTCCCTTGCTCTGTTGAAGCAGCCTAGAATAGCGTTTGCTTTTTTTGCTGCTGCATCACACGGTTGTCTCATGTTCAGCTTGTGGTCCACCAAGACCCCTAGGTCCTTTCCATATGTACTACTGGCAAGCCAGGTCTTCCCCATCCAACATTTTTGCACCCGATTA